>NC_133393.1:24119065-24719065 GCF_047511655.1 Castor canadensis
AGTAGGGTAGAAGGAACTGAGGCATGCAGGTGGACATGAGTGGATCCCACTAGGCCTCCTTGCTGTGACCCCACAGGATTTTGCGTCTAATGCTGCTCCACATCAAATACCTGTACGGGATCCGAGTGGAGGTGCGAGGGGCTCACCACTTCCCTCCATCACAGCCCTACGTCGTAGTCTCCAACCACCAGAGCTCCCTCGACCTGCTTGGTGAGACCCTACCAAACGGCACACATTCCCTAGCCATGCCTTCCCTCATGGCACCTTCCCCAGAACCTGCTCATCTAGAGGTCGTCAACTCACTGGCATGTTTTGCCCCCTCACTCCCTCCTCAGGCCTTCTTTCCCTGGGGCAGATCTGCCCTCATAAGCAGGATACATAGACCTTTAGTCACCCGTGCTTTCACTTGGTACTCCTTTAACCCCAGTCCCTAGTAGTGTGGGTAATGACCTAGGTGAGTGCACTGCCTGCTGTAACACCCTACTTGAACCCTAATCCTTACCCCATGCCCACCTGTGCCCAAGGGATGATGGAGGTATTGCCAGGCCGATGTGTGCCCATTGCCAAACGTGAGCTACTGTGGGCCGGCTCTGCTGGACTGGCATGCTGGCTGGCAGGAGTCATCTTCATCGACCGGAAGCGCACTGGGGATGCCATCAGTGTCATGTCTGAGGTCGCCCAGACCCTGCTCACTCAGGACGTGAGTCATCCTGGGGGAAATGGGGGCTTAGGGAGCTAGGGAGTAGAATAGTTGTAACCTAGGACCTATGGGCCTCATTACTACATTGCTTCCACAATGACTCCTCCCTATGTGTGTGTCTTTCTTCCCCAGGTGAGAGTCTGGGTTTTTCCTGAGGGAACAAGAAACCACAATGGCTCTATGCTGCCCTTTAAACGTGGCGCCTTCCATCTTGCAGTACAGGCCCAGGTGATTACTACTTCCCCTTCTGCTGTTCAGTGCTTAGCCCCCAATCTTCCTGTTTAGGCAGAGACTTGGACTCAGAAGAACCTGTGGACTGATTTGCTTTACCCTTCCCCTAGGTTCCCATTGTCCCCATAGTCATGTCCTCCTATCAAGACTTCTACTGCAAGAAGGAGCGCCGCTTCACTTCGGGTGAGTGCTCTGAGGAGGTTTGGGGGATGGGGAGTGGCCAGAATGGCCATGGGAGAAGGGCTGGGGGGCATCCCTGGGAGGCAGGGGGATCATTCAGTGCCAGAACCCTGAGACATCCATGTGACCATCTAGTCTGACTCCATACCAGGCAATAAGTCCATATTAAACACCCACTGTATACTGCCAAATGGGCAGTACTTGGTCTCTCCAAGAGGGGCTTTTAGGATCTAGCAGGAAAGGTAAGGCCTGTATGTGCAAAGTTGTAATGAATAACACTTGGCAGTAAATACTAAACCCAGACAATGGGGTCTGCAGGGGTGATGGGGAGGTATCTGGACTGGGGTTTGGGGAGGGCTTTGTACAAGTGGAGGGGTGGTTGTCTAGGCTTAGGGAAGAGACTTTAGACTGAGGAAAGGAGTAGCAAGATTTCTGTGAAGCTGGGCCCCACCTATGGGCAGAGACCTGGGAGTACAAGCCATGATGGTGCTCCTCATCACCAGGACGATGTCAGGTGCGGGTGCTGCCCCCAGTGCCCACAGAAGGGCTGACACCAGATGACGTCCCAGCTCTGGCTGACAGAGTCCGGCACTCCATGCTCACCATTTTCCGGGAAATCTCCACTGACGGCCGGGGTGGTGGTGACTGTCTGAAGAAGCCTGGGGGGGTGGTTGAGGCCAGGCTCTGAGCTCTCCTCCCATCAGTCCTGATCGTCCTCCCCATACCTACCAACCTAGTGGCCCTGAAGCAGGACCAAGCCCTCTTCCTCAGTGCCCTTCTTCCCACTTATTCTCCTCTTTGGAATCTTCAACTTCTGAAGTAAATGTGGATACAGTGTCACTCCCTGTCCCTTTCCTGGCCCCACCCATGGACTGTCCTGCCTGGGTGCAGTCTCTACTCTGATCCCCACTTCCTGCCATCTTGTTTGTGGGACAGTTTCCTCCCCTTGAGTGGCTCATCCTACACCAGAGTGGGATTCATTCCATCCCATCCCCAGTGGACTCTTCCTTTGCAGTCTTCTCTCCCTCTCCATCCCACATTGACCAGTGGACTCATCCGTTCTGTGGAACAATTCACTCCCCACTCCCAAGTCCATGGATTCAGTGGGCTCATCCGTTCATGAGGACTCCACTCTGTGGCTGGAAGCTGAAACCTGGAACACTCCTCCCAGGCTCATCCTGGGAACTTCCTTTGGCACCTTCACCCCTCTCCTGGAGACCCCTCAGTGGGGGCAGACTTTTCTAACTCTGAGGTCTCATCTCTGCCCTTGCCCAAATGCCTAGGGTTGAGCACATTCTTGGATGCCAGTTTGGTCTCCACATTTCTGTCCCTGTGGTACAGTTCTTTAGCGGTCCTGACCAGATCCCACTCCAGCCCCCTGTACCATCCTAATCAGACATGGGGGGAGAGGCAGACAACAGGCACTGCAATCACTGCTCTCTGGGAAGTTGGGGAAAGGAACTGGCAGGGAGAGGAGGGCATTTAATTTATTTCTCTTTCTTTTGACCTCCCCACCCTCTCTAAACCAGTTTCCTCACAGTGGCATTGGCTGTTCCCTGCCTCCCACTCCAGATCTATTCCCCCAACCCAGGAGGTAGGCTGGGAGCAGAAGGAGAGGGTGGGACCCAGTTTTTTGTGGCTGGTTTTTATTAATTATCTGGATAACATCAAGTGACTGAGAATAAAGAGAAAGAGAGATCTGGGAGGTTTTTTTTTTGCTGTTTTTGTTAAGGAATTGAAGAAGCAGTCCTTGTCCAGGCAACCTGACCCAGTGAGATCAGGAAGACCAAGAGAGCCCACCTTCCCCCTTTCTTCAGCTCTCCACTCTCCAAAGGTTTCATGTCTCATTCCTCCTTGGCCAATAGCCTTATCTGCAGCTTACAGTTGGTCAATCCCAGAGGATTAGTACATGCAGTTTCTGTATAAATTAGGGGGTAGAGGCTCCTTATTGATGATGATTGAGGCCAGGGCCCAGGCTGTTCTTCTCACAGGAGCCTGATTAATGACAAGGAGATGGGGAGATAGGGTGGCTGTGGTCTGTGGATGATCACCTTCTGGGGATCATCCACAGACCACCATCCAACAATAAGTGGGACTACTGGGCTGGGCACAGGGTATCAGAAGAGAAGGAGCGTAAAATGGAGACAGCAGGTGTGTAGAGAGTAAGCATCCAGGAGGGGATTCTAGAATTAAGGAATACCACATTGCAGAGTCTTTGGAAGAGCTGGGGGCAGTCTTTGGGAGTGGGAGTTAGGTAGGAGGAACAGGACTCACAGGCACCCAGCCTCTCCTCCAGCAGTAGCACCTGGTCGCTGAGAGATTCGATCCTCTCACCCCGGCCCCACAGCTCAGCCACCTGTTCTGGCTGCAGCTCTTCAGGTGGCATGGGCAGCACCCCTCGGACCCAGGCCCCAGCCTGAGCAGCCCACTGCAAAGGAAGAGATAACCTCAAGATGTTGACAACCTGGCCTTCCTCACCCTGTAGGCTAGGCCCTAGGTGCTCCAGCTCACCTGTTCCAGCCTCTCCAGCCGCCCTCTCAGCTCTTTAATCTCCATCGCCTGCCTTAGGGCATATTCATGTTCTGCTTCCCGAACTAGAGACAAAGATAGGGAGAAAGTGATAAATTGACCAATGTCTTGGCTCTTGCTCCTGGCCCGAGGCCCTCTACCTGCAGCCCATACTCACTGGCCACACTGAGGATGCTGGCACTAGTTGGGGGTTCTGAAGACCCCTCTGCACAAGTGTGCTCATCAGGGCCCAGCATCAAGCCACGGGGACAGCCACAGGTGAAGCTGCCTGCTGTGTTGAGACAACGGTGCGAACAGAGGGTAACACTGGCCCTACACTCATCCACATCTAGTTACACAAAAGAGGAGGAGGGTGAGAGATGGTAAGGTGGGGAGGCCCAGTGCCACCTCCTGGAGGGGAGGGTGAGCCAACTCACCCACATGACAGTGCCTCCCTCCCCAGCCAGGGGCGCACTGGCATTGATCAGGCCCAACACAGACGCCTCCATTCAGACAAGGCTTGAGGCAGATGGCTGTAAGGAGAGAAAAGGGTTCAGACCTAAACCAAAGGCCCAACTCCCTTGCACCCCTGAGCATGCTTCCCATAAGTCTTGGGAGATCCCACCTCACCTTCACAGGTAAGTGCCCCCGGGTGTCGCTTCTTCCAGCCCTGGCAGCACACAGTGTGGGTCTGCTGCACCTCTCGTCTCACCTCCCGCCACGCCACACGGTATGTGGTCCTGGAACATAGTGCCAGGCTAAGGACCTGGGTTTGGGTTCTGGCCAAGGCTCTTGGTGTCCTTTTGAGAGACTCCAGAGTTCCAGGTCCCCATCCCTTACCTGTAGGTGCTGCAGATGCGCCTTCCAGCACACAGAGTCAGGTAGGGCTTGTACACAGGTTGACTATAGGACTCATTGTAGTGGAGTGGTACCATGAGTGTCTGCTTGGAGCAGACACCTTGCCTGCATCCATGCCAGAGAAGGTAAGAGACTGAGTGTGCCAGGCTGTGGGGAGCCAGGAGTCCCACAGTGGCCACTGAGGCCTCTTCCCTGGAGGTGATAGACTCTCACCCTCATTCTAAACTTTCAGCCCTGTTTTGCATCTCAAGAAGCCCCACCCCCAGCAGCAGGCTCCCATGCAGACCTCACCCAGGCCCACCCCCTCTGTTATCACCTCTCTTTGAAGGTTCCACCCTTGGCCCCCTCTCCTGACATCAGTAGCAGGAGGAATGAAAGTCCGCCTAAGAGAGTGCACAGCTCAGCCCTGGACCCCATGATTCTCCAGACTCTGTGGGCTGCAGGCAAGAAGTAGTTAAGGGATACCCTTCCTCTCTTATTAGCTGCTCCAGCCCCAGCCCCTCCTGAAGCAGTCTGCTAGTGCCCGCTTTTACAGACTAGCCACCAGGATTGTCTACACTTTGTGTTCCTTTAGCTGACCCGTCTTTAACATATCATGATTTATTCAGCATCAGCCAAGTTCACACCCTAGCACTCTCACTCTACCACCCCTCTAGCCCATCTGCCCCCAGTGCCCTGTTCCACCTGGAGGGACACAAGACAGGCTTAACCCTCCCCTCATGACCCTCTTTAACATGCTCTCTTAGAACCTAAGTTTCATACTTCAAAACCCAAGAAAGGAACCCTCACACCTTACACACAAGCCCAAGACCTGGAACTTCCATACCTTAAACACATTTCTGTTACCCTCACATACTCAAGCCACCACATGCACCCTGGACGAATCCTTCACTCAGACAATGCCCCCCCACCCAACTCACCCACCTCAAGGCTCTACATGACTCCCGTTTTTCCCATTGACATTCTCTCCCCACCTGCCTTCCCCTTCCCTCCTTCCCACCTGGCTTCTCTCCAGAGAGAATTCAGTCAGTCCAGCCTCAGCAGCTGCAGCTCAGACTGGTGGGTGGGCCTCTGGGCTGGGAAGGAGGAGGGGCTGGGCCAGACAGAGGCCTCCCATTCCTGCCCCCTCCCACAAGCCTCCTCCTTAGCTCTAGCCTGGTTAAGTCCCACTGCCCTCACCCACACTCTAGCAAAGGGCTGACTAGAAGAATCTTCCAGCCCTTGAAGGCCCCCACACTAGGGACTCCCCAAATCAACCACAGCTCCTGGCTCTAACACTACCCCTGCAATCCAACACACACTGTGAGAGAGACCAAGTTGGCAGGGCACAAAGCACGGTTAAGTCATGAGGGAAGAGGCAAGATCAGCTAAGGGAAAAAGAGTAAGGCGTCACAAAAGGGCAGGGGGTGGGGGGAGGTCAACCCAAGCCACCAAGGGGAAAATTGCCCCCACCTCTTGATGACATTTGTTAGGACTTGGGGGATACAGAGTTGAGTCAGCCACCACCCCCCATGCCAGAGCAGACAGGGCACTATTGTCTTGGCCCAAATTCCTTCTTTCAAGGAAAAGGAGGCTCATTGTGTAGCCCCTCACCCAGCTCTGGCCTACAAAGATCGAAAAGGAGCGCAACAAATGCCCACCCTGACCCTCAGCCCCCTCGTCTAGCCTGGGGGTGGCAAGCGCATTCTACCCATGAGGCTGAGCCCCAAACCACTGGAGCCCCTGGGCTCAGCCCCTAATCCTAGGCTGGGACAGGAAGAGAATTGTCTTCAGCAGGAAAGAACCCGCAGAGAATCAGGAACCCACACAGAATGGGCATTGAGAGAACGGAAACACCAAGGGGGTCTCCACCCCAGATCAGGCATCCTGGCACCCAGGCCCCAGGCTCTCCATCCCCACCCTCCTTGGGAAACCCAGGTTCCCTTCTCCTGGAAATGAGCCAAGCCACACTGAGGAAATGGAACTTTATTTCCATAAATACAGGGAACACCCACTCAAGAGTAATTAAAAGAGGGGCTGGGGCCTCAAACTAGGCTCCCAAGGCATACCCCAACACTGATCATAGGGACTGGGGGATCCCCAAACCTGAGATGGGCCTTGCAGGCCACAGATATTCCCCAACACTGACACTTCAAGAACGGAACTGTCCCCATAGGGGGGGCCTCAGAACCCCACTCTCATGGGTGTCCCTCTTCGGGGTGATGAGGACTGACGACGGGGGAAGTTCAGAAGAAAAGGGAACACAGAACAGAAGCTAAAAATGTCCTGAGTGGCCTGGAAGGAGACCCCTGTGGTGGGCAGGGAGTGGGTTCTCCTCCTGCACAGCCAGATACAAAGGAGGAGCAGCAGTAGAAGCAGCCACAAGTTAAAAACCTGGCTCTCACTTCCCACCTCAGCCTTGGGTGAAAGGGAAAGCATGGAGCCACCCCTAAAGAGGATGTGAGGTAGGGAGAACCAGGACTTGGCATTCACAGAAGAGCAGAAGAGGGGGTTCTGGGAGCCCTGGTTGGTAGGGGGCAGTGTGGGAGCAATGAGGTGGTCACAGGCATGCTAGATTTGATGTCTGCTTTCCAAGGCCACCACTTGGTCTCTGGGCTTGGGAATTCCTGGTGACTCCCGAGAATGTCCTTAGGAGAGCCACGGTTCAATGCAAGACTCATAAAGAGTACGGTTGGAATGCCAGGTCGTGTGGGAGATCCCGGCCATCGGACACCTCACTATGGCCCCACGGGCCAAGAGAGTCTTCAACCCAAAAGAATCCCGGAGGTACACCTTCGAAGTGGACAAAGGGGCACCAAAGCATGGAAGAAAGACACAAAAAAAAACAAAGTGAATTACTGCTGGTGTCCTGGCCCCCTCCCCACAGGGTCAACCCTTTGGATCAGGGAATAGTGGCAGGGAGGGCTCCACAATGAGGGAGGCCAGTGGCCAAAATCAGGGGAAATAATTCCAAGGAACTCACCAGTTGCTCCTCCATCTCTAAGACCGTCTCATTGGCATCATAGAAACCAAAGAAGCTACAAAGAGATTTGGGGTATGTTATCAGGACAGCCAAGGAAAATCAAGGTGGGCTAGGGTCCTTCAAGAACTCACAGCCCTTTAGAGACACAAGCAACAGGCAAAACACTCAAAATATTTAACTGGAGATAATGTACCTCAAAGGTGGATGCCCTGAGGATATAGCATAACATCTACAGAATTCCCATTAAAAAATTCTCAGCCTGAATCTAATGAGGAAATATCCAACAAGCCCAAACTGAGGGACATGCTACAAAATAGCTGATCTAGCCAGCTACGGCAGCACATGCCTATAATCTTAGCACTTGGGTGCCTGAGGCAGGAGGATCATAACTTCCAGGCCAACCTGCACTACATAGCTACATAACAAGACCCTGTCTCATTCATTCAATCAATCAATCAATAAAAGCTAGTCTATGTGCTTCAAAAATATAGATGTCAACCAGGCGCTAGGGGCTTACGCCTATAATCCTAGCTACTTGGGAAGCAGAGATTGGGAAGAACATGCCATCTCAGGCAAATAATTCAAGAGACTCACCTCCAAAATAACCAGAGCAAAATGGACTGGAAGTGTGGCTCAAGCAGTAGAGACCCTGCCTTGCAAGTGTGAAGCCCTAAGTTCAAACCCCAGTCTCACAAACACACACACACACACACAGAAAAACATATCTATATGTGTTTCTCTATATATAGATATATGTACACATATAGATACATATATATGTATATGTCACAGGCAAAGAGTGAAGGATAATTCTTGATTAAAAGAGGTTAAAGAGACATGACAACTAAATGCAACACGTGAGCCAAGGCTAGATCTTGCTTCTATAAGGACAATTAGAAAACTAATAATCTATAGATTACTGTCTCAATTTCACATTTTTGAAAACTAGCTTTGTAAAGAACAGCATATTTATAGGAAGTACATCCCCCCACACTAAAGTATAGAGGTGTAAAGACATATCGTGTCTGCAAACCCTACTGTCAAAGGATCCACACACAAAAAACCACAAATTTAAAGGTTTATATAATTAACTAATATATGTAAGTACATACATATGTAGGGGGACTGAGAAAAGATGTTAATGCAAACATGGTAAAATATTGCTGGATGCCGGTTGCTCATGTCTGTAATCCTAGCTACTTAGGAAGCCAAGATCAGGAGGATCACAATCCAAGGCCAGCCCAGGGCAAGCAGTACAGCACCTGCCTGCAAGTGTGAGACCCTGAGTTTAAACCCAACACCATAAAAAAAAAAGGTAAAATACTAAGATTTGGGAAATCTAGGTGAAGAGCGTACTAGAATGCTTTACACTATTTTGGTAACTTTTCTTAGAAGTATGAAATTATTTCAAAATAATAAGGTCTTGTGCTCTCTTCAGCAGCACTTATGTAAAATTAGAAGGATATAGAGAAGATTAACATGGCCCTTTACAAAGATGAAATGCACATTTGTGAAACATTCCGAATTTTTTAAAAGAAATACAAAAAATAAGATAGTGTGCTAAAACAAGTAAGGGCTGGAGATGTAGTTAAATATATATATTTATCATCCCAGCTACTCAGGGAAGCATAAATAGAACCACTGTTCAGGCCAGCCTGGGAATAAATGTAAGACCCTATCCCAAAAATAAAGTAAAAAGGACTAGGGGCATGGTTCAAGTGGTAGAGTGCTTGCCTCGCAAGCAGGAGGGAGACCTTGCATTCAATTCCCAATATTGTTTTTCGGAAAAAAAAAATTAAAAAGTAAAATAAAATGTCCTCCTAACAAATGTGAGGTCCTGAGTTCAAATCCCAGAGCCACTGATAATAATAATATAATAAAATAGTCTAATTTTTTTAAATTAAAGAATATTTAACTGGTATAGGCACTGAGTGGACCCTCACTGTGAATAAATGAACATCTGCTAATTGTGTTAAGTCCAGTGGTCGGTGGGAACAAAGGAGAGGCTACCACACTAATTTTTTTTATTATTCATTTATTCATATACGCATACATTGCTTGGGCCATTTCTCCCCCCTGCCACACTAATTTTTTAAAGCACTGACAATACGTCCCATTGGGAAGCTATTTTATCTCATTTCCTATCATCTCTTTACTGTAATCTGCCGTGATCCTGGTCTAGGGAAAGTGTCTCAGCCAAAGGGAACAGCAAGAACAAAGACACAAGCGATGAGACACTGTTGGACATATGGGGGAGCTAAGCTAGAGGTCTGGGGTTGGATTTTAGGTACAGAAAAGAAGTAATGGCACACAGGCTTGTGATTTGGACGCCAGCTCTGCCACACTCTCTCCAAGCGTGTGTTTGAGTGTGTTATTTAATACACCACATGAGCATACCTCCTTTGCTGGGACACAGTGGCTCAAGTCTATAAGCCTAGCTACTCTCAACCAATGGCTATGGTGGTGTGTACCTGTCAGCTACACAGGGCTGATGTAAGGATTAAACTAGCTAATACATACAAAGTACTTAAAAGAGTGCCTTGAGCTATTACTATCATTCATAGGGTTGTTGGATATGTAAAATGAGATAGCGTATATAAAGTCATCCCTTATTGTTGCACAATTATAATATTGTAAGGGGTGTCACTATCAAAACCCTCTAATACTGTCCCATCTCACTCAGAATAAAAACCAAAGGCACTAGCTGTCAGGAAGTATGGCAGATGAGGAGTTACTGTTTAGTAGGTAAGGAGTTTCACTTTAGGCTAGGGGTAAAAGTTGTTTAGATAGTGCTCGCTTAGGCAGCACATATACTAAAATTGGAACGATACAGAGAAGATTAGCATGGGCCCTGTGGAAGGATGATATGCAAATTCGTGAAGCATTCCATAAAAAAAATAAATAAATAAAAGTTGTTTTGATAAATGGTGGTGATGGCTGCACAACAATGTGGATTTACTTCATGCCACAAAACTACACTGAAGGGCTGGCAGACTGGCTCAAGTAGCCACTCTGACTAGCAAGCTTGAAGGCCCTGAGTTCACGCCCCAATACCAAAAAAAAAAATAAAAAAACTGTACACTGTAAAAATGGTTAAAATTGTAATTTAGTTACCTATTTACCTATCTACAAATAAACACACATACACCATATACATATACTTTTTTTCTCCTGGTGCTGGAATCAAATCTAGAATCTCAAGCATATTAGGCAAGTACTTTACTGAGCTATGGACCCCAGCCCAGTGTGTGTGTGTGTGTGTGTGTGTGTGTGTGTGTGTGTGTGTGTGTGTGTGTGTGTGTGTGTGTGTGTGACAGTCTCACTATATAGTCCAAGACCCCAGCCCAGTGTGTGTGTGTGTGTGTGTGTGTGAGAGACAGTCTCACTATATAGTCCAAGCCAGCTTCAAACTTGCAACCCTCCTGCCTCAGCCTCCTCAGTGTTGGGATTATAGGTATGTACCATCACACCTGGCTGTATTTGGTCACAATAAAAAAGGGAAAAAAATTGGGCTGGTGGAATGGCTCAAGTGGTAGGTTTAGCAAGCCTGAGGCCCTGAGTTAAAAACCCTAGTACTGCAAAAGGAAAAAAGAAAAAAATTAAGGGCCTAACTTTGGCCTACAAAGACTCAGTGTTAACTGGTTTCTGCTACCTCTCTACCTTCCTCTCCTGACCTCCCCCCAGTCCTTGTGCTTTTGCCACACCTGCCTCCTCATTCCTCACACCAGCCCCAGGGCTCAGCAGGAGCTCCTTGAGTCTTTTCCCCCAGACTGTGGCAGAACTCCTTCCCTAATTTCCTTCAGTCTTACTTGCCCAGCCTTCTAGGAGGACTTCTCTGACCACTATCTAAAATAGGCCCCAGTCATCCTCTGATCTCCCCTCTGCCTTCTTTTATTGCCACCTGACATATGTTTTTATAATTGATTATCTTCTCCCCAGCTAGAACATAAGCTACATAACACTAGGGATTTCTCTTTTATTTACTGCTGCATCCCCAGAGTCTAGAGCAGCACTTGCGCACACAGTGCTCAACAAATATTTTTTAGGAATGTAGTTCAGGTGACATTTCAGATCACTCATAATGACATACAACCGAGGCAAGCACACAGTGCCATGGAACCATGGATTTTCCTGAGGCATAAGATGGAGGGGATGAGGCTCAAGGCTGTCACAGTAGTCTAGGTCAGTAAAGAGACGGTAGGAAATAAGATAAAATGGCACAGAACTCCCCCACTTGTACCTATGTCAATTTCCTGGTTTTGATGTTGTGCTCTAGTTAAATAAGATGCAATGACTGGGGAAACTTCGTGAAACATACACAGGACCTCTCTAAACCATCTTTGCAACCCCTAATTATTTCAAAATTAAAAGCTGGGTTCCGTTTTGTTCTGTCTTGTTTTGTTTCAGATAGAGTCTCACTGTATTGCCAGGATGGTCTCAAACTCATGCGCTCAAGTGATCCTTCTTCATCAGACTCAAAATTAAGTTTTATAAGGGCTGAGTGCTTGTTTAGTGCTTGTTTGATCCCCCCAGAAAAGAAAAGCTTTTACAGAGGGGCTGACAGGGATGGAAAGAGAGTAAAGTCGGCAGGACTTAGTGACGGGGTAGATATAGAGATTTGGAATATGCCTCCCAGAGGTTTTGCTTTTAGGTAACAGGACAAATAGCAAGTGGAAGATACTAACTGAGCAGTGAGAAGTAGGCCAGTTTTAGGCTGGAGATAAAGATTGCTGTGGGGCTGAAAAATGTTTTTAGCCAATATTCAGTCTCCATAATCCCTTATTACCTGGACTGCCAGGGAGTAATAACACCATCATCAGGGCCTCCAATCAGCACCAGGCGGCCCACACGAAGAAAGTTTTTCCGCCATGCTGCAGGGTGGTAGAAAGAAGACTGAGTCACAGCCCAGGTTGTTGCAAAAGACATGGGGTCAAAGAAGCAGAAAAATGAACACAAGATGGGAGCATGGGGTCTTACCAGTGGCATTGGGATGGTCTCTTTCTCCATTGATTAGGGCCAGGAAGCTGCTGGCATTGAGGTATAAATCATCATGATGGGGGTCTGAGCACAAACAGCAGTTAGAAAGATAAAGAAGCCAATAAGGCTGTGGTAATAGTCAAGGTGAATAGTAATATAATAGTATTGCTAATAACTATAAACATGATAAGAAGCACTTTTATCTAGCACCTACTATGAATCGGGTACTGCCAAAAGCACATTACATTAATTTAATCTTCACAACCACCTTATGAAGTATGTGCTACATTATTTTGCAGATGAGAAAAAGCTAAGTAAGTTGCCCAGAATCACCCAGCAATGTCAAGTAGTCTGGCCCCAGCATCATGGTCTTACAGACTGCACTAGAGGTGGAAAAACTATGAACCATGGGCCAAATCTAGTCTGCCACTTGTTTTTATAAAAAAAGTTGCATTGGAACACAGACACAACTCATTCATTTACATACGGTCTACACTGCTTTCACACTGTAACAGCACAGTCAAGTAGTTGTGAGAGAAACTGTATGGCCTACAAAGCCAATAGTATTTACCATTTGGCCTTTTACAGAAAAGTTCTGCTGATCCCTGCATCATACTATACTCTCTGAGACAATTAGATGATACACATAAAGAAAGCAATTTGAACAGTGCCTAGTCAGATAATAAGTACTCAATAAATGGAAGATCTCATTATTGTCATTGGTACTGGTTAGGGTAGAGGTGGTGGCAGCAGGCCCTACCCTCCACAGTGCCTTCTCCATGGAGGCCCCAGTTCAGCATCCCCCACTCACCATGCCAATAGTTGCAGATGGAGAATTCCTGGCCCCAGGGGCTATAGCAGATCCGGTAGAGATTAGACCGCATGGAGGTGGGGAACAGCCACTTCAAATAGTCTGTGTCTGGCAAGAGAATGGCAGTTCCAAGTGGCCACTAGCCTCTGTGCCCCCCAAAACTCAGGGCCTTCTATGGATCCCACAGTGCCCACTCACCTCCATACTGCCCCATCTGTGGAGATGAGAGAGAGATGAAAGTATCCACATTGTGCTCATCCATGACAGAGAGCAGTGCCCGGCACACAAGGCCACCTGAAGGCAGAACATCAACATTGAGCAGGGACTTAAATACAGACAGGTCAACAGGATATAGGCCCCTGCTTTCTGCCCCTTCCCTCCACACACACACTGAATATATGGAGACTGGGGCCCACAGAATGCAGGCACACCCTATGCCAAAAGATCACATATCATGAAGTGACAAAGGCAGAATTAAGAGTCTCGGTCTCCTGACTAACTCCAGAATGCTTTTAACAATAACCATGAAAT
The DNA here is from genome assembly GCF_047511655.1 of Castor canadensis. Classification (NCBI taxonomy): domain Eukaryota; kingdom Metazoa; phylum Chordata; class Mammalia; order Rodentia; family Castoridae; genus Castor; species Castor canadensis. The sequence goes on from NC_133393.1 coordinate 24,132,824, forward strand.
ATGGGGACAGAAGGGGCAGTAGTACATGGAACCTCCCTCCCATTCAGGACAGACAGAAAGATACAGGTGCTGAGAGAAGTCAGAAAAGTGGGGCTCAGGTACCAGGGCTCTGGCTGAAGCAATGTAGTTCAGAAAAGGGGACACCAGGAAGTATCCCAGTTAGTATCCCTCAGATAAGGATCAAGCCTCAAGCAGGGCTTAGGAGTTACGAGGAATTTGTCGCCTACCCTGGGAGTAGCAGATGAGATGTACCCCTTGAGGGGCCTTTGCCATGATGGGGACCACAGCCTCTCGGAACCCTTGCACCTGTTCCCACAGGGGCCGCAAGCTCTCTCTGCCATCGAAGAGATCAAGTACTGTCACCACAGTCCCGGGGTGTGTCTGTGGGAAGGGGGCAATGCAACCACTGGGGATGGACTATGGAGCTCCCACACACACCCCCTGGTCACCATCCACATGCCTACTATGACTGCTAGAACCAGGGATCCCAGCTCCCAACTACCCCCTCACACATACACACTCCTGTGGCAGTTTCCTGAGGAGCTGGCAGTCCCAGAGGTAGCTTTCAGCTGCCCACTCTTCCTCCCAGCTATGTAGACACCTCCAACACCCTCCACCAGTGTCCCCTAACAGACCTCATTAATGTATTCCAGCAGGTGGCGAAAGCTGTATGAGCTGTCAAATAGCCCATGCACCACGATGACCGGCTTGTAGGAAGCGCGGTGGGGTGCCGGGGCTGCAGGCAGCAGCAGCAACAGCAGGAACGGCAACAGGAACAGAACCCACGCTGAGGGGAGTCTCTGCCCCCAGAGACCCAGCATGCTCCCACCTGAGAAGGGGAAATGAGGTACTGTGAAGAAAATGACAACATCCCCTTCCTTCGGAACAGACACCTGATAATCAAGCCTTCCCTTCGCACTTCCACACCAGGTCTTTGTCACATAGCCTACTTTTAACTTACTCCAGGTCCTCTCCTCACAAACACACCCCCTACTACACGTTGACGCACCAACGCGCATCTGAGGTCCCGCCCCCAACTCAGTGATCGGGGTACTTGGTCGCTAGGCCCAGGATCTTCCTTATGCATCACCCCAGCCATGCACATCCTGGAGTTCTGCAAGACCCCCCCCCCTCCCCGCCGAGAAGCAGCCCAGGACCCCTGGAGAGTGCAAACTCTCACCTGGCCTGGATCTGTAGGCCTCGCTCCGCCCGCTGTTTACTTCTCCCCAGTCTGGAACCCACGGGGAGGGGAAGGGTGTAACGAGAGCGCGCAGGGGAATGACGGATGGGAGGGGGGGAAGGACTGCTCGGGGTCGCGCAAAGCCGTCACGTCCGGGGCTTTCCCTGGCAACTGTGCGAGCGTCCCCTGCAACGCAGGCCGGGGGACCGCAGGGGCAATGGAATATTCCATTGCACCCTAGGAGGTGGGGAGGAAATAGGCGGAGCGATCCATTTAGGGAGGTGGGGAGAACCAGCAGCTGCAAATATACCCTAGAAATCTAAAGAAAGCCTCTCCAGGCCCCGCTGCACCGCGACCCGACTTCCCCCGCCTTGATTCACCCCACTTCGCAATCCAGGCGCCTGACTCTGCAGCAGAACACGAAATTCTCGGTCAGGGACGGTGGGGGTTGGATTCGGGAAAAGGTAGTCCTTTTGCCATACGCCTCGTGGGTGGCGGGATGTCGTGCAGGGCTGATGGCAGCTGGAGCACGCCCCTCGACCCCCTACCCACCCCATCAGCGTCTTACAACTCTTCAGTCTGAAGTGCGTGTAGTGCCCTCGTCTCCAGAGACGTGGAGAGTCCTCCAGGCCCCTCGAGTTAAGTGCAGCCTGGCCCAGTTTCTCCAGCCCCACTCAATTCTCCTCCCCAAATGCGACCCACCCCCCAAGGGGCGTGGGCTCCTGGGGCAGCGCTAACTCACGCCTACTCGATTTCGATCAGTCTTCTACTTGAGCGACGCCCTAAAATCCGGTCCTCAGAACTCTGAGTCGCTCCCTCCCCAGAGCATTCTACCCTAGCCAGACTTCGAGCTCCAGGTTCCTGCACCGCTCAGCCTACCCTTGACTCCTACCCGATATCCCAGTGCCCGGCTGAGGCCTTTGTTAGGGCTTTTACTCAACAGTTAAAAATTATTCCCTTGAGAAAGGGATTTCTGAGCATGTCTGAGTCTCTCCACCTGATCATAAAGTCTTTGCTCATTCTAAACTCGTCTCTCCCAATAAAACCAACTTGGACTCAGAAGCGTGTCGAGTGAGGATGGGGTAGGAGTAAGGGATTAGGGGATTACGGGAACGCCTGAAAAAAGCCAGAACGACCGGTATGAGGCCGTGCTCTAAATCTTTGAAGCCCAAAACTGACTCAGGCCTCTTTATTGCTTTCCGCCTGGACTCAGACCCGGAGAGACACAGCTAGGAGAGCGACTGCCTTAGGCAGGGGCTGGGAAATACTTCTAAAGGAGGGGGAGGGGATAACTGATGCTCAGGCTGCTTCTACAAAAAGCCCAACTGGTGTAATCTCGGTAGACTGCCTATCCTCACCCCACCTCCGCACCCACGCGCTTCCAAGATGCAAAAAAGCAAATAAAAGACTGCAATAATCGCTGTGCCTCAAGTGGACTCCGAGGTGGAGTTGCGTCTTGGCAAGGGTGGTGTGTGGGGGTAGGGGGATTTCAGGAATGAATCTGAACACTGACCTTACCCAGAAACTCTATGCACCCCAACAAGCAAGGTGGGGGGAGGAAGAGGGAAAACGGATGTTTATAAGCATGTAGTTCAGAAATGAGCAGTTAGATCATCCCTTCCCTGTCCCAAAGCATTTCAGCTCCTTAACTCTGGAGGAAGAAGGCAGCTATGAGCCCCAATGCTCTCTCCCTTCCCCCACCTACTTTCATATTACACACCAGAGCCAGGCGTGATAACATACTGTAATCCCAGCACTGGGGAAACAAAGGCAGAAGAATGGAGAATTTGAAGACAACTTGTGCTACATAGTGGAGACCCTTCCTGTCTTGAAAAAACAAACAAAAACAAAATTTAAAGCCGGATGGGTGGCTCACGTTTGTAATCCTAGCTACTCAGGAGGCAGAGATCAGGAGGATGGCAGTTTGAAGCCAGCTCCAGGCAAATAGTTTGGGAGACCCTGTCTCGAAAATAATCCCACCCCAAAGAAAGGTGGATGGAGTGGCTCAAGCCGTAAAGACGCCTCCTTAACAAATATGAGGGGCTCCCCAAAAAAATTATAGACTCAAGTCTCCCCACTTTATGGCCAGGATGGCAGCCCAGACTGTGCATCCCAGGAACTTTTCGGAATATCTTGGTTCTCAACTTTCCACAATTCTCCCTCATATACGTTAGCTCTTCTAAACAGGAGAAAATTAGGGCCACAGATTTGGGAGATCCTGGTACCTTGCAAATAGCTCGGAAGGGAAATAAGGAGGGGAAGACCTGCCTGGGTGAATCAGGTCTGGAGGGAGGTCGGATATTGAATCCACTGAGCACCTGGCTCACTCCTTCCCACGACATAATCACTACAGCGAGTCTTAGAAGGGGAGACTCTAGAGAGTTCTCTCTCCCTCCTTCCTTCTCTTAGTCCCACCCGCCTTGCTTGGTCTTGCCTCCGTTTCCATGACAACTCCAAGGGAGCCTAAATTGGGGACTTGAATACCAGGGTAAAAGGAGGAGAGAGGTGGTCCAAGAGCATACGAGACAGAGTGGGGGGACAGCTTCAGATGTCCCCCCCTCCCTAGACTCGGTCCCTTTAAGCTCCCCCCCCCTTTCCGCTCTCCCTCCGCCCCCCCCCCCCCCCCCCCCCCCCCCCGCTACTGTCTTCATCTCTCCATCTCTGCGCTGCTGCGGGCTGCGCCATCCCGGACTCAGACTCCAGTGCCAGCCGGGGGCCCTTGACTCCGGCTGCCGGGACCCCGTCCCAGTGAGACCGCAGGCATGTCATCGGAAAAGTCAGGTAAAAAACAATAACAAAACCTCCCCCACGCCCTCCCTAATCCCCCCCACACTTGCCCTAACTCCCTTCCTTAACCCTCCCTAGCCGGTGGTTAGGGTGGTACGGTTCCATCCTCCCTTCTGTCCACCTCTCAACGCCCCCCAACACCCATTCCTTCCTATCTCCCACCCTTCTCTTCCTCCCTCCGTCCAGTGTCAACCTCTGCCCCTTGCCAACAACATGGACAAGGGGGCAGGTTAAGAGGGAGGTACTGAGCAGCTTATTATCAGCCAGGTATTGCAGGGATAGCATCCCTGGGAGTGACAGATGGACAATCACTGGCTCACTCGCCTGGAGACATCCAGTGGGGAAATACGGAGACATGATGAGATGGGGGTTGGCAGAGAAGTAAAATCTAGAAGGCTCTTTTTTGTGGGCTTTAAAAGGGCCCATTAGATTCCCAGAGAGGCCAGGGCATCCTCCTTCACCACTGAAGGGAAGAGAAAGTGGACAATGTCATTCCACATGTGCTTATACAAAAACTATTTAACACATACGAATACCATGTTGCACGTCTACACATGTGCACTTACAAGGGTAGATCAGAGAGACCAGCCCAAGGTAGCAGTCACATAAGGACAGGAGACAGGGTCTATGAGTGAAAGCTGAGTGCATGCTGATGAAAAAGAAGAAAGAGCAGCAGAGGAGAGTTGTGACCTCAAAACTAGATTGAAGGGGGGAGGGCAGGTGGCCTAGATACAGTCCCTTTCCTGATCCCAAAATGAGAGATGGCTTCTCATCCGTCTCTGTCTTTCCCATTACTTCTCCATCCCTTTCCATCTCCTCTTACCCCTTCTCTTCTCTTCTGTCTTATCTCTCCCCTTATCCTCTCCTCGGCTTCCTGCCTTACGGCCCCCAGGTCTCCCGGACTCAGTTCCTCACACTTCTCCACCCCCGTACAATGCCCCCCAACCCCCAGCCGAGCCCCCCGTCCCGCCCCCACAGGCAGCCCCCTCCTCGCACCATCACCACCACCATCACTACCACCAGTCAGGCACCGCCACCCTCCCGCGCTTAGGGGCAGGTGGCCTATCATCTTCAGCGGCCAACGCTCAGCGAGGCCCCTCGTCCTCTGCCACACTGCCTCGGCCCCCACACCATGCCCCACCCGGTCCGGCCGCTGGGGCGCCCCCACCCGGCTGCGCTACCTTGCCCCGCATGCCACCCGACCCTTACCTGCAGGAGACTCGCTTCGAGGGCCCACTTCCCCCGCCGCCGCCCGCTGCCGCCGCCCCGCCCCCGCCAGCGCCCTCCGCTACTGCCCAGGCCCCGGGCTTCGTGGTGCCCACGCACGCGGGGGCGGTGGGCACTCTGCCGCTGGGGGGCTACGTAGCGCCAGGCTACCCCTTGCAGCTGCAGCCCTGCACTGCCTACGTGCCGGTCTACCCTGTGGGCACGGTGAGTGTGGGGCTGACAGGGGCCCGGGAGGTGGGGGGCACAGTGAAACAGGTCTTGAAATTGGGGAAACACTGGAAGCTGGGGAAATAGCGAAACAGGAACAGGGGACCGAGCGGTGTTCTGGTGAAAAGCTCTAGATAGAATTGCAAAGAGGTGAGGGACTAGGGAAAGGCCTGGGAATATGGGTGCTGGAGGGCGGGACGAGAGCGACGTTCTCTTGGGGTCAGTTGTGAGGGTCTGGGAGAGGGAACTGAGATCAAGAGGAGATCTGAAAGGACACCGCCTGGAGGGAAGAAATGGAACCTAGAAACCGAGGGGCAGAGAGAGCAGAAGCTGAGACTGAGTCCGTAGAAATCAGGTAAGTGTGTCTAGAGGGAAAAAACAAGGTCTGTTGAAGACCAGCACAGCGCCAGTGGGCCATACCTCGTGGGAAAATGTGGAGACCGCCAAGAATATGGGAGTTAATGATGCAGAATTTATGGGTGTCCTGGAAAAACAATAATTTTCTTTGAAAAGAAAAAAATGGTGCTTTTACAACCGCTCCGCCAAAGGCCGACCGTTGATAGGCCGTAAGAGGGTCGGAATGAGTCTCCTTCCCCCAACTTTCCTTCCACAGCCCTACGCAGGCGGGACGCCTGGAGGAACGGGAGTGACCTCCACTCTCCCCCCGCCACCCCAGGGCCCGGGGCTGGCCCTGCTGGAGCCGAGACGCCCGCCGCACGACTACATGCCCATCGCAGTGCTGACTACTATCTGCTGCTTCTGGCCTACGGGCATCATCGCCATCTTCAAGGCAGTGCAGGTGTGGGGCGAGGGGGTTTAGAATTACGCGGTTTTTCTTAGTCTGGGCATTCTGGGGATCATCTTAGAGCGAGGCTAAGGCGTGGGAACAAGCAGCGGCTGTCTGACCACCACCCACCCCCGTCCCTGGTAGGTGCGCACGGCGTTGGCCCGCGGAGACATGGTGTCCGCAGAGATCGCTTCACGCGAGGCCCGGAACTTCTCCTTCATTTCCCTGGCGGTGGGCATCGCAGCCATGGTACTCTGTACCATCCTCACAGTAGTCATCATCATCGCTGCGCAGCACCACGAGAACTACTGGGATCCCTAAAAACGCCCCGGCCCAGCCCCACTGTGCGCCCCTCGACCTCCCAGGCGCCTTCTGCAGTCATGCCGCGGACCCAATGGGTGTCCTACTCACCGGCCTCTAAGGCCGCTGGACTTCGATACATCCTAAACTCCGCCTCCACGGAACCTCTCGCCTTGAGAGTCCAATGTGAATCCAGTTCCTCAGGAACCTTTCCAAAACCCACAACCCCCGGGACGCCGTTTCCCGGGATCCCCGCCAAACTCCCGGCTCTCAGTAGTTCCAATCTTCCACCTGCTCAAAGTGCGACGCCCCCAGCCGAGCTCGCGAGGTCTGTGCTTGCCAGCCGCGAGTCTGGTCCCCAAAGCCCCGCCTCCTCTTCAGGCTCCGCCTCAACTCCGGCAAAGCCCCGCCTCCAGGTGGGCAAGCTCCGCCTTCTTTTCCTCCCTGCGGGGTGATTCAGTCTGGTTATTGGGTTTGTGGCTCTAGGCCCAGCCCACAGACCGACAGACACTTCCCCTTCGCTCTAGGACCTAGCCCCGGGATAACCACACCCCCACGCTCGCTCCAGTTATTTGCTAGTACTGTTTTGTCCTCCTTCTCCTGGGTCTCTACCTATTTTCTTGCAAATTTCGGAACCTTCTTCCTCCTCACTCCACCCCCGCCTTTGTTTTTTGAAATGAGACTTGGGAAGTTTCGAGTTTAGGATCCTTAATCTTGGAATAAGAAACTAGTCTCATTGTCTGTAAATACTCCTTTCCACCTGTCCCAACCCCTGGGCAACCTGGCAGAAAGGAATCCAGGATAGTGACCTCCCGAGCCCAGGAGGGAGCCGGCCCGCTCCCCTCTCCCCTCGGTGGTCCCTGCCTTGTTCTGATCTGTGTGTGCGTGTGTGAACTTCTGAAAGACAATATTAAAGAAACTTAGTGGATTTATCACCCGCGATTCCAAAGGCTGCGGCCCCACTAAGACCCTCCCCTTTTTGGGTCCCCTTTTCATTTCTCCATCTCCTTGGGGAAGGGGGAGACAATCAACAAAAACAAAAATGGGAAGAGACAGATTTCCAGAACACGAGAGAGACACAAATAGGAGGAATAGAGAGGGGCCCCTGGATATAGCCATTAGGGAAGACCTTGGTTGCCTTTCTCACTGAGGGCTTTCAGACCCCCACCGCCCCTTTCCCACTCCCTTCTAGACTGGGTTTAGGGCTGTAGGAGTCCACAGATCTTTCCCTCAAACTCCAGAAAGACGAGAGGAAAGAAGATGGCAGACCATTGTGAAGTTGGTCAAGGATGGCGGGGGGCGGGGTGGGGGAAGGGGGGTCGGGGCGGGGAGGCAGGCAAAAGTTACCAGCTGCGCACAGCTCTTCCTGACTTTGGGCTGAAAGTGGCAGACAACCTGGATTAGAGCCCCCCGTGAGGGGCTAGGGTAGGCAAAGAGCTGTGTGAACCCTAAGGAGGAGGTAATAGCCTCTCAAGTCTCCTGCCTACCCTGATGTTAGCTGAGAAGGCATCTGCGTGGGAGGGGCTGAGGATGAGACTAGTGGAGGACTTTGAGCCTTTCATTGTATAAGCTTTCATTATACCCTTCAGGACACGGTTCTAACCCTAAATTTGTGCATTCATACAACAGAGGCGTGACCCTGACCTCATGGAGCTTACAGTCTACAAGGGAAGCCTTGCACGAAGACAGAAGACAAGAAAAGGGGATGTCATGGGTTCTCTTTGGGATATTTTAGGTATAAGGTGCCTTCCTTATCAAACTTCTTGAAAAAATAATACTCGCTTGCAGCTTCTACTTCCTCATCTCCTATTAATCTTTTTTTTTTTCCTTAAATAGGGGAGTAGAGCTATCAGAGATTTTTGCACCTTCCCCACCCCCCAACCCAGTACAGGGTTTTTAACTCAGAGCTTCAATGGGGCACACCCCAGCCCTTTTTGCTTTAGTTATTTTTTTAATAGAGTCTCACAACTTTTGCCTGGATTGCAATCCTCCTATTTATGTTTGCCAAGTAGCTGGTATAATAGGCACACACCACCACGCCCAGTTTATTGGTTAAGATGGAGTCTTGCTAACTTTTTGCCCAGGCTGGTCAAACCACCCAACTTCCTGCTCTCCACCTCCAGAGTATCTGGGGTTACAAGTGTGAGCCACCAACTGGTTCTGTTTTTCTTTTCTTTCTTACCCACTATTTCTTTTTTTGGGGAGAAGGGCTAGTACTGGGGTTTGAATTCCGGGCTTCATGCTTGCTAGGCAGACTACCACTTGAGCCCTTTTTTGTGTTGGACATTTTAGACATAGGGTCTCTCAAACTATTTGTCCCAGGGCTGGCTTGGAACCATGATCCTCCTGATCTCTGCCTCCTGAGAAGCTAGGATTATAGACATGAGCCAACAGCACCTGGCTACATACCCCCTATTTCTTGACCTCTTGAAATATGCTTTCACTCTCTACACTACTGAAATCATTCTCTCAAATGGCACCCAAAGGTCAGAGTTTGCCTGGGCCAAAATCAATGGCATTTTTCACAGTACTTGCTTCTCTAACCCTCCTGTGCCTATCTCTTGACTCTGGATTCCCCACAACTCCAGGCTCAGGGACATGTACTCTCCTCTCCCAACCTCTTCATCCTCATACCTCTAGTCATTCCTCCTTCCTTTTTCTCCACCTTTCCCTAAATGTCTGTCTCTGAATTTCTTTTTCTTTCTCCGAGATGTTCCTTTGAAAGCTTATCTACTCAATATATCCATCATCTTTATTTAATTAGTTATTTACTTTCATTTGATTGGTTGATTGGTCTTGCTATATAGCCCAGACTAGGCTCAAATTCTCAATCCTCCTGCCTCCTGAGTGTTGGGATTACAGGCAGACACCACAAGGCCTGGAGTTCTGATTATTTTTTTTTTCTGGTGCTGGGGATTGAACTGAGGGCCCCTCACATGATAAGCAAGTGCTCTACCACTGAGATACATCCCCAGCCTCTAAACATCATCACTAACACTAACCCAATGCCTCTATAACCTTTATGTGCAGACATTCTTTTTTGGAGGGGGTGGGACTGGAATTTGAATTCAGGGCTTCACACTTGCAAAACAGGCACTCTACCACTTGAGCTAGACCTTCAGTCCATTTTGCTTTGGTTATTATTGGAGATGTGGTCTCCCAAACTATTTGCCTGGTCTGGCCTCAAACCACGATCTCGATCTCCCGACCTCACCCTCCCAACTAGCTAGGATTGTCAGCATGAGCCACCTTTTCCTAGCTCAGACATTCTTCCAGTGCCTTTGAACACAGATAGCCACATGAACCATGCTACCTTACTCTAAACTCAGCATATTCCAAACCAACCCTGCTTCCCTGTTTTTTTAAATGACTTTGTCTTCCAGTCACCCTTCCTTATCTGATACTTGCCACCCCCCCCCACCTCCTGCCTTACAAAGGTGTACTGTCAAGCCTGAGTCAATTTCACAGCCACAATATGTTTTGAATCTGTAACTTTTCCCCAGCTCTTGCCAGAAGCATTACCTCATCTAGGATTATTGCAGCAGCTTCCCCAACAGGTCTCCCCGCCACCTACCTCTCCAGCTCTCCCTCAAAGCTGCTGTCAAATTATCCTCCCTAGACACACTTCTTACATAATTTCACTGCTTAAAACCTTTCAAAAACCAGTCATAGTGGCATGCACCTGTAGTCTCAGCTATAGGGGAGGCTAAAGGGGGAGGATCACTTGAGCCCAGAGTTTGAGACTAGTCTGGGCAATATAGTGAGACCCTGTCTCTAAAAAGGGGAAAGTAAAAATAAAAAGCCCTTCAACATTTCCTATTGTTTATTCAATCATTTACAAAATATCAATCTGGCCTTCAACTCCTTTCATAATTGTGCTTGCAAAGCAGGAGCTCTACTACTTGAGCCACATCTCCAGCCAAAGGGCAACTTTCTTTAAAAGTATCCAGGTCTGAAACCCACCCAATTGCATTTCTTCCCTACCCCACTCCATCCCCCCAACCCTCACCCCTACCCCTGCCTAGGCCTCTTCTCGTCTTTTTTTTTCCTTCTTTTTCTTTTTCTTTAAGCGTTTGAATTCAGGGTCTCATGCTTGCTAGGTAGGCGATCTTGAGCCACTCTGCCATTTCCTTCACCTGTTGTCTTGATGAACAAACCTTCCTTGGAACTCATTTGAAAGCTGGAGCCAAATCTGGTTTATCTGTGGTTTTCAGATCATCATCTGATAAAACCTCTTCCACCAATCTTTGAACTCAATTGAACTGAAAGTAATCAGGCAGAAGGAGAAGTGAGTAAAAATGACTTCTCCCTAATCTCTTCAATTCAGCCAGACTCCTCCCTGGGGAGGAAACAAAATACTGTTTTCCAATTTGATTCTCCTACCACCTTACCTCAACGCCCTCTCCACACAGTGCCCTCCGCTCTTGCACCCTACTGACAGATTCCACCTTCCAGCAGAGGTTCTATACCCCCTGAACATCTACTCTTTTGTGTGTGTGTGTGTGTGTGTGTGTGTGTGTGTGTGTGTGTGTGTGTGTGTGTGGTACTGGGGTTTGAACTCAGGGCCTTACAATTGCTAGGCAGATGCTCTACTGTCTTCCAATTTGATTCAATATTGGGTCATTAATCCCTCTGATTTATTGACGATTTGGCACCTGTCTATTTCTATTTCTGTGAACTTTTTCATTTTTCTTTTTCTCCTTCCTTCCTTCCATCCTCCCTCCCTCCCTTCCTTTTTCCCTCTTCTTTTCTTTTCTTTTTTCTCCCCAGTGGTTGGGGATGGAACCCAGTGCCTCATGAATGCCAGGCAAACATTCTACCATGAATCTATATTCTCAGCCCCTCGTTTCAGTATTTCTAATGTCTTCGGTATCCATGTAGATCATCCAATACTCTGGACAATTGCTGGCCTCTAGTGATCTGATGTCCCATTCTCCCAGCCATCCTCTCTTTCTCTGTATCATGCCTTCAACTTGGTCACCACCAATAACTGTCATCTTTCCAAAAATCTTTATATCCACAGTCTTTTCATATCAACCGCCAGAAACCCTGTTCCAAAAATTCCCAACCCTATCTGGACTTCCCAGTGATTAACTCTCTGCATTATTTTTAAGTGGTGTTTGATTCCCTTGATTTCTTTTTTTCGTATTACCCAGTTTAGGTTCAACACTGTGATCACCTCTCTGCCCTCACCATGAACTTTGGAGTTACTGGGATTTGAACTCAGGGCCATGTGCTTGCTCTAGGCAGGTGCTCTACCACTTGAGCCCTTCCCTTTTCCACACATTTTATACCTGGATAAATCCCATGCTGCCTGCTCCACACTGCGCCCAAAAGCTGAATTCATCTGGGGAAAAACACACAGTCATACTGGCTGGTCCCGCTTCCTGTGGGCCCTCTGTATGGCCTGCCAGCCCGTATTTCCCTAGTCAGTTTACCTTCCCTACACAGACCACAATTTCACAATATGACAACATTTCTTCTTATTTTATTGAAAAAAACAGAAACTTTTAGAAAAGAACTTCCTCATGGTCTCACCCCCAAATCCATCAGCCTACCTGCATAGATGCCACAGAGAGGTTGACCTGCTCCCAACCCCACCTCACCCTGGCCCTAGAATTCCATTCCTTCCCACTTGGTCAGAGCTATGACTTCTGAAATCATCTCCTATCTCTTCCTGATAATCAGTTTATCCCCTTTGCTGAAATAGTCCCATCATTGTACAAACAGGCTACAATTACACATATATCTTGTCTTTGAAAGAAAAGAAAACCTCTTTGTTTCTTGTTCCTCACCTAAATAGTAAAAATAAAATATTCAGAATAGGGCTTGTACCTTGGAAGGAAGGGAATTCTGATCAAAAAGAAACATACAGGGAGCTTCAACAATAATGGGAAGACTTTTTTTTTTTTGAGACAGGGTCTTGTTATGTAGCCTAGGATGGCCTTGAACTTGAGATCCTCCTGCCTTCCACCTCCTAAGTGCTGGATCTACAGGCATGCACTATCATACCCAGACCAAGACTTTACTTCCTAAGCAATATGAAGTTCATTTAATTATTCTTTGTAGTATATAGGCACATATAGATATGTATTGTAATTTTATATGCATGAAATAATTGACACTTAAAATTTTTTATTTTGGAAGGCTGGTAGAGTGGCTCAAGTGGTAAGAGTGCTTGCCTAGCAAGCATGAAGCCCTGAGTTCAAACCCCAGTGCCACCAAAAAAAAAGTCTTATTCTTGCAGTGCTTGGTATCTAACCCAGGGCTTTGTGTGTGCCAGGCAAATGGTCTACCACTGAGCTACACCCAAGCCTCGTTTTTTTTTTTGTTTTTTTTTTTTAAACTATCCCTTGACCCAGCACCCTAAATTGATGCCCCATTTCTTTCTTCTCTTTACAGTGAAACTTCCTGCTGACTCCACTTTCTCACATCCCATTTTGACTTGGATTTCCCTCAATCAGGCTTCCATCTTCACCACATGTCAGGGTAACCAAGTTTCTAAACCCAATGATCAAGGTTAAACACTCTCTCTCTCTCTCTCTCTCTCTCTCTCTCTCTCTCTCTCTCTCTCTCTGGGGCCTTGTATGTTCCATTGTACTATACCCCCAACCTCTCAGCTTAACTAGAGTTCTTAACAGAGCTTCATGGTTTGGGGACTATTGACATTTTGGGTCAGATAATTTTTTTTTTTAAAGCTACTGGGGCTTGAGCACAGGGCCTACACCTTAAGCCACTCCACAAGCCCTTTTTATGATAGGCTTTTTTGAGAACTATTTGCCCATGATGGCTTCAAACCACAATCCTCCTGATCTCTGCCTCCTGAGTAGCTAGGATTACAGGCATGAGCCACCGGTGCCTGGCAGATTTTCAGGTAATTCTTTATCATGGGGGACTGACCTGACCTGTACATTGTCTTGACAAACGTCTACTGGGGGGACAACTTTTTAAAAAATTCTATTTGTATTAAAAAAGTCTATTTGTTAGCTTGTTCCTGGAGAACATCTTGACCAGTTGTTTTTTTAAGAGTGCTCCTCCCACCCCCAGGAATAATTGGTGGAGTCTAGAGATGTCTTTGACCATCTCAACTGAGGAGTGCCCCCAGCATCTAGTAAGGAGAGGCCAGACATGCTGCTAAACATCCTACAATGCGCAGGAGACAATAAAGAATTATCTCTCCCAAATACCAATTAGTGCTGAAGCTGAGAAACCTTGCTGTAGACCCACCAGCAGCATTTGACACAGTTGGTCACTTCCTCCTTTTTGAAATGCTTTCTTCACTTCAAATACTCTTTCTTAATCCAACTGAAGAACTCCCTTGTTCCTTATATGCTGCTCCTTTTTAGTTTCATTGACCAAAGCCTGGCTTTCTGCTTCCATTTTTGACTGGCATTGTCCATCTTCTATGCAGAAATCAGGGGGATGTAACTCAGTGACAGAGCATTTGCCTAGCATATGCAAGGCCCTTGATTCCATCCCTAGCATCATAAGGAAAAAGAAAAGGAAAAATGCTAGGTGTGGTAGTACACACCTGTAATCCCAGCACTCCAGATGCTAAGGCAGGAAGATCTCAAGTTTGAGTCCTGCCTGGGCAATTATTAAGACCCTGCCTTAAAAAAATAATAATGAAATTACCAGAGGATATCATTTGTCTGCTCAAACTGGTGGCTCCTGATCACACTTAGAATGGTTAGCTTTCAGGACAAGATAAACTAGTCACAGTGCCTTGGCATGCTGCATACGTTGAAATGAAGGAAAAAAGGCTAAGAGCAAGATCCTCCTGACCTCCTGCCCTTCTTTCTCCTTCTCCCCTTTCTCCCCCAAGGCAGGGCATAGAAACTAGAACCCCTTTCTTCCAAAGCCAGCCATAAAACCTAAAAATCACCCTGTCCTTGCCCTGCCTTTCTATGTAAGAGCTGACCACAAAGAAATCTCTGACCTGCCTTGTCTGATAATGGATCATAAGACTCTCATTACAAGAGGAAGGACTGCCACACAGAGTCCAAGGAGAAGTTGACAGAGGAGCCTGGATGAGTGTTCCCCTCTGTCTATTTCCAGAGAGCATACCCTTTTGGTCCAGTCACATTTCTACAGTATTGCTCATTCTTTTTTCATTTTTTTTTATTGTTGTTGTAGTGGGTATACATTTACATTTACAAAAGTTCTTACAATATATAATTGAATTCACCTTCCATCATTCTCCTTTATCCACCCTCCCTTCAAATAAAATTTTGATTAAATAAGGAATCTGTCATGCTTTCCTCTTGTTAACCTGTCTTTTATTGTAGGCTGTTGATCCTTATGATGGGTGAGAAGAGAGATCACACTTTCTCTTCCTATAGCATAAAATACAACATCTAAGCCATGGCCTGTGAATTTTATGCCAGGTTCTTCCTCACCTCTCTGATTTCATTCCCTACCACTTTTTTCCTTGCTTATTCTGCTCCATCTACTCTGACCTCATTTCTCTTCTAGCTGCTGGGCTATAAAATAAAAATCCAATCCTTTCCTGCCTCAGGGCCTTTGCACTCCCTTTTTTTTCTGTCACTAGAGATATCTAGTCTGCTCCCTTACATCATTTATATTATTGCATAAATAACTCTACATGAAGGATTACCCTCTATGAATTAAAACTAGCCCACCCATATCTGAAAGCATACTATTCCCTTACTCTGCTTTTATGGTGTTCATAATACCTGTTACTGCCTGACATCTTATGATATTTTATCAATTGATTTTTATTGCCTAACATTTTTGCTTGAATGTAAGCACTAAGGCTTTTTCTCTCTGCCTTATTCTCTGCCCCTAGCACAGTGCTTGTCACTCAATAAAGATTTGTTGAATGGGGGCTGGTGATGTGGCTCAGTGGTACAATATATGCTTGTGTACGGCCCTGGTTTTGATCGTAGCACCACATAGACAAAAGATTGTTGCATGTCTGAATGAATAAGTAGCACATGGAGTTGTGTGAGGAGAAGATGGGATAATATGTATAAGACCCTTAGCCCAATGCCTGGGATTACACTTGCAATGCATACTCATTTTGCTAAAGAGAAGCTCTTATGAAAATACTTTCCTGCAGAAAAGCCTGCATTTCACTGCCTCATCCTGCCTAAAAACCCTGCCTATGAGGGAAGCACAAGAAAATGCTTTGGGAGCAAGGAAAAAGGAGGAACAATTTTGACACATATTCCAACAGAACAAAAACCACAGAAACCACCAAAACTAAACAGAAGGGAAAATTTATTTAACCTTTGGAAAGTTAGAATTTTGGTCTCTCCTGCTGATGCTAAATGGCAGAGCATAATTGCAGCATATGGTTCCATGTGGTGAGTGCAGAATGCAAGGAATGTGAGAGTGAAAAAGATTCCAGCTGGCTCCAGGCCTGGTGACAGGGCAGCATGGATGGGTCTTGGAATAGCCCGGGAAAACTGAGCTTGACAAGTGAGAGGTGCATGGCACTGGTTTCCTTTCCTTATCTCACCTGCCTTGTGCTGCTTCCCCACCTGCAATAAATCCCTTCAATCTCTCCACGTCAAAATGATGGCTGTGATTCAAGGCTCAACTTTCTGAATCCCTCCTTCCTTCCATAGTTGAAACAATTTCCCTTCTGCTTACCACGTTTTCCCTTGCATCTGGAGTATTTTGTAACACAATTCTCTACCTATGTTAGACTACTGTTAGGGATCCTCTGCATTTGTCTGTATATTTCATTGATTTTTTTTTTTTTTGGTTGTACTGGGGTTTGAACTCAGGGCTTCATGCTTGCTAGGCAGGCACTTTATTGCTTGAGCCCCTCCGACAGACTTTTTCTTGTTGTTGAGTGTTTTCAAGATAGGATCTTCTGAAATATTCACTGGGTTGGAACCTCAATCCTCTTGATCTCTGTCTACTAAGTAGCTAGGATTATAGGCGTGAGTCCCCCAGATTTTTTTGTTATTGGTGTGATGTTTCTGTTTGTTTGGTTGGTTGGTTGATTAGTTTTGTTTTAGAGACAGGTCTCACTTAGTAACTCAGGCTGACCTTGAATTTGTCATCCTCCTGCCTAAGCCCCTGAGTGCTGGGATTACAGATGTGTACCACCATGCCTGGCTTAGGTTAAATCTTTTTATTTACTTAATTTTTTTAGCAGTATTTTCGGTTTGAACTTCGGACCTTGTGCTTGCTAAGCAGGCACTCTACCACATGAGCCACTCTGCCAGCCCAGGTTAAATCTTTAATGAAGGCAAAACCTGCCCTCATGGGAGAGTTGCAGAATACCAGCTCCTCTGAGTCACTTTGGAAAGAGGGGACTTGGAAAGAAAGAAGGGATGGGACTGCAGGTGAGATGTAAATACACTTATTTACAGGTAATTCCTCAGAAACATGTCAATATTGGGTTTCCCTCAGACTAATCTTTAGCAAGCTATTAAGCACCTTTTATAAGGACATAGAGGAGGGGAAAATTGTTCCAGAATGGGTTTCACATTCCATAGTCACAGACAACAGAACTTTCTTTCCTTCCAAGTCTTTCCTTCCATTCTTCCAGTCCTGTCTGGGAGTTGGTACCAGTGGGAGAGGGGAGGATATAAGGAAAGGGTGTGGGAAGATGAATGTATTGGAAATATTATGCACTGATGTGTGAAAATGGAAAAATGAGACCTGTTGAAACTATTCCAGGAATGGAGGGAGGGAAGGACAAAGGAGAATGATGAAGGGGGTGAATTCAACTATGATATATTGTATATGATATATTGTAAGAACTTTTGTAAATGTCATAATGTACCTCCAGTATAACAATAATATGATAATAAAAATTAAATAAAATATGAAGGTAAAATATAAAATAAATATTCTTTTCTCAGTGACAGGGTCTCACTGTATAGTTCAGGCTGTATAGTTCACAATACTTCTGCATGAGCCTACTGAGTTCTGGAATTACAGGCATGCACCACCATGCCTAGCCTTTTTGGGTATTTTCCAGATAGGGTCTTGCAAACTATTTGTGCTGATGGGCTTCAAACTTTGATCCTCCTGATCTCTGTCTCCTGAGTACCTAGGATTATAGGCATGAGCCACTGGCACCCCGCTAAAGCCTAACTTTTTTTTTTTTTAATGCCAGGGATTAAAGCCAGGGCTTCATGAATGCTAGGCAAGAACTCTACCATTGAACTATACCCCCTAGCCAGCCCTATGTAATTTTTTTGTTGTTTCAGAAAAAGTCTTGCTATGTTGCCCAAGCTGGCCCTGACTTCCTGCTCTCAAGCCATGCTCCCAACTCAGCCTCTCCAATAGCTGGGATTGTAGGTGCATGCCACCATGCACTGTACATTATCAAATCTTTAGGGCAAAGAGAGAGAGCAGAGAGACATTGCTCCTTCCTCACTCCCCAGACCAAACCTCTAGCCAACAGGTAAGTGATTTTTCATTTGGGTCTTTTTGTTTTTGGGCAGTACTAGGGTTTGAACTCAGGGCCTCATGCTTGCTAGGTAGGCACTCTACCACTTGAGCCATTCCACCAGCCCTTTTTTGTGTTGAGTATTTTTGAGATAAGGTCTCTTCATCTATTTGCCCAGGCTGGCCTCAAACTCTGATCCTCCTGATTTCTGCCTCCTGAGTAGCTAGGATTGCAGGGGTGAACACTGGCACCGGATTAAAACTTTAAAATGTTATGGGGATTTTTGTGAGGTACTAGGGCTTGAACTCAGGGCCTACACCTTGAGCCACTCCGCCAGCCCTTTTTTTTTAATGGGTTTTTAATTGAGATATGATCTCTTGAACTATTTACTTGGGCTGTCTTTGAACCACGATCCTCCTGATCTCTGCCTCGTGAGTAGCTAGGATTATAGGAATGAGCCATCAGCACCTGGGAGGGATTTGTTGTTTTTGTTTGTTTGTTTGTTTGAGACAGGGTCTCACTATGTGTTTTAGGCTGACCTTGAACTCACAGTTCTCCTGCCTCATCCTCCATAGTGTTGAGACTGAAGGCATGTACTACCATGCCTGGCTTGATTGGTTATCTTTTATGTTTTTTTGGGTTTTTTGGGTGGAAATCAGCTCTTAAAAAATAAAAGGGGCTAGTGGAGTGGCTCAAGTGGTAGAATACCTGCCTAGCAAGCATGAGACCCTGAGTTCAAACCCCAGTATTGCCATAAATTAAAATAAAAGTATTTTCATCTGTGATTTGAATTAGCTTTTTTTAGTGGTTTAGTGCCTATATTTCTATTTGTGTTTATAGTCACATTAGTGACAAGGAAGCACTTAAAAAGATAAAGTACACTATTTAATTCGGTATTCTCAATATGGATGCTCTCTGAAGTTCAGCTCCAGGGCTGGCAGTGTGGATCAAGTGGTAGAGCACCCACCTAGCAAGTGTGAGGCCCTGAGTTCAAACCCCAGTACCACCAATAAATAGATTTTTTAAAATACAAAAATAAAAATACAGTTGAAGTTCAGCTCCAACTCACTCTGTAAAAAAAAAAAAAAACTTTTCTTTAAGCCAGGCGCTGGTGGCTCACACCTGTAATCCTAGCTACTCAGGAGGCAGAGATCAGAAGGATTGCAGTTTGAAACCAGCCCAGGCAAATAGTTTGTGAGACCCTATCTCGAAAATACCCACCACAAAAAGGGCTGGTGGAGTGGCTCAAGGTGAAGGCCTGAGTTCAAGCCCCAGTACTGCAAAAATAAGTAAATAAATAAAACTTTCCTTTAGGAGTCTTTGCTTCCATTTCCTGTATGGGGAACAAGAAATGTTTTTCTCTCTGTTTCTCCCCCCCTTACCTATACTTTATACTGTTATACTAAAATAAATTCTTGTTAAAACTTAAAAAGAATTTTTCCTTTATTATGCAAAACTACATTTCATTCAAAAAAAGGTTTTTTGGTTGTATTGGTGTTTGAACTCAGGGCCTCACACTTGCTAGGCAGGCACTCTACCACTTGAGCAAGTCTACCAGCCTTTTTCTATGTCAGGTATTGTTCAAGTTGGGATCTCAAGAACTATTTGCTTGGGGCTGGTTTGGAACCAGGAAACTTCCTGATCTCTACTTTCTGAGTAGCTGGGATTACAGATGTGAGCCACCAGTGCCCAGCCCACTCATTCTTTAGATGTCAGCAAAAATGCTTAGCCTATCTCAAAAAAACAAAACCATCACAAAAAGGGCTGCTGGAGTGGCTCAATGTATAAGACTTTTAAGTCTTGAGTTCAAACCTCAGTACCACAAAAAAGCAAAAACAAAAGAATCAGTCTCAAGGAATGTTCCCCTCATCCTCTATCGTTCACCCTCATAGCATTTCATGCTTCTTTCCATACCTCCTTGTCAGGTTGTAAATTCCATGAGGGCAGCAACTGCATCTGTGTCATTTATCTATGCATCCCTAGTTACTAGCAAACTGCTTGGCATATAGCAGGTGCTCAATACTTGTTGAGTGAATGGAGGAGATAACACACACACACACACAACACAGGAGACAAAGTCACTGTCCTACAAAGTGTATTGGAACTAGAACACACACAGAACAAGAGAACCTTCGAAAGCATTACACTTGAAGCAGGGTAGGGTTTCTTTTATTTGAGAGAAACCAGTCTTTTGAAGAGTCAGTGGAGTGACCCTCTCAGTTAAAACACGTCAAACAAATTAGCAGTCTTTGTGCAGGAATTGGGGTATGATTGAACATTTTGTGAAGTATTCTAGACTGCCTGCCTTTCTTCGAGATCTCTGAAGTGGAAAATGGAGGAGGGAAGGAAAAGAGATAGATTAATTTTCAACAGGATCCCAGGGATTCCAAAACTCAGAATAGTTATCCACAGCCAGGGTGAGGGAAGCAGTGAACTAAGGTTACTCTGGCTCAGAACCCAGAAATTAAACTTGAGGGGAAAAAAAAAAAATGTCTAGGTTAGTGACCTGAAGCTCAGCACAAAACAGAGGGAGGACTGTTTTGACTCAAATCTGTGGCTAATGATGAAACTGCACCTCTTCCTCAGCTGTCCTGGCATGCGTTTTGTAATCTGAGGCACAATGATGGGGGGTTACAGAACAAAATGAAGAAGATGATAAAATGCAGTGCTGAGAGAGGGACTCTCCTTTCCTGACAAATTGTGCTACCCCAGACTGTGCAGGAAGCTGGCCAAGCAAGACTGAATCACAAAAAATCTTTAGACAATGATGGATATAAAGAGAAAGGTTGCCAGGCGCTGGTGACTCATGCCTGTAATCCTAGCTACTCAGGAGGTAGAGATCAGGAGAATCGCGGTTTGAAGCCACCCGGGGAAATAGTTAGCGAGACCCTATCTCGAAAAACCTGTCACAAAAATAGGGCTGGTGGAGTGGCTCAAGGTGTAAGCCCTGAGTTCAAGCCCTAGTACCGAAAAAAAAAAAAAAAAGGTCTCAGACGTTTTTGTTTTTTTATTTTTCAGCTGCTCCCCCCACGAAATAGGGCCAGTTGGAGAGAAAGAGGCCTGAGGGTTTATCTTGGAGCACCCTGGATTGAATGGGTGAAGGAAGGGACAGGGGTTGACTTTCGCTGGGATCTCCAAATTTAGCACTGGAAGGACTGAGGTCACCAAATAAAAGGACCAACCTCTGTCATTCACCACCTCTGTAATTCTCCATACTTTGGGTGGCTGGGGTGGGCTGGGAGGGGGCGGATTGGGGATGGAACCCAGAGCTTTGCGCATGCGAGGCAAGCGCCCCACTACTGAGCTACATCCCTAGTCCCTCCATTGTGTCTTCATTAGTCCAGGTTTCCCCTTCCAGGACATTAGTCTTCCAATAAACTGGCCGGCAGGACCGCCTCTGATTCGGTTCGATTAAGCTTAGTGCGGTTGCTTCGGCCTAGTTCGGTTGCTAAGACCTGAAGCTTTGCGGTTGTGGAGGAAATGATGTTACGCCCAATAGGCGGGCTAAATAGATGCCTCCCGCCTCCTGATTGGCTGCTGGGTTTTGACTAGATTCGCAGTCTCCTGCGCTTCAGGGTTAGTTGTCAGTATCTCTCCCCCAGCTGCTAGTAGTACTTAGGCGGTCCTCTCCGTTTGGGACTAGATTCCGAGGACATTATTCATTAAACACGTAGCTTCGAAAGGAGAGGTGGTTCGAATAAACCGGCTCATGCCACCATTCTAGGCGCTTTGGCTGCTCAGGTACTTTTTGAATCGATGGGTGTCCGTGGTTGGGACGGCTACCCGAACTGTAGGAAATTGTGGAATTTATAGTTGTAAACTATGGTCTGGTTGGAACCGAGGCTCGAGGAAAACAGATTTTTTTTTTTTGAAGAAAAAAAATTGGAGACTTTCAGGACTGCGGACCTGGGACTCAGAAGGATGGGAAAGAACAAGAAGGAGTCTAAATAAGAATCCTGCAAATTAAAAAAAAAAAAATCCTGCAATTAGCATTGTTTTGGTTTTCATTTCAGGTGCTGACCTAAACCTGATCCATCACTTTCCAACCAGAATTCTTCGTTGGCCCACTGTGAAAGGAACCAGGCAGCCAAATGGAGACGCCACCAGTCAGTCCAGTGAAAGACAAGGATACCTCTGAATCACAGCAACAATGGGAAAAGAACCCCTGGGAGAACTTTAATCCAACTACTAAGTTTGGGCAGCAGTTCCGAGACCCTCCAACTGAAACCCTTGAGCTGGAAGCGAGTCCAGATCCAGCCAGTCAAATTCTGGAGAATCCCGAAGGGACTGAAAAACTGGTGGCTGAACTTAAATCTCATGAATCCACCAATGAGATACTACAGCCTCTTCAAGCTTCTGAACTCTGGTACTGTCCTGATGGGAGCTTTATCAAGAAGATCATAATCCGTGGTCATGGCTTGGACAAACCCAAGCTAGGCTCCCGCTGTCGGGTACAGGCTTTTGGGGTTCCTTTTGGGTCAGGGATGTCAGAAGGCTGGACAGAACTAACTGTGGGTGTAGGGTCATGGAGGGAGGAAACCTGGGGGGAGATCATAGAGAAATGCTTAGAGTCCATGTGTCAAGCTGAGGAGGCAGAGATTCAGCTTCCTAGACACTCTGGGCCACCTGTCAGGCTCATACTGGACTCCTTCACTCAGGGTCGGGACTCTTGGGAGCTGGAAATCAGTGAGAAGGAAGCCTTGGCCAGGGACGAACGTGCAAGGGGCACAGAACTATTTCGAGCTGGGAATCCTGAAGGGGCTGCCAAATGCTATGGACGGGCCCTTCGGCTGCTGCTGACCTTACCCCCACCTGGCCCACTAGAAAGAATTGTCCTCCATGCCAATCTCGCTGCCTGTCAGTTGCAGCTAGGGCAGCCCCAGTTGGCAGCTCAGAGCTGTGACCGGGTTCTGGAGCGGGATCCTGGCCACTTAAAGGCTTTATACCGAAGGGGGGTTGCCCAGGCTGCCCTTGGAAACCTGGAAAAAGCAACTGCTGACCTCAAGAAAGTGCTGGCGGTAGAACCCCAAAACCGGGCAGCCCAGGAGGAACTGGGGAAGGTGGTCATTCAGGGGAAGAAACAGGATGCAAGGCTGGCTCAGGGTCTGCGCAAGATGTTTGATTAAAAGTTAAACCTTAAAAGAGACAGGAACCTGTGGGATTGTGGTCTGTGCTGTGAGATTTTTTTTTTTTTTTTAGGGGCCCAGAGGGAGGGTTTTGACCCATATCCTATTCCCAGATTTTGCCTTCCTCGAGGAGGTAGTAATGGTCTCAGTGTGCTGTTTAGGGGGAAACTTATCTATCTTCGAAGACGTCGAGAAGCTGTCCAAACAGAAAAGTTTAGGGCTGGCGGGGGAAGATGCCAAAACTTTAAAGGCTGGGAACTACATCTCCCAAGCACCTTGTGGCTGGGGGCTGTGAGCCGCGTGCACCGGCTGTACTGCCCCCTTACAGTGGAACTGCTGTTGCTCCGCCGTGCTCCCATTGGCCCCGCCTGTACGGCCATTTCTTCTCTCAAGTCCTGTTCTGGCACCCAGGCCTCTTACTGGCCGGTAGAACTTCCGGTACGCCCCCTTTCTTAAGAGCGTCAACTGATTTGTTGATGATGGGGAGGGGCGGGCCTTAGGAACCGTCTCATGGTCGGGGGGCGGGGGGAAAAGATGGCGGAGCTGATGCTCCTCAGCGAGATCGCGGACCCGACGCGTTTCTTCACCGACAACCTGCTGAGCCCGGAGGACTGGGGTGTGCGAAGTGAGGCCTCGGGAGGGAGAGGGCTAGGGCAAAATGTGTCCTGGAGGCATGCGGGAAGGAAGCGAAAGCCCAAAGAGGAAGGCTGGGCAAATAGCGAAAACACCATCTGAAGGAGGGCAGAGCAGAGGGACTCGCTGTGTTTTCCCGGGATACGGGAGTGGAGGAAGACCTCTGCTCCTTGCGCCAACATCGGGTTGCTACCAGGCCGGGGAAGTTCCTGTGCTGTGTCACTTTTCAAGTGGGCGGGCGGTGGGTCTGGCCGAGCTAAGCCAATGAGGGATGGGGCCGGGGCTTGAGCGCGATCTGTACGCTGGTCCGCTGGAGACCCTCCTGACACGCCGCACTCCTTGCAGACAGCCCCTTGTACCCTGGCCTGGATGAAGTGGCTGAGGAGCAGATGCAGCTCTTTCGTTGCGTGGAGCAGGATGTCCCGGTATTGCCCTTCAGCCTTTCTGTAACCTTTAGTGGGAGTGGTCCCAGAACCTGGAGTCATCCCTAAACTCGGCCTCATCTGAGGTCACCCCTACTTTCTCACATTCCTGCCCTCTGACATCTTCCTTTATTCAGTTTGACAGCAGCTCTGTGGATGTGGGGATGGATACCAGTCCTCCTGAACCCCCGTGGGACCCTCTGCCTATCTTCCCAGGTAAGATATCCTTTATGGTTTCCTCATCTTTCCAGAAATTGACATCTTCCCGCTGTTTCCCAGAAATCACATAATCCCTTGTATCCTAACACATCTTCTGCATAAGTATCTGTGCACGTCTGTCTCCTTTGATCCCTAATGGGGGTGTCTGTGTCATCTCCCCACCCCCACCCCCCTGTGGGGAAATCACCACCCCCAAGTCTTTGGACACTTCAGATTATTCTTCTCAGGCTCTACTTCTTGGTTATTTTCTAACCTCTTTTTCTCCAGATCTTCAGGTGAAGTCTGAGCCATCCTCCCCCTGTTCTTCCTCCTCCCTCAGCTCTGAATCATCACATCTCTCCACAGAACCCTGCAGACAAGTAAGAGACAGTTTTCTTCTACTCTCAGTGGTAGGGCTCTGCACCATTTCCTTCACTCATGGGTGTTGAGAAAATGGTTTGTGTGCTATGATTCATGAAGTGCATGGAGGCTTCTTCTGCCTGTTCCATTTCCTCAGTATCCTCATTTTCCATACCTCCACAGGGAGGTATGGAAAGATATAGAAAGTATAATATTCAGAGATATATGGCAGCAGTGGTGGGGATGAGAAGAAGAGAGTTGTTAACTGTTGATAATTCTGGAACTGTTCTTGCCCAAGTTGTCTACTGTAAAGTGATACTTGAAATCATGAGACTTCATCAGCCCTCCCAGGAATAAAGTAGAAAGAGAGAACAAAGGGCCAGAGAAAGCCTAGGGAGATGCTCAATACTATTCAGACCACAGTGTCAGATAATTAGTGGTTCATAAGCTCTCAAGCTTTTGTTTTTGCTCTTACTCTCAACACCTCTTGTTTTCTTTCTTTCTTTCTGCCTCCTTGCTCCACCCTAACTCTCATCCAGGCACCTGGAGTTGGGGAGGTGCTGCGTGTGAAGACAGAATCCTTAGCACCCCCACTCTGTCTCCTGGGAGATGATCCAACATCCCCTTTTGAAACCGTGCAGATCACAGTGGGTCCCACCTCTGATGACCCTTCAGGTAATAATAGCCTGCCACTGTCCCCAGGCTTTACCAAGGTAGAGAGAACATATCCAAGTGCTTGTGTATAGATAGGGGGGGACTGGAGGAGGGGAGCAGACAAGGTGGGAAGGTGAAATGACAGATAACAGAGAGAAGTCAGGAAGGAAGAGAATTTTTGGCAGCATTGAAGAGACTGAGATGCCTTTTTTTCTTTATCTTGCTCCTAGTGTCCTGTTGTGTCATTCCATTTACCATTAATTTGCATTTAAGTTTAAGGCATATTTAGTTATTACTCCTCTCCTCTCTAGACTTTTCTTTCTTTTCTTTTTTTTTCTTGAGTAGGAGCCTTGATCTCCTAGGGTTAAGAGCCTTCTTCTTCATCTCCCAAATGCTGGGACTAGAGGTACACACCACCATGTCCAGATTCTTTCAACATTTTATTATTAAAATTTTCCAACATTCAGGAATATTGAAAATACCTAATTCCTAGATTTTGTAATTAATATTATTTATGCTTTGTGTGTTCTTAAGTTTACTTGTTCAAATATTTAGTCAATGGATTTTTTTTTTTTTTTTGATAGTACTGGGGTTTGAACTCAGGGGCCTCATGTTTGCTAGGCAGGCACTCTACCACTTGAGCTACTTCACCAACCCTTCAATAGATTTTTAATGGGCACATATTCCATGACAGGTGGCCAGTGGGGTGGTAAAAATCAAAGATGAACAAGACGTGACCTCCATGCTGACTTGAGAATCTTGGAGAATAGTAGAGAAAGAAAGATAGCACCAACGAACATAGGTGGATAGAGACCATTAGATGGTACCAGGAAAGCGCCTACGAGGGAGCTGAATTTGGGACTTGCTCCTGGAGGAAGGATATCTGGAGCCAAAATTTTATTTTGTTTTGCTTTATTTTTTTGTTGTTGTTTTGATTTGTAACTGACATACAAAATTTGTACTTATTGGGTACAATAGTTAAACATATGTATACAATGTATAATGATCAAATCAGGGTAATTAGCATTTGTCTTTCCTCAAATATTACCTTTTCCATTTGTTGGAAACTGAGTTGAGTTTTGAAGGACCCTGCATCTCTTCAGAGTGGATGTGAGGAGTGTCCTGAGTATCAAGGAGCTATGAGGCTAGAGAGCTAGATGGGCCCTATGAAGGGTCTCTTCATTTTCATTCTATGGACACTCTCAGCCTTTGAAAAACTAAACCGGGGAGCAATATGATTACAAGGCGACTCTGGTGACAGAGTAAAGAACAGATTGCAGAAAGGCAGGTCTGGAGGCGGAAGGACCAAGGAAGAGTCCCATGCAGTTATTCAAGGGGAGATACTCAGGTATGGAGAAAAAGGCAAATTTGAGAAAGAATGACGTAGAAGAGGTGAGTTGCAGTGACTTCCTGGGCACTAAAGAGAGATAGCAGACAAAGGATGTGTGGGTTTCTAGCTATGGCAGCTGCTGGTGGGTGGGGTACTCTCCACAGGCTAGAGACTACAAAAGCAGGAGTTTTCTGGTCAAGGGAGATGATGAATCCAATGTTGGACATGATAACTGTTGATTTCAATGTACCTTTCTCACAGGTTGAAGTCCAGAAACTGGAGGGCAAGGGAGCCCACTAATGCAGTCCATTTAGATTTTCATCTTGGGCTTCAGCAGGGCAGAGAAGGCTAGAGGAAAACGGGTCATGTTACAGAGGACACACAAAAAAATAAATCTTAAAACACCTTTAGCAGCAAAGATTACTGATGACTTTGCAACAGATAGTGTCATTAAAGTCATTTTCTCCCCTAATTTTAGGTATTTTGTGAAGGCCTGTTCTTTTCCCATCACTCCACTAGATTGGAAGTATAGTCCTTGCTTTTGGAGAACTTTGTGAGGGTTATATAGTACATTGTGCTTTTAAGTAGTTCGGATGAGATGGGTGGCTGGGGGGAAGAAGGAAAGGAAATGAGTAGTGTAGACCAGAGGTAGTGGTGGACTCTTGGCCTTTGGGCTGAATCTGCCCTAAGGTTTTATTTCACTTACATGGGGCCTGAAATTTGTTTTTGTGGGGTGATGAACAAGTTGTAAAGAGACTTAACAGAAGCCATGACGGCTCAGGGGTGGCTGGGGTTTGTGATTTGGTGCTTGGGAGGTTTAGATATCAGAAGGGAACTTGTATAAAGGCTGGAGCAGTAAGCTTTGTTTAAGGCCAGTTGAATTTGGGTGCCTGGGGGGAAGGGCGCGGCATGAGGATGGAAGTGACCAGAAGGCCGTTTGAGAGTTGGGATCTGGCATAAGCAACAGTCAGATGTTGTTAGCATGGAGGAATGTTGGACCAGGAGGGGGTGAAAAAATCCAGCAAGATAGGAATGTGATGCTGGAGACTCCCTTGCCTGAGTCTCTTCTATGTGAGTAGACAAGGGTCTGTGAGGAAGAAGGAAGGAATAGCAGAAGAACAAGGGCAGCATTAAGGAAAACTGTCCTTGGTGAGAAAAATTAGAGGAGCCACCGAAGAAGTAAAGAAAGTACCAGAAAAGAGGTGGTAGAGAGCTAACAGGTCAGCAGCTCCATGCTCTTCCTTCTGGTGACTGCTTAGGACCAGAATAGTTTCATGCTCAGGTACAAAGAGAAATGACACATTTCCCCCTCAGAATCCTTTTCCCCTTCATCTTCAGTGTTTACCTGACATTCAGCTTTTGTTTCTTCCTGCCACTTCATAGATATTCAGACCAAGGTAGAGCCTGTCTCTCCATCTTCCTCTGTCAACTCTGAGGCCTCCTTGCTATCAGCAGATTCTCCCAGCCAGGTGAGCATAAATTCCCTCCCTCCCTCCTGTAGTCCCTTTGAGAGCTCAGGAATTCGAGAACTTTCTTTTCTTTGGCTCTTTTTCTCAACACCCCAACACGCCTCCTGACTGACATCTCTGGACTGTCCTGTGTAGGCTTTTACAGGAGAGGAGGTTCTGGAAGTGAAGACAGAGTCCCCATCCCCTCCAGGGTGCCTCCTATGGGATGTCTCAGCCCCCTCACGTGGAGCTGTCCAGATCAGCATGGTTCCATCCCCTGATAGTTCCTCAGGTAAGGGGACCTCCTGATCCCTCAGGCTCCTGGTGACAGGCCTATAGTCTTGAAATGCCTTCCTTCCTTTAGGCAAAGCCCCACTCATCCGGAAGCCACCACTGCAGCCCAAACCTGTGGTGCTAACCACTGTCCAGATGCCATCCAGAGCTGTGCCTCCAAGCACCACCGTTCTTCTACAGCCCCTCGTCCAGCAGCCCACAGGTACCAAAGGAGAAGAGGAGAGGGACTGGATGGATCTTACCAGGGAGCCTACAGGCACTGAGGGTCCCGGTTAGTAGACACAAGGACCCTCCTGACTCCGCTCTCTGACCTCCTGCCCCAGGGCCCCCAGTTGTCCTCATCCAAGGTGCTATTCGAGTCCAACCTGAAGGGCCATCCCCTGCTGTTCCACGACCTGAGAGGAAGAGCATTGTTCCAGCCCCTATGCCTGGGAACTCCTGCCCACCTGAAGTGGATGTAAGTACTGTGGGGGAGAGGATAGAGCTCATGGGAAGAGGGAAGTCCATCATGGAGAGAATTCCAGGATAAGTAGGGAGTTGAGATACAGGAGCAAAAAGTGAGGACTCAGACCTTTGGATGATCTTCAGGGTCAGAGTAGACCTTTTCTATATGAGTATGAATTCCATGTAGTTTTTGAATCTTAAGGTTCGTGATCACTACAGATAGAGAAGTGGGAGAAACATACTGTGTTATGGTTGTGGTAGTAGAGGAAAGGGGCTGCTTCCTAGGGAGAACTAAGCAAACTGTCCCTTTTTTTCTTTATCTTTTTTTTTTTTTTCCTGCAGTACTGGGGTTTGAACTCAGGGCCAACAGCCACTGGTACCCAGTTCAAACTGTCCCTTAATTATAGCAAAGTTAAATTTTGGGCTCTTAAAAAGAGGATTGAGAAGAAAGAAGATCCACCAAAAAGGACGAAGGAAGTTCCTTTTGCAGTCTAACCCCTTCCGTTTCTGAGGACCAGAAGTAGGGAATGGTTTTTGAGAAGGGCTCTTTATTTTATTTTGTAGTACTGGGATTTGGACTCAGAGACTACACCTTGAGCCCCTCCACTAGCCCTTTTTTTGATGGATTTTGTTTTTCAAGATACTGTCTCGCAAACTATTTGCCCAGGCTGGCTTCGAACTGTGATCCTCCTGATCTCTGTCTTCTGAGTAGCTAGGATTACAGGTGTGAGCCACCAGTGCCCAGCTGAGAAGGGCTCTTTCCCTGGAATGTTTCAGTAGAGAGGTTAAAGCTCCTCTCTGGCTATGAAGGTGAGGGTCAGGAAGGCAAGGAGAATGGCCCACATGAACTTTGAGTAATCAGTTCCTGGGGTTGGGGGCATGGCCCACTTGCCTACTCACCTTTCATTTTCTGTTTGACCTCCTGGTCCTAGGCAAAGCTGCTGAAGCGGCAGCAGCGAATGATCAAGAACAGAGAGTCTGCATGCCAGTCCCGGAGGAAGAAGAAAGAGTATCTGCAGGGACTGGAGGCCAGACTGCAGGCAGTGCTGGCTGACAACCAACAGCTGCGCAGGGAGAATGCTGCCCTCCGGCGGCGACTGGAGGCACTGCTAGCTGAGGTAAGCCTGGATTGTCCTTGGGAAAGAACAAAGCCTTCTTGAGGTGACTTAGTCTCTCCTGTCTCTTCCTCTGCACCTTAGAACAGCGAGCTCAAGTTAGGGTCTGGAAACAGGAAAGTGGTCTGCATCATGGTCTTCCTTCTCTTCATTGCCTTCAACTTTGGACCTGTTAGGTAAGATCATTCCCACGTACCAAGAACCCTCCAGGTAGAGCTGAGTCTCACAGCTGCTTGATTGCTGGCTTTGGCCCAGATTGTTTTCTCCATATCACATACAAATGTTCTGGTGTCCTTAGCACTGATGGTGTGCCCAACAGTCCTTTCTTGCTCCACCATTTCTCTCATAGGTGGTACCTTGTGGGGTAGATGATGGAAATGATGCCAATAAATAGTGATTTTTAAGGGCTTATTGAGTGCTAGGCTCTAGGTTAAGTGCTTTCCTTTTCTTGTTTCCTGGACCTGGGAGGTAGGGAGTTTTATTGTTCCCATCTTATATATGAAGAGACTCAGCCTTGTCAAGCAGATTAAAACCTAGGCAGTTTGACTGAGGAGCCCTTACTCTTGACTTCATAAAGCTGGAATAATTCTTTATGTTCTGTGCTTTCCTACCCACAGCATCAGTGAGCCTCCTCCAGCTCCTGTCTCTCCTCGGATGAGCAGGGAGGAGCCTCGACCCCAGAGACATTTGCTGGAATTCTCAGAGCAAGATCCAGTTCATGGAGTTGAACCCTTCCAGGGGTCCTTTCAGGCCCCTGAGGAGCCTCAGCCAAGCCCCACAGGTCATCCCAGTTTCAGGTGAGAGAACAAGGACTCCTTTTCCTTGGGGGGTATGAGCAAATCTTTTCCCAAAAAGCTACTTTTGTGGGAAGGGATAGTCAAAGCTGTTCTCTTGCTGACAGTGCCTGCCTTGTTGATGTGAGAGTGTTGGGCCATCTCTAATCATTGCTTCCTTCCTGCCTTACTCCAGGAACCTGACAGCCTTCGCTGGGGGTGCCAAAGAGTTACTACTGAGAGACCTAGACCAGCTTTTCCTCTCCTCTGACTGCCGGCACTTCAACCGAACTGAGTCCCTGAGGTGTGAGGGAGTCAGAGCTGGGCACCTTCCCTTGGCCTTTGAGGTCCTTCATAGACAGCCTGGTTGTCCTGTGTAGTGCAGCTTCAGCTCCCCCTGCCTTTTCCTTTCACTCTTGCGTGTGGCCCAAGGAAATAGTCATGGCATCTTTGCCTGGCCCAGAGGTGGTGACCATCCTCTGCTTTCCCAGGCTCGCCGATGAGTTGAGTGGCTGGGTCCAGCGTCACCAGAGAGGCCGACGGAAAATGCCTCAGAGGGCCCAGGAGAGACAGGTAAGAGTCAGTGGGGGTGGTTCAAGAAAGGTCATATGAAGACAAGGGCCAAATGTCATGGGGATTTCAAGTGGGTATTTTGTGGAAGTGTCAGGGATTGGGGAAGTGGAGGAATGGCTATGAGGTGGCGTTAGCTTCCAGGGGCCTCCTGTCTCTTTCCCGTTTCCCTTTAGCCTCTCCAAATCCTTAGATCCTTCTCCTTCCAGAAGTCTCAGCTACGGAAGAGGTTGCCTCCAGTTAAGTCAGTCCCCACCCAACCCCTGGGACCTCCAGAAAGGTAAATAAAGTGAGATTCTACTCTATAAAAGAACTGTACCTCCCAGAGCTGTTCTATGGTTGTCATCATTGTCACCAGTGACATTATGCTTCCCTCCCCCGCCAAGGTCTCTGTCTCTTTCCTTCTCATCAGGAACTAGGCACTGGGCTTAATTCCTCCCAAATCCTGTTTTCACCTTCCTAGGGATGCTGTGGGCCAACTACAGTTATATCGCCACCCAGACCGTTCACAGCCAGAGTTCTTGGATGCAATTGACCGTCGGGAAGACACATTTTATGTTGTCTCCTTCCAAAGGGTGAGTTCCTCCTCCTCACCCTCCCCTTGTCACCCTGAACTCTATCAGGTGAAGAGTAGAGCTGGGGAGACTGTGGGCATCTTTTCCTCCACTGCCCAGCCTGGCCTCTCTGCTCCCCAGGACCACTTGCTGCTCCCAGCCATCAGCCACAACAAGACCTCCAGACCCAAGATGTCCCTGGTGATGCCTGCCATGGCTCCTAATGGTAATTCTGTCCCTCTGGGTGAAGGGAGCGGTCCTGGAATTGAGGAAGGGGGAAGTTCCTACAGGGAGATCCAGCAAGGGGTACTGAGGGAGAAAGGGAGAGGAGCGGGGATATTCAGAGAGAGACTTAGAGGTGAAAAGCCCGAAGTAAGTGAAGAGAAAACAAAGCACAGGTGACTGAGAAGTGGAGGGGAGAGACAGACACAGATGACACACAGAACACCCCAGCACTTAGGAAGCTGAGTCAGGAGGATGGAGAGTTTGAGGTCAGCCTGTGCTACATAGTGAGATTCTGTCTCAAAAAGAATGCGGGTAAAAAGAAATCTACATAACACAGAAAATAAAAAAAAAAAATGCAAGTGAAGGTACCTAGGTAGGTGGCTGGGCAGAGTGGGATAAGATGAAGCCTGCTAGACTCTCACTTCTTTTTTTCTCTTAATGTCCTCTTCTATATGATCCCTCACTCATCAATGTCATTTTCTTTTCCTTCCCCATTCCTTTTCCTTGCCCCAACCTTCATCCTTGCCATCCCATTTAACTCCGTTGTGGACCTGCCTCCTCATCATTGCCCCTTCCTTTCCTTCCAATCATCTTAACTTTTCTGACCCCCCCTCCCACTCCTGTTTGCCTCCTCCCTCTTTTCTTCATTAACTCTCCTCTTCTCACAGAGACCCTATCAGGCCGGGGGGCCCCAGGGGACTATGAGGAGATGATGCAGATCGAGTGTGAGGTCATGGACACCAGGGTGATTCACATCAAGACCTCCACGGTGCCCCCCTCGCTCCGAAAACAGCGGTCCCCAACCCCGGGCAATGCCACAGGTGGCCCCTTGCCAGCTTCTGCAGCCAGCCCAGCCCATCAGGCCTCCCACCAACCCCTCTACCTCAATCATCCCTGACCTCTGCAGTTCACACTGACTTAGAACTGGGGGTGGGGGACACAAAACAACCAAATGGGACAGTTTCAAATTTCCCTGATCCCTGGACTTGGGGCAGTTGGTAAAGACAGAGTGTGGGGTTAAGCACTTTTTAGAATATAGGGCTCCTCTCATTTCTATGAACCCCCAGTCCTGGTTCTTTCTCTGAGGGCATTGAGTGAGGTTTGGTTTTGGGGTGGGTGGGCTCCCGAATACTCTTTATACTTTTGTTTCTCTCTTTGGGAGTAGAGATGGGAATTTAGTCCCCAGGTGGGACAAGGGAAGTTTTTACATTTTGGAGTTGGTTACTCAAGTAAAGGAGGGGTGGTGGAGGGAGATCAGTTTATGTGTGTACGTATCTTTTTTATTATTAAATAAACAACTTGGAGGGCATTAAAGGATTGGTGGCTGCCTTTCTGGCTTATGACTTCTAGAGGGCCAGCATCAAAGAACCAAGCACAGAAGATATTGCTGGCAATGGGGTGGGGTAGGTGTGGGGTCACAGACCTCATGTCATCCACTTGCCCTACTCCTGCAACTATTGGGTATGTCTGTGTCTGTGGAGTGATACCAGAGGATTTTACTGGAATGTGTCTGAGTAAACAGGAAGGATGGGCCCCACGCCCTTCAGGGTGCATAGCAGCTCATTCCCTGCTCTCCAGCAGGTTTCCCCCCACCCCTTGCTTTCCAGGATGAGCAGCTCACACAAACAACAGGAGCTAGGGCCAGAAGGCGCTCAGCCCAGGAAGGAGGGACCATGGTGGAGAAGGTTGTGGTATTTAGGAGGGAAGGGACATCTTGCAGGACATCCTCTTAGGGACTGAGACCTGAGGGTTCAGATGAAAGAAAAAGACAAGAGTGGGTCAGGAAGAAAATGCTGTGTGTTCTAATTTGGAGGAAGGGGAACAGGAAAAGTGAGGGGTTTAGTCTGCCCAACCAGGAGGGATCTCTTGTCGAGCAGCGCATCAGGCCTGACCCTGCAGGAGTGTCCTGGGTCAGCTGGAGGGTGTAAGCTGGGCCTGGGCTCCATGCCCAGATGACTGGACAGGGGCTGCCTGGGCCATAAGCCCAGGCCTGAAGGAGGAAGAACCTCACATGTCCAGCCAGGCTCTCCCTCCACACCCCCACCCATACTGTGTTTGGGGTGAAAACAGACTGGGTAGCTATGACAACCTGGAACTGGGGCTCCCAGGAACTGGGCTCTCCTCCCTCCAGGGGACAGCCCTGGACCTCAGCCACTTCCTGTCTCAGGTCTCCCTGAACCTTATCCAGCCCTATACCAGCGGTAAGTGCCATGAGAACCAGGATTTTGGAAGCAGATCACCTGTTGAGCCTTTGTTAGCTGATGTCCTTAAACACTCTGGGCCTCTGTGTCCTCATCTGTAAGATGCGATACTCCTACGAAGTTTTCGGTGGTGTAAGGATGAAAGGTGATGTTTACAGTGGTTGGTCTGTAGTAGACACTACTTTCCTCAGCCTCTGCTCTGTTCCTCATTTACATTGTCTTCCTCTTTTCCCCTTTTATGCCATCTAGTTCCATCACTGTTTTCCTACCCTATTGTTTTCTCCTTCCTGATCCCAGTTTGGGAAAGTGATCAAAGAGCTGGCATCTCACACTGGGGACTTGAGTGGGACATGTACTTTTTTCTAAGTGACCAGGGACAGTGGGCACTTTAGTATGAGCCAGACTTCAGACTGGTCTTAGCTGAGGGAGTGGAGTTTTAGGGAGGACTGAGGAAGCCATTGAGATTGGGCATGTGGGGTGGCAGGGTTGGAATGGGGAGGTGAAGGCAGGCCCTGGGCTGCTGCCCTTCAGGCCCTTCACGCCCTTCAGGCCCATTTCCATTCCTCTGCCTGTACCCTACCCAAGGCCAGCTCAGTATGCCAGGCTGTTGCCACACCTACATCTCACTCCTCCTCTTGTGAACCCTCTGTCCCTCTGTTCTGCTTTCCTTGGGCCACCACCTCTTCCTTCCTCAGGATCCCCACCTTTTGTTCTCTGTCATCCCTGAACTTAATGTCCCTCCCTTCATATAGACTTCTTGCCTTCCTGTCTGTCCTCCACCAGGAGTTTTCACCATCCCTTTTGACCCTTTATTCCTGATGCATTTTTTTTCTTTCATTTTATTTTTACTTTTTACTCCCTCTACTTTCTTTTATTTTTCCCTGGGCTTCTCAGGCTCCTGCTGTTGACCCTGGGTGTGCCTCCTCCCTTTGTCATGCCTCCCCCCTCTCTATTTCCTTCTGTACTTCTTTGTCCACATTCCTTGTCCCTTCCCATTACTTCCTCTCTGCTCCCCCCCCAGTCTTCTCTTTCCTTCCCCCTTCCCACTGAACTTCCCCACTCCAGTCCTCTTCCCAGCTATGGGGGCCAGGACTGGGGAGCCTAATGTTTGCGTCATTGTTCTGCTATGGCTTCTAGATACAGCACATCTGGATTCCGGGGCCCAGATGTGTGGTTGCCACAGCGACCTCAGTCCCTCTGGTAAATACAGGCGCCCACCCGCCCCACAGCAGAGAACAAAACAATTGTGTGACTTTCTTTTGTCACGAGATAGAAATGTCCTCCCTCCTCCCTTCTCCCCACACCCATGTCTCCTGGCAAAGGGAGTTTTAAGGGTCCAGACCCTTCTTTCAGTGGCTCTCTTGTCCCCTGTTCAGCCCTGGCCTCTCAGTTCTCATCTTTCTTAAAGATTCTGTCTTTTCTTTCACATTCTCACCTTCACCACACACCTCCTAGCTCTCCATAATGGATGTTGAATCCCATCTTACGTAGTTTTTTTCTCACTGTATCTATACAATAACTGGACATAGAAGTTTCAAGAATCCAGATTTTTTTTCTTTGGGTGGTGCTGTGGTTTGAATGCAGAGCCTCATGTTTCTAGGCAGGCACTCTACCACTTCAGCCACTCGGCCAGCCCAAAAAATCCAGATTCTTTCTTTTGCAAGTCCTTCAAGAAGCTACTTCATAGCTGGGTGCTGGTGGCTTGCGCCTGTAATCAGGAAGCAGAGATCAGGATCATGGTTCGAAGCCAGCCTGGGCAAATAGTTTTGAGACACCCTATCTTGAAAAAAGTCAATACAAAAAAGGGCTGGCAGAGTGGCTAAAGTGGTAGAGCGCCTGTCTAGCAAGTGTGAGGCCCTGAATTCAGACCCCAGTACTGCAAAAAAAAAAAAAAAAAAACAACACTTCATTTGTTTCTGTCCTGTCTTAAATCTTTTCCTTTCCCAAAGCTGTTGGGGGAAGGGGAGGGGAGAAGATACAGACTTTTGAAATCAGAAACCTGGTGAGACCCACCTCCACCACTGATGGCAAAGCCCCTAGGACAAGCCATGCAATATCCACGAGCCTCCGTTTTGTTAGTCACAAAGAGGGATTAATAAAATGCTTGAGCTGTGTAGGGAACTTTGTAAACGGAAGCCCAGTACAAATGTTTCCTATCTTTCCTCTCTCTGGGACTGCTTCCTTGGATCATAGCCTCTGGCCTCTTTTCCTCATTCCTCTCTCTCTCCTTCAGGTCCTTGCCCTCGATTGCCCTTCCTTTTCGTCTTTTTCTCTTCTATTTCCCCTTCATTTCTATATCTTTTATCCCATAACCTCCTGAGGTCAGAACAGGAACTTGGAGGATCATTCAAGGATGTAGGTTTGGAGCTGAAGATACCTGGCCTAAGGATCCTGAGAACAGCCAGAGCACACCTACAGCACTAGACAATACTGTGACCTTTACCCCCACCATCCAAAGGCACCTTAGTGAAGCCTATCTCAGCGCTGACCCCTGGGTCTTCCTGCCTTTACACCTGCGGTTCACTGCCAAGCTCTTTTTTCCCAACTTTTTCTCCTAGTCTATTCACAATTTAGTGTTGACAAGCATTCGTTGGGTACCTACTTTTCACAAACGTATAAGACATGAGCCCTTTTGAGAGCCTGAAATCCAAGAGGTGAATCAATTTTAGACAATGATTATTTCAGAACCTGAAACTTTCAACCTTCTGGTGGCTTCCCCAAATGGCATATAAGCTCATAGACATCTGGAACCTCACATTCCTGTATGAGACCCCAGCATCCTTTCCCCTGGGCCATCCTGGCTCTGGCTTCTCTCCAGAGTTTCCAGGCCACTTGCTGGGCCAAATGTAAGTATGGTGACCCTACTTCCTAAATAGTAAAACAAGATACATGGCCTACCTAAGGGAAGAAGTGGATATGACCATGAAACATCTGAAATCTGAGGGTACCAGAGACAATCCATACTGCTCAATCTAGTCTCCCATGTCACACTGTTTCGAGACCCCCCTCTCACCCTTTCATCTACTTCCCTCCCACCCCTAACTGCCTGCTGGGAGATCTGAGGAAAGCTGTTACCTACTCCTGGTTCTGTGGGCTTTAGGCCAAGGCAGAGGAAGGAAGCAGAGCCCAGCTCTATCCAAGATGCTGACTTCATTTTCTCCATCAAAGCCAGGAAAAAAAACAGCCACACACACACACACACACACACACACACACACCCAGACACACGGACACACGGGGACACCCATGCGATAGCTCATGTGTGCTTCTCCTTCAGCCACATGGCTATCTGGGCAGTGGCCACAGCCACATTTTGTGCCAGCACTCTCTGAACCAGGCACACCTGTGGCTGAGGAGATCTGACCTGGGGTGCAGACACCTGTGCCTCAACCCATTCGTGGCATCAGAAGTCCCTTCACCATCACTGACTTGGCCAAGGTACACCTCAATGACGAGGTTTGCACTGGGGTAGAGAGAAGTCTTCAATGTGGAGCATGGGGTGGGTTCTTCTTCTGCGGGGATATTTTTCCTCTGTGGCACAAGTTCTCTTTTCAGCTTTTTGTCAGGGAAGAACTTCGCTAAATGAGGTCAGAGAAATGCCTAGCAGACTTCTGTAGGGTGTATCTGCCGGTCTCTGGCTGTCAGTCTTTCTATCTTTGCCCGAGGCCAAGGTAGCCTTTTTCTCCTATCCCTGTTTCCCTACCCTGCTCCCCAAGGCATTAGCCCCCTTCTGCTTTTTGCAACATTTGCCTCTCCATTTGTGTGTCCTACCCCTGTATTTGCCTCCTGCCTCTAGCTCTTTAATTATCCTTATACCTTCCTCCCAACCTTCAGGCTTTCCTTCCCTGACTCCCCTCAACCCCTGCTTCCTTCCCAAGTCATATGTCTTGGTGTTCAGCCAAGCCCTTGACCAGCCAGTGCACAAGTCTCACCCGCTATTTCTGTAGGAATTTGCTGAAGTGGGAGAATGAAAAGGGGGCAGCAATCCCAAGTTGAGAACAGGAGGGGAACTGGGCAGAACAGAGAAAGGCAGCTCAAGACATTGCAAGTGAGGATAGGAGGGGAGGAGGGTGAGTGCAGGTGGGACCAGTGGGAAGGGCAGGTGGGGGGCAACGTGGAGCCCCAAGATGGTCTCATGTAGGAGTGGTTTAGACTTGGGGAGGTTGCCCTGCCTCCCACCCTACCTCTGTTCCCTGCACCACACTGCACCGCACCACTGGGGCAAATTGGGGGTGGGGTGGGGGGATAAAGGAGTTGGTGCTGAGCAACAATGAGGTGAGAGCAGATATCTAAGCTGGAGACACCTAAGCTGGAACTAAGGCTGAGAAAAGGTAGAAGGGGAGCTTGGGGATGAGAGGGGGAGAGGGGCTGGACTTGAGGAATGGTGTTGGCAGAGGAGAAAATGGATCAAAGAGAAGGGACCACAAGGGGGGAAAATGATGGGGAAAAGAAATAGCGGGAAGAATGGGGAATGTCAAATTTGGGCAAAAACTAGTGTGGGGAGGGTTAAAAATGGGATGGGGGAAAGGACTTGTGTGGTAAGATGACAGATAGAGGGGGTGAGGTGAGGATATGGGGGGACTCTGAGGGAAGGGGACCAGAGTGATGGCGGGAGGAAAGGAGAGGTAGCATGTGGGAGGGTCTAGGAGGAATGAGAGGACCTGCCCTATCTCCGCTCCCCTCCCTGACCTCATGCTGGTCCTCCCTTTCTCCTCCCCCCCTGCTCACTGCAGGCTCCCTCCTTCTCTCTGTCACTGCCGACAGTTCTGGTAGTGGCTCAGAGAGCCTCTGCTGTAAGCAACAAGCAAGTGGTCCTCCAGGGAG
This sequence comes from Castor canadensis, assembly GCF_047511655.1. Lineage (NCBI taxonomy): Eukaryota > Metazoa > Chordata > Mammalia > Rodentia > Castoridae > Castor > Castor canadensis. Next base: position 24,171,860 of record NC_133393.1, read on the forward strand.
TCCAGGGCTGCCAAAGAGAGCCTACCCTGCCCTGCCCTGAAACATCCCCTTCTCAGGTTGGGACGGAGCAGGTGCAGAGGCACAGCAACCACTCCATTACCCAGGTAAGTAACAGAGCTCTGGGATACCCAGATGGAGGAGTGAGAGCAAGGGATTTTTCTCCTGTTCTGCACACTTGGGGCAAAGGTATGGTAGGAGAGCTCCAAGGAGTGCCTCCCAGCACAGGGACTTTCTGCTCCAGACAGAGGAAATAGAAGCCCACATTGGGACCAAATTCATTGTGGAGGTGTATCTAGGAGGATAGGGCAGTATAGTTGTTGGAGGTGTGTGCCAGGATTTGGACATGATGCAGGCACCTGAGAGAGGCTGGGAACAAATCAAGGGACTCCCAGGAGTCAGGTAGTGGCACAAGGGTGGAGCGGTTATTGGGAGGTGCTTGGGGTGCAGGAAGGACAAAGCTAGGCTGAGCTGACAGCCAAATGGGCCTCAGGAGAAAAGTGCAGGTAGAATCAGAGTGCTGGGGCTGGAGCAGTTGAGCCCAGGCTCTGGGAGAAACCAGTTAGCTGCTTTGGGGATCCAGATGGGAACTCCTCAGGTGACAGCACAGGAGTTACAGGGCTTAGGAGGGAGGTCTGGGGAGTCTCAAGCCTTTAAGAAATGCTTAAATGGGGCAGAGAGAGGACTTTCAGATCTGGGAAGGGCACAGAGCCTACAGATGATCCCAAAACTTGTTCTTGGCCAAGAGCGCTGCACCCATGACTCACAGTTCAGTGGGGCTGCGGTGACTGAGTGACGACCCTGGAGGGCACAGAGCTTGGTCTTCACTGCGTCCCCCTTCCAGGCTCCCCCTGCATCTGTCCCTCTGAACCTTCCCACTCAACCCCAATACACGTGACACACCCCGGGAGGGGCGGGAGGGGCGGGTGGGGCGGGTGGGCCTCTTATCTTGCCTGGAAAGAATTTAATGGCTTAGAAACAACTGGAATTGGAACTGAGGGGAACTACTGGGAAGCAACTCGGAAACACCGCAGCTGCCTTCTGCCCCACCCTGCTTCCCGGACCTCCAGCCTTCCCCTCTTTTCCTGACCCTGGCTCCAATCCCTGTGGATCTAGCACCTCAATTTATCAAGCTTACTTCCTCTCAAATCCTGGCCACTTGCTGCAGGACCAGAACCCGCCTTGTTCTCTCTGCTGTCCCCCTGACCTTCCCACTGGGGGTCCGGAAATCCTTTTTCTTAGTTTTTCTATCTCCATGGCCCATCAGTTCCCTCCCCAGAATAAGGGGCATCTGGATCCCCCAACTCTCCCTCAGTGGCACCCTCTTTCTACTTGTTCAAATCCAGTGCTCTATGTTTTCTCTCAGCCCTAGAATCTGTCTGTCTTCACCCTTCATTACCAGATTCAGCTGGAGGTGTGGCAGGAGGGGCAGAGGGAGGCATTGGGGTAGGGCCAGGGCCCCCCATGTCTGGAACATCCCTCATGGAGCCTCACCCCCTCCCCACCCCATGGGACCTACAGTCCCCGATGAGCAAAGTGTCATAATTGGCTACAATACTGAATACCAGGGATGCTGAGTCACAGTTTGGGAAGATGCCCCAACCCCTGCCAGTTCTCTAGCTATGGGAAGGGTGTCAAGAGGGTGAGGCCACAAACACACTTAAGAGAGGTATAGAGGGAAACATGAGAGACACCCAAATTCTCTGCTTGCCCAGTGCTAAGAGAAGGGCTAAAATTTCCCAAGAGTTGGGAGGGGGAACCTGGAAGAGTGGTGGTGACAGGGCAGGGGAGGGGACTGAGAAGTAGGTTCTCAGTCCTATGCAGGCCACACCTCTCTTCTAGAACAGCCAATGGGTTCTCTGTACTACTTCCTACTGCAGAGACCCCTGCCCACCACCACATGAGGAAAGAGTCAGGATCCAGTTGCTAGGAAAAGACTGGACAACTTCCAGAGGCATGTGGGGCAGTCTGCAGGGATGGCTGTTCCCCATTGAGAAGGGTCTCCTCTTTGGCTCCCTACACTCAGCTTAGTTCTGTGACTCACCCAACTGCCCCCTGAGCCAACAAAATCAGTTTTCTTTCTTTTCTTTTCTTTTCTTTTTTTTTTTTGTGGTCCTAGGGATCAAATGCAGGACTTTATATATGCTAGACAAACACTTAACCACTGAGCTACATCCCCAGCCCTCAAAATCAGCTTTCTTAGACATCACTCAATGACTAGGTATGGAAGAACTATGAGGAGGGTGTGTGTGTGTGTGTGTGTGTGTGTGTGTGTATCTGTCTGTCTGTCTGTGTGTACATGTACACCCGTAAAGTGTACTTATGCATGTGTGTGTTCCTGTTTATATTTATGGATGAGCACAAGTGAGTATAGTTGTATGTGTCACATATTTGCACCCCCTAGTTGATGTGGGAGTGATTTGAAGGGCCTTAGACTCAGTGACAACAGGTAAGGTAGGCCAGAGCCCACCTCTTATCGGAAGCTTTACCCTCAGGTGAGGGAAAGGCAGGGGCACCTGGAGGAGCATTCAGGCCTATCTGCCTGGCTTTCTGCATTGGGGTGGGGGGGATGCCTCTTCATGGGGAAATAGCCTATTGCCCAGTTCTCCTCTTCTTTTAATGGCTGATGGGGAAGTGACTGGTAGCCCTGAAAACTCCTTTTTCTCTGACCCAGAGAAAGCTGGGAAATGTGTATGTTGTGGGAGGAGTGTCATAGCCCACCCACCTCACCAGTGACAACACCTCCACACCAGTCAGCATTTCCACCACTCACCCTGCCCTTCTGCTATCTCCAGCCTCTCTGGTCTGGAAGAGCTGGGCATCTGCCAACATCCCTCTGTGATTCTTACCTGAACTGAAAGCTGCCCCACCCCTCCACACTCCCTTATTCACCAGAGCACTCTCTCCAATCTTACACCTGTCTTCTCTCTTGCCTCCTAGCCCTTGCTTTGGTAAATTCTACAAACACAATTGGTAGCAGTCACTCAGGATAAGAAACAAGCGTTTGCTCCCCAGCACCACCATAGGATAAAGTTGCTTGTTTGTTTATTTTTTAAGTGCTGGAGATGGGGACTGGCTCAAGCACGAGCCCTGAGTTCAAACCCCGGTAGCACAAAGTATCTGGGGATATAACTTGGTAGGACATTTGCCTAGCATGTGCAAGACTCTGATTCAGTCCCTAGCACCATAAATAAATAAAAGAAGATATTATTTTTCTTTATCTTTTTTTTTTTCAGTGCTGGGGATCAAACCCAGGACCTTGGACATACTAGACAATCACCCTACCACTGAGCTACATTCCCAGCCCTTGTTTTTTTAGACAGGCTCTTGCTAGCTCAGGCTGACCTTGAACTCACAATCCTCCTGCCTCTACCTCCCAAGTGCTGGGATTACACATGTGAATCATCACACCCAGCTCAAAACAAGATATTCTTAGCACCCCATACTTAGAACACTATAGATTACTGTCCTCGCTCTTCAAACTTCATTTAAATAGAATCATCCAGCATGTTTTCTTTTATGTCTGACTTCTTTTGTTCAACTTCATTAAGATCCACCCAAATTATTACATCTAACTGTAGTTCACTCTCATTTATTTTATTGTTTATTTATTTTAGTATTAATTAATTAATTAATTTTATTTTGTGCTACTGGGGCTTCAACCCAGGGCCTTGTGCTTGGTAGGCAGGCACTCTTACTGCCTGAGCCACTCTGGTAGTCCTAACTATTTGCCCAGGGCTGGCTTCAAATGGCGATCCTACTGATCTCTGCCTCCTGAGAAGCTAGGATTATAGGTGTGAGCCAGGCTGATTTATTTTATTGTATTGTGTGAGTAAACCATAATTTATTTAATCCATTTTACCGATGTGAGATATTTGGGTAGTTCCCAGTTTGGGGCTGTTAGGAGCAGTATTGCTATATTGGTTATGTTCCTAGGAGTGGGATTGCAGGTCATCAGGTCTGCATATGTTCAATTTAACTAAATTGAGTACATTCTGCCAAATAGTTTTCTAAAATGTTTGCACCATCTGGTGCTCTGAGGATCCATCCCAGCCTGGTTTCTGACTCTTCCACCCTGGCTACTGTTTCTAACCAACTTCCAGTCCCAGACACTGTCCGTGGTCCTAACTCTGACCTTGGTCCTGTTCTTAACTCCAGCCTTCATGCTAGTCTTGGGCTTAAAGTGGACATTTCTTTCATTGCTACTGTCAATAAATATTTATTAGGCACTTATCATGTGCTAAATACAAAGATATAGCAGCCAAGAAAAAGAAAAAAAGGAAAAACAGGTATACACTTGCCTCCCATAGACTTTATAGTCTAGTGAGCAGGTTGAGAAGGTATAGTCTAAGGGACTAATATAGTTCCACCATTCAATCAGTTTATAAATGATCACTAATTGTCATAAATGCTACAAGTGAGATTTATATGATGTGTGATATTACATGATAAGGGACCTTACCATCCTACCTGGTCGGGTAGGCTTTCCTTGGAAGTGATGTGGGGCTGAGATTTGAACCATGGGGAAGCCAAGAGCAAAGAAAAGTATGTTCTACAGCGTGGGAACAGTATATACAAAAGTCTAGGGTTAAGAAGAAGCACAGAGTGTGATGGACTTACAGAAGGCCAGTGGGGTGGGAGTGGAGAGAGAGGAAAATATTATAGGAGATGAGGTTGGCAAAGTCAGCAGGCGCCAGATGATGAAGGCTGTTGGTCAGTGTTCTAAGAGAAATTGGAAAGGAGTCCCTGAAGAATTTTAAGGAGATGAGGGACATCCTAGTTGCCTTTACAAGACCATGGAGAGCAAGTGTGGAAGCAGAGGAACCAGCTAGGAGATGATGGCAGTCGTGAGGCAAGAGGTAGATGGTAGTTTGGACTGTGATGATGGTGAAGGGGGAGAAGGAAACAAAGAGATGAATTATGGTGGCACTGAATGTGATGTTAGGTCTCTGGCTTCTAAAGCTGTTTGAATGATGGAGCTGTGAGCTGCAACAGGGAACTCTGGGAGAAGAAGAAGTGTAGGAAGGACAATCTTCAGTCCACTTTCAGAGGAAATGGCAAGGAGGCAGGCGGAGGTAAGAAGAGAATGAGTAGGCTGTTTTTTACAAATTGGTGGGTTTTTGGAAACTAAAATCATGAGTCTGGATAATGATACCTAGGTGGGTGACTAGAGCAGTATGAGGTCTTAGCTTTGCTGCACATTGTAATCATCTTGGGAGCTTTAAACAAGTACTGAATACAACTCAGTTTTTCAGTCACTCTAACCATATCTCAAGTGCTCAAGACCCATGTATCCCTCTTGGCTACCATATTGGACAGCACAGACATAGAATGTTTTGAAGTACAAGATATAGTCAACTTACCCAGTGATTTTGGGAGAGTCAAGTAAAATGAAGACAAATGTCCCCTCAATTTTGTGTGAGAGACCTTAGGGAGAGTTGTTTGGGCTTTTTGTTTTATTTTTGTGTTGGACAGAACTGGGGATTGGACGCAGGGACTTGGGCTTGCTAGACAAGCGCTCTACCACACTTGAGCCACACCCCCAGTTGTTTGGGCTGTTGACAAGGGTGGGGAAGCCAGATGGGAGTTGACTGAGGCATGCATGAGGCAAGTACAGATAAATCCTTTGACAATCATGACCACGAATTAGAGGTGAAAAATATGTGATAGTTGGAGAGGTTGCAATATCAGGGAAGATTTTTTTTTTAATTTTATGATTTAACTTTTAGGCAGTGAAATACACAAATCTTAAGTGTACCGGTGAATGACTTTCCTAATATGTACATCTGTTTAACCACCATCTAGATAAAGATACAAAAAATTTCCAGAAATCTCCTCTGGGACTCCTCCCAGTTTATACTGTTTGCTTATTCCAAAGTCATAAAGGTTTGTTTCTAACATAAAAGTAATCCTACCCTGACTCCTAAAACCACAGATTAACTCTGCCTGTTTTTGAACCTCTTATGGCATAATTTTAGAGTGTTCTTTTTTATTTCTGATTTCTTTTGCTCAGCATTGTGTCCATCCATGTCATTACATGTAGCAATAGGATATTTTTTCTTGCTGTATAATATTCCATTGTATGACTCTGCCACTATTTATCTAGTCTACAATTTGTGTTGTTGTTGTTTTTGAGATAGGGTCTCTTGCTGTTGAAACCTAGCTGGCCTTGAACTCTTGATTCTCCGGCCACACCTCTTTAGTGCTAAGATTATAGGTATGTGCCACCATGCCTGGTGTATCCAATCTACTATTAATATACACTTGAGTTGTTCCTATTTGGGGCTAATATGAATACATCTTATGAACAACCAGGCCAGCCTGGGCTACATAGTGAGACCCTGTCTCAAAAAATTTCATGATTATTCTTATACATGTCTTTTGGAAGATAGATGCAATCATTTCTGTTAGATATTTACCAAGAAGTGGAATTGCTCAGTTGTAGGTTATGTGCCTTGGTATGTAACTACCAAACAGTTTTCCAAAGTGGTTGCACTAATTTATGCTTCTGTTTGCAACAGATGAGAGTTCCAGTTGCTTCATAGTGTTGCCAATATCTAACAACAGGATCCATTTAATTGTAGCCATTCTGATGGATATTGAGCGGCATCTCATTGTGGTTTTAATTTGCATTTCCCTGATGACTAGTGGTGTTCTATACTTTGTTACATTTATTGACCCTTTGCATATATTCTTTTCTGAGTATCTGTTTAAGCCTTTTGCCATTTTTTGTTGTTGCTGTTTTGGCAGTATTGGGGGTTGAACTCAGGTCCTCCCATTTGCTAGGCAGACACTATCACTTGAGCTACATTTCAGTCCACTTAATATTAGTTATTTTTAAGATATGGTCTTGCCTTATACCCTGGCTAGCCTGGTCCAAGATCCTCCTATTTGTCCTTCCCTGCATAGCTGGGTCCTTCTCTGCATAGCTGGGATGACAGGCATGCACCACCACATTCAGTCATTGATTGAGATGGGGTTTTACTAACTTTGTGCCAGGGTTGTCTTCTCTGCCTCCCAAGTAGCTAGGATTATAGGCGTGGGCCACCATGCCCAGCTCTTTTGCCAATTTTTAAAATTTTTAAAAATTTTTCTTTGTTGTTTTTTTTGTAGGGGTTCTTTATTTTGATTTTAATTGTGTGTGTGTGTGTGTGTGTGTGTGTGTGTGTGTGTGTGTGTATCTCACATATTTTCTACCAGGCTGTGACTTGCCTTTGCTTTCTTATGTTGTTACTGATGTCATTTGATGACCAGAAGTTATCAATTCTTGAACTAGAAGTGTAGCTCAGTGGTAGAGCACTTTCTGAGCATGTGTGAGTCCCCAGGTTCTGTTCCTAGCACCACAAAAGAAAAAGGTGGGGGGAAGAGAAGTTATCAATTCTAAGGAGGTCCAACATATTAATTCTTTTATGGTAGGTTTGTATGTGTTCTACTTGTCTGCTTATTCCAAAATCATAAAGGTTTGTTTCTACTTCTTTCTTCTATAAGGTGCTCTTATGAAAGGCACTTCATAAGATGAAAGGCTTTTCCTTTAATTTTTAGGTCCATGGTCCATCTCACATTAACTTCAGTATCTGAATATAAGATAGAGACCAATTTTTTCCTGTGTGAATTTTTCTTTCTCCTCTTTCTTTCTTGCTTGCTTTTTTTTTTTTTTTTTTTTGTAGTACTGGGGTTTGAACACAGAGCCTCATGCTTACTAGCTACACAGTCTACCACTTGAGCCACGCTGCCAACACTTATTTCTTAGTTAGGTATTTTAGAGATAGGGTCTTGCTTTTTTGCCTGGGCTGGCCCTGAACCATAATTCTCCCAATCTCTGCTTCCTGAGTAGCTAGGATTATAGCTTTTCTCCTTTTAATTGTAGTGGCATCTCTGTCTTTAATTGAGTGACAACATATGCATGGTTATATTCTGTTCCATCTGTCTATCCTTGCAGCTTTATAATATGGTTTGGTATTTGATAGTCCTGAGGAAGAGTTGTGGTTTTTAATGGGAGATATTTGAGCTCATAAAAGCTTGTGGGAAGCTCTCTAGTTGAGAGTAAGGGCTTAAGAAAAAGAGGAAGAAAATCTATACCTTATGGATTCCTAGAAGACTGTAGGATCTGCGATCCAGATATTTGGGGAAAGACTGACTCTAGATACTCTTTCCCTAATCTCATTCAACACATACTTGTTGGATGGCATGTTTATCCAACACATTTATGTGCCAAATACAGAAATAAAACAGTGCCAAGATATAGCAGGTACCTGTACACACTGAACCTCCATTCTAGAAGTAAGAGAAAGATAAATTAAAAAAAAAAACCCAAGTAAACACACAAACAGATATTCATGCAGCAGTAAATGCCATGAGGAACATGAGCAGGCCACTGTATAGAGCGTCATGGGAGATTGCTCCAACCCAGCATAAAGAAAACCTCTCAGGGTCAGTGACCTGTGAGTTAAGATCTGAACCTGAGGGAGGCAGAAGGAGGGGAGAGGTGCCTCAAACAATGTATACACATGTAAGTAAATGTAAAAATGATAAAAGAAAGAAAAAAAAAAACCTGTACCAACAGAAAAAAAAAAAAGATTGAACTTGAGGGGACCAGCTTTTTTTTTTTAACTTTTTTAATTTTAATTTTTTTACTATTCATATGTGCATAGGGGACCAGCCTTTAAGAGCTGAGTGAAGAGCATTTTAGACAAAGGGAACATACAGTGCAAAGACCCATAGGCTACTGTAAGCTTGTAGTGTTTTGCAAACACTACAAAAGACCAGTGTTTGGGGGAGGGGACAATTAAAAAGGGGAGACAAATGACAACAGAAAGAGATAGAGACCAGATCTGCCCAGAGAGGATATCCTTTATCCTTCCGGTTTGGGCTGAATAGGAATTTTCACATGCATACGAGTTGAGTAGGTTAGTTGTAAGTGGTGGGACTGTTGGTGTGTCTTGGGGAAGAAGGAGATCAATTTTGTCTTCTTTCTGAGTCAACTCTCACACTTGACCTCTTTCCCCACAGCCTCCTGAATGATGCCAGCCCAATGTTCCCTAACCTCCAGTCTGGCCCTCCTGATGCTACTGGGCACAGCTAGAGCAGGCCCCTTCTCTCCTCGGTCCAATGTGACACTCCCAGCCCCACGTCCCCCTCCCCAGCCAGGGGGCCGCACAGTGGAGGCAGGAGGCGGAAGCCCCTCTTCTCAGCTTTATGAGCATACAGTAGAAGGAGGGGAAAAGCAAGTGGTATTCACCCATCGCATAAACCTGCCCCCTTCTGCTGGCTGTGGCTGTCCTCCCGGATCCGAGCCACCAGTCCCTGCTTCAGAGGTACAGGCCCTGAGGGTCCGGCTGGAGATCCTGGAAGAGCTGGTGAAAGGACTCAAGGAGCACTGCACAGGAGGATGTTGTCCTGCAGCTGCCCAGGCTGGCACAGGTAAGCAGGTGGCCACAGAAGAAGAGGAAAGCGGAGAGGATGGGGTGGGCATCAAAGATCTTGGTATGAATTAGAAAAGGTACCACTTCCTAGAAGTTAGGGGTGGTAGGTGCAGCCCAGGGTATAAGTTAAAGAGTAGAATTAGGCTAGATGTCAACACAAACATTTGCTAAGGTCCTGAGAGGCTACATTTATTAAGCATCTGGGAGCTCAGTGGGCCCTATGACAAGAGGCTGGCCCTGCGTGAGGGCCCTATCTATAGAAGAGCACTATGTGGGCTCAGTCCCCCACTGCAGAGACTGAGGCTAGCCTCTCCCTTCTGCTCCAGGTCAGACAGATGTGCGTAGCCTCTGCAGTCTCCATGGAGTGTTTGACCTGAACCGCTGTGCCTGTTCCTGCGAGCCGGGCTGGAGTGGACCCACCTGCTCCGACCCCACAGAGACTGGGATGCCTCCCTCCTCACCACCTTCAATCTCTGGGTCTTGTCCCGACGACTGCAATGATCAGGGTCGCTGTGTCCGAGGTCGCTGCGTGTGCTTCCCGGGCTACAGTGGCCCCAGCTGTGGCTGGCCCTCTTGCCCCGGAGATTGCCAAGGCCGCGGGCGTTGTGTGCAGGGCTTGTGCGTGTGTCGCGCGGGCTTCTCAGGCCCCGACTGCAGCCAGCGCTCCTGCCCTCGGAGCTGCAGCCAGAGAGGACGCTGCGAGGATGGTCGCTGTGTGTGCGATCCCGGCTACACTGGTGAGGACTGTGGGGTGAGGAGCTGCCCTCGTGGTTGCAGCCAGAGGGGGCGTTGTGAGAACGGACGCTGCGTGTGTAACCCAGGCTACTCTGGTGAGGACTGTGGGATGAGGAGCTGTCCCCGGGGCTGCAGCCAGAGGGGGCGTTGTGAGAACGGACGCTGCGTCTGTGACCCGGGCTACGCTGGCGAAGACTGCGGCGTGCGAAGCTGTCCCTGGGACTGTGGCGAGGGCGGCCGCTGCGTGGACGGCCGCTGCGTGTGCTGGCCAGGGTACGCGGGCGAGGACTGCAGCACGCGGACGTGCCCGCGCGACTGCCGTGGCCGCGGACGCTGCGAGGATGGAGAATGCATCTGCGACGCGGGCTACAGCGGGGACGATTGCGGCGTGCACAGCTGCCCTGGCGACTGCAACCAAAGGGGGCGCTGCGAGGACGGCCGCTGCGTGTGCTGGCCGGGGTACACCGGGCCTGACTGCAGCGCCCGCGCCTGCCCGCGCGACTGTAGAGGCCGCGGACGCTGTGAGAACGGCGTGTGTGTGTGCAACGCGGGCTACAGCGGTGAGGACTGTGGTGTGCGCAGCTGTCCAGGGGACTGTCGTGGCCGGGGTCGCTGCGAGAGTGGCCGCTGCGTGTGTTGGCCAGGGTACACGGGCCGGGACTGTGGCACGCGGGCCTGCCCTGGCGACTGTCGTGGACGTGGGCGCTGTGTAGATGGCCGCTGCGTGTGCAATTCAGGGTTCACTGGTGAGGACTGTGGGAGCCGTCGGTGCCCTGGGGACTGTCGCGGACACGGCCGCTGTGAGGATGGCGTGTGCGTGTGCGACTCAGGCTATTTGGGTGAGGACTGCAGCGCGCACAGCTGCCCCGGGGCCTGCCGAGGCCGCGGCCAGTGTGTGGACGGGCGCTGCGTGTGTGACGAAGGCTACTCGGGCGAGGACTGCAGCGTGATACGGTGTCCACACGACTGCAGCCAGCACGGCGTGTGTCAGGATGGTGTGTGCACCTGCTGGGAGGGGTATGCGGGCGAAGACTGCAGCATCCGCACCTGTCCCTCCAACTGCCACGGGCGCGGCCGCTGTGAAGATGGACGCTGCGTGTGCGACCCGGGCTACACTGGCCCCACCTGTGCCACCCGTACCTGCCCCGCTGACTGCCGGGGTCGTGGGCGCTGTGTGCAGGGAGTGTGCGTGTGCCACGCGGGCTATGGCGGTGAGGACTGTGGGCAAGAAGAACCTCCTGCCAGCGCCTGCCCTGGGGGCTGTGGGCCCCGTGAACTGTGCCGCGCAGGCCAGTGTGTGTGCGTTGAGGGTTTCCGAGGCCCTGACTGTGCCATCCAGACATGCCCTGGGGACTGTCGTGGCCGGGGAGAGTGTCGCCAAGGCAGTTGCATCTGCCAGGACGGATATGCTGGGGAGGACTGTGGGGAAGGTGAGAGGGCAGCCTTCCATATATTGGGGCAAAGAAAGAGGTTCTAAGAACAGGAGGAACTGGAACACTTGAGCCTGAGGCCTAAGGACTCAGAAATGTAGAGGAAGAGTGGAGGGAGATCACATAGCGGGTGGGAGGAGAAGGGGTCAGTCAGAAGAGCAGAACTGTGGGGGAGGCATGCCGGCAGGCAGGACGGGCATTCAGATAACAGAGGAGCAGGTTGGGGGAGGGTGGCTTTGGTTGCATTCAGGGAGATTCTGTATTCCTGGAGATGGGGAAGGAGAGGGAGACCCAGGCCCTGCTCAGGCCTCTGCCTGCTTTTCCCCACCTGCAGAGAGCAGAGGAAGCCCAGATGGGCCTATAGTATGGCCCTGAATAAAGGTGAGTTGTGATGATGGGGGTGAAGGTGGCTGCCTTGGACTAACCAGCTTTCCCTCCCTCATTTTCCTGGTTGGCAGAGGTGCCAGCCATTGAAGGCATGAGGATGCACCTCTTGGAGGAAACAACAGTTCGGACAGAGTGGACCCGTGCTCCTGGCCCAGTGGATGCCTATGAAATTCAGTTCATCCCCACGGTAAGAGGAATGCCAAGCTCTAGGAGCCCCCAGAATGGGCAGCATTCAGGGGAGGGGGGACTGGCACCTCATGCAGGAAGTTCTTCTAATCAGTGGTTGAGTCTAGGTGACTGGTTGCTGAAGCTGCTGTAAAAGCCTTCTTATCCTGCCCCACACTGGACATGAGGCCTCTACAGCATCTCCAGCAAGCATTGGTCCTGTGCAGTGGGGACACCTCTGGTGATAGTGAGCTTAGTACTTCCTGAAGCTGTTCAGTCCACTGTTGGGCACTACTGTTAGTCAGTTCTTTTTGTTGTTGCTGAATGCAAAACTGCCCTCATTCTATCATCCATCCATTGGCCCTAGATGGGCACTCCCTAGCAGTTGGTATACTTTATGCTTTCTTTATATCCTTTACTACAGGCTTTCAAGTATTTGGAGACATCAACTCCCTGGTTTCTTCAACCCTTTCCCCTAACTTGTCATTCTCTGAATTCTTCACTTTCCTGTGTCTCCTGCTTTTTGCCATGTGTTCTCCCCTCCCCCCAAATGAGGAGCAGAGAGGAGCCCACTGGCTAACTCTGAATTCACTGGCACTTTTCTCAGAGTTGTTATACAATAACTGGTAGTCACACAAACTGTCAGAATTTTGATTATATTAGTTTCCTTAAGTATCTTTTATTATAAAAATTCATGTAGACCCAGTGCAGAAAATTTAGAAAATGTAGATAAGCAAGGAAAAAAGAAGGAAGGAAGGAAGGAAGGAGGGCAATATTCAACTATACACACATTTTAGTCTAAACATAGGCTTTTGCATTTGGCTCTGACCAATGTCATCGTTTTGGTTTTGGCCAAGCTGTCTAGGCTGTTGCAATAATTTTGAGTATGTGAACTTGTTCTCCCACCTCCATGTCATCAGCATATTGCAAAGCATTCTTTCGCTGCCTCTCTCCAACTTGCTCTTAAAACACTTGGGAAGCACACTTGGGGACAAAGCCTATGACCTCTCATTAGAGACCTCCCTTTCTGCAGATTGGATTGGGATTTTAGGTTATGGTTGCTCCTCAGCTCTCATCTGACCTTCTTACAGTTCAGTTCACGTTTTCCTGCATCATTCTACAAACACCATGGGAGGTGGGCCATGTCATCCTTGTTTCTATCAGTCCAGCCAAGATTCTGAACAAACAAATGACTTCCTGGGCATAAAAGCTCAGAAAGCACTAGGACTGAAAGGATAACTCAGGGGTGTTGACTATCATTCTTGCTCCACTTTGCATCCCATCAAACCCCTACCAAGTTCCATTGCGCCTCACTCTCTGGTCAAAGCAAAGACTATTTTGTGCCACAAGCCAGATAGCTTGGGTTGTTTTATAGCTTGTTTTTTCTTCTTCTGTTAAAATTTTTTTTGTTGTAAAAATAATTTAACCATGAGACAAGAATTTGGCAACTAGAGAAAAGAAAAGTAAATAATTCTTGGCTACTTTACACTAAAATAAGCACTGCTAACATTTTAAAGTGTTTCTCCTACTCTCTTCTGTGTGTATATTATTTATATAACTTTAATCTGGAGAGGGTGGGACTTTCAAAAGGAATTTTCCTAAGAAAAATTAAAATAAACACTTGCGATAAGAGGAACTTTCAGGGCAGCGTTGTCTCTTGCGCTGAATAAATACAGATCCATTCTTGGGTGTTGTCAAGGGGTACAGCTTTCCAGCTGAAGCCCTGAGTTTCACCCCTCACTCTGAGCTGGGTGGTTCTACACTGGCCTGTGCCAGGCTTGGCACTGCTCTCAGCTCATCACCTCAGCTCCAGATATGGAACTCTGACACATTCTGAGTCCTCTGTGAGCCTGGGTGTGAAGGAAGCTCTTGCTAACTGGTTCCCAGATACCACTGTTGGATGCCCACTAGCCCATGTTTGGGCCCTCAGATCCTGCTTTGTTTATTCTTTGGCTGGCCCCTGGACTTGAGCCTTTGGTGTCAGCCAGTGCTCTCTGTCTTTCTGTTGGCATGGAGTATATTCAGTTGCTCATTGTCTTCTGACCCCTGCCGTCTTCCTGGAAGCCTGTGTCTACTTCCTTCCTTCCCTCTTTCCAGAAGCACTTCTCTCTCAAAGCTCAAACTGTTCTTCCTGGCCAAGGACACACCTAGTTATTAGAATTATTTTCAGAACACAGAAAAGGAAAGCTCCTCCTCTTCTTGCATATGTAACATTGTTACTCTGCCCAAGTAGACCTCAATATAAGCTTCATCTAGGAGCTTGTCAAAAACACAACTTGGCAGATTCCACCCCCAGATCTCCTGAATCAACAGGTCTGCTGGTGGAGCTGTTTCAAGCCCTCCAGTTGATTCTGATGACCTGAAGCCTCAGGACTGTAGCCTCTCTTCTATGAGATATAAGAAAGTGTGTGGAGACTTGAGGGAGGTGAGCCCCTGAATCAGAAAGAGGTTCAGGTATTACTTGTCTGGGTGTATTCTGCAGCCTGGAAATCATTGGGACTCAAGACTTTGCACTGTCAGAAAAGTTTTCTCTTGGGTCTAGGTCCTAATCTGAAAAGGGAGATAAGGGTGAGGAAAGCTCCAGGGAGCAGCGAAGGTGGAGTCCTCCAACTGGGGCCACAAGATTGATACTGAGAATAAAGTTAAAAACTGACCAATGGGGGTTGGGGACATGGCTCAAGTCGTAGAGCTCTTGCAAGTTTGAGGCCCTCGGTTCAAACATACAGTACTGCCAAATTTGTTTTTTAGAGTGTTAAAATCAATTCTCTGCTGGAGGCATGGCTCAGATGGTAGAGTGCCTGCCTAGCAAGTGTAAAGCCTCCTAGCTACTCAGGAGGCAGAGATCAGGAGGATTGCAGTTTGAAGCCAGACCCTGGCAAATAGTTTGCAAGACCCTATCTTGAAGAAACCCATCACAAAAAAAGGGCTGGTCTCAAGGTGTAGACCCTGAGTTCAAACCCCAGTACTGCCAAAAAAAAAAAAAAAAAAGCAAGAAGCAAGGTCCTGAGTTCAAACCCCAGAACAATTGGTGAGGGAGCCAAGTCTTACCCAAGGAACAGAGCCAGCTGCTAGCATCTACCTAAAGAGCTGTCCGCAAACTAACAAGATGGTACTAGAAGATGTGGGTTAGGCTGACTGTGGGGATTTTAGGGGACTGTTCCCAAATAGATCTCAGGAAGAACCAAAATGTGTCTTAAGAATGGTCTTGTCTAATGAAAGAATCAGATATCATCAGGGAGTACTTAAGATGTATGTGTGGGCTGGTGGAGTGGCTCAAGTGATAGAGCGCCTGCCTAGCTAGAGTGAGGCCCTGAGTTTGAACCCTAGTACCACCAAAAAAAAAAAAAAATACTCCATTAATTTTGGGCTGGCAGAATGGCTCAAGTGGTAGAGTGCGTCTACGAAGCATGAGGCCCTAAGTTTAAACTCCAGTACCACCAAAAAAAAGCCCTACTCCCCAAGGTGTGTGTGTGTGTGTGTGTGTGTGTGTGTGTGTGTGTGTGTGTGTGTGTGTGTGATGAAGAAATGGAGGAAGAGAGAGAGAGAATGGGGATGGAGTTAATGGACAGGTACATTCTGGGAAGGTCTTCCTTCACAGGTACTGAATAGAGGTCACCCCAAGGCTTCCTACATAGGTTTCTCACAGCAGGGTGAATACAAAAGGGACAGGGTCCTGTGTGCCCAGGAAAACTTTTCAACTCAGAGAACACCGGCACAGCTTTATTTCACCCTCAGCCCAGAAATCTCCACGTGGCTTTCTCATCTGGTTTTATACTTTCGTATTTACTATGTTGATTTCCCCACAGTTCTCTTGGTTTAGGAGAGTACCTTCTGAAATTTCCAATCCTAGTTGGCTGAATGGAGGTGTCCCCATCACAGCCAACATAGCTGAACAGAACAGAGAGTCCTTAGCAGTTTTCCTAGCTGGACAACCTATCTAAATGCAAGGCTATAAGAGTGCTCACAGATGTCCAGCCCTCCCACCTCTCCAGCAGCTGGCATTGTAGGAGACCCTGTCCAGAGCAGGGGCCCAGCAGATACAATCATGCTCCCTTAAATGTACACATGGAGAGGGTCTTTTGTTTTTTTCTCACAGTCCCTTCCTTTGCAGAGAGATTCGTGTTGGGGGATCTATACTTAGCTACTAGGTTATGAGCTACCTAATGGCAACAGGGACTATGTCTTATATTTTTGGTCTCTAGTACCCAGCATGTTGACAGCTACAAAATCAGCAACCAGGAAACATATTCATGGAACTTTGAACAATTAGGTCTTGTTTTAAGGGGCCTACAAGCCTACTGAAGAGACATGAAAAGTACCTAAAGGAAAACGTCATGATCCAAATCACGCAGCCAGGGGCAGGCAGCTACTGTAAGGGGGAAGTGAAACTTGCAGGGCATCCCTGATCTACCTTATTTGTTCTAAAAAGAACAAGTCTCCTTGTGTCCTAGTAGTCAGAGTTGCCAGGGGGAGCCCAGAGAGTCCTGGGCTGTGTCAGGTGGAATTTTGGCAGATGAACCAGGAGTGCCCATGAGAAAAGAAACGGGTCACACTGGCTGGGCTTAAATCCTGGCATGTTCTTGGTGTGGTGACCTTGGCAAGATAGTTATCCTTCTGGCTGGGCACTGATGGCTCACGCCTGTAATCCTAGCTACTCAGGAGGCAGAGATCATGCGGATCATGAGGATCAAGTTTCAAAGCCAGACTGGGTAAATAGTTCTGGGAGACCCTATCTCAAAAAAACACCTTCACAATAAAGGACTGGTAGAGTGGCTCAAGGTGTAGGTTCTGTACTGCCAAAAAAAAAAAAAAAAAAACAGATAGTTATCCTTCTGTGTCTGTTTCCTTATCTGTAAAATGGGACTAATAGAACCTATCTCATAGAGTTGTGAGAATTAAGTGAGTTCAGGTATGTAAAGCGCCTAGATCAGTGGCCAGCATGGAGTAAGCTCTAGGTGTCTTTGCTGTTTCTTCTCATGCTCCCCAACTAGTATAGGACCAATTTTCACACAGTTCCATGTTGACACTGTTTGGAATTGTTAAAGAAGAGATAGAGGGGATTGAGCAGCAGGCATGAGAGTGCCTGCCAGCCCCTGATTCACCTGGTACTCTCTCATAGACAGAGGGAGTAAGCCCCCCGTTCACAGCTCGAGTGCCCAGCTCTGCCTCAGCCTATGATCAAAGAGGATTGGCCCCGGGTCAGGATTACCAGGTCACTGTCCGTGCCCTTCGAGGGACCAGCTGGGGTCCTCCCGCTTCTAAGACCATCACCACCAGTGAGAGCTGGGGCTGTGGGGGAGGGTCCCTGGGTAGAGACCTGGGTTTGAGAGGGGTAGTTGAGACTCTGTCTCTGAGAAGCAGAGGGGAGGGCTGCACAGGGGCTAGTCTGTTGGAGGGAAAGCTGATGGCCGAAGAACTAGATGCCAACCTGAGCCTCCTCTCTAACCTGGCTAGTGATCGATGGTCCGCAGGACCTCCGCGTGGTAGCTGTGACACCCACCACCCTGGAGCTCAGCTGGCTCCGCCCACAGGCTGAGGTTGACCGATTTGTGGTGTCCTACGTCAGTGCTGGCAACCAGAGGGTGCGGTTGGAAGTTCCCCCAGAGGCAGACGGGACGCTGCTGACTGACCTGATGCCAGGCGTGGAATATGTGGTGACTGTCACAGCAGAGAGAGGCCGGGCAGTCAGTTACCCGGCTTCCATCAGGGCCAATACAGGTATGGCTGTCCTTCCTTAGAAGGGCCCTGGTTGGGGGTCCTCTCCTCAAGTGTCCAGTTCTAAGGCTCATAGGCTCCTCTGAACACATTTGGCCTGGTGTGTGGCTATCTCAAAGCACCTGCTGGAGCCTTGCTCTGTTCTGAGGGCTCTGAGGAGACAGAGACATAGCCTTCAGGTACTTGGACCTACAGGAAGGCTACAGGATAGACTATGGAAGGAATTGCCCCAGCACTAGAAGCAGTAAATAGGAGCTGCTGTGGATCCACCCAGATGAGAGGGCTGTTTTTAACCTAACTTAGGTACAGAGATCAACAGTTCTGTTAACATTAGAATTGGGTTTGAGAGGAGTTGGGTCTCACAGCAGTAATTTTCCACTAACCCTCAAGGTTTCTTAACAGATGCCCGGATCTTTCTCTTTTCCTGTGACAGGGGGACGCCCACTTCGCTATAGCTCACATCCCTTTTACCCACGCTCCTTCTCTCCATCAGATGCCGGCCTGCTGGCTTCTCTCTTCTTTCTAGGGCACCAACAGTGATGGGCTTGGAGGGGGGAGGGGATGGTCTGATGAATTGCTCTGGCTCTCTTTCCAGGTGGGGCTGGGGCACAGAAGCCTCTGGTGGGAGGGGTGCGGGAGGAGCCGCGGTGGCAAGGAGTGCAGGGCGGGGGGAGCTGCCACTGACCTGCTCTCCCCTCCCCTTTTTCGCCCCCGGCAGCACCAGGCCACTACAATTATCCGGAGGTGCGCCCCCCAGCCCCACCCCCCCAGCCCCGTCCCCGGCCTGCCCCGGATGCTCCGCCTCCGCGGCCCCCTCGGCCCTCGAGGCCAGCAGAGGAGGGCGAGGAGGAGTCGCACCCCCGGCCCGGCCCACCTCTGCCCCCTCGGCGGCCGTGGGGCAACCTGACTGCCGAACTGGGCCGCTTCCACGGCACGGTGCAGGACCTGGAGCGCCACCTGCGAGCTCGCAGCTACCCACTGCGGGCCAACCAGACCTACACGTCCGTGGCGCGCCAAATCCACGAATTCCTGAAGCGGCATCGGACCGCAGGCTCCCCGGCAACTCCGCCCCGTCGCCCCTACCCCACCGCCAGCCCCTCCCCGGGCAACAAGAAGCGGGACTCCAGCCAGGGCAACTATGGCCCTTCGCCCGAAGGCGTCAACGTGGTGGCTGTGCCCCGTCATCCCAAGCCTGAGGTCCTGGGCAGTTCTTCCGATGGCGCGCTACTCGTGTCTCTCGATGGGCTCCGCGGCCAGTTCGAGCGCGTGGTGCTGCGCTGGCGTCCCCAGCCACCCGCCGAGGGGCCCGGCGGGGAGCTGACTGTGCCCGGCACCACGCGCACCGTCAGCCTACCTGACCTCAGGCCCGGCACCACCTACCACGTGGAGGTCCACGGGGTGCGGGCGGGGCAGGCCTCCAAGTCCTACGCCTTCATCACCACCACAGGTAGCGTGGGTTGGGGCGGCGCGACCACCCATCCCCTGTCGAGCGAGCGTCACCTGCCTTTGGAGGCTGCAGCCATGAGTTTCCTCCCACTGCCTCACTGCTGCGCAGACTGCCACCCCCACCACACCCTTCTACCTTCAGGCCCTGCCTGCCTCAGGCTGAGGATACCGCATAGCATAGAACACCCTCAAGGGTCCCTGGAAGACACCCCTCTCCGGAGCCCCGGCATCATCCTGTGAATACCCAAAGTTGGGGAAACCTGGCCTTTGGGATTCTCTGGTTTACACGCGGTTCCTGCCTGAACTCCTTGGCCAGCATTGCTGTTCCAGGCAATGGAAAGAGCACTGGAGTCGGTGGGGTTGGGTCCTGCAAAGATTCACCCTGCAGTTTGAGGGGTGGGGTTGAGACCAGCAAATCCTACTCTGACTCACTGTGGTGAGGGTGGCTAAAGGCTGGGCTGTGGTTATTTCCCACGATTTGGCCTTGACCCTGAAGGGACACAATGAAACTGCTTAGGGGTGGTAGCATGTGTAGTGAGGGGTAAAACCACTGCTTCTTTTTTTTTGAACTCAGGAACTCATGATTCCTAGGCAGGTGCTCTACCACTTGAGCCGCTTCACCAGCAACAAAACCACTGCTTCTTGAGCTGTTTTTTCAGACCTGGCTCACTTCCTAACTGGTCTCTCCCACAGGAACCGTGTCCAGGCCTGGGGAAAGGGTGCTCTGAGTCTGTGGGCTGGGGTAAACCTCTTCTTCCATAGGGCGGAGAAGCTACCTGACCTGGATGTACACCCCTCACACCCTTTCTTTCCTCTCTTCTACTGCCCACTGTCCTCTTGCACTCTCCCTCCCTAACACCACTGTCCTCTCCTTTCTTCCAGGCTTCTCACTGCAACACTAATGGAAGGCGGACCACCACCCAGTTGGGGATACTGATGGGGAGGGACATGGAAGTCTCTAGGGGTTGTAGGTCATGGAAGCCTTGAGAGGAAGGGATGACAGGGTTTATTTATCTTATTGCCTGCTTTAAGCACAGGCCCATCTGCTCAGGAACGGGTTGGGGGGGGGTTGGGGAAGTTGGGAGGATAGACAGACCAGGAGGTGGTGGAACCAAGAACAGAAAAGGGGAGCCTCAGAGGCTGATGGGCAGACCTGGGAGCTGGAGATTTCTTTCTGGCTCTCATACTTCACTCTCCTGTTTTTCTCTCTTTGCCTTCCCTCTTCCCAGGGTCCTCACCCTCTGGCCTGGAGGCCACTGATGAGCCTCCTCCCTCAGGCCCCTCAACGACCCAAGGGGCAGAGGCCCCTATTGTGCTTCAGCGCCCTCAGGAACTGGGAGAGTTGAGGGTGCTGGGCAGAGACGAGGCAGGGCGTCTCCGTGTGGCCTGGACTGCACAGCCCGACACCTTTGCCCACTTCCAGCTGCACCTGCAGGTGCCTGAGTGGCCAGGGGCACATGAAGAACTGCTGCCAGGAGATGTCCGCCAGGCTCTGGTGCCCCCACCTCCTCCTGGAGCTTCCTACACTCTGTTACTTCATGGGGTTCCCCCTGGGGGCAATCCCTCTGTTCCTATCACCTACCAAGGCATTATGGGTACATCCTGGACTCTTCTTTAACCAATGCCCTAAGATTGGAGGAGGGAGCTGGGATCATTGGATTTCAGAGATGTGGTTGGGTTTAATAGGCAGGGCTGATGTTTGGGGCTGGAAGATAGGAAAAAACAAAGAAGAAGATTTGTCAGTTCAGATGGAAGGAACCTTAGAACAATGAGGTGGGTGGGTAGTGAGGAGGAGAAAGTCAGAGGATGGGACAGGGATCCAAGGAGAGTTACTGTAGACCTTGGCTTACCACCTGTTGCTTTCCTTGCCTTGTGTCTCTCCTCCACTTCCAGGCTGGAGCTCCCACTTCCTATCCTGCCCCATAGATTTCTCACGGTGGGCTTGGGGAGGCCTTTAGCCCTGAGGATACTGGCCCTCAGCCCCTAATACCTCCTTCATGGGAGTCTGTCTTCCAGAGACAGACCCTATGATCCTCAGTCAGTTTTTGCTAAAGATGGAGGCTCCTTTGATTGAGAGGCTCCACTGTCACCAGTACTTCAGAGATGGGTGACATTTGCAGGATCAGTGGAAGGACATGGCCTAGGATACTTCACTCTCACATTCCCCTTGGTCCTCTCTATGGGACCAGAGAGACGACTACCCCAATTCTAGCATAAGCTGACCACTGAGAGAAAGGGGAGAAAGAGAGCTGCTCAGGTGGGTGGAGGAGTCTTCAGATTTTTCTGAAGCAGCAGCAGGGAGGTTAGAAATTCTTGGGCAGTACCATAGGGAACCTGAAACTCTTCCCAAAATTCTGGTGTAGAGAGCAACTAAGACCTTTTGAGGAGTGGAGAAATTGTCAAAAGAGAGGGAACAGAGGCTAAGGGGGAAATGCAGTTTCCTAGGAAGGTTGGTCAGAGAGGACTGAGGATACGGATATGGAGGTGTTCAGAAGAGGGAAGGGGATAGGGAACAAGGGAATGGTTGACTTCACTATGCTTTGCTTTTGCACTTAAATCCCAGACAAGGATGAGGAGAAGCCTAGGAAGTTCCCAGGCCCTCCACGCCTAGGTGAGCTGACAGTGATGGGCATGACCTCTGACTCTCTGCTCCTGCACTGGACGGTTCCTGAGGGGGAGTTTGACTCCTTCCTGATCCAGTACAAGGATAAGGATGGGCCCCAAGTGATACCTGTGGAGGGGCCCCAGCGCTCGACTCCCATCACATCCTTGGAAACAGGCCGCAAGTACAAGTTTGTCCTGTATGGACTCACTGGCAAGAAGAGGCATGGCCCCTTGGTGGCTGAAGCCAAGATCCGTGAGTAACAGCGGGCACCTCCCATCTCTGCCCTATGCACAATCCTAAAGGAGGTTGGATCAGTGCTTTAAGGTCCAGGAAGGCTGACTGGACCATGGTGCTGCACTGAATCCTGAAGGGAAACAGTGTGGGCAGGCAGAGATGATGAGGAGGGCAGTATAGGCAAAGGGGGTAGCCCTGGGAGAATCCATGTCACTGTTTCATCCAGCTAGAGAGTGGGGTGTGTGGGGAGCTAAAGGACTGGTCTTTGGCTGCACATGCGAGCTGAGGGGCTTGGACCTCATTTGAAAGCCCTGAGGGGTTTTAAGTGGGAGAGTGACATGATTAGATATTTATCTTACAGATAGCACTGGCAAGACAGTGGTATGGTTGAGATGGTGCTATGGGGCTGGGTGAGGGATGGAAAGTGAGGAAGCCCAGGCCCTGGTTCCTGTAGCAGTCCTGCCCCCTAGGTGGGAGCAGCAGTGGAGAGCCACAAAGTGTGGGACACTTAGTTAAACACCTTTTAAGCATGCATTGAGTCACACGAGTTCCAGATGTTCTAAGGGAGTAAGATCCCACTTACTCCTTTAAGCAACCCTGTGAAGGATGCCTACTTCATGGGTGAGGAGAATTGAGGTACAGAGAAATTGCCCCGCAGAAGTGGTGGTGCCTCAGAGTTATGCTGCCACCCCAATGGATGTGGAGAGCAGAGAGATGGCCTGGAAAAGAGTGTGGGGGTTGTCTGTGCTGGTGGACAGGCTGAGGGTGTGAGGGGAGAAGAGATGGGGCCCCTAGATGCCTGGGGACAGCTAACAGAAGCAGGAGCAGAGGAAGAAGAGCCCACAGGGCAGCCTGAGGTGACTAGCACCTGGGAGAAAGGTGGTGTCCTGGACACTATGGAGGAGGGTGTGGCCAGTGGTATCATCTGAGTCCAGAAGAGTGATTCAAAGACTAGCAGTGTCCACAGGATTTAGCAATGGCCAGGTCACTGCTGGCCCATGAGAGCTGCCTAGTGGAAGTTGGAGCTGTGTTGGGGGAGGGGGGATCATGGCAGTGAGGACATGACTACAACTCATGCAGACGTTGCCTTCTGTTGTTTTGTTTTGTTTTGCTAGTACTGGGATTAATCTCAGGGCCTCATGTTTGCTAGGCAGGTGTTCTACTACTTGAGCCATTTCACCAGCAGACGTTGCTTTCTGGAATCGGGGCTAGACACAGAGAGCAAAGAGGGAAGATGGAGGGAGATGGTGGGGCTGGGGACAGGAGCATGTTTGGGAGTGAGGGACATAGGGTGGGGAGTGACAGGTGGGTGAGTGTGCTGAGGAAGATGACCCTGGGCACAGCAGTGGAAGGCTCTCCTACACTGACACACCCCAAAATCTGTACTCCTCTCTTGGTGGAGAATCGAGGTAGAAGTTAGACTTTGAAGCAGTGGAAGTTGCACCAGGGCAAGTTCTGGGTTATGGAGATGTGGAAAGGCCTGGCTGAACTCCCCCTCTTTCTGAGCCCCCTCCCCCTTGGTTGTGAATAGAGTTTATACCACACTACAGTGTTTTTGTACCAGTTAGAAAAAGGAACTCCTTCTTGTAGGTGAGCCAGGCTCCTCGGCAGGGCACATAGCTTGGCAAGCAGAGCACAGGCTGGATTTCAGTCCCTCTGTCCTCCCTCAGTCATGCACCTTTGTGCAGTGAGCAGCCTGCACAACCTTATATAGCATTCCTATATGGAAGATGACCTCCCATCTCTCTACCTCCTTTCCCTAGTGCCGCAGAGTGACCCCAGCCCAGGAACCCCACCCCGCCTGGGAAAGCTGTGGGTGACAGACCCTACCCCAGACTCTCTGCACCTCTCTTGGACTGTCCCTGAGGGCCAGTTCGACTCCTTCATGGTCCAATTCAGGGACAGGAATGGACGGCCACAGGTAGTACCTGTGGAAGGGCCTGAGCGCTCAGTCATTGTCTCCCCGCTGGACCCTAACCACAAGTACAGATTCACTCTGTTTGGGATTGCCAACAAGAAGCGATATGGCCCCCTCACAGCCGATGGCACTACTGGTGAGTGACTGACACCTAATCCCCCACGTGACCTGTTCCTGCCCTCTGTACCCTTACCCTCAGCCAGGAACCAGCTGGGGCCTTCCAGCAAGATGGCTGATTCCAGCATCCTGGCTCCACTCCCAGACTGAGGGGCAGCCAGCCTCCCCCACACTGCTGGGCCCTTTCCATCCTATTCAGCATTTCCCCAAGGCCCAGAAGGTGTGTCATACTTTGGCTGTGCCAGACTTCACAGGAGTTAGCACTCACACTAATAGAGTAGTGACCTCCCCCCGCCCGACCCAGGTCCAAACCCCAAGCCTCCATCCCAGGCTGCCATTTCGACACCTGACTGAATCCCCTTGTTTCCCAGAGAAAGAAAATGAGCCCCCTCACCCCGAGACCTCTGACCAGTCAATCCTTGGGGAGCTGATGGTGACTGATATAACCCCGGATTCCCTGCACCTGTCCTGGACTGTGACCCAGGGCCCCTTCGACTCCTTCACGGTCCAGTACAAGGATGCGCAGGGGCAGCCTCAGGCAGTGCCCATCAGCGGGGATGAGAATGAAGTCACTGTCCCTGGCCTGGAGTCCAACCGGAAGTATAAGATGAACCTCTTTGGGCTTCGTGGCAAGCAGCGTGTGGGGCCCGTGTCTGTGGTGGCCAAGACGGGTGAGTCAGAGCCCACAGGCCTTCCTCCCCTGCTGGCCCTAATCCTCTGAGAAGGACTCACTCAGCCTCCACCTTCTCTTTCTCAGCTCCACTTCTGCCAAAGCTTCTGCCTGTTCCCTCCCCCACTGCTCTCCTGTCCTTTACATCCCATGCCCAGCATCCAGCTGCTAATTTCCTTCTTGGCCCTGCCTCCTCACATCTGAGAGCAGGTCCCATTCTTCTCCATTCTAAGAATCCGACTCACTCTTCTACCCCAGGTGCCCTTCCCACAGAAGTCTTTCCCTTCAGTAACTGTCCTCACCCCACAGTTTATACTGGCCTCCATCCTGCCTGGTCGGGCCCTGATCATTCTGGGCTTCTGTCACTCCTTGCATCCTAACCACATTGCTGCTCTGTTCAGAGGTGACAAATCCAGGGGACAGGGTACCATGTTGCCCTAGCCTATTCTCGAGTGGAGAAGACTCCTCCTGGCCCTGACTACTAGCCAGCTTGGAGCCACACAAAGAGCTGTATCACCAGCCTGTTCCTCCATGTCCCCAGCCATTCCCTGTTGGTGCCATGTCTTCAGCTGGAGAAGCCTTGCCAAGAGGCAGTGTGCCATAGTGGTGGGGAGCATGGACTCTGGAGGCAACTGCCTGGCTCTTAGTGCCCGCTTTGCAGCCTACAGTCCATGGGACCTTGTGCAAGTCACTTCACCTCTCTGTGCACCAGTGTCCCTTCTGTCAAATGAGGGTAGTAATGGTGACCACTACACAGAGCTATTAGAAAACTGAGTTCAAGCTGGCATAATGGCACAAACCTATAATCCTAGCACTCAGGAGGCTGAGGCAGGAGGATTATGTTTGAGACCAGCTTGGGCTACATAAGGAGACCCCCGCTTCTCAAAAGAAAAAAAAAGTTCATGTACATTTAGCACCTGGAGTAGCCCATGGCACAACAGGACTGCTGCTGAAGAGTGGTCACCCTCTCTCCCTGCTCTTGATTCCCTGGTAACCTGTTTTGATCCTCATCTCCCTCTCCTTCCCATCCTTACTGGGTTCTCATTCTTGCCTGCTCCATCCTCAATCTCTTGTCCCCAACAGTCCCACAGGCCAAGGAGGGGGTCACAGAAGGGCTGGCTTCCTTTGGGCAACAGTCCCCTCACACCCATGGAGCCCTGTAGAGACCTAACTGCAGGAGACATTTAGGGGCCCATGAGAGTGTGATTTGAGAACCAGCCTGTGGGCCCTCCTGAGCTTCCACCCATCTGAATTTTTCTCCACTCTCGACTGGAGCCCTGCCTTAGCAACTCATCCCTTAGAGTTCCAGGAGAAGGAGAGGCAAACTGCCCAAGAGGCCTCAGCAGGTACTGATGCCATGATTTTGACCTAGTAAAAGGGTGGAGCCACCAGAGCACCCTGGAAGGGGCACAAGGTGGGAAGAAACCTTCCCAACCCTGGCTTTTCTGAGGTTAGTGCTGTCAATGACAGTATGGAAGAATCTTTAGAGATATCCTCTTTTCCGATCTCGCCTTCCTCAGCCATGAGAGGAAACCCCACAGAACTACAGTGCACTCCTTCCAGCAGATAGGATGGGTGGGGGCTGCTTAGTCCTCTCTATCTACAAGTGACTGTGAATGGTCAATAACAAAGGCCACATGAGTCCTTGAGACTTCTGCCTGAGAAGTGTATCTGCTGGATGTATCTTATTGTTCCCATTGATGACACCAGCAAAGGAAGTCACCCTTAACACCTGCATGTCTCAATCTCTTCTCCCAGCTCCACCAGACATTCTGGAAGAGACACCCAGTCCCACAGAGGTGGTAGAGACCCCTAGTCTCACAGAACTCAGCACGGAACCCCCCAAGGAGCCACGCCTGGGGGAACTGACAGTGACAGATGCCACCCCCAACTCTCTAAGCCTCACCTGGACTGTCCCTGAGGGACAGTTTGACCACTTCCTGATCCAGTACAGGAATGGGGACGGACAGCCCAAGGTGGTGAGGGTGCCAGGGTATGAGGATGAAGTCACCATTTCGGGCCTGGAGCCAGAACACAAGTACAAGATGAACCTGTATGGTTTCCACAATGGCCAGCGCATGGGCCCTGTGTCTGCCATTGGGGTGACAGGTGAGTGGACAGTTGGAATCCCAGGGAGGGACTCACTGGAAGGTGGACCCTTTTGCTCTTTTGTGATGAGTGAGCAAGCAGTGGTGGCCAGGGATTGCCCAGCACCTACAAGCTTGTGG
This sequence comes from Castor canadensis, assembly GCF_047511655.1. Lineage (NCBI taxonomy): Eukaryota > Metazoa > Chordata > Mammalia > Rodentia > Castoridae > Castor > Castor canadensis. The sequence goes on from NC_133393.1 coordinate 24,198,929, forward strand.
CTGGGGCTGTGTTCCCTGTATGCTTTCCCCTGGTGTTCACTTAATACGTCCCCCTTGGCATGAAAGAACCACTGGGGCCTTTGCTATGCTGTTGGCTGTCTGGGTTTCCCCCAGCTGATTTAAGGGCTTGGGGAGGTTTGTCAGCTGTCAGCCAAGCAGGACAACTGGCCCCCAAAGGTGGGCTTCTCCAAACTGACCTCAGAACCCCCATGGCCATGGCTTCTCCATCCCTCTCCTCAAGATCCAAGTACATCTGCTGGGACCCCTGCCTCATCTCTCTGTCTTCTTTACTCAGCTGCAGAAGAGGAGACTCCCAGCCTCACAGAACCCAGCACAGAGGCCCCGGAGACCTCCAACAAGCCACTCCTGGGCGAGCTGATAGTGACAGGATCCTCCCCAGACTCCCTGAGCCTCTCCTGGACTGTCCCCCAGGGCCACTTTGACTCCTTCACTGTCCAGTACAAGGACAAGGATGGGCGGCCCCAGGTGGTCCGTGTCAGGGGTGAGGAGAGGGAGGTCACTGTGGGGAACCTGGAGCCTCGGCACAAGTACAAGATGCACCTGTATGGGATCCATGAGGGGCAGCGAGTGGGTCCCGTGTCCACCGTGGGAATGACTGGTGAGTGTGGCCTGGGGTCTGGTTCAATTCCCTCTCACTGCTGACTCCCACCTTCCCTGTTTCCAGTTGCCCTCTTGTGCAGTGCAGCCATGGGCCTTCGCCTGCTCAAAAATACTTAGAAAGAACAGGTCACTGGGGGCTGGGGCTGTAACAAACCTCTTGACCTTGTGCCAGTTTTAAATTCTGTATGCCTTTGTGTCCTTGTCTATAAAATGAGGGTAACACCTACCTCACAGAAATGATTTGAGGATTAAGTGAGTTAACAACATAAAGCATTAAGAATGGCCTATTATAGTTACCGTTACTCTGGGTCTGCTTTGTCCCATTTTGTTTGTTTAGCTGCTTAGTTGGCCAGAACGCACACCAAACATTGGCCTCTTTAGCGGTGCAGTTCAAAGCTTGATTTAACAGTCATCCAGAAAGTGACTTCAGGGTAAAAAAGAATATCCCTTCTGCTCCCTCCTTTGGGCCAGTTAAAGGGCCACCACCTTGGCCACCAAGTGGACCCTGCCTGGGCACCTCCTCTCCAGAGCCTTAGTCTAAGAGGTTGAATGGGCAGCAGTACCTTAGGGGCCTTCCTGCTGACCTGCTCATCTTGGTCACTGTAAGAGATAGTTCTTTTTCCCTTTGTTCACTGAAACAAAGGCATGTCTTTTTCAAAAGCAACTTTTACTATAAGGGAAAAGATTAAAAAACAGAAAGGTAGAGAAACAGACCAGTTTCTAAAATGTGGTTTCTGTACTTCCACAAAGCTCAACTTCATACTGATTTGGTTGACTTAGTTTCTAGAGCCTTCCACTTCCAGCTTCTTTTCTTTGCTTCAGTCAGCACTGAGAAGAAGGTAAAGGGAATGCTACTTTTAATTCTCCTCATTGTGGCCTGAGGTAGTAGAGTAGAGGCTCATGCCAGGTTTAGAACAGTCTACCAAGGTCTGTCCTTCTGTTCCAGGCAGCTACACCGGGCTCTGTGTAGCCCTGTCTCTGGTCCCCAGCTAAGGATGGGCTCTGTCAGACACTGAAGTGGCACAATGGGGAAAAATTGGGTTTTAGAATCTGCCAAACTGAGTTCTGTTCCTGGCTTCCCCTATTCTTAAGCTGTGATCATGAAAACGTTACCTGCTCTTGGAATCTCAGCTTCCTCATCTTTAAGATGAAGCACATGCCACCCACCTTTCATAGGATGCATAGTGGTGTTGGAATGTGCCTCGCGTGTTCTCAGCTCACCTGACTTTTGCTCAGACCCTCCTGTAGAGAGATCACTGTGCTGTGGTGCTAGATACTTTGCAACATGTATTTTATGTGTCCTAGGTAAAATGGAAGTAGCCCTTTAAGGAAGGAACAAGCCTAAATGTTCATTGTCAAGGTAGCAAGGTGCTGGAGTACTGAAGCCTGCTGAGTGGATAACTGCCCACAGCACTTGCTGTTCTGTTGTCAGGAGAAGGAACACATGCAGCTAATTAGCAATGCTGTTAAACTGGAAAGGGACTATCCCAATGCAGTATGGGGACTGTCATGCTCATGAATAGTTACAATCTCACCTTTTCCACTTAAACCAAACGACCAACAATCAGGCTTGCTGATGAGAGCAGTTTCTCTCCTTCCTGGAAAGAAGTACAGAAAGGCCAAAAGGGAGCAGGAAATGGGTAGGTAGGAACTAATAAAGTTAGGAGGCAAATGAAATAAAAGGAAATGCCAGGCCTGGTAATTGTACATAGTAGATGTTTAGTACAGGTGGTCACTGTGGTCCCTGCCCTTCCCACCCAGACTCATTTTGGTATGTCTGAGGCCTGGTCACCAGCTCATTTTAGGCAGGTTTTACCTGTCTGGAGTCTAGTCTCACTCTTCCACAGAAGTCAGAAAAACAAGATCTTGGGAGCTCCAGCCACTCCCTCTGCAATTGTGCCCCTAGGACCACCTTCCAGTTTGGTCACATCCCTCTCTCTGGGGGGAGCATGGCCCAGAAGGTCCTTGCTCAGCCTTCCTGGCCAGACCTGCAAACCGCTCATGTTTTGTTTTGTTTTGTTTTGGCAGTACTGAGGTTTGAGCTTGCTAGGAGGGACCTCTACCATTTGAGTCATGCCCTCAGCCCCAGACCTTATTTTCTGTCTCACAATGCTCTCTTTTTTTTTTTTTTTTTTTTTTTTTTGCAAGGAGTGGTATTGGGGTTTGAATTCAGGGCCTTTCACTTGCTAAGCAGGTACTTTACCACTTGAGCCACGCCCGAGCCCTTGTTTTTGTTTTTTGAGAAAGGATCTCCATTTGTAGCTCAAGCTGGCCTAAAAGTTGAAAGCCTTCTGCCTCAGCATCCTGAATGGTGGAATAATGGGCATGACCCACCACACCTAGCTTCCACTTGTGTATTTAACAAACATTCTGAGAATCCACTGTGTGCCAGACACTGGGACACAGCAGTGAATGATGCAAAGCTCCTGTCTGTGGAGCTCACATTCTTCATAGGCAGGCAAAAAGTTATGTAATGGGGACATGAGCTGTGGAGGAAAGCAAAGACCAGTAGGTGAGATGGTGAGGGACTAGTTCGGAACACAGTGTCTGAGGAAAGACCTGAAGAAGGTGAGAAGAAAGCCATATAGGTCTTTGGGGGAAGAGTGTCCCAGGCAGAGGGAGGAGCAAATACAGACCCTGCAATGGAAAGGGACACTGAGTATCTGAGACAGTGGGAATGCAGCATGGTTTGGAGTGGAGTGGGAGGAGGGCAGGTAGCAGAGGACTTGGCTTTTGCTTTGGGTGAGAAGGGAGCCACTTTGGGGAGAGGTTCTGAGTAATGTGGTAATAGGACCCCTCTGGCTTCAGATCCAGCACATCAAAGGTGATGAGGGCTGAAGAAAGGTTACAGGGAGACTGATGACCAAGTAAGAGTTCGTGGAGCTTGGAGACAACAGTGGTGGGGTGGGGATGAGAGGCCAGATTCCAAGGATGTGACTGTGACAACAGGACTGACCCATAGGGCCATGTGGGATGTAAGAAGGGATCCAGGGATGACTCCAAGGATTTCGACCTGAGTAGCTGAAGAATGAGGCTATAATTTTACTGAGGTGGAGGTGCTGCCAGGAAGCTCAGGAACTCAGTTTTGGACTTGAGTTTGAGATACCAGTTAGGAATCTAAGGAAGATGTTGAGAAAACATGAATCTGGAAGTCACAGAGAGATCTGTCGGGGTATAAATCTAGAATCACTAACATATAGATGGAATTTCAGCCACTTTCTGGTTCCCCCAGCAAGCACAGCCTCACACCTGTCAGGGACTTGGTGAAGAATGGCCAAATAGATATTGACTGATCAATGTAATTTTACATCAAAACCACTCCATGGGTGTATAAATCAGCAGATAATTACTACCAAGGGAAAAGAGGCCCTTTTCTAACAATCTCATACCATATCTGTCCCTGCAATCAGAAGAAGAGAGCCCTCCAGCCACCGAGCCCCCACTGGAGCCACGCCTGGGGGAGCTGACAGTGAGGGGTGTGACTCCCAGTTCCGTGAGCCTCTCATGGACGGTCCCTGAGGGCGAATTTGACTCCTTCATGGTTCAGTACATGGACAGGGATGGACAGCCCCAGGAGGTGCCTGTGGCTGCAGATCAGCTTGAAGTCACTGTTTCCAACCTGGAGCCTGCAAGAAAATACAAGATGAACTTCTACGGGTTACATGGCGGGAAGCATGTGGGCCCCCTCTCTGTGGTAGCCATGACTGGTAAGTGAGTGGCAAGGCAGCCTCCATCTCTGGTTACCCAGATTGCCTTCCGAAGACCCTTCTTCCAGCCCTGCCTGGGCACCACCAGCCTTCACGGAGGAGCTAGACCCCTCAGGACCTCCTCAGTGACCCTGCAGGTCCCTTCCCAGACTCACAAACATCTTAGTCTGTTTCCAACTCCTTGGCTTCTGCCCAGGGCTGGAATGTTCCCACTCTCCAGTGACTTCCCTATCTCTACCCCCTCACTCACATGGAAAGTCAACCTTCCATTTGTCCTAAATCCAGTCGCCCCTCCCCCCATCTATCCATTTCTTCCCCTTCTCTTTATAGTCTTTCTGTGACTTGGACACAACTGCCACCTCCTCCTTCTGCCCTTTTTCATTGGCACTGAGAAACATACATCCTTGCGTCTATTCTCAGAGGTCCCTGCTGCCTGGCCTGAGTCACATTCCCTTCTGGGCCATGCCAGTTTTTGTCCCTCCATGAGATGGCCCTCACCCTTGGCTCCTGGCTCCCTCCCACTCTTTGTGGCATCCTGGGCATTCATTTACCATGGTTTTTACACCAAGACATCTGAAGAAATCCCTATCCCCTCTCAGGGCAATGGCTTGTTTGTTTTGTTTTTTGAGGTTTTTTTGTTTTGTTTTTTACAATACTGGGGTTTGAACTCAAGGTGTCAAGACACTCTACCACTTGAGCCACTCCACCAAACCTGTTTTGTGTGGGTTTTTTGAGATAGGGTCTTGGGAACTATTTGCCCAGGCTGGCTTTGAGCCATGATTCTCCTGATCTCTGCCTCCCAAGTAGCCAGGATTACAGGAGTGAGCCACCGGCGCCCAGCCCAGAGCAATGTTTTAAAATATAGAAAATAAAATATATAAGGATACAAAGGATACCAGTCATACAGATTTCACAACCAGCTGTAGATAGAAAATATTTAAAAATATGTCTTACCTAATATATACAGACTTTTTACTTATAAACAATACAGTTTTCAACTATTTAAACAGCATTTACGTGGCTTTAAGTATTATGAATAATCTAGACATGATTTGAAGTGTTCCAGAGAGTGTGGATAGGTAATATAGATGCAAATACTTCAGCATTTTACATAAGGTACTTGAGCATCCTTGGATTTTAGTATCCAGGGAGGATCCTGGAAGCAATCCCCTGTGGATGCTAAGAGACAAATGTACAGTTGTCAAGTACTTCTTAAAAACTCAAATTTGGTAATACTGGACTTGTTATTAGCTCATTAGATAACAAGCCTTGGTTTAATAAGCTACCACATTTAGAAATAGTGATGAGTATTAAGTAGTATTTTAAAGTTTCTGAATTAACCCCAAAGTGATGTGCAAATATCTCTGCTTTCTATTGGTGACAGTCACAAGTAATGCTAATACTACAGTGGTTGGATTCCTGTATTGATCACTGGAGGAAATGCTATATTTCATTAGAGGTCATTGAAAACACACAACTTTCCGTTCCCAGCCCCCTTGGGGCAAGCAGAGAGCCCAGGAGTTCTCCCCTCACAGATCTCAGGCATGTTCTTTGTCTTCTGATCTTAGATCCCCTCCCACCAGCCCCAGCCACTGAAGCTTCCAAGGCCCCACTGGAGCCACCCCCATTGGAGCCACACCTGGGAGATCTGACAGTGACAAATGTGACCCCAGACTCTGTGGGCCTCTCGTGGATAGTCCGTGAGGGTGAATTTGACTCCTTCATGGTTCAGTACAAGGATAGGGACGGGCAGCCTCAGGTGGTACCAGTGGCAGCAGACCAGCACGAGGTCACTATCCCTGGCCTGGAGCCCGCCCGCAAGTACAAGTTCCTACTCTTTGGGATTCAGGATGGAAAACGACGTAGCCCAGTCTCTGTGGAGGCAAAGACAGGTGAGAGGGGCCTCTTGCAATTGAGCCTGAGCCCCAGCCTTCCCCCCATTGTTAGAGCTCCCTTCTGTCCACCACCTTTTCTGTTTGATTTGAAAAGCCACATTGTCTGAAGCAGACAAGGATCAGGGCAATGGGGCCAGTTCTTGGGTCTATTCCTCTCTTATCATTTGTACTTCTCTTGAATGAGGAAGCCCCTTCCTGGAAGATGGACCATGGGAGACTGGGGCTGCTGGGAGAGGAATGAAGGTGGCCAGGAACCCCTCCCACCTCCTGAGTCTTGTGGCCTCATTGCCACCTCAGAATTTTGCCCTCTGCTCTGACTCCATTCTATCTCTTTCTTACTTAGCTTCACATCTCCCTCTGGTAGAGGTCCCCTTCCTGGGAGATAGAGGAGCCTGGCTCAGCTGTGTCCTTTCTTGTGGTTCAGTCCAGGCCCCCCCTTGCCCCTGGGGGCTCCCTGTTGCCAGAAACCTCTCGCAATAATAATGCCGTCAGTGGCTTTGCTGTCCAGAAAGGCAGCAGGCCAGCTCTTTCCCAGGCCTGGGATGGCTTCTTTGGCATACATCAGATCCCTTCCTTGTCTGAGCTCCCCCTCTTTACCCCCAGCCTCCATAACATACATGGTGTGGGCAGCCATAGCCATACTCCTCCACCAGGCCCTGTGGGAGTCAGTTCTCCCAAGTGCAGCTGGTATAGCATGAAAAAGGGAATGGAAGCAAAATGAGAAAATTCTACCACACACACATCAGAACATTCTGCCTCTTCTGCCTGCTGTATGCCCTCATCAGGGAGCCTGTGCCCCTCAGATTTCCTCAGGCTAGTTAGATCACAAAGTGGGGGCTCTGTCTCTAGACAGAGACAAAGTCCAAAATAAGCTGTGCCCTGCTGGGGAAAGAGTCTCTTAAGAGATGAGAAGAGTCTGGTCGGCAAGAGGGATACACTGAAGAGGGAAGCTGGGGAATTTCTTCTCAGCAATGACTCATGGCAGAAGCCCCCTCCCAACGTTGATCCCAATGTTGAATGTAGAGAGAGTCACAGGCCAGTTGGAGATGGTGACAAAGATGGAGTGTAATGGAAATATTTAGCAAAGCACTGACTATTTGGACAGTTCTGGGCTTTTCCAGCCCTAGCGGGAGGCAGTCAAAAAATCATTTTGGAAAAAATAAACACAAGAACCTTTCCTCTCTGTCAGCTGCCCCAACTGATGCCAGTCCAGGGGCCCCACCCCGCCTCGGAGAACTGTGGGTGACAGACCCTACCACAGATTCCCTGCGCCTCTCCTGGACAGTCCCCGAGGGCCACTTTGACTCTTTCGTAGTCCAGTTCAAGGACAAGAATGGGCCCCAGGTGGTGCCTGTGGAGGGCAATGAGCGCTCAGCCACCATCGCCCCCCTGGACTCTGGCCGCAGATACAGATTCCTTCTTTATGGCCTCCTGGGCAAGAAACGCATTGGCCCCCTTACTGCAGATGGCACCACAGGTAGGAATTATTCCCTACAGGTAACTGCTCTGCTCCTCTGAGGCCCAGGGAAGCAGGTGGTCACTTACTGGTCTATCCTGCCCTTTGAGATCATAAACCTTCCAGAAACAGATCAGCCATTTCTTGCCCCCGTTGCTATCTCAGAGAACCTGGGTCCTGTGGACCATCCACCAAAACCCCGACTTGGGGAGGAGCTGCAGGTGACCAGCGTGACCCAAGATTCTGTGAGCCTCTCGTGGACAGTCCCTGAGGGCCAGTTTGACTCCTTCGCAGTCCAGTACAAGGACATTGATGGACAGCCCCAGGTGGTGCCTGTGGAAGGAAGCCTCAGGGAAGTCAGCATCTCTGGCCTAGTTGCTGCCCGCAGATATAAGCTGCTGCTCTATGGGTTGCACAATAGAAAGCGTGTGGGTCCCCTCTCTGCCATTGTCATGACTGGTGAGTGTGGTGGTGGTCAGAACACCCTGTGCCTCCTTCCCTTCTGGCTCTCCCTGTCTGACTAATACATGAGGTCTCTGAGCTTCTGGTTTCCCTTCTTTTGGGGGAAGGGACCAGCTTCCTGAGGCATAATTTACAAATGGTATGAACCATTGCCACAAGGGAGTTATAAAATATTCCCATCTACCTGATAAGTTTCTTTGTGCCCTTTTGTAACCAGTTCCCCAGCCCCAACCCCTGACAGTGACTTACCTGCTTTCTGTCATTGTAGCTTTGCCCTTTTTTTTGCATTTTATTTAACAGACTCAAACAATATATTGTGTCTTCTGTTTGGATCCTTGCACTTCCCGTAATGTTTTTGAAATTCACCCACGTGTATAAAAGCTGACCCTCTTACTACTGATCTCTTGCCTCCCTCTCTCCCCTCTCTGGAGAATATTCATTGAGTGACAGACCAGTCACTCATCTCTACCTGCCTCTTTGAACCAGCTGCCATGGATATAACTAAAGCCCAATCCCTCCAGGGGCTCTGCCACACCTGGGAGAGCTGACGGTAGAGGAGACCACACCGCATAGCCTTCGCCTCTCCTGGATGGTGACTGAAGGAGAATTTGACTCCTTCGAGGTCCAGTACACAGATAGAGAGGGGCAACCCAAAGTGGTCAGCATAGAAGGCGACCAGAGTGACATCACCCTCACTGGCCTGGAATCTGACCACAGATACCTGGTGACCCTGTATGGTTTTAAAGATGGGCAGCGTGTGGGTCCTGCCCAAATTGAGGCCCTGACAGGTAAGTGAAAGGAATTCTGACACTGCTTTTCTCCACATATGTGGGAAGTTCCAGAGGGGAGCAAAGGACCCATAGTCACAGCCCCTGTCTCAAACTTTTCTCTCTCTCCATGTTCAGTACCTTTGGACGAGGAGGATGAGCCCTCAGAACCACCTACCACAACCCCAGAGCCTCCCCCTAGACCACGCCTGGGGAAGCTGACAGTGACAGATGCCACCCCTGACTCCCTGAGCCTCTCCTGGACAATCCCTGAGGGACAGTTTGACCACTTCCTGATCCAGCACAAGAATGGGGACGGGCAGCCCAAGGTGGTTCGGGTACCAGGGCACGAGGACCAGGTCACTATCTCAGGTCTGGAGCCAGGTCATAAGTACAAGATGAACCTGTACGGCTTCCACAGTGGCCAGCGCATGGGTCCTGTGTCTGCCATTGGAATGACAGGTGAGTGGACAGTAGGAGACCCAGGGTGGGACCTAGTGGAAAGGGGACCCTCTTGATCTTTGGGACAGGCAGGCAATGGTGGCTGAATATTGGTCAGTACCCACAGGCTTGCTTATGGCTGTGACTGTGGCCCCTGTATACCTTACACTTTGGGGTTGACCTCTGTGTCTCTCGGCAGGAAGGAGCCGTCAAGGCCCTTGCTGTGCTGCTGGCTGTCTGAGTTTCCCCAAGCTGACCTGGGGGTTTAGGCACTTTTGTCAGTTATCAGCCATGCAGAACCATCAGGCCCCAGGGGCATGTCTCTCACCTCGGAACCCCTGTGCCCATAGCTTCTCCATCCACAAGACACGAGGACATCTGCTGGAGCCCTTGACTAACCCTCTCTGTCCCCTTCTCAGTTACAGAGGAAGAAACCCCTAGCCCCACAGAACCCAGCACAGAGGCTTCAGAGCGCCCAGAGGAGCCACTCCTAGGGGAACTGACAGTGACAGGATCCTCCCCAGACTCCCTGAGCCTCTCCTGGACTGTCCCCCAGGGTCACTTTGACTCCTTCACTGTCCAGTACAAGGACAGTGATGGGCAGCCCCAGGTGGTGCATGTCCGAAGCGAGGAGAGGGAGGCCACTGTAAGGGACCTGGAACCAGGCCGCAAGTACAAGATGCACCTGTATGGGATCCACCAGGGGCATCGCGTGGGCCCCGTGTCCACCATGGGAATGACCGGTGAGTGAGGGCTAAAGGGCCCTCTTGATTGGGTCCCGGGAAGTGGAGCCTCCATCATTTCCTCTACTAGAGACCCAGGACCCCAAAGCCCCCAAGAGTCTAACCCACCCACTGTCCTCCAACACCTCAGGACAGTTGTTATGGGGCCATACCTTCCTGGGCATGGCCGCTGGGGATTGAGGCCTCTAAGGCAATATTTTACTGCCTGGTTTGTGGCTCTCTACTTCCCCCAGGAAGTCTATAGAGAATTTTTGTGTGTGTGTGTGATTGAGACAAATTCTGTGCAATATTTACTAATTCCTTCCAACATATTTATTAAAGACAATTTCAAGGAGAAAGAACAACATAATGATTTCCATGTACTCATCACCCTGCTTCAATGGAGTATCAACTTCTACCTGATCTGCTAGCCCGGCCCTGTCCTGTTCTCCCTTCTCTTTTTAAAAAGGCTATTTTTATGGGCTGGTGTTGTAGCCAGTGGTAGTGCTTGCCTAGCATGTACAAGGCTCTGTGCTCATTGAAGAACTCTTTTTAATGTCTTTATTTTTGTATAATTTTATGTGATGTAAAATTCACCTGTCTTAAGTGTACAACTTACCCATTTTAGTATATTTACCTTGTGTGCAACTATCACCACAATCCAATTTTAGAACTTTTCCATCACTTTCAAAAGAAGCCTGAGGCCCAGATCCATTCCCATCCCCAGCCCTACAACACCACTCATCTACTCTGTCTCTAGATTTGCCTTTCCTGGACATTTCATATAAATAGAATTATGTAACTCCTGTTCTTCTGTGTCTGGCTTCTTTCACGGAGCATGATGTTTTTGACATTTATCCATGTGTGATATTACCATATTATTGTTGTACTGGGGGTACATTGTGACATTTACAGAAATTCTTACAATATAGCATAGTTGGATTCACCCCTCCATCATTCTCTTTTATCCCCCTTCCCCACATTATTTTTTTATTGACAGTATTATTCCATTGTATGAATGCACCACTGTTGTATTTATTTTATTTTGTTGTTCTTTTGAGACAGGATCTCCATTATGTAGCCAGGCTGGCTTCAAACTCAAAATCTTTCTGTCTCAGCCTTGCGAGGGCTGGGATTACACACCTGTCCCTCCACTGCAGTTTTTGTTTGTTTGGCAATACTGGAGCTTGAACTCAGGGCTGTCTTGCACTCTCTAGGCAAGGGCTGTGCTGCTTAAGCCACACCTCCAGCCCTTTTTGCTTTAGGTTATTATTATATATATATATATATATATATATATATATATATATATATATATATATATATATGTTTTTTTTGTTTTTTTTGTTTTTTTTTTTTAGATAAGGTGTTGTGTTTTGCCTCAGGCTGGCCTGGACTGTTGTCCTTGGCCCCCGTGTAACTGGACCACAATCCTGGCTTGTTTTCTGTTCGTTTTTTTTCTTTGTTTCTCTGTTTTTTTGCTTGATTTTTATAACCGGTACCTGAGGGAGGGTCAAACTCAGGGCCTTGCACTTCAGCAACTTGCAAGCCTTTTGAGGTGGTTATTTTTGAGATAGGGTCTTGCTTTATGCCAAGGCCAGCCTGGATCAGGAACCACCTATTTGTGATTCCCCCAGTAGCTGAGATAATAGGCACATGCCATCATGCCTAGCCATTAGTTAAGATAGAGTCTCAAAAATTTTTTTCCAGGGCTGGCCTGTAACCATGACCCTTCTGATCTCTGCCTCCCAAGTAGCTAGGATTACAGGCTGAGCCACAGTGCCCACCCAGCTTGTTTTTGAGATGGGTTCTTGCTAAATTTTTCTCTGAGCTTGCCAAAGTGAATCACCATCCTCCAGATCTCTGCCTCCCACAAAGCTAGGATAATAGGTGTGAGCCACTAATGGTTATTTTGCAATTCATTGCTGGAATCAGGTCCAAAAAAGGAAAGTATGTTGCAATTGAAAGAACTGAAATTTTAAATAGGGAGATCAAAGAAACCCCCTCCCCCACCCAAAGAAGGTGATACTTGAGCAAAGACTTAAAAGGAAAGTAGGCATGAGCCATGCAGACATCTGAGGAAAGAACATTCAGGCAGAAGAAATAGTCCTGAGGTAGGAGGCTTCCTGGCATGTTTGAAAATGGTAAGGATGCCACAGGACTTTGCTACATAAAAACAGAAATAGAGCCTAGAAGCTGGGCCTTCAACAGTTTTTTCCAGCAATAGAAACAATTCTGTTTACATCCTCTTCCCAGCCCACGAAGAGCAACCCACTGATGCCCCTCGTCTGAAGCCACGGCTAGGGAAGCTGACTGTGACAGACACCACCCCTGACTCCCTGAGCCTCTCCTGGACAATCCCCGAAGGACAATTTGACCACTTCCTGGTCCAGTACAAGAACGGGGACGGGCAGCCCAAGGTGGTGCGGGTGCCAGGGCATGAGGACCAGGTCACCATCTCAGGCCTGGAGGCAGACCACAAGTACAAGATGAACCTGTACGGCTTCCACAGTGGTCAGCGTGTGGGCCCTGAGTCTGCCATTGGGATGACAGGTGAGTGGGCAGTGGGAGCCCCAGGGTGGGACCCAGTGAGAAGGGGATCCTCTTGCTCTTTGGTGGCGAGTGAGCAGGCAATGGTGACTGACCGGAGTTTGGTCAGTACCTACAGGCCTGCTTCTGGCTGTGGCCTTTATATGCCTTGCTCTGGTGTTGACCTCTGTCCCTCTGGGCAGGGAGGAACCATCAGGGCCTTTGCTGTGCTGCTAGCTATCTGTGTTCCTCCCAGCTGACCTGGGGGCTTGGGCACTTTTGCCAGCTGTCAGCCAAGCAGGACCACAGGGCCCCAAGGGTCGGCTTCTCAGAATTGACCTCAGGACCCCCATGGCCATGGCTTCTCTATCCCTCTCCCCAAGACCTAAGGACATCTGCTGGGGCCCCTGCCTCACCCTCTCTGTCTTCATTCTCAGCTGCAGAGGAAGAGACTCCCAGTCCCACAGATCCCAGCACAGAGGCCCCGGAGACCTCCAACGAGCCACTCCTGGGCGAGCTGACAGTGACAGGATCCTCCCCAGACTCCCTGAGCCTCTCCTGGACTGTCCCCCAGGGCCACTTTGACTTCTTCACTGTCCAATTCAAGGACAGGGATGGGCAGCCCCAGGTGGTGCGTGTACATGGTGAGGAGAGAGAGCTCACTGTAGGGAAACTGGAGCCCAGGCACAAGTACAAGATGCACCTGTATGGGATCCATGAGGGGCAGCGCATGGGCCCTGTGTCCATCGTGGGAATGACTGGTGAGTGAGTTCTGGGGCTTCAGGGGTATCTGTCTTTCCCTCATGGGTACTTGGTTGACTGTTCTTTTCCTTCACCAACCCTCATGGGTCTGGGCCTTGGCTCCCCTTCCTTCCTTCCTGACCCTTGACCACAGCCCATGCCTGCTAGTTTGTCCTTTTCCCACGTGAAGCTTCATCACTCATTCTGGTGTGGCTTCTCTCTGCTGGGCAGCCACTGGCCACCTCCAAGGGTGAAATATGTCAGGTACAGACCAAGCCAGACTTACCAACATTTTCCTTTCTTTTCATCTTAACCACAAGATTCTTCATTATAAACACATATATACTGACACGCAAAAGGAACAACCTAATATCAAACAAAGTTGCCATGACCGAAGAATTTAGGCAGTATCTGAAATGAGCTATTATGCTCTCATTGAAAATGTGTTTACCTAAAACAAAAAGTTTATAATGTTCTATTGAAAAAAGAAAACAGAACCCAAACATTTTTGTAAGGCTGCTAATCACAACCATTTGAAGATAGCTGGCATGGCAAGGACTCCAGGAAGCACATCCCACAGGGGTATGGTTTATGAGACAGAATAGGAGTAGAGTGTTCCAGCACATTAGTTTTTTTTCTATTCTGCATTGTCCAAATTTTCCTAAATGGCAAGCATTTCTTTCATAATCACTGAAAAATAGAAAATATGTCTTCTTCTTACATCCCATCTGTCTTCTTCCCTGTCACTCTTTTTTGGGGTGTTGAACTCAGGGCCCCAGGCTTGCTAGGCAGACGCTCTACCACTTGAGTTATACCCCTAAACCTTTTTCTTTTCTTTAGCTATTTTTCAGGTAGGAAAATACCTTTTTTGCTTGGAGCTGGCCCAGATGGTGATCCTTCTGCCTGTGCCTCCCAGGTAGCTGGGAAGACAGGCTTGGGCCATCAAGCCCAGCTTCCCTGTCACTCCGGAATTTATTTCATTTCTAATTATTAGAAAGTTAAATTTGCTAATCAATAAGAAATTAGACTACAAATCACAAGGTTCATTGAATTCATTGAATTCCCCAGGTGTGATTGTGCTGCCTTTTCTGAGTCATTCTCAGCCAGTATTATGCATGCTTCAGAGCAGTTCTCAAGAGCCCTACAGAAGTGGAAGGACCCTCTGACAGTCACTGTTTGGAGAGCAGGTCACTGCCTCTATGCCACAGAGTAGGCAGCTTGTGAGATATCTCCTGTGTCCTGGTGGTCATCCAGACAAAGGAAGCACTCTCACTCAGACTCCCTGATTCCCAGAGACAGGTCTTGTTCCTAGTGTGTTCAGCAGACCATCTGTGTTATGGGTAACAGGGAGAATAGGAGAACCACGAGAAAACTTACACCCTGAGATAAGCTGTTAACTCTCACTCACTGTTCAGTTTTGTATTTTCTTACCTCCTATCGTGGCAAATCACAGCATACACCAAGTAGAGAGAGCAGCAGGAGGGACCCAAGTCCTTTATCCTTTTGTTCCATCTTCATAGCGCTCCACTCCCCCCTCTGTTGATAGTACAGAATTTCTTTTTAAGTTCACATTTTTATACTGAAAAGAATATAGCAGCATTGTGAAATTTTTGAAAAGTAGAAAAAAAAACCCTCATAATCCATCTTTTGACCCAATAACCACCATTAGTAGCAGAGTGAAAGCTTGTCTACCCTTCATAAGGCCCAGCGTTCCATCCCCAGTACCAAAAAACAATAGGCCAAGCATGGTGGCATATGCCTATAATCCTGCCTACTTGGGAGGTGAAGGCAGGAGGATCCTGAGTTTGAGGACAGCCCAGGAAAAGGTAGTGAAACCCTGCCTCAAAATCAAAAAAGGACTGGGGTGTAACTCAAGTGGTAGAACACTTGCCAAGTATCAAGAAGCCCTATGTTCAATTCTCAGTACCACAAAACAACAACAATAAAAAACAATGTACAAATACACATTCCATTCCTGCATTTTGTACTCAGTGTATAAAGTTATAGTCCAATATTAATCTTGCTCTTACTTTTCTGTATGCAAGTTACACAATAGTCATTTACTTTGTGGCTACACAATCTGTATTAATCATTTTAATGGTTATTTGATGCTTTCTGGTGAAAGTGCTGCAACAAAACTAACCTTTTACAGGTCATTTGGGTGCCTAACACATTTTACTGTCATGAATAATCTCACTGTGAATTCTTCCATGATAGAACTTTTTCCTGCTTTTAATAATTTTTTTAGGATAGATGCCCAGAAATGGGATTATTGGGTCAAAGGAAATGAGCACTGTTTTGGCTCCTAACACATAATGGCCCAGTTGCCTTCTGAAGATGTGTAGCAGTGCACTCCTGCCAGCAGACAGAACGGGCAGGGGCTGGATAAGCCCTCTCATTCCATTAGTGACTGAATGGCCAATATCAAAGGCAACATAAGTCTCTGAGCCTTCCGATTATGACATATATATGCTGGATATATTTTATTGTCTCTATTGACAACACCAGCAAAGAAAGTCACCCTTAACACTTGCCTTCCCTGGACTCCTCAGCCCATATGATGTTGTAGAAGGAACCCCCATCCCCACAGAGTGGATGAGACTCCCTAGACCCCACAGAAGCAAGCATAGATATCCTGCAGCCCCTTGCCCCCAAAGAGCCATTCCTGAGGGAGCTGATAGTGACAGGATCCTCCCCAGACTCCCTGAGCATACCTGGACTATCCCCCCAGGGCCATCTTCACTCTTTCACTATC
Organism: Castor canadensis; assembly: GCF_047511655.1. NCBI lineage: Eukaryota > Metazoa > Chordata > Mammalia > Rodentia > Castoridae > Castor > Castor canadensis. The sequence continues at coordinate 24,215,025 of NC_133393.1, forward strand.
CAATACAGGGACAGTGATGCGTGGCCTCAGGTGTTGCCTGTCGTGGGTGAGGAGAGGGAGGCCACCATGGGGGACAAGTACAAGATACACCTATATGGGCTCCACTGGGTTTAGCACCTGGGTCCCATGTCCATAGTGGGAACAACTGGTGAGTGAATGTCAGCTGCGGCTGGGCAGGAAGACTGGCTCTAGAAGTTGTTCCCTTTCTGCCAGCTTCAAGGAAACAGTGGTGTTGTCAGTAGCAAACCGCTGTGCATTTTCACATTCCTGTGGGTCTTCCTAAAAAGTTGAGTCAGATCCAGTAACATTTGGCTGGAACCTGATATGCTACATTCCTAACAAGATCCTTCTGTTAGTCAACTTTTCCCTACTGTAACAAATACCTGAAATAATCAACTGATAAAGAGAAAAGACTTATTTTGGCTCACAGTTTTGAAGGTTTCAAAGCTCAGTCTGTTGACCCTGTTGCTTTTAGGCCTGTTGTGAGGCAGCACAACATGGTAGGAGAACATGGTGAAATAAAACCACTCATCTCATGGTCAGGAAGCAAAAAAGAGAATGAGGAAGGGGCTGCTGAGTCTCACTATCCATTTCAAAGGCACAACCCCAATGACCTAAGGAGCACCCACAAAGCCCCACCTCTTAAAGGTTCCACCACTTCCCAGTATCATTACCCTTGGGGGACCAATAATTTAATGCATGAGCTTTTGAGGAAAGCTTAAGATTGAAACTATGGCAATCCCAGTGCTGATGATGCTGGAACATGGGTCAGGCTTTGAGGAGGATAGCTCTTCTTAACAAAGATTTGGTACCCTATATTGGAAATTGTTGCCCAGCTCTTTGCCCGACTTCTGATCCCTCACTGAGGCTCTGTCTCTATAGAGTAGACTGGGGTCTATGAGAAAAGAGGGAGTGAACTCAGAGTGGATCGTGTTGACTGTACACCCCAAAAACCTCGTGCTTGAGGTATTATCAGAATTATGATTCCAATATATCAACAAAGATTTGGGTGCCATGATCCAGACAGAGAGGTCCAATGGAGAGACCTTCAGCATGGAAGACTGACATATTACTGAGTAATGGGGCACATATCATGCTATAAACCAGCACACATAACAACCAGAATGAACTTGTGATAGCAAAGCCTGGGGGCCAGGCTAAGCCCATACAGGGACACCAAAGCTGACCTGCACATGTTAACCTAAGGAACAGCTGAGACCTGAAGACTAGCAGGTATTTAGGTTGATGACAGCTTTAGGAAAAAAAGAGTGTCAGGTCAGTGTCCCAGCTGGTGCAAAGAGCAGGAGAGTAGAAACACCATGGCACGTGGAGGAACTGAGACAATTTTGTGTTATGTCTTCTGAGGTGCAGGATTTTGTGTTATTATGTCTTCAGATGTGGTGGAGAGGTGAGTGCAGCTCGGGAATCCTGAACTCCACCTGGTAATGAGGATGGTGGTCACCCAGAAATTCAATGATTACTGGCAGTGGAGGTGCATGTGCAAGGCTTGGGCTCCTGGGTGAAGTATGGCTGAGTGAGATGGAGGGTGGAGTGAGCCTGCAGAGAGAGAGGCAGAGAGGGTAGTCACCAGAGTGAGAGATGAAATATGGTGCTCACCCTGGGTTCTTGGGGCTGGAGGAGATGGGAGTAGGAAGCCAGGAACCAGGAAAAAGCTGGGACACACTCTTGAGTCTGATGACAGCTGAGAGAAGGTGGTAGAGTTTCTGGTGTGGGGAGGGGTATTCTCAGCCTGCTTGGATGCAAGACCTGATCAAATAAATAAGATGATGGGAAGAAGATAAATGCAGGGATTCCAGACACACGGTTCATGTGGAGCTGCTCAGAAGATGTAGGTGCTTGGGGGAAGAATAAAGTGACCAGGTTGTTGGCATGTAGAGGAAGAAGGTACGTGGTCAGGTAAGGGTGCCAGGAATGGCAACATCAAAGGAGCAAAGGAGGTGTGTTAGAGCCACAGTGGTCGACATCATGCTGCTCTTCAGGGCTTTATTCTAATAAATTCTCTTTATGTACTAAACAGGATAGAAGAGCCCTTACCTGTCTCTGTATGTGTGTGTGTCTATCCAGCTCCAGAGGATGAAGTTATGGCCACTGAAGCAGTGCCCACCACAGTCCCTGAAACTCCTCTCAAGCCACATCTGGGGGATCTGACAGTGACAGACACCACCCCTGACTCCGTGAGCCTCTCCTGGACAATCCCTGAAGGACAGTTTGACCACTTCTTGGTCCAGTACAAGAACGGGGACGGGCAACCCAAGGTGGTGCGGGTGCCAGGGCACGAGGACCAGGTCACCATCTCAGGTCTGGAGCCAGATCATAAGTACAAGATGAACCTGTATGGCTTCCACAGCGGCCAGCGTGTGGGTCCTGTATCTGCCATTGGGGTGACAAGTGAGTAGATGGGCCCAAGGGTGAGACCAACTGGAAGAGGCATCCACTTTCTCTTTGGTGATGGCTGAGTAGGCAATGTGGCCAGGGATTGGCAAGCACCCACAGGCTTCTTTATGGCTGAGGCTGTTGCACCTGTATACTTTCCTCTAGGGTTTAGTTCTGTGTCCCCCTGGGTAGGGAGGGGCCATCTCCGGGAATCTTTGCTGTGCTGGTGGCTGTCTAGCATTCCCACAGATGACCTGGATGCTTGGGCTTCTTTGTCAGCTTTCACCCATGCAGGACTGCTGGGACACAAGGGTGTGCTTTTCTGAATTGGCTTCAGGGTTCTCATGCCCATAGCTATTCCATCCTTCTTCCCAAGACCCAAAGATATCTCCTGGGACTACTGCCTCACACTCTTGTCTCTCCTCAGCTGCAGAGGAAGAAACCCCTCACCCTACAGAACCCAGCACAGAGGCCCCAGAGCCTCCCAAGGAGCCACTCCTGGGCAAGCTCACAGTGACAGGATCCTCTCCAGACTCCCTGAGCCTCTCATGGACCATCCCTCAAGGCCACTTTGACTCCTTCACTGTTCAGTACAAGGACAGTAATGGGCAGCCCCAGGTGGTGCATGTCAGGAGCGAGGAGAGGGAGACTATCGTGGGGGACCTGGAGCCCAGGCACAAGTACAAGATGCACCTGTATGGGATCCACCAGGGGCATCGCGTGGGCCCCGTGTCCACCGTGGGAATGACTGGTGAGTAAATGTCACGTTGGGGCAAGGCAGGAAGTTGTTCCCTTCCTACCAGAGTCAGGGAAACAGTGGTGCTGTCAGTGGTGGTGCTGCTGTGCACTTCCTCATGCCTATGGGTCTTGCTAAAATTCAGATTCAAGTCCAGTGGTACCTGGCTGGAGCCTGACGCTCTGCATTGCTAACAAGACCAGGTGCCAGTGCTGCTGGTGCTTGGGTCAGCTCTTGAGTAGCAAAGCTCCCACAAAAAATGGCACTGGATCCTCTCTTGAACTTTGTTGTCCAGTGTTTTTCTCCCTTCCCTGATCTTCACAGAGGCTCGGGATTGCCTGGGGCCCATGAGGGAAGAGGAAATGTGCTGGCTGTACAAGGCTGTGCACCTGCAAACCCAGATTTTGTAATCTTAGACCTTTATTCCACTATGTCCATTTGTTCATTCCACAAACAGTTCCATGCCCTATTTTGGCACTATGAAGTTGAGTGTCAGTTGTCCCAGCCAAAGCTGTTGGGCATCACACCTGTAATTGTCAGAAGGATTTATGGTCCTTGCAGTGTAGGATTGTGGGGTGATTGTAGAGAAAATGTAGGTTCTGGGCTTGTGTTAAATGACTGTGTGTGGGGGGGTGTTAGGAGTCAGGGTTCAACTCTGAGTGGATGCTCTCAGGACTAGGGCTCAACTCTGTCACTGGGGATCTTACTAAATCTCACTTATGAGATGTGTCTATAGTGAGTCTAAAGCCGTAATTTGTAAATAAGAGGTCATCACTCAGATTAGCTTGGTGGAAGATGTTTGGTCATTTTTCTGAAAATGTTCAAGTTTGCCTCTGTGGAGACTGAATCCAAGCTGGCTTTGTCTCTGTCTTCATTCATCATGGTAACAGATGGCATTGTCTGATGTCAAGTTCTATGAAAATTTCTGTGCTCAGCTGTGCAACATGGGACTGAGCTGTACAAATGTCAAAGGTATCTGGTACTCTTGTCTCTCTCAGGTTGAAGCTTTGGATGGGGCACACACAAGCTAACCTTGTCACGGGCTCACAGTCAGGGGGACAGGCAGAAAACCAGCAAGTATAGTATGGCGAGAAGAGTATGGAATACCTGGAGGCCAGAAAAGGACCAGGCAGGGCCATCTAAACCAGGTTGTCCGTGAGCACATGCAACATCTAAGAGGTCTGTCAGGCATTAGTTTAATGACAGCTTTAGAAAGAAGAATGTGTCAGGTCAGCATCCCAGCTGGTGCAAAGAGCAGGAGAGTAGAAACAGCATAGCACACAGAGAAACTGAGAGGATATTTGTGTTATGTCCTCTGAGGCACAGGATGTGTTGAGATAAGAGTGGAAATGTGGGAGCAGCACTGGAACCCTGTACTCTACCTGGGAATGAGGCTGGTGGTCCCCCAGAACCACAATGATTGTTTGCATCCTGGTGCTTATGCAATTTTGTTAATGTTCCTTCATGTGCTGAACTGAGGACAAAAGAGATCTGACCTCTTCCTGTATGTTTGTCTGTGTGTTTGTCCAGCTCCAGAGGATGAAGCTATGACCACTGGAGTGTCACCCACCACAACCTCTGCGCCTCCCCTCAGGCCACATCTGGGAAAGCTGACAGTGACAGATGCCACCTCTGACTCCCTGAGCCTCTCCTGGACAATCCCTGAGGGACAGTTTGACCACTTCCTGGTCCAGTACAAGAATGGGGACGGGCAGCCCAAGGTGGTGCGGGTGCCAGGGCATGAGGACCAGGTCACCATCTCAGGTCTGGAGCCAGATCAAAAGTACAAGATGAACCTGTATGGTTTCCACAATGGCCAGCGTGTGGGCCCAGTGTCTGCCATGGGGAAAACAGGTGAGCAGACAGTGGGAGCCCCAGGGTGGGCCCACTGTGATCAAAACCCTCTTGCTTTTTGATGATGAGTGAGTAGACAATGGTGGCTGCAAAATTGGTCAGCACCCACAGGCCTGCTAGTGGCTTGGGTTGTGGCCCCAGTGTGCCTTCTCCCTGTCGGCAGGGAGGGGATATAGGGGCTTTTGCTGTCTGGTGGCTGTCCATATTCTGCCCGCTCCCTGGGTAGCATGGGTAAATTTGTCAGTGTTCAGACATGAAGGACCTCTGGGCCCCAAGGGTAGAATTCTCTGAAGTGACCTCAGGACTTCATGTCCATGACTTCTCCCAAAACCCAAGGATATCTACTGGGGCCCTTGCCTTACCCTCTCCGTCTCCCTTTTCAGCTACAGAGGAAGAGACTCCCAGCCCCACAGAACCCAGCACAGAGGCCCCAGAGCCTCCCAAGGAGCCACTCCTGGGCAAGCTCACAGTGACAGGATCCTCTCCAGACTCCCTGAGCCTCTCATGGACCATCCCTCAAGGCCACTTTGACTCCTTCACTGTTCAGTACAAGGACAGTAATGGGCGCCCCCAGGTGGTGCATGTCAGGGGCGAGGAGAGGGAGACTATCGTGGGGGACCTGGAGCCCAGGCGCAAGTACAAGATGCACCTGTATGGGATCCACCAGGGGCATCGCGTGGGCCCCGTGTCCACCATGGGAATGACTGGTGAGTAAATGTCACATTGGGGCAAGGCAGGAAGACCAGCCCTAGAAGTTGTTCCCTTCCTACCAGAGTCAGGGAAACAGTGGTGCTGTCAGTGGTGGTGCTGCTGTGCACTTCCTCATGCCTATGGGTCTTGCTAAAATTCAGATTCAGGTCCAATGGTACCTGGCTGGAGCCTGATGCTCTGCATTGCTAACAAGACCAGGTGCCAGTGCTGCTGGTGCTTGGGTCAGCTCTTGAGTAGCAAAGCTCCCACAAAAAATGGCACTGGATCCTCTCTTGAACTTTGTTGTCCAGTGTTTTTCTCCCCTCCCTGATCCTCACAGAGACTTGGTCTCTCTGGAGTGACCTGAGGTGCTAGGTGTACAGCATTTAGGTTGCGCACCTAAATGAGGGAGGGGTTAGGAATTAAGTTCAACTCTGGATGGAAGCTCTCAGGAAGAGGGCTCAGCTTTTTCACTGGGGATCCTCCTAAGTCTCACCTCTGAGAACTGTCTATAGTGAGGAAAACCACAATTTATAAAGAAGTGGCCATCACTCAAGATTAGCTGGGTGGGAGATGCTTGGTCATTTTTGTTAAAATGTTCAAGTTTAGGGCTGGGATGTAGCTTGGAGGTACAGCGCTTGCCTAGCATGTGTGAGGCCCTGGGTTCGATCCCAGCACCAAAAAAAAAAAAAACCCAAAAAACAAAATGTTCAAGTTTAGACTAGAGGCATGGCTCAAGCAGTAGAGCAAGCACCTGACTAGCAAGTATAGAGTCCAAATTCAAACCCCAGTACTACAAAAGAAAAGAAGAAAGAAGCTGTTCAAATTTGTCTAAACGGAGATATGATTCAAAACTTGCTTTGTTTTTCTCTTCATCTATCATGGTGATTAAAGCTTCATCTGAAGTCTGTGTTCTGTGAAAATGTCTATGCTAAACTATACCATAGGAGAATGAGCTGTTGTAGGCTGGCTCTGAGCAAGCAAGGCTCGCCTATGGGACCAGACATGTCAAAGATCCTTTTGTCTCTCTCAGGGTGAAGCTTTGTAATGTTTTTGGTTTTTTTTGTTTTGTTTTTTTTTTTTTTTTGGTGGTACTAGGGTTTGAACTCAGGGTCTCATGCTTTCTAGGCAGTCAGTCTGCCAATTGAGTCAAACCTCCAGCCCAGGATAAAACTTTGGAAGGGACACATATATAAGCTAACCATGCCAGTCACGGGGACAGGCAGAGAGCCAGCAAGTACAGCACAGGAAGTGAGCCTGGAGGCCAGAATAGGACCAGCCAGGGACACCTAATCTAGGCTGCCCACAGGTACTAAGGGATGACTGAGAGGCCTGGCAGGTATTAGTTTGGTGGCAGGTTTATAAAGAAGAGTGTATTAGGTCAGCATCCCAGCTGGTGCAAAGAGCAGGAAGCTAGAAACAGCACAGCACACAGAGAAACTGAGAGGATTTTGTGTGATGCCCTCTGAGGCACAGGATGGTGGGTGAAGAGGTGGAAAAAGCTGTGGAAGCTGGACTCCACCTGGGAATAAGGACAGTGGTTCCCCAGAACCTCGATAAATGCTGGCATTGGAGGTACATGTGCAAAGGTCAGGCTGCTACGTGAAGCACAGTTGGATGGGAGAGAAGGTGGAATGAGCCTGCAGGAAAGGAGGCCAGAAATGAAGTAGTAACCTGGAAGAGTTGTGATGGTGGCATACCCTGTTATCTGGGGGCTGGAAAGGATAGAAGTGAAGCAGCCATGAGGAAACTAGGAAGAGGATGTGACTCACTCTGGGTTCTAGTGGCAGCTGTGAGAAGTATGGGTTCAGTTTCTGTCATGGGGAGGGGTGTTCTTGCCTTTTGGGGAACCAAAACCTGAGCCAAATTAACAAGACAATGGGAAGAAGGCCTAGTGTATAAAGGCCCAAGAGCAGTGGCCATGTGGGTCTGAAGGGGAGGGTGCTGGACGAAGGAAGAGAAGTTACATGTTGTAGACAGGTGAAGAGGGCAGGGGATCAGATTAAAGTGCTAGAAATGGTGACATTGAAGGAGCAGAGGGATGTGTGTTAGAGCCACTGTGGCCAGCATCCTTCTGCTCATCAAAGCTTTATTTTAGTAAATGCTCTTTTATATGATGAACTTTCAGTGGAAGACATCTCACCTATTCCTCTGTGTGTGTGTGTGTGTGTGTGTGTGTGTGTGTTGTTGTCGTTGTTGTTGTCCAGCTCCACAGGATGAAGTTATGACCACCCAAGTAGTGCCCACCACAACCCTTGAAGCTCCCCTCAAGCTCCGCCTAGGGGAGCTGACAGTGACAGATGCCACCCATGACTCCCTGAGCCTCTCCTGGACAATCCCTGAGGGACAGTTTGACCACTTCCTGGTCCAGTACAAGAATGGGGATGGGCAGCCCAAGGTGGTTCGGGTACCAGGGCACGAGGACCAGGTCACCATCTCAAGTCTGGAGGCAGATCATAAGTACAAGATGAACCTGTATGGTTTCCACAATGGCCAGCGTGTGGGCCCAGTGTCTGCCATTGGGATGACAGGTGAGTTACAGTGGGATCCCAAATATAAGAATATCTGGAAGGGGCACCCTCTTGCTCTTTGGTGACAAATGAACTGGCATTGGTAACCGGGTAGTACCCACAGGCTTGTTTGTGACTGAGGCTGTGACCTCTATGTGCCTTCCCGTGGGGTTCACTTTTGTATCCCCGTGGGTGTGGAGGAGGGATCTAGGGGCCTTTGCTGGGCTGGTGGCTGTCTGGCTTTTCTTCAGCTGACCTGGGAGCTTGGGTAGGTTTGCAGCTTTCACCCATGCAGGACCATCTGGCCCCAAGGGTACGATTCTCTGAAATAATCTCAAGAACCCCATGCCTATGGCTTCTACCTTCCTCTCCCAAGACCCAAGAATAGAGCCCTTGCCTCATCCTCTCTGTCTCCCTTTTCAGCTACAGAGGAAGAGACTCCCAGCCCCACAGAACCCAGCACAGAGGCCCCAGAGCCTCCCAAGGAGCCACTCCTGGGCAAGCTCACAGTGACAGGATCCTCTCCAGACTCCCTGAGCCTCTCATGGACCATTCCTCAAGGCCACTTTGACTCCTTCACTGTTCAGTACAAGGACAGTAATGGGCAGCCCCAGGTGGTGCATGTCAGGGGCGAGGAGAGGGAGACTATCGTGGGGGACCTGGAGCCCAGGCGCAAGTACAAGATGCACCTGTATGGGATCCACCAGGGGCATCGCGTGGGCCCCGTGTCCACCATGGGAATGACTGGTGAGTAAATGTCACGTTGGGGCAAGGCAGGAAGACCAGCCCTAGAAGTTGTTCCCTTCCTACCAGAGTCAGGGAAACAGTGGTGCTGTCAGTGGTGGTGCTGCTGTGCACTTCCTCATGCCTGTGGGTCTTGCTAAAATTCAGATTCAGGTCCAGTGGTACCTGGCTGGAGCCTGACGCTCTGCATTGCTAACAAGACCAGGTGCCAGTGCTGCTGGTGCTTGGGTCAGCTCTTGAGTAGCAAAGCTCCCACAAAAAATGGCACGGATCCTCTCTTGAACTTTGTTGTCCAGTGTTTTTCTCCCCTCCCTGATCCTCACAGAGGCTCGGGATTGCCTGGGGCCCATGAGGGAAGAGGAAATGTGCTGGCTGTACAAGGCTGTGCACCTGCAAACCCAGATTTTGTAATCTTAGACCTTTATTCCACTATGTCCATTTGTTCATTCCACAAACAGTTCCATGCCCTATTTTGGCACTATGAAGTTGAGTGTCAGTTGTCCCAGCCAAAGCTGTTGGGCATCGCACCTGTAATTGTCAGAAGGATTTATGGTCCTTGCAGTGTAGGATTGTGGGGTGATTGTAGAGAAAAATGTAGGTTCTGGGCTTGTGTTAATGACTGTGAGAGGTATTAGGAGTTGGGGTTTAACTCTGAATGGATGCTCTCAGGACTAGGGTTCAACTGTCACTAGGGATCTTACTAAGTTTCACTTATGAGAAGTGTCTATGGTGAGGCCAAAGCCACAATTTGTAAAGAAGTCAGGCCATCAGCTCAGACTAGCTTGGTGGGAGATGTTTGGTCGTTTTTGTGAAAATGTTCAAGTTTGTTTATGTGGAGACATGAATGCAAGATGGCTTTGTCATGCTGACAGATGGCAATGTTTGATTTCAAATTCTTTGAAATGGTCTGTGCTCAACTGAACCACACAGGACTGAGCTGTGCCAGATCACTTCGAGCAAGTAAGTTTCACCTAGGAGACCAGAGAGGTCACAGGTGTCAGGTCTGCTGGTCTCTCTCAGGGTGAAGCTTTAGAAGGGACACACAAGCTAATCTTGTCATGGGGCTCCTAGTGAAGAAGACAGGCAGAAAACCAGCAAGTAAAGCACAAGGAGATATGCCTGGAGGCCAGAACAGGACCAGTCAGAGACACCTAATCCAGGCTGCCCACAGATACCAAGGGATGGCTGAGAAGACTGGCAGGTATTAGTCTAGTGACAGCTTTAGAAAGAAGAGTGTGTCAGGTCAACATCACAGTTGGTGCAAAGAACAGGCAGCTAGAAACAGTACAGCACGTGAAGGAATGAGAGGATTCTGCTGACGTCCTCTGAGGCACAAGATGTTGTTGAGATGAGGGTGCAGAGGTGGGACCAGCTCTGAAAGCCTGGACTCAACCTGGGAATGAGGATAGTGCTCACCCAAAACTGTGATGACTGCTTGCGTATTGGTGCATGTGCAAATTTTGGACTGCTGTGTGAAGCACGGCTGGGTGGGAGGGAGGGCAGAGTAAACCTGCAGGGAGGGATCCCTGAGGGGGTGTAGTAACCTGGACTAGAGGCGATGGCTGCTCACTCCAGGGTCTGGTGCTGGAGAGGATGGGAATGAGGCATCCAGGAGGAATCTGGGAAGATGTTGTGAATCACTCTGATTCTAGTGGCAGCGGTGAGGGGAGGGATTCAGCTCCTTTTATAGGGGAGAGGTGTTCTTCTGTATTTGGGACCCAAGACCTGAGCCAAGTGAACAAGATGACAAGGAGACCCAGTGCAGGGATGCCCTGGGGCGAAGGCCACACTCTGCTCAGATGAGGAGTGTGCTAGAGGTAGTGAAAGAAGTCACTTGGGTATGAGCAGGTAGAGCAGTGGAACAGGGCAAAGAAAGGGTGCTAGAAATGACCACATCAGAGGAGCAGAGCAGGTGTGTTAGATCCCTGTAGCCAGCATCATTCTGCTCTTGAGGGCTTTATTTTTATAAATGTTCCTTCCATGTGCTGAACTGAGGACAGGAGAGACTTAACCTCTCCCTATATGTGTGTGTGTGTGTGTGTGTGTGTGTGTGTTTGTTCAGCTCCAGAGGATGAAGCTATGACCACCAAAATAGTGCCCACCACAACCCTTGAACCCCCTCTCAAGCCACATCTGGGAGAGCTGACAGTGACAGATGCCACTCCTGACTCCCTGAGCCTCTCCTGGACAATCCCTGAGGGACAGTTTGACCACTTCCTGGTCCAGTACAAGAATGGGGACGGGCAGCCCAAGGTGGTGCGGGTGCCAGGGCACGAGGACCAGGTCACCATCTCAGGTCTGGAGCCAGATCAAAAGTACAAGATGAACCTGTATGGCTTCCACAGTGGCCAGCGTGTGGGTCCTGTATCTGCCATTGGGGTGACAGGTAAGTTTACCACGGGAGCCTCAAGATTGTACCGCTAAGATGGGGGCCTTCTTGCTCTTTGATGATGACTGAACAGACAGCAGTGACTATATTGGCCACACCCACAGGTTGCTTGTGGTTAGTGCTATGGCTCCTGTGTGTCCTTCCCTTCCCCGCATGAAGGAACCAACAGTATCTTTCCTATGCTGGTGGCCGTCCAGGACCCCCAGGTGACTCTGGAGCTTGGGCAGGTTTGTCAGCCTGCAGCCAAGCAGAATCACCTGGCCCCAAGGGTGGGATTCTTTAAAGTGACCTCAGCAGTGTCATGGCTTCTCTTTCTTCCCAAGACCTAAGGACATCTGCTGGGGCCCCTGCCTCACCCTCTCTGTCTTCATTCTCAGCTGCAGAGGAAGAGACTCCCAGCCCCACAGAACCCAGCACAGAGGCCCCAGAGACCTCCAACGAGCCACTCCTGGGCGAGCTGACCGTGACAGGATCCTCCCCAGACTCTTTGAGCCTCTCCTGGACTGTCCCCCAGGGCCACTTTGACTCCTTCACTGTCCAGTACAAGGACAGGGATGGGCGGCCCCAGGTGGTGCCTGTTGGAGGTGAGGAGCGGGAGGCCACTGTGGGGAACCTGGAACCCGGACGCAAGTACAAGATGCACCTGTATGGGATCCACCAGGGACAGCGAGTGGGCCCTGTGTCCACCATGGGAATTACTGGTGAGTGAGAGCCAGCCCTTACCTCTTGGTTCCCTCTATTTCTCTCTTGTTCCCCTCTGGTTTTCAGTGCCTCTTACCACAGGACCCCCATGTCCTGTTTTCCTAAATTTTGGTAATGGTCCCACTTATCCTTGAATTAAGGGAGGTTTAATGCAATCAGAAGGGCATGAAGTCTATGCCCTTTCCATCTTAGCTTACCTCCGTCCACTAGCGCAGAACCTCTAAGTCATTCAATTGCTCATTTTTTGCACTCTGAGCTTCCTTACTGTGTAGTTTAGTGACTCAGTGTGCTCCAGATTTGAGTTGCCTGGATGTGAATCTGCCTTCAACTGGATTGTGTGATTTTGCAAGCACTTCTTAATCCTTGTGGTCTTAGAACCTGCAACATGGGGGATAACATATAGCACCTGAGTCCCATGTATGTGAGGGTTTGTTTTCTGGGTGTGAACAGCCTACGGCAATGCCTGAAGCTCAGGAAATGCTTCAGAGGAGGTGGAGAAATGCAGTTTCACAGCCTTGGGGAAATCCTCCTTCCCTGAGCAGGTCCTGCCGCCACCCTTCAACCTCCTCTACTCTGTTTCAGCCTTCCTGCCCACAGAGCCCCCTGTGGAACCCCGTCTGGGGGAGCTGGCTGTGGCAGAGGTGACCTCCAACACTGTGCACCTGTTGTGGACCATGGCCCAGGGCCTCTTTGACTCCTTCCTGGTCCAGTACAAGGATGCACAGGGGCAGTCCAAGGCAGTGCCTGTGAGCAGAAACCTGCACGAGGTCACCATTTTGGGGCTGGATCCAGCCCGAAAGTATAAGTTCCTGCTCTTTGGGCTCCAGAATGGGAAGCGCCATGGTCCAGTCTCCATTGAAGCAAAAACCAGTGAGTGAGGGTCTAGCCACCCTGGGCCCTTGAGTTCCTGGCCAGTCTTCGCCTCCTTGTAGGGATTGTTGGAATGTCATGTTTATGGGTCCAATACTGCAGACATCAGGGCCTCATGACTCACTGATTCATCAGGTTCACTGACATCTAGACATTGAGTCCCTCTTCCCTCTCACTCCCTCCTCCTCCGTAGGAGAAAGGTAGCCTCAGTACATCTTAAGGGACTCTTTCTTTCCTTGTTGGCTCCTGACCCAGTTGCCTCTTCCAGCTCCAAGGTCTCTGCTCAAATCCCTTTGTTATCACTCTCCATGAAGCTCCCTCTCCTTTCCAGTTCCAGAAACAAAGCCCTCTCCACGCCTGGGGGAGCTGACAGTGACAGGCATGACCCGGGACTCCGTGGGTCTCTCATGGACGGTACCTGAGGGTGAATTTGACTCCTTCATGGTTCAGTACAAGGACAGGGATGGGCAGCCCCAGATAGTGCCAGTGGCAGCAGACCAGCGTGAGGTCACCGTCTCCAGTCTGGAACCAAATAGGAAATATAAGTTCCTGCTCTACGGCCTGACAGGCAGGAAGCGGCTGGGCCCCATCTCTGTGGATGGCACCACAGGTGAGCTTCAGCTCTACCTCCAGAGCTCCCATTATCTGAAGCCTGAGAGCTGGCTCCATGGCCTGGGCTGAACACTAAAAGGAAGTCCCTACTCTTATCCGAACTATTCCTTTCATTCACTGCCTGCTAAGGAAAGAAAAAGAGCCCAGGCTTTGCTAAATTGACCTGAGTTAAAATCCCCAATCCCAGTTCTCGCCAGCTTTGTGACCCTGGATCAGCCACTTCATTCTCTGAGCCTTGGCTTCCTCACCTGCGTGATGGTGATGAATAATCCCCACTGGCACTTGGTTTTGCCAATTCTCCTCCCTCCATTCCCACCCTGAGGCAAGAGGTGGAAAGTAAGGGAGGGCTTGGCTGCAGAAAAACTATGGAAAACTCTGGTGTCCTTGTGCCCGTGACTCAACCCCCCAAGGAAGGGGTGGAGTGGGTCACTGACCTTCACTTCACTTACAGGACCATGAGTCACCCAGGCCAGCCAGTCAAGGCCTGGGGCCCTCAGAGTCTTTAATTCTTTCCCTGAACACTCACTTTAGTACTTGGGGATTTCTCTGACCCCCATCTGTAAAAACCGCCCCTGTGTGGACAAGCAGCCTCAGCATTACACTTTGTTCTCCCATCTCTGCCCTTGGCTTCTCCCCTTGCCCCACTCCAGCGGTTCTGACCCAGTGGTGTTAGTTCCAGATTGGGGAAGTATATGGGGAAATGGCCTAGGCTGATGGTAATTGGAGGGTGGTCATGGGAGCCCATGAGCTGGTCAGCTTCCCAGCCCAGCTGTCTCACTTGATGGTTATCTGACAACCCAGATCCCCCTGGGAGTCTCTCAGCTCTGGCCACAGCCCTGCCCAGAAAAAATTAAGGTCCTCTCTGTGCCTCAGCCACCCCTCTCTCACAAAGCAATCTTTTATGTATTTGTTGAGCCCTTGACCATAGCAGGGAGAGCACAGGGCGGGAAGGGGAGAGGGCTGCTCTACCTTGTTCTTGTAGGGCAGGACTGTGGCAGGCGTGTCTGTGACCTCAAGCGGCTGCCCCTGAGACCACACCCAGGGACTCACAGCCTTGCACCTCCCGGGAGTTGCCAGGGCTGGGATCAGGAAGCTCTTGACTAAAAATCTCCCTGACTCTTTCCACAGCTCCCCTGGAGAAGACACCACAGCCCTCACCCCGCTTAGGGGAACTGGCCGTGACTGGCGTGACCTCAGATTCCCTGCAACTCTCATGGACAGTGGCCCAGGGCCTCTTTGACTCCTTTCTGGTCCAGTACAGGGACAGCGATGGGCAGGTCCAGGCAGTGCCTATGACTGCAGACCAGCGCGAGGTTACCATAGAGGGCCTAGAGCCTGACAGGAAATACAAATTTCTGCTCTATGGGCTCTTTGGAGGAAAGCGCCTGGGCCCCGTCTCTGCCCTGGGAGTGACAGGTAAGGCTATTCTGCTTTGCACTAGGAAGCAGGCCTAAAAGGAATTCCTTGTGCCTTCAGGCTGAAGACAAAGGGACTGGCAGGAGTGGACAAGTGGGGAAAAAGATACCCTGACTAAGGCCCTGGGGAGGGAAGAATTTGTCACTGACTCAGGCTGTTGATCACAATAAGTCAAAAGCTGGAGCAGTACAGGCAGGCAGGAAAGGCCCTGGCAGTACTTCCTGCTTTCCCCATCCCACTCTGCCCTGTTATGTGACTGCTCCCCACTGCCCTGCTGGAGCAGCTTTGCCCTCCCAGCAGGGCAGCCTTGCCCAGATAGGGCAAACCTCCTGCCTTGGATGAGTCAGGGGCATTTTTTCAAATGGAAAACCACTGGGAAACACAATGGGCAGAGGACACAGAAACCAATGGAAATGGCTGCATTTATGGATCAGCTTCTCTTCTGGAGGCCACTGATGACCACCTCAGATCAGCCAGGCTAGGGGCACACGCATGCACTGGTGTGATTTGCCAGGCATGTTCACTAGTCAGTGCCACCATCAGCTGCTCTCAGAATGAGCACCATGTGCCCTAAGCCCAGCAAGTGCTAGGTCATCTGCACAGGCAACCCAGGGTGAGGCTCTGGTACAGCCTGTGTGGACATCTAGAGGTGGGGTTCTATGGGACACTCCTGGAACACGGCAAGAAGCCCAGGAAGGAGTAATGGGGTCACTGCAACTTTCCAAGCAGGAGACAGGCCTCAGTGTTGGGGCTCAGAGAGTCCCCAGGGGTGACAGGAGTCAATATAGGAAGGTTCTCAGGCTGGGAGAAAGACTTAAGTAGTAGAGCACTTGCCTAGCAAGCACAAGGCCATGAGTTTAAACCCCAGTACCACCAAATAAAAATGAAAAACTGGAAAGTTCTAGAAAGTCCTGATACCTCCCTTCTTTCCTGGGCTGCCATGTCAGGACCTGAAAAGTCTCCCCCTGCCTTGGGCCAGCCTCACAGCCCCCGGTTTTAGGGGACAGAGCAGGGTCCCTGTGGCACCTTTACTCATATTCTCCCTGGGCTTCTCCTATGCAGCCACAGAAGAGGACACACCAGCCATAGTGACCCCCAGGCCTACTGAAGTGCCCCGCCTGGGGCTGTTGGCAGTGACTGAGGCAACCCCAGACTCCCTGCACCTCTCGTGGATTGTGGCCCAGGGCCCCTTTGACTCCTTTGTGATCCAGTATCTGGACACAGATGGGCAGCCCCAGGCCTTGCTCGTGGATGGTGACCAGAACAAGGTCCTCATCTCAGGACTGGAGCCCAGCACCTCCTATAAGTTCTTCCTCTATGGCCTGCATGAAGGGAAGCGCCAGGGGCCCATTTCTGCTGAGGGCACCACAGGTACCACCAGTCCTAGCCCGTCCCAGTCTGGACTAGGAAGGGTAAAAGAGGGCACCCAGAAATGGTGATCGCAGGGAAACAGCACAAAGAAGCATCCGGGAGGAGGATAGACCCCCTGCCTCTGTGCAGCCCCTGGCTCTGCTCCCACATGGCTGCTGTGCCACCTGTGGACACAAGTCCCTCAACTAGCTCCAATTTACTCATGAGAATAGGGCAGGGAGGAGGAGGATGGCAAAATGGCCCTGCCCCAGGCCACAGAGCTGGTGTGCATTTGAGTCTAAACCCTTCTCTCCTACTCCCTTGCAGGGCCGGCTCCTGCTGGTCAGACCTCAGGGGACCCAGGGCCCCGCCTTTCTCAACTCTCAGTGACTGATGTGACCACCAGTTCTCTGAGGCTCAACTGGGAGGCCCCTCTTGGGGCCTTTGACTCCTTCCTGCTCCGTTTTGGGGTCCCATCACCCAGCACCTTGGAGCCACATCTGCGTCCTCTGCTACAGAGGGAGCTGATGGTACCAGGGATGAGGCGCTCAGCTGTGCTCCGGGACCTGCGTCCGGGGACCTTGTACAGCCTTACTCTATATGGGTTGCGCGGCCCTCACAAGGCTGACAGCATCCAGGGCACTGCTCGTACCCTCAGCCCAGGTAAGCCCCCATCTGGGCACATGAACTGTACCAAAGCAAGGACTTTTCGGGTAGGACACAGTGCCTCCGCCAGCAGGGGTTGGTGAGTTGGAGGCTTGACAGAATTTACAGAGTAACTTCTAGTTCCATGGCCTGGGGGAGCTAAGTGGTGAGCACTTCAGGAGCCAGGGGGGTCCAGAGAAAAAGAACAGGAGACTCCTGACCTCTGCCTCACTATCATTTCTTACCCACATCCCCAGTTCTAGAAAGCCCCCGTGACCTCCAATTCAGCGAAATCAGGGAGACTTCAGCCAAGGTCAACTGGGTGCCACCACCATCCCGGGTGGACAGCTTCAAAGTTTCTTACCAACTGGCAGATGGAGGTGACACCTTTTTGTCATGTCATTTGCTATAATTTCTCCTGCTCCCTGCCCTCTGCCCTCTGCCTTCCAGCTACTCTCAGCCTGCCTAGGAAACCTACTACTATCCACTGTTTTTCCAGGAGAGCCACAGAGTGTGCAGGTGGATGGTCATTCCCATTCCCAGAACCTCCAGGGACTGATCCCAGGCACTCGTTATGAGGTGACCGTGGTCTCTGTCCGTGGCTTTGAGGAGAGTGAGCCTCTCACAGGTGTCCTCACTACAGGTGAGAGAGACTGGGCCAGGGCCAGTGGTGGGGAGGAGAAAACCAGGGTTTGGATGGGAGCTGAGTGTACATGGAGGGGAAGGGGGCACTGGAGCTTCAGTGGTGGATGAATGGCTGTGGCCTTTGGAAAGTTAAGGGTAGGGAGACAAGCAGGGACCCCTTTGAGCCCTGCCCCCCACCTTTCCAGTTCCTGATGGCCCCACCCAGCTGCGTGCTCTGAACTTGACTGAAGGATCTGCCCTGCTGCACTGGAAGCCCCCCCACACCCCTGTGGACAAATACAACGTCCGTGTCATGGCCCCTGGGGGTGAGCAAGACTGAGGCTTCCCTTGGAGAGGACTTGTTCAGGGTGGGAAAGCAGGGGGCAGGCACTGAGGGGCCAGGAGCTGATGCCTACCCCCACTCCCAGCTCCACCTCTGCAGGACTCAGCACCAGGCAGTGCAGTGGACTACCCGCTGCGTGACCTCGTCCTCCACACCAACTACACTGCCACTGTGCGCGGCCTGAGGGGCCCCAACTTCACGTCCCCAGCCAGCATCACTTTCACCACGGGTACTTCCAGGGGTGTGGCAGTGGGTGAGGAGGTGCAGGGCAGCCAGGATAGGCCTCATTCCCATGTCTTTTACAACCTTCTCCTCTAAGGGTTGAAGGCCCCCCGGGACTTGGAGGCTAAGGATGTGACTGCCCGCACAGCCCTGCTCACTTGGACTGAGCCCCAGGCCCCACCCACAGGCTACCTGCTCAGCTTTGACACTGCTGGAGGACAGACCCAGGTGCCCCACTTCTGCTCCACTGGGCTCCTTCCCTCCCCGGGTGGACTTGGAGGTGCTGCCTCTGGCTCACCATAGGTCTCCCCTCCCCCTGCCCTGTATCTTGTCTTTCTACAGGAGATCCTGCTTCCGGCAGGGGTCACCTCACACCGGCTTCTTGGCCTCTTCCCCTCTACCACCTACAATGCCCGACTCCAGGCCGTGTGGGGCGAGAGCCTAATGCCACCTGTGTCCACCTCCTTTACCACTGGTAATGGGCACTGGGACCTGAGTTTGGGTGAGCAGCAGGGGCCTGAGGTCTAGAAAAAGGATGACCCCTAATCCTCTCCCCAGGTGGGCTGCGGATCCCTTTCCCCCGGGACTGTGGGGAGGAAATGCAGAATGGGGCCAGCACCTCAAGAACCACCACCATCTTCCTGAACGGCAACCGGGAACGGCCTCTGGATGTGTTTTGCGACATGGAGACTGATGGGGGCGGCTGGCTGGTGGGTTGGGAGGGAACTCAGGCATTGGTGTAGGGCACGGGCTGCTGTCCCATTAGTCAGAGGCTGATGCTGCCCCTACCTGCTTCCAGGTGTTCCAGCGCCGCATGGATGGACAGACAGACTTCTGGAGAGATTGGGAGGAGTATGCCCATGGTTTTGGGAACATCTCCAGGGAGTTCTGGCTGGGTCAGTGTCTCACAGGGATTGAGGAACCAGGAAAGGGAAGGGGACCTTGAGAACATCAGGATCCTGATAAGGTACACTCCTCCCCCAGGCAATGAAGCCCTGCACAGCCTGACACAGTCTGGGGACTACTCCATGCGCGTGGACTTGCGGGCTGGGGATGAGGCTGTGTTCGCCCAGTACGACTCTTTCCGAGTAGACTCGGCTGCTGAAAACTACCGCCTCCACCTGGAGGGCTACCATGGCACTGCAGGTGAGGGTGGACCACGCAAGGAGGATGGGATGCGGAGTGTGGAGTGGCCCTCACCACTCTTTCCCACACCCTACCAGGGGATTCTATGAGCTACCACAGTGGCAGTGTCTTTTCCGCCCGTGATCGAGACCCCAACAACCTGCTCATCTCCTGCGCTGTCTCCTACCGAGGGGCCTGGTGGTACAGGAACTGCCACTATGCCAACCTCAACGGGCTCTACGGGAGCACAGTGGACCACCAGGTGGGAGGCTGAGAGGCAGTAGAGTTTAGGAGGTGGGGGCTCAGTTGCCTGGGACGGAGCCCTGTCATGTGACAGGATGTGACTGTGCCACTTTGTTCCTCAGGGCTTCATGTGTGAAATGGGACAATAATGCCAACCTTGCTGAGTTACCTTGAAAAAAGTGTTTATTATCGGGTGGATAAGGCCAGCTCAGGAATAACCTCAATCCTTTGCAGAGTTCTGAGGGGAGCGGGGAGGCGGACATATTTCTGGGGATCAGGGCAGTGTAGGAACAGATGAGACACCCAGCTTCGACTCTCACTTGGCAAACTCTTTCTCAGGGAGTGAGCTGGTACCACTGGAAGGGCTTCGAGTTCTCAGTGCCCTTCACGGAAATGAAGCTGAGACCAAGAAGCTACCGGTCCCCTGCCAGGGAAGGCTGAGCTGCTGCCCACCTCTTTTGCACCCCAGTATGACTGCTGAGCACTGAGGGGTTGCGCTCAGAGAAGAACTGGGTGCTTCTACCATCCAGCCACTCAAAGAAGCCTTCTCTGCCCGCGATCTCACAGCACCATGTTTACAGGGGGGGGAGGGGAAGGGTTTGTACGGTGCAATAAAAGAGAAACTGAGGCATGTGGCTGGCACCAGTCCTACCCATCACTGGCACTAGGCCAGGCCTGGGACCCCCAGACCCCGGGGCTGAAGCCGCACCTGGAAGGGCTGCATCAGGAGATTGACACCGTAGTAGGGCTGGGGCTGAAGAGAGGGTAGGGCGCCCTCAAGCGGCAGTAGCGTGAAGGTATGAAGCAGGCGGGCCAGCACCACGAAAATCTCCAGGCGTGCCAGCGGCTCTCCCAGGCACATGCGTGCCCCACAGCCAAAGGACAGCCCTCTAGGGCTCTTGCCAGGCTCCAGGAAGCGGTCTGTGGGTGGGTGGGCAAATGGAGTAGGGAGGTTTGTAGCAGCCACAGGACTGACCTCCTCCACATTCCATGCCTGGTCCCCCAACATACCAGGCCAGAATTCGTAAGGCCGCTCCCAGACCATTTCATCAAGATTTGCACCTTGGAGGTTGGGGATGATGACTGTGTTTTCAGGGATGTCGTAGCCAAAGATGCTGAGGGAAAGTGGGGTTAGAGGCTGGCCAGGACCCTGCTCAGGCCTAACCCTAACCCTCATCCCTAACCCTTGAGTTACCTGCTGGGCTTAGTAGTGCGGTGAGGCAAGCCCAAGGGCACCACAGGCCGCAGGCGCAGCACCTCAGCAATGGTGGCATTGAGCAAAGGCAGACGCCTGTGGTCCTTGTATGTGACCTGGGAGTCTGAAGCACTAGGGCCCAGTTCACTGTCTAGCTCTTCCTGTAGTCGCCGCTGAATCTGGAAGGCAGGGGCAAGCTTAGAGTCCAGGGGCCAAGCTTTGCACTGGCCCACTCACAGCTGCCCAGCTGCCAGCTGCTAAGAAAGGGCCTTCTGCCCACTCCCAGGGCACACCTCAGGATGGTGAAGCAAGAAGGCCACGGCCCAGGAGAGGGTGGTCGCTGTGGTCTCAGTGCCACCAATGAAAAGGTCCACCACAGACATGTGCACATGCCCTTCAAGGAGCTGTCCGGGGCCCTCGTTCTCTCTCAGCTGCCCTACTCCTTGGAGCATGTAGTCCGTTATGTCCTTCCACTGGCCTGCCACCAGGCTCTCCTGCAGAGGGCAGGGGACTGGGCTGAATACCCAGCTTGGGGAAGGAGGTGGGGCCGCAGTTCCAGAACTGGAAACTACTGGAAAGACTCTCCAGCAGTGATGGGAGGCAGCAGCATCACTGACTGGAGCCCAGGAAAACCTGGTCTGTGTAGTTCCCACCTTGTGCCGCTTCAGCTGCTGCTCTACAAGGTTGTCCCTGTTCCCTATGAGCCGCTTAAGCTTCCAGACACCTGGGCTGGGAAAAAACTGGGGCAGGAAGTAAGAATCAGCTGCTGGTTGGAGGCCTGTTCCTCCATCCCAGGACCCAGAGATGTCGGCTCCACCTCCTCACCCTGAGAAAGGGAATCATGTCCAAAATTTGGATGGACCAGTCACCCCAGGCCTTCATCAAGTCCTGGACACAGTTGTGAACAGCATGTACCAAGGTGTCGTCCTGCCAGAAAAACAGGCAATGCTTTCTGTTGTAATCCTGGAGAGGGCCAGGGAGGAACTAAGGGGTGGGCCTGAGGGAATAAGAGGGCAACCTTGACCTTGTCTCCAAAGGTGAGGCCACAGATGATGCTGCAGGTGAGGAAAGAGAATTCCTTCTGGATGTCCATGGGGG
Source organism: Castor canadensis (assembly GCF_047511655.1). Taxonomy (NCBI): domain Eukaryota; kingdom Metazoa; phylum Chordata; class Mammalia; order Rodentia; family Castoridae; genus Castor; species Castor canadensis. The sequence continues at coordinate 24,236,787 of NC_133393.1, forward strand.
TGCCAGCCTGGGCTCTCATACGCTGTGGAAGAGAGCAGGAGCTATGCAGGCTGGGGAGAGGGAGAATGAAGGGGTGCTGTGGCTGAGGGGAGGCTGACCCCAGGGAGAGCCAGGCTGCGAGCCCAGCTTCACCTCACAGAACTCTTGAGTCAGCTGCTCCACCAGGGGCTCCGTGGAGTCTCGGATGCCCAACAGCAAAGCCGAACGGGTAAGCTTTTTGTGGGCCTTCCACAGCAGGGAGTAGTCCCCTAGTGACAGGTCCTGGTTGTGCTGAGACACCAGCTTGGCTGTGGGTGGGATAGTGAGGATGCAAGATGGGAACTGACCAAGGAAGCCAAGAGCCTGACTTTCTTCTGCCCTCCCCATTCCCTTCTACCCTTAAGAGGTGTCCCAGCCTACCAGCACTTACAGGATGGTGTCTGGGGTCGGCCAGCAAAGTCTGCCCATTTTCTGACCATCGCCTCCTCAATAGTCCTCTTGGAGTTCAGCACCACCACATCTGGGGGAGAGTGGAGCAGGCATCAGCAAGGAAGGACCCCCCCACACCCCAACCTCTGACCTCTCTTGGTAGACCAGGGAAGGAACCAGCTTTCACCTTGCAGCCCAAAACGGAGCCTGTAGATGGGCCCTAGTTTCTGAGCGATCCCGAGCAGATAGATGGGGAGGTTAGGCTGCAGGTGGTGCAGGAAGCCTGGGGCGAAAGGCGGGAGGTGCAGGCTCCTGAGCCTCCACCGGCTCCACAGCAGGCGGGTGCCAGCCAGCAGCGTCAGCAGCAGCAGCAGCCCAAGGAACAACATGGCCAGACACCAAGGCTCTGTCACAGCCACTTATAGCTCCTGAGCCTCAGCTATCCATTCTGCTGCTCAGGCTGTTTTGGGGCCTCCCTGATCCCTACCCTCAAGTCCCTTCCCATTGTCCCACCCACACAGTGGCACATTTCCAGAGTGCCACCAGTCTCGCTGGCCTTGGAGAGTCTACCTTTCAAAGGACAAACTATCAAGAACAAAGGAAAGGAAACAAAACCCTGACCTTTTTTCAGAATCAGCCAGAATGAGCTTTCCAGCTCCATATCAACCATGTGGACTAAGGTGGCCAACTTCGCCCTGGACCTCTCCTGTTATACCCAGCCTTGGACCAGCTTAGCAGGATGAACTTGTCTCAAAGGAAAACTGGCAATCCCTGCCTTATAGACCCTCTGGGATTGCCTGAGGAACAAAGTAAGATAGTAGTGATTTGTGCGGAGTTTTTCTTTGGTTTATCTTACAGATGCTGTGACCATATGGCCTGGTTTGCCTGGGTATCTCAGTATATACATGTAGTCCCTGTGCACTGTTAATAGTGTTCCTTTCACTATCAAAAGTGTCCAGAGATGAATATAGCGGTTCACGCCTGTAATCCCAGGATCTGGGAGGAGCAGCAGGATCATGAGTTTGAGATCAGTCTGGACTACATAGCAAAACCTAGTCTCAAAAAACCAAGGTTTGCTGGACCCTGGTGGCTCACGCCTATAATCCTAGGTACTCAGGAGGCAGAGATCAAAAGGTTATGGTTCAAAGCCAGCCCAGGCAAATAGTTCCCAAGACCCTATCTCGAAAAAATCCAACACAAAAACAGGCCTGGTGACTGGCCCAAGTGGCAGAGCACTTGCCTAGCAAGTGTGAGATCCTGAGTTCAAACTCCAGTACTGCCAAAATAAAACAAACTAGGAGGACATCACTCAATGATAGAGTACTTGTCTAACATGTGTAAGGCCCTGGTTTGATCCCCAGAACTACAAAAAAGTGTCCAGGAGACAAAGAAGTGGCCCTTGCCCCACTTTGGAGCATTTGACACCTACAAGACACTGTCCTAAGTGCTTCGATAAACTCAACCCTTCACAGCCATGCTGAGTACAAGACGCTGTTACTGTCCCCATTTTGTAATAAAAAGGCTGAGGCAAGAGGCTGAGTAGCTTGCCCAAGTGCACAGCTGGAAAGGGGCAGCGCCAGAACTCTGCTAGCAATCAGGTTGCAGGAGCTGTACCTTTAGTCTCTAGGAGCATCTCTGGCTGCAAATATAAGTGGCTAATAATAAAAATAAGAATTAACATACAAATACAGGGGTAGCTCACAGAACCCAAGAACAGGAAAGTAGGGAAGGAGACCTCATTGGCCTTCCAAGGCCAGAGAAAGGAGACAGAAAATGTCCTGGGGCAGGCCATGTCTTCATGCTCTTTCCCTGTAGTCAGGCTTCCTGAACTTCCAGGAGCAGGTAGAACAGAGCTGCTCTCAGGTTCAGGGTCCACAGGTTATATGACCAGCCCAGGAAGAGTGTGCACTCCTGCCATTACTGAGCATGCCATCAATCCCAAAGCCCCCAGGAAGGAGTTGGATAGGCACAGATGGCTCAAGGGTCTGGCTGTATTCTGGAATGTAGACATAAGGACCCCTTTTGTTGGTAAGGAGATAGTTGAGGGGCCTAGAAGGGCTTAGGGAGAGGCCAAGTTTGCCCAGATGTGTGAGAGCTTAGCCTGACCCCCAATTCTCCATCCTGGCTCTGTAGACAGACCCCAGTATCCAGGGGGCCCCTTTCCCCTCCAAGCTTTGCCCAGAGAACAGGCTTGCCACTGGAGAGCCTAAGGTGAGAACCCAGCTGTGTCATCCCCTAGCTACATGAGCTATAGCTGGGGGTTCTCATGGAAGAGGCCCAGGCTTAGCCTGGATCCATGCCCATTCCTGGGAAGGAGAAAAGATGGGTAGGATTTCTGGAGTCAGACAGCAACAGTGGTCATCCTCTTCCTGGTCAACCTCACAGACCCAGGTCATATCTGGCCACAACTGCAGCTGAATCTCTATTTCTGGCAAATGGGTGTATGCCACCACCATGATGACTGACTTTTTGAGAGAGCTCCAAGGAGCAGGGCCAGCCTCAGGAAGCTCTGAAATACTAAGGTCAGACTTCTCAAAGATGCATGGAAGATGGGGCTCAGTTTGAAACAATGAACTGGAAAGCTGGTGTGCTCGTAGAAATCCTTTCTTAAGTTTTTCCTGCTTACCTCACCATCCCATCTTTTCAACCCCACCTCCAAATACAAATCCCAACATGAATGAAACACAGTGCCCCAAAATGTGCTCTATCCTGCCCCTGGCTTCTGTACATTTTCTTTTTCTCCCTCAAATGCCTGACTCCTTCTCCCTCAAATGCCTGACTCCTTCTCAAGCTTCAGAATATAGCTCAGATGTCACTTCTTCTAGGAAGCCTTTCCTGGCTCTCTCTGGCACTCTCCTTCACTTGGTTAAATATGTTGACATCATACTTTTCACAGTGGATGGGGACTGCCCATCCTTATTTGTCTCCCCCAACAATGAGCCCCTGGAGTAGCTATATCTCTGGTACCTTTCATAGGACATGGCATGCAGTGACAGTGTTTGTTGAACAACTGAATGGCAAATTGATGAACTGTCTCAGTTTCCATCAAGACTGATCACACTAAGTTTCCTTGGACGGATTTGTCACCCCTGAAGACCTCAAGGGTTTCTTCCATAGTATTAAAAGCCACACCACAGTCAGCCTTTGGCTTGTTTAAAATCAGTGCCCAGATGAAGACATCATTAGACCTGAAGGTTGCACAACTCCGGAAAAGTTACCTAATGCCATTGATAACAACAGCAAATGTCAACAGGCTTTCAACAGACCAGGAGTCAGCTCAACTCAACAGACTCCAGAACTGCCAAGTGAACAAGGACAGAGTGGGGGATGTGGAGCTGGATGGCTGTGGCAAAGGAGCTGAGGTGTGCACTGAGCCTAAACTCTGCCCAAGGCCACAGTGATTAGTGATATCCAGCAGTGGAGCACCTGGGGAGCACACTGAAGGAAGTTCTAGGGGTGACACTGGTCCTGGGACACCAGCTAACAAGTCCCATGATGGACTAAGTCTAGGGAGTGATCAGGAAGGGGTCAGGCAGAGCTGCACAGTTGGAGGATCCCCCAGGCTCTGAAAGTCTAAGATTATACAAATGTGACCTGAGCCCCCAGAACCTGGGATGGGCAGTGGAGGGGTCCTGCTCCAATCTGAGAGACACCTGCTGATACTTTGCAAAGAACTTTATTATGCCCCAAACCACATGGTTGTGTTTAGGGGCCCAGGAGCAGCAGCACTGCCATGTGCCACTTCTCCCAGCTCAGGTCTGCCTGGGGCAGCAGCTGAGCAGCATTCACACCTGGCACCCCTGTGTGCTGTACTCCTGGAGGAAATCACTGAGCTGGGCACAGGCTGCTCGCTGGCGGGTGCTCCGGCACAGGCGTTCAGAGGGCATCTCCTCAATCCAGCTGTTTGAGTCCAGCAGGTACTGAGGACTGCAGGGGACAAAAATACCATAGCAGGGGTCAGGAAGATGGGCAAAAAAAAAAGCCTCATGGGCACATGAGGCACTGGCTTCTGAGGGCAAGGACTAATTGCCAGGCATCTGCTCCCTAATGGAGGTTCACAGGTGTGAGAAAAGCAAGAGATGGAAGGGGCCAGATAACTCACTCTCCTTTAAGGTCATAGGTGGACCCATCCAGACCCATGATCAAATATTCTTTCTCAGGTTCCAAGCGAAGGCGGCAAGAGGCCCGGACCAGGAAGTTGCGAGTCTGACCAGCAGCAGCCTTGGCATCCTTGGCTGAAGAAAAAATATGCAGAGGAGCCATCAGAGGGGGAGGGAAGGCCAAGAAAGGCACAGGGTCAGGGACTCTATATAGATCTTGCCATTTAGCCACCCTGCTCTCGATGGTAGATTCTATCACTCCCTGTTATGGGCAAGCACAGGTTCCTAAGGAATGAGGGAATTTGTGCTCAGATTTGTCTGAGTTTCCATGATTCTGAAAGCCTACACCCAAAACCATGGCTTCTGTGCCTCCCTGTGGCCCATCCCTTTCAAGTTCCCTTCCTACTGAAGTGCAGGACTTGGGTGATCCTAGTTTCAAAGAGGCGGAAAGCAGCTCTGCCATCTTCTCGGAGAACCTGGACCTTGAAGCCTAGGAGGGGGCACAGGGAAGGGAAGGAAGGCTGGTTACTCTGAGTCAGTGTCAGAGCAAAGAGGCCACAGGTGGGCCTGTGGGAGGAGCAGGCAACCAGGAGAGGCCAAGGTAGCTGGACCTTGAGAAGGGTAGGATCCATCCTGGGGGAAGACTAACCATACTCCACACGGGGATAGTAGCAGGCAAACTTCATCCTATAACCATCCTCATCCTGCAGCCCCCGCTCCAGGGCGCGACGCTGCCAAGGGCACTTCCCTGAGATAGAGGACCCAGGTGAGACCTGGCAGGCCCTGACATCTGGGCTCATAGCACCATCCCAGGCCTGGCATCTCACCCTCAGCACACTGGCAGACGTCAGCAGAGCACAAGGTAGACAGGAGTTTGCTCTTACTTGGTGCCCCATAAAACACAGAACATTTGTGCTCTAGAGAAAAGCAGAAAAAGGACTTAGGACAATGCTCCTCCCCTCTGCCTCTCCATCCTATGGAGCCCAGGACTCCTTGCCACCCTTCACTGCACTAGTTCCTGATGTCTCAAACTAGGGTACCTACCCCAACCTCCCCTGAATGTCAGGGCATTGCTGAGTGCTCACCGGGGCTGTAGTAGTCATACAGGGCTGCGCTGGCTGGCTGCACCAGTCCCACGGCCACCTCCTGCACAGCTCCAAAGCCCACGCACTCCCGGGAGGTAGGCACCTGTGACCCAGTGAGGAAGGGGGATCAGGAGAGACCTACTCCGCAGGCCATAATCCGCTGGCTGCCTTTCCTTGGCCTGTTTGGTTGGTTGCCACTGATCTTATCTCTGCATCCTTCACATTTTGTTAACTTCCTGTCATTAGAACTCTAAACAAGGTCTTTAATGACTTCACTGCCAAGATGGCAACCTTGTCCCAGTCTCTGCTAACCAGACCCTCTGCAGAGTCTTACATCAAGGACTCAGCCTCTGAGAGACCTCCTATGCTGAGGGATTGCTTCTGAACCAGCCTTGGTTTTCACCTGGTCACTTCTTAGACGTTCCTTTTCTATTCCAGGAGCATAGGCCCTAGCCCTAGCTCTTCCCAACTCTGAGCCCTGTGGTGCTCTCCTCACTCTCTGGCTTCCACCAAACCCTTCCAAGTTGATGAGTCCCAAGCTGAACTTTCAATCCCATCCTTGCATTAGGATTGTAGCAGGATTTGAAAGTTCTCCAAGGGTCTCTTACTGTCCCCAAACTGCCCTCCTGAAAGCCTCATCCTCATCACCAATATAATGCCTGTCATAATCTTAGGAGGTGTGTCCCTTGCTCTGTTGTGGATCACATGGGTTACTCTCTTGTCCTGGCTCCCTGCTATGTCATAATTTCCCAAGAGTCCCAGCCATTGTCTCCTAAGAAACTGCGTAACACATTTAATAATCCTAGTACTATCGGTTCCCTGCCTGTGTCATTTCTCCCCACTTACCGAGTCGAAGTACAGTAGGACGTGGGGCCCATCGGTCTCAAAGTGACTCACATAACGGTCAGAGAGAGAGGTCAGCTGTGGGGAAGGGGAGACAGTCACAGGTCAGTGGCCTTGGGCCTTGAACATGACAGGACAGGGATTGGAACCTAGAGTGCTACCAGGACGGAGCAGGATTCCTGAGATAGTGGGGTTGTTTTGGGTAGCTGACCATACCTTCTCCAGGTCAGCCCGCAAGGCATGGAATCCACTGAGGAGAGTGATGTCTGCAATGGCCATGCCAGACAGCCCCACCTTGCCATTTCGCCTGTGGAGAGATGTAGCCTGCTGTCCAGGTGGCACATGTGCCACCTTCCAGATGCCTAGCCCAAGCCTAGGTCCTGCCTTGCTGCCCCTGACCTGGCAGATGCCCTAGCACAGCCCATGCTGCTCCTGGTGCTCACCAGATACACACAGTGTACTGCACTCTGGATTCCTGCTCTTCTGCCACCTTGGGTGCCTCCCTTCTGCGACGGTTCCTCCGTCCTTCAAACAGCTGCAGGGGTGTCACAGGCTGAGAGTGGGCACCTGGGTCATCCCCAGCTAGAAACGCGTCATACTCGTAGTCCTCGTAGTCTTCGTTTGTTTCCCCTGTGCAGGGCAGCATGGTGAGGGGCTGGAGGCCACTCAGCCCACATCAGTCCCTCAGGCTCAAGGCCTCAGGACCCCAGCACTCACTTGTATACTCCACATGACCTGTGACTGTCACCTCAATCTGAAGGTCCTGGCAGGTTGTGTTCTTCATGTCCAGGACATTGTAGGTACGAAGGATCTGGCATGGCAAGGGGTAAGGACAGAACATAGAACATATGGGTCACGGACCTGAGAGCATCTCCCTGTGCTGAAGGATTTGAGACTCCAGTCCCTCTCATCCCCCTCTCTGAACAATCCAACCACATGAGCAACACCAGGTAGGCTTTAGGTGCTGGGCTATATGTGACACAGAGGTAAAGAGAAAGGGCCACCTTCAGAGGCCAGGCCTCTAGATGGCACATAAAACAGAAAGCTCTGGAGTAGTTGAGGCTTGAAGGAGGAAAATGAACTTATCCCATGGGACAAGAATCAGGGGGAGGACAGGTAAGGAGATGTGTGTAGATGAAAAATATGGCTGGAGCAGGTGGGCAAAACCCAGCTGTGTGAGCCACAGGGTAGTGGGTGAGTCTGACTTTTTTCCAGGATAATCTGGTGTTTTGGGAAGGTCAGTCTCACATACATGGGTACAGTAGATCAGAGGGGTGAGATGGAAGCTCCTCCCTCCTCTGCCTCAGTCCTCCCCTTGCCTGGCTTCTATCTCCCACCAGCCCCCCACTTTCCTGCTGGCCTCACCTTCAAGGTCCCTTTGGTGTTTCCTCCCACATTCACATTAATCTTGCTTCCCAGGGAAAACTTCAGGAACAGAAAAAGGAAAGAAATGTCAGAAGGTTAAAGGAAAACCTGTTTGTTGTTCCAACTTTACCTCCTCCTTCAAAACAACCCCAAGTCCTCTCCCACCTCATATTTCCAAAAGTTTACACCTTTGAGTGCATTATCTCTCTCCAGCCTGCTAAAACTCAGGGTGGTAGCGGGTGTAGACTGAAGATGTATTATTTTACAGGTGAAAGAAGCAAAGCACAGAAGTTTGGTCACACAGAAAGTCAGTTCTCCAAGGATACCCTCAGGAAAAGGGCCAGAGTGTGGGAATGGCTTCTGGCCTGGCCGTGTAATGGCAACCCCAGAGAGGGAGTGGGTCACCTGAAGCTCCTCTTCCAGCCCCTTAATTTGGTGGTTGTTCAGCTGCAGTACATGAGACTTGAACCCACTGCGGCCAATGGAGCTGAGCGTCACATTGAGTCCTCTCTCCTCAGTGGTGTGGGAAGCAATCCAATATGCAGACAGAGCATCCAGGGTAACCACTGTGTCCTAAGAAAGTTGGACCAAAACTCAGGCAATTGGTCTCACACATCCTTAAGCCCCCAAGCCCCATGGTAGCCCTTACCTGGGTGCTGCGGAATCCTCCTTGGAAGCTGCCCTGATGGGTGAGCCAGGATGCAGCCTGGTCAGCCAGCTCTGCCTTTCCCTCCCGAAGCAGCAAGTGCAGCAGGCCATAGGCTGTGGTTTCAATCCACAGGGCTGGTGCCTGGGGCACAGGATCTGTTGGGCTACGTGGGGCCAAGGTGGGTGACACAACATTGTTTTGAGACCCAATAACAGAACCCCAGTATAGGTTATCTGGAAGGAAAAGGAAAACCCACAGGTGAACCTGGGGAAAGGATCCTAGGCACCTGGTCCCTTGCACCCCTGTCAGGCTTTCCTGATTCTACCTCCAAATCCTCCCTGCTTATGCTTTCATTCCTTCTCAGGATCTCCATTCTATCTCTCCCTCTGGGCACATCCAGGGATCCCAAAGCCCCCTAAACCCCAGGCCCACTGCCCGGATCTCTTTGTCCCTCACCACCAGTCTCTTGGGCCATGGCCATGAGGTTGTTGTGGGCAACATTCCGCAGGTCCTGGGAGGCCTTGGTCAATGTCAGGGCGTAGGCCGTGATGGCAGCTGCATGGGTACCTAGGAGCCCAGCACTTGCCTTCTCTCCTAAGAACGAGTTTGCCTTTGAGATGGAGGTTTCCTAAAAGAAAGCAGGGAAGAAGGTGTGAAGGCTGGACGCCCAAGTTCCTGGGAGAAAGAAAACAGCTGGGGGATACAGGTTCCTTACCACTCTCTGCTTCAACTGCTTTGTACTCTCATCCTGGAAGACGGCCAGCCCGTGATGAAGAGCAATGACCACAAAGGCTGTAAGTGCCACGGTCTCATCATTTCCCACCAACCCCCCCTAGTGAGGAGAGAAGAGGATGTCAGCCAGGAGCAAGGAGGGGCAGATATAGTCCTGCCAGGCTCTCCTTGCCCAGCCTCCAGTATACCCGCACCTGCATGCCCCTGTGGATAACTGGACAGGGGTCCTGGAACGAGCCATCTGCCTGCTGCTGGGATAGCAGCCACTGGGCTGTCTCTTGCAGCTTTTCAGGTGACCCGCCCACCTGCTCCTGGGCCAAACTCAGAACCTTCAGCACAAAGGCTGTGAGCCTAGAGGGGAAGAAGGAATGGCTGGGGACAGGGGTGGTCCCTCTGGGGACCCAGCCCTACTCCCCCAGCTCCTGGTTGTTCACCGTCCCATTGCCCTGACCCCTCTGAAACCTACAGCCGCACTCCCCCTCACCAGGTGCTGCTGTCTCGGTGTAACCAAGCCCCATAGGAACCATCTGTCTTCCGAAACTGCTGGATTCGCATGTAGCCTTGGAGAAGAGAGGCAGTTGCTAAGCTGACACCCACTCTTCTGCTCTGTGTGCCCAAATCCACATTCCCCATTCCCCTGCTTCCCCTCTCTAGACTTCTGGGCTTCTCCTCTTCCATTAATTGCCCTTCTCAGACCCCATTCCTGCCTGCCCCTGCACCAAGAACCTTTCTGGATCAGATCCACAGCCCGGTCCTTGGTCTCAGGGGGCAGTTTGCTCCACTGCTCTGTCTTGTCCAGATAGCGGGAAGCAGCCAGTGTTGGAGCCAAGTAGATCATGGTTTGTTCTGCACAGCCCTGGGGAAGCCTCAGGAGGGAGGCCAGGCCTCCTGGGGACAAGGCTCCCTCAGAGCCCAAAGTTTCCAATGCATCTGAGGCTACAGAGGAAAAAAAGGAAAAGTTGAGGATGAGAGGATCAAAATAGGGGTCCACAGGCTTCACATGAGTCCAGGGTGCCCACCAGAGAAGGACTGAATGACATTCCCCACCTGTAACCCTGACAAAGCTGTTGAAATCTCCATCAGGGATAATATTGGGATCTGAGTTGCCAGGAATTTCTAAGCTGCGGCCTTGGTTGTCTGGGGAGATAGGAGAAGAAGCTGGCAGTCTATCCTGCCATCTACATCCTCCAAGCCTTGCAACCCCCTTAGGGATCAGAGAACTTGGGTAGGGGGTCACTCACCCAAGGGGTTGAGTTCATAGACCATCTCCTCTATGTGTTTGGCTCCTTCCTTCTGTTTCGGGGGAAATGTGGCTGTGAGAGATCACACAGGACTACAGCCTGCCCTGCCAGTGCCCCCAGGACTTTGAATTTAAACTTTATGGACAGAGTTGGGACACAATTATAGGAGATGTAAAGTGCCCAAACTGTTGGGTTTAGGTACTGGACCCCTGGCCCAGCCAGAAGAGTGCTATGGGGGATATAACTGGGAGCCTGGGGACCTGGATTTGGGGGTGCTCCACTCACCTCAATTTGCAGAACCTTAGATACTGCATCCCCCACAGCAAATTCAAAAGACCCTCGAGCCACCACCTTCAGAGACACAGCAGCAGCTGCTGTGGGCACCACAGAGAAGGCAACAGGGCGGGCAGAGCCAGCAGGCACCAGCACCTGCTGGGCCAGCCCTCCACCTCCAGCCAGGCACAGCCCCTCCACTGGGGACACATGGACGCTCACCTGGGGGCAGGAAAACAGGGAAAGCCCCAGGCCCAGTGCAGTTAGGCTCCCTACTCCACCTGTCCCTGGCTCCCTAACCCTGTGTGCTCAGGCTCCCACAGGGCCTCACAGTCAGGTTTTTATCCAGGTAGTTGTAGAGGACAGGCCGCAGCTCAAGCTGCTCAAAGCGGTGGACAGAGAGAGGCAGGCGGAGGTGTAGGTGGAACTCACGAAACACTCGGAGACGGGCTGGTGTGGCCACACACAGACCTGAAGGGTGGAGGATGGGGGAGGGCAGAGATCAGAGATGGGTAGGGAGACATAAAGGCCTCAGTGCCACAGGAGGTGGGGCAGGGAGTGACTCAGTGATTCCTCATCCCTGCCCTCAGCCTGGCCCTGCTCTCTGGCCCAGGCCATGTGCATGCTGGTACGGTCTTCCCCAGATCCCTGGACCCTCTTTGTATGCTGAGAGCAAAGGGCTAAGCAGGGAGCCTGGGTCAGGGGAAATGGAAGATGGGCAGCCTGAGACCCAGGCAGGGTGACCTCACCTTTGCTCTTGGATAGGCTCACACCATGGATCTCCCATGTGGTTAGAGAGTCGGGGAGCCAGAGTGTTAATCTGTGGCAGGACAGGTGGAGAAGCCCTGTCACACCCTAGGCTGGCCACAGACACAGCCCAGAGACAAGGCCAGGACCCCCAGGCACTCACGTTTGGGAGCGGTCCACAGTCTCTACTCTCCAGAGCCAGTTTTCTGGGAAGAAACTGCGCACAAGAATGTCATCTTCATCAATCAGGTCCTCCTCCTGCAGGGCCTCCAGGACTAGGGACCATGGAGAACAGGAGTGAGGAGGGGCAATTCTGCCCTTCCAGGTACCATTGCCTCTTCTGCAACCCCACCTGGCCCCTCACCTCGGGCAAGGCCCACCCGGCCCCCAGCCCGGATCTTCTTGCGCAGGCTCTCAGCAAACTGGCAACAGGACAGGAAGGGCTCCCGACAAGCGAGTTGTGGCACTCGAGCTGCCCGTTGCTCACAGGAGCGTGCCATAGGTAGTCGCGTCAGCCCATCCTGACAGCAACGCTTGGCAGCTGGGGAAGCGTACTGGCCCACTACAGGACCAGGGGAGCGGAGGTAAGCATGAGCAAACACCACACCACCTAGACCCACCAGGACCTGCTTAGAGAACATAATAAAAGGCAATGGAGAGAAACACCCGCCAACCCACCTTCAACCCCAGAACTTGGCTCTCCAGCTCCAAACACCTATATTGGCTCACTGAGGTGTAGAAGGGTAGAGAGGCAGATTCCCATCCTGATCCCAGAAAGCTTAAGTAGATTCATAAGCACCTACAACTCACACTTCTCACTAATTGCCTTTTGGAAGTTCACATTTCTCTTCTGCCGGGTTTTCTTCTCCTTAGGACAGCTCAGGCCTGGTAGAAAGCAAGACCACAGATAAGTCATAGAGTGAGCGCCTCAAGCCTCCCTTTCTCTTCTTCTGCCTAGCCTTCCCTCCTCTCTATTCCTTGCCCCACAGGTTCTTCCTCCTCTCTTATCTTCCCCCACTCAGTACTTTTCTGCTTCCGTTCTCACTCTCTCTTGTTGGGGTCAACTGGGTTCCATCAGAAAAGGCCAGACCCACGTCCTGGAACACCTGAATGGCACTGTCTCCACCACCAGGACCGCAGCCAAGGTTATACCTGTTCATAACTTCAAAGACCTAACAAAAAAAGGCAGGGATTCTGGAAGACATAGGTAGCTGAAGGGCAGATCACTCAGCTATGGGTGAGAGAGAAGGGGACATACAGGTATGATGGGGGTGGGGGTGGGGGGTGGGCAGTGTTGGGGAATAGAGACCACAGCTGAGAGAAGGTGTGAGTGAAGCCCAAGCCCTGAGGGAAGACTGGGAGGGGTTCATGGGGAGATTTAGGGACTGAACTTGGCATTTGGGCTCAGAACAGCAAGGGGAAGGAGGCATGAGGGTGGGAGGACTGGGAGAAGGGTTTGACAAACCTTGCCCATGTTGAGAGGTTTGTGGAACCTGCCACCCACAGCATATAGAGCTGTATCCACAGCTCCCAATGCCACCAGGGCCAGGGAATCAGTTTGCAAGTGAAGCTTTATACTCTCCCCGTTGCGATACTCCTTGGCACCATCCAGGTTGAGCTCCAGCTGGCAGAGGCAGGAGGTCAGAGGTAGTTAGAATAAGGAGATCTTTTTTCATCCTCAGTGCACCTCAGACTAAATCTATGCCCTGCGGGCAGTCACCCTGTCCTCCTCCTTTCTTAATCCCCCTAACGCACACAATATCTCTTCCAACACCAGTCACCTTGCCCTCACAGGCCCCAGCCTGGACATCAATTCGCAGGGAATTGGCCACTAGGATTCCTCTATGATAGCAGAAGGCCACAAAGTAGAAGGAGGGTGCCAGGTGATGGTCCACAAACACAGAGACTGAGGTCAGGGTCCTCCTGGGCTCTCGATTCATGGACACGATCTCACCCCGGGATAGGATCTGAACCAAGACAGGAAGCAAAAATGTTGTTCTCTTCATTGTATACCCCCAGTCCTGGACCTGCACCCGGCTGGTCCAGAGGGCTTTCCTGCACCCCAGCCCTGCTATACTCCCCAGTTATGCCCACCATGTAGTAGTAATGAGAGAAGGTAGCCCCGCTGATGCCCACAGTTCGCAGGTTTAGGTTAAGAGTGTCCCCAACACGAGGGGGCTGAGTATCCAAACGCTCAATAGACAGAAAGCCAGCGCTTCCTGAGGGTGGGGCTTGCACCGTGAAACTGGCTGTGGCTGGATGGACAGAGCCTGCAGACACCTGAAGAGAGAGGCACATTGGGGCAGGGTCAATGGCAAGGAACCATGCACTCCACCCCTCCTCCCAAGCTAGGCCATGGACCCTCATGAGGCAGCTCATCCTTCTTCCCTTCCCCCACTGTCCCCACAGGTCAGAGGAGCCCTACCAAGAGTTGCAGTTTTGTGGTGGTCTGTGGGACAATGATGGGAATGCTGACTTGGCCAATCCTATCTGTGTTTTGTTGAAAGTCTTCAACTTTAGAAACGTGTCCAGAAAAGAAAGTGGCAGAAACTTTGACAGGAATGTCAGAAGCTGGGGAGCCTGACATTTCCCGGACCAGCGCCTAGGTGGGGATGGGAGGGGCCAGTGAAAGAGAATGGTCAAGGAGATGGTGGGCCTTTCTGACCAGCATCCACTCCCCTCCAATCCTGCCCCTCCAGAAGAAACCTGCAGCAGGAAGGGGGCCCCAGGTATAAGATGTTGCTTGGTGTTACTAAGATCCAAGGAAAAAGCAGATGACACAAAACGCCAGGATGTGAGCTCTGCCTCCTCCATCTCTCCTCCTATAAGACAAAGGGCAGAGAAAGTTGGAGGACAGAACAGGAAGAGAGGAGCAGGAGGGTGAAGGGGAGGCTTTAGCATTTTCCTCCACAGACAATGAGCTCCTTAAGGTACAGGCTGACTCATATTCTACACTTGCTGAGGTCCAGCACTGGACCTGGCACCCAGATGTGTGTAACATACATCTGCTGGATGAGAGAGTGGGGATAAATGACTGAATGAGCAAAAATAAGTAAATAAACAAACTAACTAACTAACTAACTAGCTAACTGAGATGGGCAAAGAGGCAGAATCACAGAGAGATGGCATCTCCTGGGTCTTTCCATTTTGGGGCCTGAGATGAGGTGGCAGAAGTCAGGGGTGGTACTGTACTAAAGAACAGGGCCGGGGCTATAATTTGGATCTTAAACATCCCCCAAAGGTCCTGGCTTAGTCCCCAGCATGGCAGTCTTAGGAAGTGGTGAAACCTTTACAAGGTGGGGCCTAATAGGAAGTCATTAGATTATTGGGATTGCCTTCAAAGAAGATAATGGACCCCAGTCCCTTCCTCTTCCTCTCTTTTGCTTCCTGGCTTGAGGTGAACTTTTTGTTCCATCGCACATTCCCTGCCAGGATGTACTGTCTTGCCACAGGCCCAAAAGCAACAGGGCCAGCAAATCATGGACTGGAACCTCCAAAATCCTGAGCCAAAATACTTGATTGTCTCAAGTATTTGTTACAGTAATAGAAAGCTAACTAACAGCCAGTTCAGAGGTCAGAGGTAAGGGGCTGGGGTTATAATAAAGGAAAGTCACCCACCTGGAGACTCAATGATGGCTGCTGCAACATAGAGACGCAGCCCCAGAAGGTCAATGATATTAATATTAGGCTTCTCCAGGGCACCCAGAACCTCAGCCTTTGAGAGGGAAATGTGGCTCTGGCCATCCACCAACTGGGGCAGAGGAGAAATAAGTGGGGTGAGACTGGAGCTCCCTGCCTCTCCTCCTCCCTATCTCCCCCACCTCCTTCCTACCTTGGTCTGAGTCTCCAGTCCCCGAAGGAAAGTCTTTTCACCATCCTCATCCAAAAGTGCAAAGCGCACATATGCCACCCCACGCACAGGCTTCCCATAGATGTACCTGGTGCCACAAAGAGATGGGGAAGAGGGTGGGCCAAGGGCTTGGGGAAATAATCTGGGAGGGAAGCAAACCGGGATCCACAGTCTGTTCATATGCATGGGGAGCAGGACCTGGCAGGGGAGTGGGTGTTACCTGGCCTGAATGTCTAATTGAATTTCACCAAGGTAGTCAGGTGCTGTCAGAATGTAGGGCTTCCCAGGGATGATCTTCACTTCAAAGTTGGGAAGGACTGACCCAGAATGAAGGAACAGGTGGGTCAGGCCCTCATGAAAGGACCCTTCAAAGACTCCCCTCCCCTCAGGGCTGTCCTGGTGCCACCACCTCTCCTTCCACCCCTTGTTTCCTTCACAAAAGGAGCTGCCTGCCCTTCATGTCTCCAGTGCTTACCATATTTCTTCACTTCAAACTGGGTGCTGCTGTTAGATTCCAGGCTATCTGAGAATCGGGCTGAGATCTTCCAGGTCCCTGGCCTGAAGACATATAAGGAAGGGACTCAGCCCTGTGCACAGAAAGCCAGTGGCCTGAATCCTCAGGAAGAAGACTATAAAGGTAAACCAGAGAATCAAATGGGACAGAGGCAGGGCATCTGGAATGTAACTGTCTATTGGAGGCAGAGAACCCCAAGGGAGAGGAGAATTAAGAGTGGTGTAAATGAAGAACCATCCTCTAGTTGAGGGAGCTCACTCTGAGATGTCTGGAATCAGGAAGTCATCCTGGAAGATGGATGAGGAAACGTATATCTCCTTCTTCCGCACAAGGAGACCATGAGAATTCTGCAAAGGCATTACAAGTGGTCTCAGGTGGGAGGTCACATCAGTAATCAGGGTCAGGAAGGCCAGAGGTCAGAGACTCACCTCCACTGAGACTATGAGGGGGTCAGTGGTTGGACGCATCTTTTGATCCAGTGAAAAGACCCGGTATTTAACTGGGAGTAGAGATGAGAGAGGTTAATTAACCAGGAGTCTATGTGCAAAGGGAGGTGGGCCCAATTCCAGGGAGTGAGGTGAAGCTAGTATTTGCTAAGCAACCCTCCAGTGTGGAGCTTTCTTTCAGGTTACCTCACATAAGGAGCACCAGTCATGTCCTGAGAGGGCAGGGAGGGAATTAAAGTAAAGGCCCTGGGGCTGAGGCTCACCTCGCTGGCCAGGGTTATAAATGGGCTGATCAGTCTGCAGAAAGAGGTGCCCCCGGCGAGAGGAGAAGAGCAGGTTGACACCTTGACTATCTGTGTCTTTTAATGGAGAATTCTTTAGCCATGGAGACTGGGCTACTAGCTGGACCTCAGGGGCTCTGCGCAGTTTGAAGAGGCCACAGCTATTTGCGTCTTCAATAGGGACCTACCAGAAGAAGGAGAGAGTGGGTCAGAAACGGAGCAGAAGAAAATGGACAGAGACCAGGACAGAGACCAAGACTGAAACACCAGGACACTTCTGAGGTGGGAAAAGAGGAGGGAGGCCAGTGAGGAAGACAAAATCACTTAAAAAACAAGAAGAAGGGTATGGGAACCAGTTACCTGGAGGCTGAGGAGTAGAAAGTCTTTTTCTGAGCTGAGGGTGAAGTCCTTCTTTGGGGAACAGGCATCATTATTATGACTTGGGTTTCTCAGGAACACAAATCCTTTCACTACCTGTCCTGGGGGGACATCATGGAGTTGCACCCCCACTGACAGGGGCACTCCCAGATTAACCACAGAAGGAGAGAACAGGAGCAACCTAGGGAAAATGGCAAAGGTTGACAGTCAGACTCCGCCTGATCTGTCCACCCTGGCTCTTCCTCACCCTTGAATAGGGTCCCATTGCCACCTCTGCCCCCACCCAAGAACCCAGTACCTTCCCCTGGACCTTGGCTTCTGCAGCGACAAGGTGAAGAAGCTGGACATCCAGATCAACCCGCAGAGGAGCCTCATGGCTCATGAATCCAAGAGGGGTTAGATCTGTTTGTCTATCTGTTCCCTTCTGGTCAACCTAGGGCTTGGGGCAGCGTTGACTCTGGACCTTGCTCCTCCCCTTAGCCCAGCTAAGCCGGGAAACCACGTGATGGTCAAGAAATGCAGCTGGCCCCAGGCCCAGTGTTGGGGGAGCAGCCTGGATAACAGGGTCTCTGAGGGAATCTGAAGAAATCTTGGCCCAGAAATGAATTTTGTCCTCTCCCTGTTAACCCCCTCATCCCAGTGCTGGGTATCTCCTCCAATTGAGTGAACATGAACAATATGTGTGAACATGAACTTGCTGTGCATAAACCTGCAGGGGCCCAACATGGCCTAGACATGTGGGACATTTATGTGGTCCTAACAAGACAAGGGTGGGCTTCTAAAACCCTTGCCTCTTACTTTCACCCCCACCCAAACTGAACTATATAATTGTTTGCTTTCTGTTGGCCCTAACAGAAACCGTGTGGTTCATAAGATCAGGTGCATCCTCATTACCTACAGGGAAAGCAGCTTGAATATCAGTTAGCCGTTGTCTTCTCTGAACAATGAGGCAAAGATCAGGACTAAATTTGGCTTCATCTCTGCCCAAAATGAGACACCTGAACACACACATCACATTAAACAAAGGACATCCAGAAGATATCACAGACAGAAGCACTTTATTTGGCAATTTCAACCCAATATGTAGGGCAGAGGGCTCTGCCTCCTTCCCAGCCTCCCCAGAAGTCCCACCTTCATCCATGACAGGCAGCAGCTATGGTCTTGGCACAGAATCTGGCTCCACATGCCACCATGGGTCAGAGCCCAGGTTCGCAGCAGCAGTCCTAGCCAGGCCTCTTTACCCACGATAGCCCAGCAAGCACTCATCCTGGTACCCAGGCTTCCCAAGGTGACCCAGGCTCAACCACATTAGGTAGCATTCCCAGGACCCTCTAGTCCCACTCCAAGGCAGTGAGCAGAAACAAGTAGAATCCTCATGTCTCTGGCAGGCGGAGGAGAGTTCCAGAAGTGGTAGAGACACTGTGTAGGAGAAACACAAGACTGAGTCAGCTCCTGGGCCCAAGATGAGAGAACTCAGGACTTGATAAGGGGTCTTACTGGGTTCTGGAGAAGAATAAGAGAGAAACGAGGCTTCGCTAGTGAATCAAGCATAAGCAAGAAAGAAATCCAACCCTGGGCTACTGTTATGTCATCTATTAGAAGTCAGAGGTCAGAGTCCAGGGGACAAGACTCACCAGTCCACCAGCTGGGCTCCAATGAGGTCATGAACATGGTAGGCAAGACCAAGCCGCACTGCGCCAGGTGCCCGACGGCCCAGGAGCTCTGACAGGAGTAGCTCCCGGTACTTGGCCTTCCGGACCATGCCAAGGACAGCCTGGCGCCCTGGAGGAGAGGTGGCACAGGAAAGGGAAAAGGTGAATAAAGCCTAAAGAGTCATCAAAGGATACTCCTGAGTAGCTGAGAGCTCAAGCTGCAGACCTTTAACAAAGCACTTGATGAATCTCCCAGCTCCAGGCACAGCTAGCCACCAGCTTCCAGCATCACGGACAGTGAGGACTCCAGCATTTACCAGGTGCCTGAGGGCAGTGGGAAGTCAGGTGAGAAGCAGCCTGGACCCAGATCTCTCATCTGTTCGTGTTGGGACACTAAGTCTCCAGAAACATGGGTGATCATGCAACAGGGAGCAGATAAGAAAACCCCAACCTGGGGCAGCTGTCTGCTGTTTACCACCTCCATGCTACTGCTAGCTCCATTCCCCTGCCTGAACATCTTCCTTACACTCTTTATTTTCCGGTCACTATTAGTTTTTCACTAAAGCAGTTTCTCCTCTTGGAAGCCCTTCCTGACAAGTCCTGGAACATACTTGAGGGGAGTAATGATTTTCTCTGTACCCACCATGTCCTATGCAATCTCACCACACTTCCTGTCACACCTTACTACCAGCATCTGCTTCCCCAAGAAAGACTGGTACTTGATTTCTAAGATGCTTTCTTCACACATACATGGGTTTTAAAGTAAGAGGCCAGAACCTGATATGGCCCCCTGAAATTGTGCCTTTTCTTAGCCCTTACCCAGTTTTTTTTTTTTTCTTTTTCTGGCCTCAGCCTCATGATCTTCCTGCCTCAGCCTCCTGAGGGCTGGGGTAATAGGCCTGCAACACCACACCTGGCTTTGGGGGCTTTTTTGAATATGAATGTTTGGAGGAATTGCAGCTCCTACCATTCTCTATCCTCTTAGTCCCAGATGATCAACATCAGGCATTTCTAGTTCCTGCCAGGCCCCACATGCATTTTTTTCTTTATTTATTCATATATTCATATGTGTGCACATTGTTTAGGTCATTTCTCCCCACCATCCCCAACTCCTTGTCTCTCCCCTCCATATGCCATTTGATAAGCCCCCAGCTCTCTTGAGCTCTAATCTGGGACTCTTTTCAAGGTCCCATGTAAGACAGGACTTCTCTCTTGCAGGGAGAGGTATGAACTTAGATCATTTTATTAAACAGAAAAATTATCCTTATTTGGCAGGCTCACTAGAAGGAAAAAGACAAGCCTAGATGGGACTGCAGGGAGGCAGGGAGATGCAAGATGCCCAACTTTGTTGATCCTCTAAGTCTCACGTGATCTCTGGGTCCCTGAAGCCAAAGGTCTGTGTCATTTGGTCCTGCTGGAAACTAAGGTCCCCACAGGCTGGAAGCACTGAGGCCAAAAACTTCTGCACTGCCCCAGCATATGGTCGACCATCACAGGCCTTGAGGACCTATAATCAGAGATGAGATTCATGGTCCCACCTTCACCCACCACCCACCTCCACCCCCAGGACAACATTTGTCTTCCTGATTTCCCTCTTACCCAGGCCCTTCCTCCTCCTGCCCTTTTTCTCCCTCTCTCTCATTTTACTTCTTGTCAAGACCCTGGGCCCTCTCCATGGGATGTAATGAAACATTTTTATTTCCATTTCCCAATTTCCCTGCCCTCCCCTGCCCATCACTGCCCATCCCCCTCCACACACACACACACACACATACTCTGGTCCTGTAGTCTTCGGTGAAGATAATTCCATGGGCATCCAAGTCAAAACCCAGCTGGATGATTCTGATCTCTCCCTGCTCTTGAAGCTCCTTCTGTCTCCAGAGATGGAAGTGAAGAGAAAGTCATGGTAAGACACTCTGCTATATTCCGGGCACCTTGGGGCAGGGATTTTGTTTACCAGTACTGGGGCATTTTTACTGTGTGGGGAGATAACTAGGTACATCAAGCAGCCTTTTCCAACTACTTACCCATCTCCCATCTACCTGCCTTATGAGTTATCTATCAAATAATCAATATTTTTTTTCTAAAAATAGACCCATGCCAGATTAAATGCTGATTAAGACTCAGGCCCTCCCCTCAAGGAATTAGTAGTCTGGAGTTGGGGGAAAATGAGGAGAAATATTAGATAAAATGTTTAAAATAATAATAAACCAGGACTTCTGTTTGCAGAAATACAGCAAGAACCAAACCATCTGTTGAAAATTAACTACAATGCTTGATAAGGGCTGAGGGCATGGCTTATAGTACAGGTACAGCACCTGCCTAACAATGCTTGATAAAATATTATTTAAGCTTTTGGTGTCAGTAGCCCTCCCATAATCACAGTTACTAAAACTTGCCAGACTTTCTGTAAAAAGTGCAGCAAGCACCAACCTCACAAAGTGACACAGTACAAGAAGGGCAAGGATTCTTTACATGCCAAGGGAAAACAGCATTATGATAGGAAGTGGAGTAACTATGGTGGGCAGACCGAGCTAATTTTCCAGAAAAAACCTAAAACTACAAAGAAAACAGTGCTGAGGCTTGAGTGTGTGAGCCCAACTGCAGATCTAAGAGAATGCTGGCTATTAAGAAATGCAAGCATTTTGAACTGGGAAAAGATAAGAAGAGAAAGGGACAAGTGATCCAGTTCTAAGCTCCATCTTTTGTTTTTTTAGGAAGAAAATAAAATCATGTGGTCAAAAAAATATTATTTAAAAATTGTTTAAGTATTAAAGAGCTTACAAGACAATAGGAATTACCAGAGTAACAACATCTAATTGGAAATAAGAACTCAGAGAGAACCGAACATAATGAGGGCACTTGCTGATCTAAGCAACTCTGTTCAGCACATGGACAAAAATAACAAGGGTACACAAGGAAACAAAGCTCAAAAGAAACAGACCCTAAAAGATACATGCAATAGTGGAATTATTTTTAAGGCTATTTTTTTAATGAGTACCAAAATAGTTACATAGAGGAAAGGATTCTACTGTTCTACAGCAATGATAGAGGAACTATAGTTCACAACAACTTATTACATATTTTATAAGAAATTAAGAGAAAGATACAGCTCAGTGGTCGAGTGCTTGCTCAGCATGTGCAAGAACCTAGACTTGATACCCAGAACTACAAAAAAAAAAAAAAAAAAGAAAGAACTAAGACAGGAGTTTGAAGGTTCCCAACACAAAGAAATGAGATAGAAATACTAACTACTCTAATTTGCTCATTATATATTATATACATATAACAAAGTATCACATAGTGCTCTAGCAATATGTACACTTATTTTATGTCAAAAAGATTATCTTAAAAAAATTATGTTCCTAGTGCTGAAATAAAAAGCCAAGATGGAAAATATCAGTAGGGAATCATAAAAGGACATATCAGGTTTAAAAAATGTCTATGTAGAAAATCGAGATGTGAAAAAGAAAGTAAATGAAATTAAGACCTTATAAATCAGGTTTGAAAAACATCTAAGTAGAAAATCTAGAAGTGAAAAATAAAGTAAGTCAGGTGCCAGTGGCTCATGCCTATAATTCTAGCTACTTGAGAAGCTGAGATCAGGAAAATCATGGTTTGAGGCCAGCCCAGGCCAATAGTTTGTAAGACCCTCATCTCCAAAATAACTAGAGCAAAATGGACTGGAGATGTGGCTCAAGCCCTGAGTTCAAACTCCAGTCCTATCAAAAACATAAGTAAATGAAATTAAGACCTTAAATCTTATGTGTTGAATAAGGATATGTTGAATGCATTAGGCACAGATGAATAAAAAACTATTAATCTGCAAGAGAGATTTTAAAAACTACTTGGAATACAAGGAAGAGAGTAAAAAATATTGAAAATACATAAAAGGCTACTAGAGACTTAAAGAATACAAAGAGAAGGTCAAATGTATATTTAGGTCCCAAAAAAAAAGAAGATGACAAAGTAGGGGAGATATACCCTACTTTAATGTAAAGATATACCCTACTTAACTTTTATGGTATATTAATATACCATAGACGTATATTAATCCAATTCTCATAAATTCACAGAACAAAAGAACAAAATAATCATTTCAATAATGACCTTAGCTATCATGAATTAGTAACTGAATAATAACATATTATTTTCAAGTATACATATAACACTTATCAAAACTGACCTTAAAATACAAAGCAAGCCTCAATAAATTTCAAATGACTGAAATCACAATGTGTACATTCTCTGGCCACAATATCACTTATGCCAGAAATCAGTAATAAGGTAAAAGAAAATATGACATTCATTTCTAATCAACCCAATAAGTCAAAGAAAAAAATCACAAAGGAGATTAGAAAATATTTCAGATTAATTATAAAAATACATACCAAACCTTACTTCTTTCTCTTGCGCTCTCTCTCTCTTTCTCTCTCTTGCTCTCTCTCTCTCTCTCACACACACACACACACACTTAGAAACTACATTCTTACATGCTATAGTAATAAAGATGAAAAATAATGGGAAAAATAAAGTTAAAAAATTGAGAGAAAACAGAATATAATACAGAAAGCACAGAAAGAAACAAGGCCAAAGAATTTATTTTATTTTGTTTTGTTTTGTTTTATTAAGATAGAGTCTTGCCATGTAGCCCAGGCTGGTCTGGAACTCTCAGATTTTCATTTTTTTCTTATAATGCTGGGCACTGAACCCAAGGCATTATATATGCTAGATAAGCGCTCTAGCACTGAGCTATATATCCAGTCCTTGACCTCGAACTCTTGCTCTCCCTGCTCAGCCTCCAGAATGCTGGATACAGGCATGTGCCACCATGAGCAGGTAAAAGGCTGATTCTTTGAAAGACTACTAAACTGTTGGCCCAAGCCTGTAATCCTAGCCCTTGGGAGGCAGAGGCAGGAAGATAACAAGTTTGAGGCCACCATGGCCTACACAGCAAGACACTGTCAAAATAAGGAAGGGAGGCTGAACACTGGTAGCTCATGTCAGTAATCCTAGCTACTCAGGAGGATTGCAGTTCAAAGCCAACCAGGGCAAATAGTTCGTGAGACCCTATCTCAAAAAAAAAACCCATCACAAAAAAGAGCTGGTGGAGTGGCTCAAGGTGTAGGTCCTGAGTTCAAGCCCCAGTACCACAGAGGGAAAAAAAAAAAAAAAAAAAAAAAAGGAAACGGGGGTGGGGGGGAGGGGGAGGAAGGGAAGGAAAGAAGGTAACACACATGCACAAGAAATTAATGTGAGTCAACTCCCTGTATAGCTATCCTTATCTCAACCAGCAAAAACACTTGTTCCTTCCTATTATGGCTTATACTCTCTCTACAACAAAATTAGAAATAAGGGCAAAATAGTTTCTGCTGGGTATTGAGGGGGTGGGGAGGAGAGGGAGGGGGCGGAGTGGGTGGTAAGGGAGGGGGTGGGGGCAGGGGGGAGAAATGACCCAAGCCTTGTATGCACATATAAATAATAAAAGAAAAAAAAAGAAAACTAAATTCGGTAAGCCACTGGCGAAAATGACAAAGGAAAAGGGTGAGAAAGATTAGAAAAAGCACAGGTAATCAATATAAAGAATAAAAAACAACACTGGGGTACAGGTCAAATGGTAGAGTACTTGCCTAACAAGCATGAGTTCCTGAGTTCAATCTCCAATTCTGCCAAAAAAGAAAAAAAAGCAGGCTGGAATACCTGTAGCACTTGGGGACTAGGGCAGGAGGATCATGAGTTCCAGGCCAGCTAGAGCTACATAGTGAGACCCTGTCTCAACCTCCTCCCCACAAAAAGAAAAGATAAATGAAAACTCGGTCATCAGTTCAGACTTTACAGAAAACAACATGAGATTACAAGCTCTGTGGCAATAAATTTGAAAATTTAGATGAAATTTATAAATTCCTAAAAAAAATAATTTCTTTTACCAAAGTGGGCAAATTAGAATAGATTTATAACATGAAAATCTATGAGATGAACTAACCAACAGCTACATAGAACTTGGAAAAATCTCAAAAATATTTGGCCAATGAAACAGGAAATAAGATTTTGTTGTTGTTGTTGCTGTTGTTGGCGGCACTAGGGTTTGAATTCAGGGACTCACACATGCTAGGCAAGCATTCTACCACTTGAGCCATGCCCCCACCCTTTTATAACAAGATACAAATAGTGTCTTAGTCTGTTCTTGCACTGTAACGAAAATATCTGAACCTGGACAATCAATTAATAACAGAAATTTATTTCTCAAAGTTCTGGAAGCTAAAATTCAAGGTCAAGGTGGCAGCAGGTTCATTGTCTGGTGAGGACCCAGTCTCTGCTTCCAAGATGGCACCTGGTTGCTGTGTCCTCTAAAGGGGAATGAACATTGTGTCTCCACATGGCAGAGGATGAAAGGACCAGAAAGCTCTCTAAAGACTCTTTTATAAGGGCACTGACCCCATTTATGAGGGCAGAGGCCTAATAACCACATCCCCAGGAGCCCCACCTCTTAATATGATTACACTGGGTGTTAGGTTCCAAAATATTAATTTTGGAGGGACATATACATGCAAACCATAGCATTCTACCTCTGTTCCCCTAAAATTTATGCCCTTCTCACATACATATGTTCATGCCATCCCAAAAAGCCTTAACTTGTTCCAGTACCTATTCAAAAGTCTAAAGTCCTAAGTCTCAGCTAAATAAGATATGGAGGAGACTCTGATGTTCATCCTTAGGTAAACTGTTCTCTAGCTATAAACCTGTAAAATCAAATAAGTGCTGCCAAGACCCATCTAAGTCGGTAGTAGAGCACTTGCCTACCATTTCTTAAGCTCTGGGTTCACTCCCTAGCACCAATATAAACAAGCAAAAATAGTCCTTATGTTTGAACTTAAACTCCAAAGTGATGGTATTAAGAAGTAGGGCTTTTGGGAAGTGAGTGGGCCATGAGGGCTCTTCTCTCATAAACAGAATTAATGTCCCCTTATAAAAGAGACTTCAGACAGCTGCCTTGCTCTTCTATTTTTTATGTCATGTAAGAATACAGCAACTTGCTAGATGGAAGCAGAAAGAAACAGCCCTTACCAGATACTGAATCTGCTGGTACCTTGATCTTGGAGTTCCAGTCTCTAGACTGAAAGAAATAATTTCTGTTGTTTATAAGTTACCCAATCTCAGGTATTTTGTTATAGCAGCATAAACAGACTGAAAGACATATAGTATGATTTCACTTGTAAGTGAAAAAATAGGTAAAGTTAAGCTATTTATTTATGAATATACATATAGGAAGTATAAAGAAAACCAAGGGAACAATTGTTGGGGTAGTGGTCACCTCTTAAGAATTTTGATAATGTGTGTGTGTGTATACATACACACACACACACACACACACACACACACACATATAAAATGTTGGCTGTGTTCTATAGTTTGGCTTAGGTGGTAGTTTAGTGGGTGTTTTCTTTTTTATAAACATTCTTTAAATTCCTTGTGCACGTTTTAATTTTCTTTTTTGCAATTTTTAAAGCTTTTAAAAATAAAAGCCAACACCAGTATCTGACTTGTTAATCATGAGATCATGAGACTGGTACAAGTCTCCATTCTCCTTTTCTTTTCTTTCTTTTTTTTTTTTTAACATCTTGCCATTGACCTTCTACTAGCTAAACGCAAAGGACAGATTTCAGGTTTTTTTATTTTTTTTTTTACTTGAGCTCTTCACAGACCACTGCCTCAAATTGTAGGTTCTAACATTGCCAACTACTCCCACCTTTCTTGAAAAACTCTTTACTCCCACAACAGGCCTCTTCCAGGCTTCTTAACTCAGGCAGTTCCTTCTCAGCCCTTTTCACAGATTCCTCTTCCTTTGCTTTCCCTTTAAACCAGTGGACCTCAACTTCAAAGGCAGTAGGTAACAAAATGTAGATTTCCACATCCCTTCTTTTACATTAACCTTGAGTGAGCTCCAGGAACCTCTATTATTTGAATAAGTAGCCCAAGCAATTCTAACACAGGTGGAACAAAGACTTTACATTGAACAACACTGCCTTGAATGCTGGTGTCTCCCAGCACCGTGGATTTGGCCCTAGGATCTTCTACTCTAAACCTAGAGTCCTTACCTTGGATCTAAGAGAGTCTTGTGAAACACTTCTCCACAAATTTTATGTATACTTTGTATATATATAACACCTTCTAAACTTTGTAAGGTTAGAAATTACTCCTCTATTCTTCCTACCGATCTCACTCACATTCACAAACTGAACCACTACTCACACCTCCATGACTTTTAATTCTGTATTACTGTCCCAGAATTATCTGCAACCATCATATCCAATTGTCTACTACTGCATAGTCTTCTCATGCTTCACAAGTACCTTCCACTCAACTTGTTCACCTGCCCCCAACAATTCAATGTTTGCCTCTTCTGTGATCTGGGAAATCTGGGAGTTACACTGGACTCCGCCCTCTTCCTCACTCTCCACATGCCTCACTCTTGACCGCCTCTCCTCCCACATTCTCCTAATTCAGGCCTTCTCCAATTCTCGCTTGCAGCACTACCTTCAATACGCCCTTCCCTATCCTGTTTAACATTCTCTTATAGCTCTTCACCTTCAGTGCAAGGCGGGAACAGCACTGATGGACAAGGCCAGTGGCCATCTGACGTCCGCCTGCATTCCCAGAGCAGTTTGCTTGAACCATGCCCCGCGACTGCTTCCGCCAAAGCCTCGCTCTTCCCTCCTCTTGTCTTGGCCTATCACCTGCTGAATAGCGGGCGGACGAACTGAGGGTCTAAGTGACGGGGACTTGGCGAGTGCCATGAGGCAAGGAAGGGGACTTCGGTGGGGGCTCTGACGCCACTCACCAGCTGCCGGTCGGCCACCGTCCGGTCAGGCACGAGGCTGTAGACCTGGCTCCTCAGCGCGATGGGCGGCAGCGTATCCTCGAACAGGCCTCGCGGAAACAGCTGCACTAGCTCCGCGACTGCCGCGCGCGCCGAGCCTGGGTGGAGAGAATTGTGTCACTGACACGGAACCGGGGCGGGGGGTGGAGAGACAATTACAAGGAGCTGTTCTTTCAGTATCCCCGGTTACCCCGGGGTTGCCATGGTTACCCGACTCGCCCCTCAGAGGATCCACTTCCACAGGCCCTCGCTCCCGTCGCCTCTTCAGTCCAAAGGTCTCTGGTGCCAGACGATGCCTCTTCCGGCTCATATCCCGGTATTTAACGGTACCGGGGAAGGGGCAAACGTAGAGCTAAGGGCTAGTGAAAATGGGGTCTTCCGGCGCACAGTAGTGACGTTGACGTCGCTGGGCGTGGCTTATGAGACCAGGTGACCGACTGACGTAATGACGAAAAAGGCGTCCATTACTCATCTTTCGGGCATTTGCCGGACCGCGGCTTCACGTCTGGGCTGCCACGGATTGGCTCCCTCTGAGAGCATTCCTGTTCAGGGACGGGAAGCGTGGACCGTGCACAGCTGCAGGTGGCCACGTTTGGCCCAAACTTCCGGTGTAAACCTCACCACATCCCGCGTCTGAGGATTTGCAAGCCACAGTCGCTGAATGATTCCGTCATCAAAAGCAGAGAAACCACCTTTGCATCCTTCTTCGGAATTTTTTTTTTTTTCCTTCTTCGGCTTCTCACGTGACTGCCCTTACTCATAGTCTTGCGCAGGTGGAAGGCAAGGTTGGAGAGCTTTGAGGTAACCTGATCCTTCTCTCTTTTGGCGGTACTGGGGTTTGAATTCAGGGCCTCACGCTTGCAAATTAGGCGCTCTACCACTTGAGCCATTCCACCAGACTTACCAGATCCTTGATCTGAACCCAGACTCCCTTCCTGACCACACTGCGTTTGCAGGGCCTAGGAGTTGGAGGTATAGAGCAAGGAAAAGGGCTGCAAAGCACTTGATTGTGGCTGTGTGTGAGGGGCTGGGGCATGCATATTTCAAGGCCAGAACCTGGAAGTCAGGAAGCTTGCTCAGTCCTGACCTACTCTGTAAAACGAAACTTTTTCCCTCAGGACTTCATGGAACCCAGAGAAACCAAGAGAAAAGCTGAGAATATAGAGGTAGCTGAGCCTCGACACAAATCCCTCCACTCAGCACCCTCACTGCCCACAGAGCCTGCCCTCTACTCTGGACCCTTTCCTTTCTACCGGCGCCCTTCTGAACTAGGCTGCTTCTCCCTGGATGCACAACGCCAGTACCATGGAGATGACCGAGCCCTCCGCTACTACAGCCCACCCCCTACCAACAGTTTAGGCCCTGACTTTGACCTCAGGGATGGATATCCTGATCGATACCAGCCCCGCGATGAGGAGCTCCGGGAGGGGCTGGACCACTTGTTACGCTGGCTTCTGGAACACCGAGGCCAGCTGGAGGGGTGAGCTAAGTGTAGCACACAGTAGATCTGGAGGCCTGTCATGCCCTCTAAAGTTAGGAGACCCACAGCTAGAATGATAATCAACCCCTACAGGGGGCTTAAGATTATTCTAAAAGGGTGCCAGATGAGCTAAAGCTTGTGTCAGACCTTCAGCCTCTAACTCTTCCTCTCAGGGGTCCACGCTGGCTGGCAGGGGCCGTAGTGACATGGCGGGGGCATCTGACAAAATTGCTGACCACACCTTATGAGCGGCAGGAGGGCTGGCAGCTGGCAGCCTCACGGTTCCAGGGAACACTGTACCTGAGTGAGGTGGAGACGCCGGCTGCTCGGGCTCAGAGGCTTGCTCGGCCACCCCTCCTCCGGGAGCTTACATACATGGGCTACAAGTTTGAGCAGTACATGTGTGCAGGTGAGACTTGTACCAGCTCTGTGACCCCTTTCCCCTTCCTCAGAGATTGAGTCCCCAATCCTGCTGCTGCTTCTCTCCTTGTGCAGACAAACCTGGAGGCTCCCCAGACCCCTCTGGAGAGGTCAACACCAATGTGGCCTTCTGCTCTGTGCTACGCAGCCGCCTGGGAAACCACCCTCTGCTCTTCTCTGGAGAAGTAGACTGTACAGACCCTCAGGCCCCATCCACACAGCCCCCTACCTGCTATGTGGAACTCAAGACCTCCAAGGAGATGCACAGCCCTGCCCAATGGAGGAGTTTCTACAGGTTCAGGATATGAGTGGGCAGGGTGAGAGCCTAGACTTAACAGCTGGGAAAGAGACCTGGGGAAGAAGGGTTCCCACTGACTTCTTGCCTTTCCTGTTAGACATAAGCTCCTGAAATGGTGGGCTCAGTCGTTCCTCCCAGGGGTCCCAAATGTTGTTGCCGGGTTCCGTAACCCAGAGGGTTTCATCTGTTCCCTCAAGACCTTTCCTACCATGGAGATGTTTGAACATGTCAGGGTAAGTCAATGGTATCAGCTCCCACCTGTATCCCCCTGCCTCCTGCACCCAAGACCACAGGTTCAGAGTCCAGGGCTGTAGTCTATTTTTCCCTTCAGCCATTCCCACCCTCACTACCAGTCTTCTGCCTCCTCTGTCCACTCCAGAATGACCGTGATGGCTGGAATCCCTCTGTGTGCATGAACTTCTGTGCTGCCTTCCTTAGTTTTGCCCAGAGCACAGTTATTGAGGATGACCCCAGGTGAGGCATTCAGCTCTATGCACCCTCTCTGGATCCCAGGAACTCAGACTCCAGCCCTTACATCACACTTCCTTTTGCCCCCAGGCTTGTCCACCTCTTCTCTTGGGAGCCTGGTAGCCCAGTCACTGTGTCTGTACATCGAGATGCACCCTATGCCTTCCTGCCCATGTGGTATGTGGAAGCCATGACCCAGGACCTCCTGTCACCCCCTAAGACACCTTCTCCCAAGGACTGATGCTTCGGAGGGGCTGATCCTGTCTCAGTGAAGATAATAAAGCATATTTCTAAGTGGTTCTCCCTGCTATGTCTGAGCTGAGTAATCCCTGCCCAACACTCCAGTATACTCAGTGGTCTGCTGCTTTATTACACTTTTACTCCAAGGTCATTCACTGGGTATAAAGGCTGGCTGCAAAAACGATGTCCCGCCGTAGCAGAGTGGCTGCTGTCTCCATCTTGGCGCCCAGCACAGGCTCCCCTACCAGGCGGGCTGCCCCTCGCAGTGAGCGACACATCTCAGCGAGGCGCTGGATGCAGCGGACCACCAGGCCTTCAGGGGTCCCAGAGAGCCCTGCTAACTCAGAGAATGGCTGTAGGGAGAGAAGAATAAGGATTGGAATGTGCCAGGCCTGGGTAACCCCAGCTGTCCACAAAACTCCAATCCTCAGGTACTCACCATGCCCCGGGCCCACTCATACACAACCTCAACCAGCCCAAAATTCAGCTCCTCTACAAATTCCTCCACTGTCTGGTTCAGACCACAGGCTGCCTGGACTTCACCAATCCGCTTAGCCACAGCCCGGACACGTTCTACCCCCTGCAGAGAGGGAAGGAGAGGTCAAGGCCTGCCTTCTTGCTCCAGGACTAGGGAGGTCTGGATCAAGAAAGATGTGCCCACTCTCAGAGACACTCACCCTGCTGAAGGGGGGCACCTAGAGGTGGGGGAAATGTCACAGCCCAGGAAAGGTGGTATCCCCTACCTCCTTAAGGGCATTTGGGAGCTGATCCCCAGGGTCCCCAGGGCTCTGGCAGACCAGACCAGAGAGCAGAGCCGCAATCTCTTCAGGTCGCAGAGTGCTCAATGCATTGTCAAACATGAGCTCAGTGAGGAGCAACTCGTGGCTACTCATGGCACAAGCTACCCGTCCTGCCAGCTTCACAGTGCCCGCCTCATCCACATAACCCAGGGTTCGGAGCACCTGTAAGAAAAAGGGTGATAGTGGGTGTTGGGAGCCTGCCATCCCCTCCTACACTACTCCCCCCACCATGTCCCTCCCACCTCTACTCGCTGGTGGTACTCAGGGAGCAGCAGCAGTGACTGATCGGACAGTAGGAAGTGCAGGTGCTCCATCTCCTTCTGTATCTGCATTCGCTCCCGCAGCTTTAGATACTGTAGAGAACAACAGACAGGAGCCTCTGAGCCTTTTCACCCTCAGTAGGGATGCACTAAGGACAAGAGCTGAGGGAGGCGCAGCCAGTCTACTAGGGAACACAGAGGAAAAGCCCCCCTCTTTACTTGGGAGCTACCTGAGTAGGAAAACGGGGGCTATGTACACACTGAGCCCCCTGGATCAGCTCCTCCAGCTTTCGGGCCCGGAGCCCACCTTCAACCACAGACACATCCTTGAGCTGCAGGTCATTGACAGGGTCAAGGGTGGGGGGTCCTGCTGGGTAGGCCTGAGCAAGACGTAGCAATTCCTGGACAGCAGTTGTCACAGCTGCAAGGGGAGGATCTTTCCTAAATAGGAAACAGGTTTTGAGACCTGGGACAAGAGGCTTCTTTGCCATAAGGGCCTGCCTCAGGCCAGGCAAATCCCCCTGCCATCCTTCTACAGTCCCCTTCAGGCTAAGAAAGTCTCCCTTGCACAGCCTCTGCATCTGGTACCACATGCCCCTCCCTGGGAAAAGAAGCCCCATCCCCCAGCATGTCTGACCTGAATTTCGGTTGCTGTCTCTTGCTGAAGTCCTCTAAGATCTTCTCCCCATTCACCCGAAGCACCTTTGTGGTGATGGCAGCCACATCTCCTGGCTGGAGCTTGGCCACAGTGTGGTCACAGGGCCCTGGGAAAAGGGAGAATAGGTAACATCTCACAGTGGACCCAGGCACCCTGCTTACACCACTGTCAACAAACCAGACACCTGCCTCACTCTCACCTTCAGGCAGGAATAGCTTGAAGCCCACAAGGTCATCTGGATGAGGTACATCTGGAGTGGCTGGCCCCCTGTCCTGTGGGTCCTCAGACACAAGCTTATCACACAAGACCAGGGTTGTGAAGACTCTGCTGGTAGAGTTTGAGGAGACCTGGGGGAGGCCGAAAGGCCAGAACAGGGAGGTTAGGAATGAAAATCAAAGGTAGAAACCAGATGCCCATCCTTGGGCAAGGATCAGGGAGCCACCTATGAGCCTACCAGTATGAAGGGGTAACCAAGTCACCCAATTAGAGCAGTTTCCTCTTTTCCCTGCCCCCAGCTATAATACTCAGGGAACAAGAAAAGGAGATGGCATGAAGTGGTGGTGATGGAAGGAAAGGAGAGGAAAATAAGAGTATGGTAGTGGCTGCAACCTGCCCCAGCCAAGGGGGTCAGATGGTGTTAGGGCTTGCTCCCTTGCTCCCTCCCACCCTCTGGGGTCTAAATCCCCATGGTTCTCACCTGAAGGATCACACCCAATGCATTGTGATGCTCCTGATTCTTCACAATCACCACCCTTCCCACTGAGAGAGATTTCAGCCCATTTACAGACTCCATGATGCGTCGCTGAAGAGCAGGATGTGCACAAGGGGATACAGAAGGAGACATCACCAGGACACTGGGACTGAGTTCAGAGCACCCAGGGTGATCCACTGTCTTCCTCCCTTCCCCCATCATCTCCCAACATTCCCACACCCTCACTAACCTGGATCATGTTCCGGGTCTCTGTCAGTTCCTCCCCCCAGCTATAATATTCAGGCAGGTCAACCAGTTGTCCAGTCATGTCGGGTTCCTCCAAGGCTCCCAGCTTCTTGGTTAGTTCAGCTAGAGCCTGCTCATGGGCCTGAGCAGAAGGAGGTTGTGAAACAAGAGACTCCAGACCTAGCCTGCCACACCTTCCACATTCACCCCACTAGCACTAGATGCCCACCCTTCCCAACCTAACTTTGTCTGACTTCCTGCCTGGTCTACTGGTCACCCCAACCATCTCACCTTGCTATCCTTGCGAGATGGAAACTCAGAAAAGCTCCTCTTCATCATGTCCTCCACTCTAAGAGCATCCACCCGTAGCAAGTTGAGGATCATACTATACGTGAGGCGGAACTGGGACTGCAGCTGGGATGGCTTCCCCTGGAGCCAGGTCACAGAAGTCAATGAGACCAGGGTGGAACCTATGCGCCCTAGCCAGTCCTCTGAGGACTGAGTCTACTCAGATCTGGTCCCAGCTCTGCAACTATGCAGCCTCAGATAAACCACCTGTTTATCTCCTCTGTAACATAAGGGAGTAAAATTAAATCAGACTCTCAAAGGCCCTATCTAGCTCTCTATTCACAGTAGCAATAAATCTCTTTCTTGGATTTGCTCACTTCTACCTCCCCTTCTCCCAGGAAAAACAAAAAAAGTCAGAAAAGCAGGTGGGAAGGAGTGAGGGGCAGAGGACTGGGGGAGAGAGAACCCAGCAAATCTCCAGAGGTAGAGTCCTGCCTGGCTTGGCCTCATGCCAGCTCTGCTCACCATCATCATGCGGTGCAGATCTGCCATCTCAGGCACACGGCCCTTGCACAGCAGGATAACAGTGCCTGTAGGGTCCAGGCCCCTCCGGCCGGCCCGGCCTGCCATCTGCACATATTCTCCAGGGAGCAGATCCCGGAAGGTAGAGCCGTCGTGTTTTCTCATGGAGTCAAACACCACTGTACGTGCTGGCATGTTTACACCCATGGCAAAAGTCTCAGTGGCAAACAAGACCTGGGACAGAAGGGAAGAGAGGATCAGTGAAGGGGCTCTGCATACATCCCAGACCTGGCCAAGCCCACCTCACTGTGGCCAAAGCAAAGTAGGCCCAAGTTCAGTCCCTGGTCACTACTTGCAGGATCTCATTTAACTATCCATGCAAATCCCCAAAGTAAGGACTAACGTTTTCCTCATCATGCTTAATGCAGTTTCCTATTGCTTTCCTTTTGCCTCCATATCCCACTTCTAACCCCACTGCAATGATTCCAATGTGCATAACAAAAATCCTTTTGTGTCCAAGAGGCCACGAATAGCCAAGGCAATACTCAGTCAAAAGAACAATGCTGGAGGTATCACGATACCTGACTTCAAACTATATTACAAAGCAATAACAATAAAAACAGCATGGTACTGGCACAAAAACAGACATGAAGACCAGTGGAGAAGAATAGAGGACCCAGATATGAAGCCACACAACTATAACCAACTTGTCTTTGGCAAAGGCGCTAAAAATATACAATGAAGAAAAAGCAGCCTCTTCAACAAAAACTGCTGGGAAAACTGGTTAGCAGTCTGCAAAAAACTGAAACTAGATCCATGTATATCACCCTATACCAAGATTAACTCAAAATGGATCAAGGATCTTAGTATCAGACCACAAACTCTAAAGTTGATACAGGAAAGAGTAGGAAATACTCTGGAGTTAATAGGTATAGGTAAGAACTTTCTCAATGGAACCCCAGCAGCACAGCAACTAAGAGATAGCATAGATAAATGGGACTTCATAAAACTAAAAAGCTTCTGTACATCAAAAGAAATGGTCTCTAAACTGAAAAGAACACCCACAGAGTGGGAGAAAATATTTGCCAGCTACACATCAGACAAAGGACTGATAACCAGAATACATAGGGAACTTAAAAAACTAAATTCTCCCAAAATTAATGAACCAATAAAGAAATGGGCAAGTGACCTGAACAGAACTTTCTCAAAAGAAGAAATTCAAATGGCCAAAAAACACATGAAAAAATGCTCACCATCTCTAGCAATAAAGGAAATGCAAATTACAACCACACTAAGATTCCACCTCACCCCTGTTAGAATAGCCATCATCAGCAACACCACCAACAACAGGTGTTGGCGAGGATGCAGGGAAAAAGCAACCCTCTTACACTGTTGGTGGGAATGTAAACTAGTACAACCACTCTGGAAAAAAATTTGGAGTCTACTTTAAAAGCTAAACATTGATTTACCATTTGATCCAGCAATACCACTCTTGGGGATATACCCAAAAGACTGTGACAGAGGTTACTCCAGAGGCACCTGCACTCCCATGTTTATTGCGGCACTATTCACAATAGCCAAGTTATGGAAACAGCCAAGATGCCCCACTACTGACGAATGGATCAAGAAAATGTGGTATCTATACACAATGGAATTTTACGCAGCCATGAAGAAGAAGGAAATGTTATCATTCGCTAGTAAATGGATGGAATTGGAGAACACCATTCTGAGTGAGGTTAGCCTGGCCCAAAAGACCAAAAATTGTATGTTCTCCCTCATATGTGGACATTAGATCAAGGGCAAACACAACAAGGGGATTGAACTTTTATCACAAGATAAAAGCGAGAGCACACAGGGAGATATAAGGATAGGTAAGACACCTAAAAAATTAGCTAGCATTTGTTGCCCTCAATGCAGAGAAACTAAAGCAGATACCTTAAAAGCAACTGAGGCCAATAGAAGGGAACCAGGAACTAGAGAAAAGGTTAGATCAAAAAGAATTAACCTAGAAAATAACACACACGCACAGGAAATTAATGTGAGTCAACTCCCTGTATAGCTATCCTTATCTCAACTAGCAAAAACCCTTGTTCCTTCCTATTATGGCTTATACTCTCTCTACAACAAAATTAGAAATAAGGGCAAAATAGTTTCTGCTGGGTATTGAGGGGGTGGAGGGGAGAGGGAGGGGGTGGAGTGGGTGGTAAGGGAGGGGGTGGGGGCAGGGGGGAGAAATGACCCAAGCATTGTATGCACATATGAATAATAATGAAATAAAAATTAAAAAATAAATAAAATTAAAAAAAATCCTTTGTGTGATTATGTTATAGAATATGTTTTGTTTTCTGCAAGTATAATAATTCACACAAAGGTAGTTATAGCAGATTTTTTTTACTTCTTTTCCTTCACATAGTGTTTCAGCATCCATCCATATTCCTGTGGTTGTATCTATCATTGCTTCTGACTGCTGCAGAACACTCTGTGACATGCATCTCCTTACCCATTCTCCTAGTGAAGGGCACCCTAGTACTACTAACACCTTGCCACCAAAAACAAGACGGTAGAGAATAAGCAGCATACATGTTCCTTTGTGGACAAAGATGAGAATTTCTTTGCAGTACATACCCAAGAATGGACTTTAGGGTCAAAGAAAATGCTGTATTTAATTCGCTTAAATAGTGACAAGGTAAAAAAAAAATAGTGCCAGGGTTCGAAATAGTGCCAAACTGGTTACACCTGTACAAAAGGTCCGAGAATCCTACAACTCTGGCTACACTTGGCATTAGCCTGCTTCCTAAATTTTACCAAATTGCTATTTGATAAACTAGCATTTCAATTTGCATTTCTCTAATTATTAATGACTTTTCATATGCTCACTAATTTTTGGGTTTGCACAATCACACCCAGCTCAGAGGCCAGGTTCTTAGCCACTGTACTCTCCTGCCTAAACCTCTGCCCCTCTACATTCTGACTGCCCCTAAGTTAGAACCCAGAGCCCTGAGAGTACTCCTCCCCCCAACCATGCTCACTTTGACCAAGCCACGGCTGAATAACATCTCTACAATCTCCTTGAGGATGGGTAGGATACCACTATGGTGCACACCCAGGCCACGATGCAGAAGCTCAGA
Organism: Castor canadensis; assembly: GCF_047511655.1. Lineage (NCBI taxonomy): Eukaryota > Metazoa > Chordata > Mammalia > Rodentia > Castoridae > Castor > Castor canadensis. The sequence continues at coordinate 24,273,728 of NC_133393.1, forward strand.
CATGTGCAGGACCTGTATAAGCAAGGAGATGGCCCTTGATCAGAAACAGATCTTAGAACCGCTGATTCCCCCTTAGTCTCAAGGACACACCTGGGGCAGCTGGCGGTCAGAGCCACGGAGACGTGTGAGGCAGCGCTGCAGGAAGAGGTGGATCTCACTCTTCTCTGAACTTGTGGTGAGATCAAGTGAGGTGAGGCCTGAGGCCTGTTCATCACAGCGGCCCCGAGAGAAGGTGAATACCACCACAGGCAGCTGGGCCCGGGTGCGCAATGAGGCCAGGAGGGACAGGTACACTCCGCGGTCCTGGGGAGCAAGGGGAAAGGGGCAAAGATTGAGTCCTTGAACCAGTGAGAGCTGAAGTGAAGGAGGTGAAGTGGTGGCCAATCAGTCAGAGCTAAGACTTCAAGCCCAAATCGCTGGGGGAATCAGGAAAGAAAAGTTGGTAAAGAAACAGGTGTTGGCACATAGAGAATCCTTCCAGCTCTCACCTGTGCAGGGCCCCCCTGGTGTGTGGGCTGCTTGGCCCCAAAGGTCTGGGCATGTTTGCTCATTCTCTCTTTCTTGGCCTCTACAGCTGCATAATACCTGGGACACAGGGAGGGGTGGCATCAGGCCAGGCTGGGGCCAAGCTCTAACTCCCCCAATCCTGGGCTTACCCCTTGGTGTGGAAGGCCCCTCGGGAGTCCAGCAGCAGGAAGAGCTCTCCCTGAGTCTTGGGACTGTTCCCTGTAAAGAGATAGTGCTCCAGAGGGACAGGTCGGGCAACCGTGCTGATCACATAGATCTGACGACGCTTCAGCCGCCTAAAGGAAGGAGACAGAGTGGGTGTGTGGGAAGGAGTCCCCATCTCCACCACTTTCCCCACCCCCTCTAACTTCACCCAATCTCTTCTGAGACCCACAACAGAAGGCTATTCCCCATCAAACCATCTAAAACATACAAAATGTTCTGGACCCAAGGCACCCTATAGCCATCCAGGTGGGGCATGTTGGCCTGACCTCTCCTTGCTGTAGTGGCCTTAATCCTCCTTCCCCAACCCAGGAATACTACAGCCTCCTTCACCCAAACACCTCAGGATTTATGTCTCACCCAATCCAGTCAGCAAACTCCAGGGCATTAGGGACGGTAGCACTCAGAAGGATGATGGAGACATGGTCAGGGAGCATGATGAGCACCTCCTCCCACACGACCCCACGCTGGGCACAGACAGAGGAGACAGGTCATGGGAAGCAGAGAGGATGCCATGCTGCCCCAGAGTTCCATTTGGGAGCAAAGAAGGGAATAAGGTCCTCAGGGTGTGTAGAACAGGAGCTGCTCAACTAGTCTCATGGGAGACTACCTACCCCCTTACCTCAGCATCATTGATATAGTGAACCTCATCAAAGATGACCCACTCCAGGTCTCGGATGACATCTGATCCACTGTATAGCATGGAGCTGGGGAGAAGAGGTCAAGGGCTGACTCCTCAGTGGCTCTCGTCTCTACCCTGTCTCAGCTGGTACACTGAGAATAGCCTCACCTGCCCACCCCAAACCCACCTGTGAGGGCCCCTCTCACCGAAGGATCTCTGTTGTCATAATGAGGCAAGAGGCCTCTGGGTGCAGCTGCACATCTCCAGTGAGCAGCCCCACATCCCCAAATGTGTTTCGGAAGTCCCGGAACTTCTGGTTGCTCAGAGCCTTGATAGGTGAAGTATATATGGTTCTAGGAAGAGCACATGAAGTCAGCCAGTCCCTCCATACAGACTGGTGGCCAGTACCCTGTCTCCACCTCTGAGCCCTCCTAGATCCAAACCCCAGAAGTGCTTCCCTTTTTTTACCCAAATGTTCCTCACCTACTCCTTCAAAATATGATCCCAGAAAACTACTGCCTCCTACCCCTTCCTAAACTAATCCAGGTTACTTTTCTATCCTTTCTCCCCACCAAATCTTTTAATTTCTCTCTAGACCCCATCTCAGTCTCACTCCTGAGAGATGAGAGAAGAGATGAGGTCCAGAAAGGATACAAGAGAAAACAGGGCTAGCTGGTACAGGAGGAGGCTGGGGAGGGCACTTATACCGTGTCATGTGTTTCTGGGCCAGTGCAATGGCATATTCAGCCACAACTGTCTTCCCCGCAGATGTGTGAGCTGCGACAAAGACAGAGTCATGCTGTTCCAAGTGCAGGATGGCCTGTTTCTGAAACACATCTGGCTCAAATGCCCACTGTGGGAGAGAGAGATCAATGGGGGCTGAAAAAGGGAGAGGGCCTTCCTGCCTTCTGCTCATGGACCTACAGGGCAAAGGGAAGAAGGCTGTAACGAGGCAGGGCTGGGACTGAGGACCAAGACTGGCCTGGCGTGTCTGGCCTTTGGCAGAAAGAGGAGACAAGGGGTAAGTTAGGAGGCAGGGACAGAGTTTTTTTTTTTTTTTTTTTTCTTTTATTATTCATATGTGCATACAAGGCTTGGGTCATTTCACCCCCCTGCCCCCACCCCTTCCCTTACCACCCACTCCGCCCCCTCCCTCTCCCCCCCACCCCCAGGGACAGAGTTTGGACCACCAAGAGGTAGAGGAGTGTGTAAGGACTGAGCCACAGTACCTGGAAGGCTGGCTGGGGAATGAGTCGGTAGAAATCACCAACAGGGGAGGTAACATCCACTGGAACAGCCCACTGCTCCTGAGGTGGAGGTTTGGGAGGCTCCAAGGGGGTTACAACTGTGGATGCTTCCTGGAAAAATCAGGGTGATAAAGGTATAGCCAGAGAGCTCTCTATTACTACTCCTCCCCAAAATACTCTATTCCTCCCCTCACATCAACCCAGCCACCCACCCTCCCTGTGGCAGAGGCCCTTCTTGCAGGCCTCCACCACTGGGAACCACCAACCTTCAACACTAGGTCCTCCAAGCTACTTGCTCGAGCCAGAGGACCACTACAGGGAGAGGCTGAAACAGTGTCCCCTTGGGGACCTCCTGGCTGTTTCACTGTCTCACTCTCATCCTCATCACCCCCACCCAAATCTAAAGGCTCCAGCAGACGGCTGAGGCTGAGAAGCCCAGGAGCTGGAGCGTGGTGATCTGAAAAGCAAGGCAAATAGGGACACTTTGTCATGTCCATCTGTGTCTGAAGGCAAAGGACACTTCGATAAAATTGTATCAAACTCACCCTTGGGGGCAAAGTCCACACCTTTCTTGAAGCCAGGTGGGACAGTGAGAAGATCTAGAGGGGAGAGAAAGAGAGAGGCAATTAGGGCCACTGCATGCTATCGTATATGTTATACATACAACATATACGACTGACATCCACAGTATAGACATTATGAATGGGCATATTTGCTGTGACCATTTTCTAAACAGAGAGCAGTAAAGAGTTTTATGGAAAAGACACCTTTTTCCATTTTGGAGGGGCAGGGAGTACCTTTTCCTAATTTGCAAAAGCATGGAAGAATGAGGAGTAGCCCAGTGATATGGCTCCTCCTCAGGGGCCATATCCAGAGCCCACCTCACCTTTTTCAAAGTCTATATCTTCCTCTGCCTCCTCTTGAGTGCTCAGATCTGTTATGGTGGGCTCATCCATCCCACCTAGAAAGAGTATGAACAAGTAGGAATTCATGAAATGAGAGCAGCAAGGGTAAATGGGGAACTCTTCCCTGGAGACTAAGGGCCCCCTGTCCTTCTATCCTGTCACCACAAGTCACCTGGCCAGAAAGGGTACTGTGTTGGATTCCCCCATAGTGATTGGGAGACTGGCCCTGGAGGCCGGCGAAGAGACAAAGAGGTTGTGGCTGACAAGTTTGTGTTCTCCAGCAGTACCTGAAGCAAGAGATGAGAGCACCAGTGATGTTGAGCTTGCCTCAGATCTCCTTCTCCCAACTTTGCTTCTCTCAGCCCTTGATTTCTTACCTCCTTGTAGCCCAGTATCTGTCCTGTGGTTGGGTGTCTTTGGGCTTGAAGATCAGATGGTACTGGAGCCCCCAAGGCAGCCAGGAGAGACCAGGGATCTGTCTTTCTCTGCCATTTTCTGGACAGAAGTAACTTTTGAGTCTTCTTTCTCCCCATCCCAGCTTCCTTCAGCTGGCACATCCCTTTAGTCTGAACCTCTCTGTACTCACCGAGCTGAGTGCTCCACACCATGAAGAGGAAGCCAGGCTGGAGATGAGAGAAACAACTTCTCTGCTTCTTGCTGTAGATCTGGAGCACAGGGAGGGAGGCCATGGGGAAGCTGGGACAAGAGCAAGATGAGAGGCATTAAGTTAAGAAAGAGGATAAATTACAGAATTTTGTGTTGAGAACAGAAATGGTAACTGTTCAAAAACAGACAAATTGGGACAATCAGGCTGAAGCACTGTTTTCCATTGGTTGTCTAAAAACTAACAAAAATTGAATCACTTGGGGCATTAGTTAATAGTGCAGATTCTGAATTTCACACTAAGAGGGCAGACTGGGGAATTTGCATTTTTTAAAAGCCTCCTCTAATCATGAAGCACACTTAAAGATGAGAATCACTAGTTTTAAAAAGGGATCTCAGACATAAGGCTGACAAAGGCTGTAGGCTCAAAAGCTAGCATCTCAGCCAGCAAGTACCCTGGTGCTTGGAGAGGAAGGACATTTCAAAGAGCAGCTCTGGTAGCTAAGGTATTTCCTGTACTCCCTGGTTCTGTCCTCCTGTGGGCTCTGACCCACTACAGCTGAACTAGGCTGGGATCTGGCCAGCATCCGTCCAGGCCTAGATGACAGTGTCCAGCACAGGAGAGCGAGGTCATACTAGATCTTACTGTGAGGATAGTGGTGTTCGTTTTAGGCTCAATGAGGGTCAAAGGTGAGGATCAAAAGTCACTCACGGTGCTCTCTGGAGCCCCAGGTACGTTCACCAGCTCCCAACGCCCTGTACATCCCAGTTCCACGGCTCGAAGTGGCAGGTTGAGGGGATCTGCGGGAGGCAACACTACGGGGAAAAGGTCATAGGTCAGGTGTCAAGAGTCATTCTCTGTCTACAACTCCGTTCCACACCCCTCCCCCTCACCGAGTCGCTCGGTCTCCATCATCCTGAAGCCACGGCAGCTGCCCAGCAGCCCGGAAGTGCAGTGAGTAACCGTGGAGTAAGCCCCGCCCCGAAGTGGGCGGAAGTGGAGCGGACTTCCTGCACACCCCCCACTGGGAGAGGGGGCGAGTGCTGCAAAGTGGCAGATAAGGACGGGTAGAAGGCCGGGCGGAAGTCCCGCGCCGTGGCAGCCTTAGTTACCGCGTTCTCCGCCCCTCTTACGGCATCGCTCTGAGCCAGCTCACTGCCGCTGGCGCGGGCGCCTCCCGACACTGTGGGGCCCCGGTTGCCGCCCCCTCAGGTAAGGTCTTGCTTTCCTCACTCTTCGCCCCTTTTTTCTGAGTCCCTTCTTTCTTCTTACCCCTTTCGTTATTGAGAGAGCCCTGCGTGGGTTCAGCTGCCTTCTCTGCCGTCCAGACCCCACAGTTGGCCATACTAACCCCAGTGGGAATAGAGGGGTCGGGTACCATCGTATTGGCGACGGAGGGGATGGTTTTCCCTTCCCGGGCCATGTGATTCCCCAAGGCTCTGGTATCTGTGAACCTTGGAGACAGGAGGGAATGCTTGTTGATTACGTCGAGCGGGAGCTTGGACAGCAGCCTGGTTTAAACAAGGGGTAGGAAAAGGCCAAAGGTAGGAAGGAGTGAGCAGGCCTGGTGGGGTGCGGTGGGACACAGGGTGGACGGGGTGTAAACTCTGGGTGGTGACAGTGGAGAAACATGTCTTGGGCTCTTCCCTTGAACCAGGAGCCACCATGTTGGTGATACCCCCCGGACTGAGCGAGGAGGAGGAGGCTCTGCAGAAGAAATTCAACAAACTCAAGAAAAAGGTGAGGGAGTTGGTTGGGGGGGCGGTGCATGGCGCAACCTTTCACAGATTCTTCACTCTAAGAACACCTGGGATGAGTGTGAAGGGACAAGGGTTTCTTTGGGTGCATACCTGGAGAGGTATCATCTGTGTAGTTTCAAGAGGTGGTGGTTCTCGAGTCTTGATGTAGACCTCTTTTCTGTGCAGTCCTTCATGGAATTGTCATCCCCTCCTGTGACTTTTCGTATCACCTAAGAATTGAAGATCCCCAAGTTTGGATTTCCTAGTTATATCCAGTGCCTTGCTAAAACCCTGAGATACGCAAATTGAAGCCATCATCTTCCTATCTAATCTAGTCCCTTTTCTTGATCTTTCAAACAGGATTGACTACATTCAATTCTGTTATATGATTGATCTCAAAATCTCATCTCTGACTTCTGTATTATTTGCATAATCAAATTCTATCAAGTTTTTTTTTTTTTTTTCTTGAGACACCATCTTGCTGGTCTTGAACTCCTGGGCTCAAGCTATCTTCCTGTCTCAGATTCCCCAGACAGGGATTACAGATGTGTACCACCTCACCCAGCATGACAAGTCTTCTTGATGCTTCTTTCTAAGTAGTTTCTCCAACTTTTTTGTTTCTGTGAATCCCTCAGAACAGGGACCTATGCTGTTGTAATGGTCTCTCAAGTAAGTTTCTTTGTCTTTCTTTGGACAGACTTCTTCACTCCTGTTAAAAATGATCCGAGAACACTAAACTCTCTTTTTCAAAACCCTTAAGAGGTTTCACATTATGTATAGAACAAAGCCCTAAAATCTTAGCTCAACATCCCTGTCTAATCAATCAGAGCTATTTACTGCTCCTAAAAATATGTATTCCCAAAACCATTTCTCTGCAGATAAAACAGGTAAACGTTTTCTTTGTCTAAAATATCCTTCTCCTTTCTATTTGTGTTGGGCAGATTCTACCCAGGGCCCAGTTTAATAGCCAGTTAAGCATTGGAAAATCTTATTTGCATTTAGCTGTGAGTAATCTGCACCTCTTATAATCATTCTTGGCAACTCCGTATAGTCATTTCAAGCTTCTTGAGGGTAGGAACTATGTGTTTTACTTGTGTATCTCCCTGTTACAAAGTCATGTCTGGGCCTCATTAAATATGCATGGTATGGGTGAATGATGTTCCCAAGATGGGCATATAAGCTTATACTTACTTTCAGCTTATCCTGGGGCTTTGGTACATGATTTAGTTTGTTTCCTTCAACTTCAAAAATGTGAGACTCTGGTTTGATTAGATTAATAATTGCTGGCAGGGAGGATATAAGGAAAGGATATATGAGGGTGAATATGGTAGAAATACTGTGTAGTCATATATGAAAAAGGAAAAATGAGACCTGTTGAAATTATTCTAGGGAGGGGGAATTAAAAAAAATTGCTGACATTATAGATGTGTGAGACCAGATACAAGAGGCAGGACTGCCTCAGAGCCACTCCCGGGACACCATTTGCATTATTTCATACCAATAAGGTATCCTTGGAGTGATGCACCCAGGGGCCTTGGAAAAGACCTAGTCAGGGACTGGTCATCACTGACTCCTCTCTTTTCACCCTCATTCCCAGAAAAAGGCATTGCTAGCTTTGAAGAAACAAAGTAGCAACAACACAGCCAGCCAAGGTGGTGTCAAACGCTGTGAGTAATGGGAAATGGAGAGGGCCTGGAAGTAGGCAGCATGGAACTGACCTCTACCATAGTCAGCATAATATTTCTTTCCCTCACCACTCCAGCACTGTCAGAGCAGCCTGTGGTAGACACAGCCACAGCAACAGAACAGGCAAAGCAGCTAGTGAAGTCAGGAGCCATCAGTGCCATCAAGGCTGAAACCAAAAACTCGGGCTTCAAACGTTCTCGAACCCTAGAGGGGAAGTTAAAGGTGAGCACAAGCAGTATTGTTCAGAAGACCCTCGACTTCAGAGAGCATCCCTCAGTTGGGAGGTGGGTTTGGGGAAAAAATAATGCATGTTCAGACATGGACAAATTGCTGTACCACTCTGAACTTTTTTGTGTTTTTATTTTTGGTTTGTTTATTTTGGTGGGGGGGTTGACTTTAGTTTTTTTGAGTTTTGGGATGTTTTATTGTTTTGATACGGGGTCTCACTATGTTGCCTAGGCTGGTCTCCAACTTGTGAGCCCAGTAATCCTCTTACCTCAGCTTCAAGAGTAGCTGGGACTACAGGTATGCACCACCATGCCTGACTAAAGATTTAGGTTTCTTATTTAGAAAACAACAAATCTAAGTGACTCCTACCTTCTCCATTTTACACATTTTGTTTTTCTCATCCACTTTGGGTTAGAACTCTTGCAATGTGTTGCTCCAAGAGGTTAAATAGACTGAATGTGTCATCAGGCTTATGAGAGGCTTAGGCAAATGAAGTACTTTACATGTGCAATAGGTAATTTACCTAAGAAACAGTACATAATTGAATAGGATTGCAATAGGATTAAAAGAGGAAAAATACATCAGAAGAAGCCGAGAAGAGAGTGAGGGAAGATAGGCCCCTCCATCTCATGACTGGGCAGCCTCCTGGACCAACAGTGATCACTGACATAGGTCTCTACAACTTTTGCAGGACCCTGAGAAGGGGTCTGTCCCCACTTTCCAGCCATTCCAGAGGAGCATATCTGCTGATGATGACCTGCAGGAGGTAATGGTTACCAATTCTCCATCCCTGCAGAGCTGGGAATTGAGAAAGACGAGAGACCCACATATTTTGGACACATCACCTTAACTGTTCTTGGTCTCTTTTTCAGTCATCCAGACGTCCCCAGAGGAAATCTCTGTATGAGAGGTTAGAGAGATAAAACGGGGTCTCACTTGGTATCTGGTCAATTGCCTGAGTACTTGGGAGGTTTGGGACTGGAGTAGAAGGTGCTGGCTTCTACTCCAGTAGAAGAAGGACTGTGGAGTCGCCACAAGGTCTGGGAGGAAGAAATGAAGGCCTTCTTTGATCCTTACAGTCTGCTTCTCCCCAGCTTTGTATCCTCTAGCGATCGGCTTCGGGAACTGGGGCCAGATGGAGAAGAAGCAGAGGGCCCAGGAACTGGCGATGGGCCCCCTCGAAGCTTTGACTGGGGCTATGAAGAACGTGGTGGTGCCCGCTCCTCAGCCTCCCCTCCCAGAAGCCACAGCCGAGACCGCAGTCATGAAAGGAACCGGGACAGAGACCGAGACCGGGACAGAGACTGGGACAGAGACCGAGATCGGGAGCGGGACAGAGACCGGGAGCGGGAGCGGGACCGGGACCGGGATCGGGATCGGGATCGAGATAGGGACAGGGATCGAGACCGAGATAGAGATCGAGACCGAGACCGAGACCGAGAAGGCCCTTTCCGCAGTGAGTGAGCTTGGCTGGTGGGGAAGGTGACTTCAGTTAGAATTTAGGTGGATCCTGCTAAAGTGGAGGGTGAGATAGACTGTCTTATGACTTTGACTTCTGACCCATAGGGTCAGACTCATTCCCTGAACGCCGGGCCCCTCGAAAGGGGAACACTCTCTATGTGTATGGAGAAGACATGACGCCCACCCTTCTCCGTGGGGCCTTCTCTCCCTTTGGAAACATCATTGACCTCTCCATGGACCCACCTAGAAAGTAAGGATGACAGTGGGGCTTGATAAGTTCTGGGCAAGCCCAGGATGTGAGGCCTAGGGGAGGAAGCTGCTCTATCTCTGGCAGCTTATTGAACCCAGCAGAGTCCATAGGCCCTCTGCTGACCCTGTTTTTTCTTCCCAGCTGTGCCTTCGTCACCTATGAAAAGATGGAGTCAGCAGATCAAGCTGTTGCTGAGGTTGGGACTTCCTAGACCTGTTCTTCGCATCCCTCCTGCCAGCCTTGTGTTCTCTTTAAAATACTTGAGGAAATTGGTTCCTCCTAAAGAGAAAGTCTCTTCTTAGTCACAGAAAAACTCATATTCTCAGATCCTGATTCAATCTACTCCTAGGATAACAGCCCTTGGAGTAACTCCTTTGTTTTACTTGTAATTCCCCACCCCCATCCTTTGTCCCCTCCTCTCTTCTGCTCCAGCTCAATGGGACCCAGGTGGAATCCGTGCAGCTCAAAGTGAACATAGCCCGCAAACAGCCCATGTTGGATGCTGCTACTGGCAAGTCTGTCTGGGGCTCCCTTGGTAAGAATGGCTTACCCATAAAAGACAGTGGGCTTCCCTTCTCATTCCCTTCCCCACAGCCCACCCTCTTTTATTCCCCTATACATCCCTGGGTTTCCTAGAGGTGACAGGTCAGAATTTGATGGAGGTTGTGGATAGAGAAGAGAATTGCTAGGCTCTCTGTCTGAGGTAGGGGAAAAAGGAGATAAGAGTATTGAAAACAACTCCTAAAGCAGTGACTGGAGCAGAGAAGAAAGTTGGATCCAGAATCAGGTTAGTGAGGAAAATGAGCATCTCATGCAGCTTGTTCATTCTGAGCTGAAGTATAGCAGGCTTTGCAAGAATTTGAAATTAAGGATCTGGAACTCAGGAATTAGACTCATCTGCATCATAGGGTGTCTACAAAGTGGTAGACTCATCAAGGAGGCTGATAATGAAAAAAAGGTGACCCTGGACTGCCTTGGGAATTTTTCAAGGAGTATTATAGGAACTCCTCATGCCCCACATGTTCCCATCAATACTGACACATTACACATTAGGTTAAAATTGAGACTGCAGCAAAGGAGATAGAAGGGTCCAAGGGATGGGAGCAGGCACCAGAGGCCTTGGGCCACTGAAGCAAAGGACATAGGCTTCAAGAAGGAGGGATGGTCAGCAGTGACAAGGTACAAAGACCAAAAAAATGGGAGTTGGAGGGAGGGATTCACTCCAGCCTCAACGGTGGAATCCTTGAATGGGATAAAGAGAGGGCCATGTCCTGTGGATGGAAGAAAAAAAATGGGGAAGAAGCAGTGAGGCTGGAGCAAGCACGCTGAGGTCCAAAGCTACACCCGGATGAGTTCTGGTGAGGCTAGTAACATTTCTCAGTGTGAATAATCCATTTTATCTGAAAGTAGATTGTCCTGGGAAAGGAGTGAGCAAAAAGGTTTCAGAGCAAAACACCAGAATTGACCAATATATCAACAAAGCTGCAGAGAGTTTCTAATCTTTAATTTTTGGTGTGCTGACCAAAAGCAGTGGGTTAACATTCACACGTTTCAGCTATGATAATATTAGGGGATTTTCAAAGAACAAAAACATTCATCACAATATCCATATGTGCTATATTAACAGTTTACACTCTCCGTGGTGTTTGGGTTAACCACCACAGGCTTGAGGGGGCTAAGTGGAGGCAGGCCATCCTGACCACCAGAGGGCAGCATGAAAACTGGGCTGCCAGGGCCAGGAGTGAGGTAGTGAGGCTGGGCCTCAGGTTTGATCCATGATCTACTTCAGACCTTAACTGTAGTTCTCCTTCCTCCCTAGCTGTCCAGAACAGCCCTAAGGGTTGCCACCGGGACAAGAGGACTCAGATTGTCTACAATGATGATGTCTATAAGGAAAACCTTGTAGATGGCTTCTAGGAAATGAAGCTGGATTTCTTGTGCCTCCTATGCCCCCAATGCTGGTCTCAGTAAAACACTGAGGTAGAAGCTCACACATCTTCCTTCAGCCTCTGGTTTTTCAGCACTTGGGATTGTAGTTAAGCCTTTAAAAATAACTATCAGATTTTATCTTAGTTTTAACAACATGGTCAGTGCACATCCTTTACCCCAAAAGGATCTGGAACACAGTTACTGTCGCAGCTTTTTTAATTTGATCTCAAGCCCCCTTTCAGCAGGAAACCCTTTATAAGAAACCCAAATCCTCATCTTTGAGTTTCTCCTTGAGCCAGGGCAGCACTTGGAAGAGGTTGATGTGAAAGTCCCGGGCATGAGCAGGTACCTGCCGTTGTTGTCTTTGGTCTTTGCAGACATCCACTACTCCCCAGCTGATCACACCAACCTGCAGAAGTGAGAGGGTGCCATGGATCATTTAGTGGAGTTTCTTCCTAGTGCCAAGAAGCATGGGTATTCCTGTTTGCATCTGTACTAACCTAAAGGAAGTAGACTTGGAACCCAGCTCCACCCTCTCCTCCTTGGCACACATAGGCCAGACACATGGCCCTAAACTGGCCAATTCATAGAATAACTAAGGTGAGGAAGGCTCTGCCTTCCTCCCATTACCAGCCACATACACTGAGCTTTCCTGCTTTGGGGTCCATGCTGGCCACTTGGTGTCTCCCCACAAATAGGGAAGAGAACACTCACTTGAATGAAGCGACTCCTCTTGTGAATGATCAGAGGGCCACCAGAGTCACCTGCAGGAGAAAAAAGTTTTGGGAAAAGACTGTTGGGCCTCAGGAACTTGTAGCATAGCCAAAAAAAAAAACCCTTATCTTACCTCTGCAAGTATTGGGGTCATCATAGGGATCCACCCCTCCAGTGCAGAGGAACCTGGGGGTAACCACTTCAGAGATGTCCTTGACTTTATCATAGCCTGGGGCATATTGAGCATCTCTCTCACAGCTGGCTTTCTGTAGGGGAGGGGGAAGCATGGGGGAGAAAGGTGATGAACAAAACTGGCATAGAAAGGGCAGGGGACTTCGAGAACCTTAGACTCCTCCATTCCTCACCTTGTCACCATTCTTGATATAGACCTCTTTCCGTGTCATCTTCTTCTCTTCCTCAGACACAAACAGAGCTTTGATGTCCTTTGCAGGGAGCAACTCTTCCTCTGAACAAGCGGAGAGACTGGGTCACTCCAACTGCCCCCCCCCACACACACACACATCCTCTCCTCATTGCCTCTGTCACTCAGCAGCTGTCCCTCTAGCCCTTCCTATGAGGTAGGCACTGAGTTAGGCATCATCTGTCCTACTGCAGCTCCCTCTCATGTCATTGTCCTATCCAGAATATGCCTTACTGTGTTTCTGACAAGTGGTTGTCTGAGGAAGTCGTAAAGCTCGAGTTGTTCCCTCTGTGCAGGGGAGGCAAATGGGCCTGTTTGGCAGATGAGGACAGTCAGAAGCAGCACACAGCCCTTTCCACGCCCCAGTACTCCAGCCCACTTTACCCAGTCATCTCAGGGACCTAGGTGCTCTCACCTAAGAGTCTGATCATACTTCAGTTTGCTCTTGAGCTTGACCAGTGCCACGTCATAGTCATAAAACTCAGGAATTCCTTCTGCCTTTTTCCTATTGATGTTGTAGTTGGGATGAAATAGGACTTCTTCTATCTCCAGGTCCCGCTTCTTTCCTCCTGAGGGTGGGGAGAAAAAGGATACACATTTCTGTGAGCTGCCTTTGTCCCTGTGACATCCTTGACTTCTGGTCTTCACTCTCCTTGACTGGTGAAGGGTGCAAGGGAAGGGCTGTACTGAGGATAGGCAGTGTGTGGGACGGTGAGGAAGGGGAGGCATTGCCAGGAGGTTGTGGCTAGAGCTCAGAATCCATGTGGGGTACATCCTTACCTACGCTGACCTTTATAGAGTGTTTCTGGTCCTCCACAGTGAAGCAGTGTGCCGCTGTCAGCACAAAGTACTCAGACACCACAGCTCCCATACAGTTCTCATGTCCCTTCTGAGGGCGCTGGGGGAGCAGAACAGTGAAGGGAGGAGGCTCAAGCTTCATTCACAAGCCAATTTAATGTGAACATTTTGTCCTCCCACTTCCCTCTGACCTCACCTCCTACAACTCCCCACAAGTTTTGCTTACAGTGACTGAGATCTTGGCCTGCCACGGTTGTTTGTGGTAATCGGTACCTTTCCTGTGCTCCCAAACCATGCCGCACAGACCCAGAGACTTGGTTTCATCTGGCAGAAAAGGAGAATGTGTTGAAAGTTGGGAACATTTTATTTCCAAATGGTAACAACCATATTTGGAGGGATTCCTGCATGTCAGTGGGGAGCAGAAGCCCACAGGAGGAAAAAGCCTAGGGGGCATTTGCTTCCTTATAGAGATAAGGAACCATTGTGGTGTGGTGAAAAGAAGTTAGGACTGAGAGACCAGAAACCTGGCTGTTTTCAGGACCAACCCTATTGCTATCCCTGGGCCTCTTGACCTCAACTCCAATATCTCTAAAATGAGGTACTATATAAAGATCTCTGAAGTTGCCCAGAGCTGTGTGGTTCCAATATCAGAAAGTGGACAGTGGCTAGGAAACAATAGAGACTGAGGTAGACATGAGATAGACATGAGGAGGCATGAGAAAGGCCTCCCAGGCTTCAAGGATAGGGGGAATTGCGCAACTTTAGGGGATCTTGGGAAAAGCCTAATTTCCTGACAGTCTCCTTGTACTCTTCTATGTTCCTACCAATCATTTGGAAGAAAACATCCTCCAAGTTTTCCATGTCCTTCACTTTGAACACATGTTGTTCGTTATCCTTCTTGGAAGCCAAAGCATTGATGTTTACTTGATCCACCAGAGGCCCGACCCCAAACACATACACATCTGAAGGAGAAAGGGAAGTTTAAGGATCCAGGCTGAGAAATCATGGTGCTGGGTCCTAGGCAAGTCACTCACCCAAATAATCCTCCCTTGGGTTCTTGCGATCCCTGCCAATGTCCAGCAAGTCCCGGATCTCATCAATGACAGTGACTGGGTCCCCACCCATGTTGTATAAGCCTACAGAAGAGACAGGGACCATAAGGGTGGGAGACAAGGAAGAGGGTTTAAGAAGATAAGTTGGTTGGAGGCAGTGACACACATGGCTGAGATTGCAGATCACAGAGGCCCTTGGGGAGAAAGGTCCTTCCTTGTAAAGGGTCACAGAAAAGTTCAATATAGCCAGCTATGAGTATCATTCAGGGCCCCATCTCAGATTAGTGTTATCATGTGGACTTGAGGGAGGCTGGGGCAGGAGAGTTTCCTTCTAACCATCAGTCATGAGGATTATGACATGGCGGGTGCGATTCCAGCCTTCAGGGGGGACATCCCCTGCCCAGCTCATCATGCTGTATACTGCCTGGAGGGCCTTCTTGGTGTTAGTCCCTGTCTTCAACTTGTGGTCTGTGGAGAGGAAAGAGGCCATCACCTCACTTGGTCTTCCAAGCCATTCTTGAGCCCCAGAGGCCTGTCACAACAGATCCCACATCCTTCAACTTTGTGAGTTAATTGTTACCCACTGACTTCCCTTTGACCACACAGTGGCCCTCCCAGCCCCCAACGTGTTCCCACTAAACCCCATTGCTCAATGACTCATTTGTCCAACCTTTTAACTATAAAGTCCCCTTTTTCTACCTCAATGTGATTTCCCTACCCACTCCTCACAAAAATCTTGAACCTTCTGATCTCTCTAACCCCAAAGTGGACCTCCCAGCTTTCCCTTCCGTAACCTCTGACCTTCATAACTAATTTGGTTGAGTTTTTCCGTGACCCAGTCGGCATCACTGCTCCTTGCATCAGACACTCTGACCAAGATTTTGGGTGCTGTGGCATATGTCACTAGAGCATATTTTGGCTTCACCCCATAACTCGCCACCTGTGGGTGAGAGGACCGTGGAATCATGATATTAAAAGAAGAATACTGTGGGAAATCTTTGGTATCTTTGCTGGGACAGGGAAAGCCATAGTAACAGGCTCATGGGCTGAAGTTCAGGGAGGAGGCCATGTTAAACATCAAGGTACTGCATCATATAAAAGGGGCAGGACAGAGCAGGGCATGGGGCTTTCTGAGAACCTGTGGTTCAGAGGGACTGGGAGCACCAAGGAGCTAGTCTTAGAAGAACAGTGAGGTCCATTTAGGGTCCCCACGTTCAAGAGGGAAGAGATTCCACCTTTTCAATTAAGTTGGTGAGACACCTCTTGGCCCCTGTGAAGTTGCTGGCCCCAATGCTATCTGATCCATCCAACACCAGGTAGATATTCATGGAGCCTGAAGGATCTAGGACAATCTTCCGCTTTTGTTGTTCCCCTGGGTGACAGGAAGAGAGTTTTCAGTTCCAACATGCATGGTTCTCCTGCCTCTTCTCCATTCTCTCCAATTCCCCACCCTGTCTGCCCACAAACCTGGGCTGTGTCCATCCTCAGCATCAACTCCTTCTATGGTCTCTGTCAGGGAGGACAGGAAGGCTTCTGCCACCTCTTCAGGAGTGTCATACATGAAAGAGTCTGGGAAAGACCAGAAGTCAGGTTAAATGTCTAGAATATTAAAGACACAGTGACCAGAGAGGTGGGATGATGGGTTTCCAGGGTGGGAAGGGAGGATTAGAAGAAGTGAGAAAGGAACTGGGTTGAGGCGGGAAGACAACAGTGTTCTAGTGAAAGGACATTTGGATGGAAAGGCAGGATCTGACCTGGGGGAGCAGGTCAAGAGGACTGGAGCTGTGGGTCAAGCAGTAGAGCACCTGCTTTACAAGCATGACATCCTGAGTTCAAACCCCAGTGCCACCAACAACAAAAAAAAAAAAGTCACCTTGACAGGAAGGTTCTGTCCCGCTCCAGGAGCCACCTTCCTGGCATCTTCGCTGTTGGGACCCTCGCAGGGTTAGTCCCCGTTTGCAGTGGTAGGTGACACTGTCTTCAAGGCGGTACTGGCTGCCCACCTTCCTTGTGCCAATGGGGATGCCTGGGTTGGGGCAGTACCCCGCTGCAGAGATATAAGACATGGAGGCAAGTGAGTCTGAGGTCCAGAAGGGATGGCAGAAAACAGGATTATAGTTCCCATTCCTCAGAGTGGAGCCATCACGAAAGGGTAAGGTGGTTGGTGGTAGGCATGCTTCGCACCTCCATCATCGCAGATAGCCGTTTGCCCATCCCACCGGCCGTTTGCTTGACAGGTACGATTGGCAGAGCCCCGCAGAGTGTAACCGTGGTAGCAGTGGAAAGAGATCTCATTGCTCACATTGTAGTAGGGAGACCGGGGCCAGTACTCCCCATTTTCAAAGTCCTGTGGTCTTGGGCAGCGAATTGCTTTGGGGAGGACAAGTAGAAGTTACCAGATGTGAAGGGCAGTCTTCAGTGTGTCCTTCCTTGTCCCTGAGAAGTAGCATCTTCCCAGCCCTGTGGGATTGGCTGCTCCCACTGCTCCTCCCTCCCCATTTCTGAGCATTTTCTTCATTGCAAGGGCTGCCCAACACAGTCAAATAGCAAAGGTGAGCTCTCCTGCCTCCCTTCTTCCCATTTGCACCCCAAGAGGTGCACCTAAAGTGGTTAGCCTGCTGGTCTGAACTTCAACTTACTTGGAACAGGTCTCTCTACCTGGTTTTCTCCATCTGTCCCCCACACCCCACCCCACCCCCACTGCTCATGCTCACTGCCTCAAACCTCTGCACTCTGCCATCTTGACGATCTTTTGGTCTCCGGTCTTCAGAGTACTCCAGGATCCTGTGGATCTGCAGGTGCGAGTCTGTACAGGGTACGGGTAGAAACCAGAGGGACACACATACTCCAAGGCCTGGCCCCCCTGCAGAAGTTGGAAGGAGCCACCTTTGATCTCTACCCCCTCTAGAGAACAGGAGCTTTGGGGCTGGTCCGCCGGCAATGGACTCGTGCTCACGCCTAAAGAGAAAGGCTGGTGAAGCCTGGCCCCACAAGGCCAAGGAGGAATGCTAGGGGAAGCATAAGGAGGAGGTGACCCTTGCTTACCTCCAGACAAGAGGCCCAAGACCAAGGATACCAGGCAAAGTTGGGAGCTGAGATTGCGCCCCATGGCGATAGAAGGCAGGAGAGAAGCTGGAGCCAGGTCAGGAGGACTTCAGTTTCACTCTGTGTGTCTGCTTGGCTCAGTGTCCAGGTTGAAACTCCAGATCAGGCCCTGGCCACCTGCACTCCCTTCCCCTCCAGCCTCAGCCTTTTATGCAATCCATTCTGGCACTGGTGGCTTGTCCTGCCTGCCCTGCACACATCACTTTCCTGGAACATTCAAGCAGGAGGGCCCCACTGATCTGCCAACTGAAGAAATGGAAACTACACAAGCCCCACCTTTTGCTGCACAAGGTTCTGGACTCTCCCCTTCAACATTCCCTCTCCCCCCAGACCATCCCCAACAAGCCCAAACCACCCCCCACACAGGGACCCCCAGCTCACTCTCCTGTGGACTGTGTTATGGGGCAGAGTCCAGACACTGTTTGTCCACCAGGGTCTCTGACCTTCCTGGAATCATCTGGCCTCCCCATCCCCCAGGCAGAAGTGCAAACAAATGTGGAAATCTTGATTTTTATTAATTTCATAACTGGGAAATTCCATGCAAAAGTGAAAGGAGCATGAGTCAGGAAGGGGGTAGGGATTTGAGCATGGGCAATCCTGCGGGCACCAGCCTTGGGGATTCCCCAGCTGTGTGTACTGCCTCTGGCCTCTGGAGCCCAGGATTTACGCAGGTAGGAGTGAGGATGGGTCATGGGGTCTGAGGGTGAACATTCAGAGGTAGGAGATGGGAGCAGATCCTGGCAGGAGAGCAAAAGGAGTCCGTGGCCATTGTTAAAGGGGCAAAAAGTTCAGAACGCCCTCCAGGTGCCGCCTCAGCCAGGGCTGCAGGCGGAAAAGATTAATGTGGAAGTCCCGGGGCGATGGGACGCCAGGGGAAGCCTTTTTGCGGGAATTTTTGTTGGTGGCGCCAAAACAAGGGTTGTAGAGACCCCAGCTCACCAGGCCCACCTGGAGGAAAGGAGACAACAGGATAGGAGGCTCCATCAGCTCCCACTTCCAACCTCTCTGGTTCCTTCAGAGGCCTCCCACATGCCCCAGCAAGGTGAAGATCCTGTGCCCCATGCCTTCCCCCTTCTCACCTGGAAAAACCTGAATCTCCGTTCAAGGAAAACTGCTCCCCCAGATTCTCCTGTAGACAAAGAGAGACAAGGGACATTGTCATCTGGGGCAGCACACTGGTGCCCTGGCATCCTGGCCACAGGGACACAGTGGCCTTACCACCTGAGAATCCAGGCAGAGGGGCATTCACCTTTGCAGGGATTCTCATCCCCTGGAGTCCCACTACACAGGAACTGATCTGTCACCACCTCTCTGACATCTGTTAAGTTGGGGAACGTTTTTTTGTCTTGAGAGACAACCTGGATACAGCTTGTCCACTGCGGTAGGCATGGAGTGGGAGAGAAGAATGAAATGAGTGGCCTAGAGAACACTTGGAAGACCAGCTAGGCATCAGAGGAAGGGTAACTTGAGTCAGATGGAGGAAGCAGCCAGAGCCAGAGGAGAAAGATTGGTCAACATTCTGGGAGCTACCTCTGGGGAATCCCAGCAATCCTAACCTGAGACCCTCACCTGTGGCCCTGTCTTGAGGTTAATGTTCAGTTTGCTCCCATTCAAGGCCACAAAATGAGCAGGAATGCTCTGTTGGTTCAGAAGTTCTCTTTCTGCCATCAAGGAGAAAAGGATGTCGGTACAGGTCTCTTTACCCAGAATCCAGTTATCTGGCTTGAGGACTGCCCCAAGTCCTGGTCCCAACTCTTCCCAAACCCAACACTCACCATGGTCCTGACAAGTGCTGCCTTGGGGTTTCCGCAGAGCCATATTGGCCTCCATGGTGCAGGGAAGGCAGATGGGCCTGAGAAGAAGGGTGAGCGTCACACAGGTCTGCTTCCCAGAGCACTCCCCTGCAGAGAGCCATCCCATCCCAGACACCTGGCATGGGTGGACATCTTCACTTTTTGGGCCAGCTTCAGCAGGGCGATGTCATCACCGTAGAATTCCAAGATTCCCTGGTCCTTCTTTGCACAGACATTAAACCCTGAGGGGATCACTGCCTCCTCAATAAGGAATTCTTTGCCCCACTGGGAGTCTGGATCACCTGGGAACAATATGATGAATTAGGCTGTACCAGGACTCCTGAAAAGGCTATAGGCTGCGGACAGGAAGTAGAAGCTGTGGCCTCAGTGTCAGGGTCAGGAGCCTGGTACAGCCCCTGCCTTACCCACGTTGACCCTCCACAGGGAATGGTCCTTAGCTTTGTGGAAGCAGTGAGCTGCTGTCAGGACCCACTGGTCAGAGATGAGAGCCCCCCGACAGGTCTCCTGACTCTTGGACTGCAGGAAATAGGTGACAATCAGGGACTGCAATGTCTCTGGCCCATGTCTGCCTTCACCTCTGGGATCCAAGTTCCACCCCTCCTTTCTGGTACCTTAATAATGACATGCCAGGGTGTCCTCTCCTGGTTGGAGGCATTGGCTGACATGTTCCCCACTCCACAGATGGTGTCAGTGAGCGTGGAGACATCTGAGAGTATGAGGATTAGATTGGGAAGGAGGTGAATGAGAAGCACGGCATCCAGGTTCTCCACCTAGGCTGGCTCCTCACCCTCCTCCCCGCTGCCAGGAAGATGAAGCTCACTCACCCAACATGTGCTCAAAGACCTGCTGCAGAGCCTGTGTGTCCTGCAGGATGAAGGCATGTCTCTCACCATCCTTCTTGGACCCCAGCTCATTCAATTCTCTCCAGTCCACATCCAGCTTTCCCACCCCAATGGCATAGATGTCTGATGGGGAGGAGAGAAATCACCAGAAACCCTGTGGCTGGGCAGCTACCCCATAAGACTGACGGCTGGCATTTGAACTCACTGTGCCAACAAAGACTTGAATGAGTTAGACCCCTGCCTCCCTTATCCCTGCTACCTGTCTGACTTTGTTTCCTACCACTCTCTGCCTCTGCCCTTCCCACACAGCCTCTTTGAAGTTCCCCTAATCTTCAGGCACACTCCTACTTCAGGTCCTCTGTGCCAGCTGCACCTCTGCCTGGTTCATTCTCCTCCAGACGTCCACAAGCTTATTGTCACAGCTTTTTAAAGTCTTGGCTCAGATGTCACCTTCTCAGCGAGGCCCTCTCTGTTAAAACTGCAATGTCCCAGGCCCTCCCATCTTCTTCCTGCTCTACTTTTATCATGTTGCATGTCACCCACCAGCTGCTTGCTATATGGTTTCCTTATTTATCATGTGTTGCCTATAGTGGGTAAAATTGTGTTACCCAAAAGAATGTGTTCAGGTCCTAACTCCCTGGGGTCTGTGAATGTGACCTTAATTGGAAACAGTCTTTGCTGATATCAAGTTAAGATGCGGTCATACTAGGTTAAGGTGAGCCTAACCTGACTGCTGTCATTGGGTTGTAAGAAGGGGGGCTTGCAAAGTGCCTGCTTAGTATGTGTAAGAGCCTGGGTTCATTCCCCAACTCTGCAAAAAAACTATATTTTTTAAATAAATAAAAATAAGAGAGGAATTTGACACAAACACACAAATAGATGGACACTGTGTAGTGACACAGATCACACAGAAAAGAAACAAAGAACAGAAGTAGAAGTTGAGGTTAAGCTGCTACAAATCAAGGAAAGGCCTTAGAGCCACAGAGGTGGAAGATGGGGAGAGGGGAGAAGGATTCTTCCCTTAGAGCCTCCAGAGGGAGCACAGCCCTACTTACACTTGATTTCAGACTTTCGACCTCCAGAACTGGGAGAATAAATTTGTGTTTTAAGCCACCCAAGTTTGGGGTAGTTTGTTAAAACAACCCTAGGAAATACATTGTCCCCTCTGTCCCCTGGGAGTAGGCATTTCTGTCTTTCCTGTTTACAGCTGAATCCTAGCACTGAGGATGGTGCCTGGCCTGGGAGAATAAGGGTTCTCAGTAAGGGCTTTGAAATAACCAAATGAATATATAGAACTCATGAACCACAGGCTGGAGACAAAGCTTCAGATCTGCTCTTCCTTTATAAAAAGTAGGCTCAGGGAGAAGCACCAAAGTCACCTCTTCCTAGGAGTGGCCCTGGACCCACACAACCACACAACAGTTCATGCTGGTCTCAGAGCATGGGTGCTAGGGAAAACCACCCTGAGATGGTTGGTTTTCTCTCATCCTTTGTGGTTCATTTTGCTCTCAGAGGGCTCTGTGCTTGTATGTAAGCAGCAGAATTCTCAGGGAGGCTGAGAGAAGACTTCAGCCAGGAAGCAAGGCAGCCACACCTAGTGGGAGCAACACAACAATGTTCCCTGCATGTTTTCTTGGAGTATTTTCCTTCCGTTTCCTGCTTATTTGTTTGTGTATTTTGCAGTGTTGGGGATCAAACCCAGAACCTCGAGCATGCTAAGCAAATGTTATACCACTGAGCTATAGCCCCAGCCTTTCTTTTTTTGGGGGTAGAGGGAAGATGGGTGGTTCTGGGGATTGAACGCACGGCCTTGTGCCTGCTAGGCAAGCACTTTACTATTTGAGTCATGCTTCCAATCCCTGCTCTTTTTGAGATTTGAACCTGGCTCAGATGCTCAGGAGGAAGGGAATGGGGTTTGAGTGTTGTCTTCCTTGGGCTAGCAAGTTTTAAAGAGGAATCAGCTTACCCCTAAGGGTCAGGGATGGAGCAGTGGGAATGGAAAGAAGAGGACCCACCAAGACGGTGAAATTTGAAGGCTTAAAACAAGCCTTCAAGGAGTGTGACTGAAGTGGTAGAGAACTTGTCTAGCAAGCACAAAAGCCCTGAGTTCAAACCCAGTACCATTAAAAACAAAAACAAGAAACAACTATTCTGCCTGCCTGAGTGTCTCTCTCCAAAATTCTTTTCTTTGGAGTGGAGTGTAGCTCAGTGGTAAAGTACCTCTTAGCCTGCACTAGTTTCCATTCCCCTGCACTCCCCATCACCACAAATACAAATTCTTTTCAAGTCAAAAGTCAGTGTCGTTTGTGTTTACTCTGAACCTGAGGATTTTTTCCTTTAGCGGCTGCACCTGCCAAAGCTTAGTTAACTAGCTATATTGCTAAAAGGGGGATGGCAGAGACAGGCCCCTTCTTCCCGGAACATTTCCTGAAATGTGAGAAGGTGGTGAGGACAATATGACGATGGCTGCAGAAGCTAATGTGCGCTGAGTGGTTCTCTGTGAGGCAGGTCCTAGTACAACTTCCCACTCACAGATAAAGAAACTGCCTACAACCCCAGCCTGGCAAAGATGAAACCAGGGTAGAGACCGTGGGCAGTTTGACTCCAGACTCATCATATCATACTCAGCATCTCTACACAGAACAACAGAGAAAACCGTGCGGCTCGGGGCCAGAGCCAAGATTTGCAAGAACCCCTGGCTGAGGACACTATGCCCCCACCCGACAGGGGCAGCAGAGATGGGGGCAGAGGCACACCTAGGTAGTCATTCCTTTTCTGGTTGATGTTTAGCATTTCTCTGATGTTGTCAACCGCTGGCTTAGGAGAGCCACCCATATTGGACTTTCCTAGAAAAGAGAGGACAAAAGAATTGCCCATCTGGATGGGTATCAAGATTCCCCAAACCAGTTGGGTGCTGGTATCAAGATTCCCCAAACTAGCCAGGTGCCAGTAGCTCATGCCTGTAATCCTAGATATGTGGGAGGCTGAGATTGGGAGGATCATGGTTCCAGACCAGCCATGGCAAATAGTTTGCGAGACCCCCCTCCCCCGCAATCTTCAAAATAAACAGAGCAATATGGACTGAGGGTGTGGTTCAAGCAGTAAAGTGCTTGCTTTGCAAGCATGAAGCCCTGAGTTCAAACACACACACACACACACACACACACACACACACACACACACACACACACATACACACACACACAAAATCCCAAAGCAGCAGGGCACAATGGCTCACGCCTAAATCCTAGCTACTCAGAAGGAAGAGATTGGGAGAATCACAGTTTGAAAGCCCCCATCTCAACCAAAAAAAAAAAAAAATCCCAAGGCCCTGGAAGTATGAGGAAGCATTTAAACTAGGACCCTTAACAAAAACATTTTAATATATGCCATTTACTAAAATGTTCTATATTCCAGGCCAGGAGTTTCATATACTTTTTCTCATTTAATTCTCATGAAACCCTGGAAATGTTGGCATGCTTGGTTCATACATGAGAAAACTGAGTCCTAGAGGAGCTACATAAAATCAAGAGGTAGAGGCAGAGGCCAGAGGTACTACAGGTGACCCCTCCCGTTTCTGCTCAGTGCTAGCTACCTCCCAGGGAGTAACAAACCAACATGTCCTAACCACAGAGCGCTTTTACACAAACCACACAGGTTGCTTTACATAAAAATTGTGTGCAGAAAGGAGAGCAGCTGTGATTATCCTCATTGCCACTGTTATCACTATCAACCCATTTCTACTTTATAAATAAGATACTGTGGCCCATGCTGCTTTGGCAGCACAGATACTAAAACTGGAAGGATACAGAGATTAGCAAGGCCCCTGTGTGACAATGGCACATGAGACATTCCATATTTTTCCGGTGCTCTATAGCACTATAGGATAACTATGCTTGACAACAATTAATTGACTATTTTGAAATAGCTAGTAGAGAGAATTTTGAGTCCTCCCAGCACAAAGAAATGATAAATGTCTGAGTTGATAAGATATGATCACAAATTGTATATATGTATTGAAAAAGCACACCATGCCCCATAAACATGTACAATGACTGTGATAATTTAAATTAATTATATTTAAAAAAGAAGAAAGCTGGGTATGATGGTTCATGCTTGTAATCCCAGTCACTCAGGAGGCTGAGGCAAGAGGACCGTGAGTTCGAGGCCAGCCTGGGCTACATAGTGAATTTGAGGTTAGCCTGAGCTATATAGCAAGACTGTCTCAAAAAACGAACAAAGCAAAACAAAAGCAAAGAGAGCCAGGCTCCAGTGGATCATGCCTGTAATCCTAGTTACTCAGGAGGCAGATATCAGGAGGACTGTGGTTCAAAGCCAGCCCGGGAAAATAGCTCACAAAACCCTATCTTGAAAAAACCCTTCACAAAAAGGGCTAGTGGAGTGGCTCAAGGTGCAGGCCCTGAATTCAAAACCCCAGTACCACAAAAAGTAAATAAAATAAATGAAAAGGAAAGAGAGCTTCTCTATTCTCATACATTAATATATGATATAAGGGAAACCATCTCACCAAAGAATAACAGGACTTGCATAAGAATTTATTTTACGTTAGTTCAACTGCACTGTTGCTTAACTCCCTTTCTTGAAATACATTTGCTATGAAGACTGAACAAAGAAAAGGAAAGAAACTGAGGCCCAGAGTGGCCAAGGGAGGCCCAGAGTGCCGGCCTTCCAACACTACCTTGACACTCCTTCCGCTATTCCAGACCCCAGCAGACATGGCGATACCCACCATCTGTCAGAAGAATGATGGCATGTCGGATTTCCTTCCAGCCCATGCTTTCTATACCAAGACGCTGCATTTGGTTATTCATCATGATGTAGACACTATTTAGGGCTTCATAGATGTTGGTCCCAGTTCCGTTTCTATGATCTGGAATATGCCGAAAGGAAGAGCTCTCTTAGAAACTTCCTACCTCCTACCTGGAAGTGAGGAATCACTCTGCTCCCCCAAGCACTAGAAATGGAAGTTATCAGACTGATTTGATAAACTCAGACCTTTGCCATCTGTGGAGATTTGGCACCATTGCCTACTCAAAAGTCATCCAGCCTTAGAAATGCTCATTTCATAACCCTGTCCAAGACCTCTCTGATGTCCCAAGATTCGAAGATGATATTTCCAAAGAACTTGGGTTGTTTTAGCCATTTGCCACATGCCACCCAAGCAGATTTACACATGTGCAGGTGGACAATGGCAGGGACGTCTACAGCGCTGAGCCATGAAAAGCAGAACGTGCAGCTTGGGCTCTGCGAGGAGCTGAAGACCCACATGGTGCACCTGGACCTGCAGGGCATCAGTGGAAGCCAGGAGGTGGGGTTGCTGGAGCCCCGCCATGACCCTGGCCTTGGAAGCTACTTGAGTGCCTCAAGATGCCTCTCTCTCTCATTTTTCTGGAATCTGTCTGCAGTTACCGAATCCATCCTCTTCTCTACATCACCTTCACTTGACTTCACTTGCAGTCATACCTGCATAGTCCACATTTTCCATACTGCTGCTGACTTCGGTCACATCCCGGGATTTGTCATTCAGGACAGACATGATAATTTTGGGCTGTGAGGCAAACGTGATAATGGCAACGCTAACATTGATGTCAAAGCTGAAGATCTGTGGAGGGCAGATGAGAGATGGTGTGAGGGCCCCGAAACAAATGAGGAGATTGTAGGAGAGCAAGGAAGGGGCCCACAGAGAATCTGGACCAAGCCTGACAGGGACAGAACACTCATTAAGAAGCTGCACCTTGGAAGAAGCCAAGAAAGTAACATTTAATGAGCGTCTGTATTCTTTGACAGACTCTCTCCTCATTTCATCCTCACATTAACACAGTGAAGGGGCACCACAGTCCCTATCTCAAAGATAAGGAAATTGAGGCTTATCACCCTGCCCCAAATCCCACCACTAGTAAGAGGCGGAAGGAGCAGGTAAGTCTGCCAGTGTGACTCTGATGTCATTTCTCTAACTGGTGTATTTTGTGGCCTCAATGTGGTACTTAATTTTAAGTCCTAAGAGAGACTCTTTGGAATACAAAAAAGTCTTTGAAATGTATCTAAGCCAGGTGCAGCAGCTCACCCCTGTAGTCCCAGCTGTTTAGGAGGAGGCAAGAATCAGGAGGATCACGGTTAGAGGCCAGCAAAAAGTTAGCAAGACCTCATCTCAACAACAAGCCAGGAGTAATGGCATGTGCCTGTGATCCCAGCTATGCGAAAGGCTGTAATTAGGAAGATCACAGTATGAGGTTGGCGGTGGACAAAAACACAGGTCATACCTGAAAAATAACTAAAGCAGAAAAGAGCTGGAAGCATGGCTTAAGTGGTAAAGCACCTCCCTAACAAGCCCTAAATTCAAACTCCAATACTGCCACACACAGACACAAAACACTGTGTCTGAGAGACTAGAGGTGTAGCTCAGTGGTAGAACATGCACTTAGCATGCAGGAGGTCCTGGGTTCTTTCCCATACCCCAAAAAAATGTTTTTACTTTTACCTTTTTTTTTTTTTTTGAGACAGGGTCTCACTATGTAGCTCAGACTGGCCTCAAATTTGTGATCCTCCTGCCTCTACCTTCTGAGTGCTGCTGAGATTACAGGCTTGTGCCACCACACTCAGCTTAAAAGTATTTTTTTATTTTAATATTGCTGGGAGGAAAAACCATCTATATAACATGAATTATTGTGAAATACATAATTACCAAAATAAAGTACTGGCCAGGAACTGAAACCAATGACTCAAATTCTTCTGTTTGTACATCTTGAGTAAAAACATTTCTGGCACATACCCCAATATAGATATATGTATTTATAAATTATGTGTTTCCCTACTCAAATATATCATACACATTTAAACTTACACCAAATTTTGACATTTTAAAAGGAAGTTATTAAATGTTAAGTTATTGACTTAAATAAAATTAAATTATCCAATAGGAATGCCAGTATTTTTCTGCCACATCCCCATGGATTTTCTTGTTACACCACTATGGAGACCACTATTCTAGATGATAAATTTCTGGTATCCCCCAGCACCCCAGCACAGTGCCTGACACATGGTAGGTGCTCCAAAATGTCTGGGGAATCAAAAATACGATTATATAAACTGAATTCAAATTCCTGCATGGCATAAATATAATTTGGGGAGACTTCTAGAAGGAGGTAGATGGTGAGGGGGACTCTGAGCAAGGGAAGGAGACCGAGGGAGCCAGGAAGGCCCCTCCGCATGCAGGTTCCGGATTCCTGACCCTGTCCACCATGAGAGAAGCACTGTTCTTGAAGATCTTAAAGTCATCCTCTGACACACTCTGAGAGGCATCCAGGAGTAGGTAGAGGTTCAGGTGACCTGAGCGCTGGATTTGGATTTTACGGCCCAGGTTTTCTGCAGAAACGTTAAAGGAGGAGATTCAGATTCACCTTCTCCCTACACTCTAGCCAATGGAGTCCAGCCTCCCTGCCTCCCCTTCAGTCACTGAGCTCACTGTAGGCTTCCTGGCCTCCAGGAAGCTGGCTCCCTCCCCTGCCTTGCCCAGGCCCAGCCCCTGGTTCCCCCACCTCAGACACTTACCCTTCCTCTGCTGGGTGGGATTGGTGGCTCCAAGCAGGTGGGACAAGGAGGTTCCTAGGGCAGGGGCCACATCCTCAGGGAAGTCGTAAGAGTAGGGCTCTGTGGGAAGAGCCCCACTAGGGTTAGCCAAGATCAGGGCTACAGTGAGTGCCAGGAGCCTCAAGAGGACGGTGTGGCTACTCACGACGGCAGATGGGCTCTGTCCCACTCCAGACCCCGTTGTTCAAACACTCCCGCTCCACAGACCCTGTCAGCACCAGATTCGAGGAGCAGCGATATGTGACCTTGTCCCCAAGGCCAAAGCGGGAGCCAGTCCGCACAGCACCCACCGAAATGCCAGGGTTGGGACAGTGGTCAGCTACAAGTGAACAAAAAAGACAGCGATGAACAGGGCTCTGTCTGCCCTTCCCATCAGGCTCTTCCTCCTCTCCAGACCCTCAGAGCCTCCAGGGTTCCTTGGGAGACCCCAGAACAGTGAGATCAGGGTGAGGATAGAGAATAAAGTAGGATGGAGCATTCAGAATCCCGCAGCATCAGTCCCCGGCTGAAGCATCCCAATCCTGACTTTGTTTTCATATGTGTCTGTCATGAGCCACACCCCTCCATAAAGAAAAAACACTTGTGTTTCATAAGCCACAATGAGACGTCACTGAACACTAAAACCACAGGTGGGTCCAGGTGTTGGAGAGGACTGCAGCAATTGGAACTCTGTTACATTGCTGGAGCATGTATTGGTGAAACTGTTTGTGAGACTTAGCGCTAAATATAAGCCAAGCTATCATCTCTCTCGACTATTCCACTTGTGGATCATGGACTCAAGAGGATCAAGGTGTACCAAAGCCACAAGTGAGAATGTTCATAGAACTTTTACTCATAATAGCCCCAAACTGGAAGTAACTCAAATGCCTATCAACAGAAGAATGAATAAACAATTTTTAGCACATTCATATGATGGAATACTACACAGCAATAAAAAAGAACAAACCACTGATTCATATAACAATATAGATAAATCTCATGGGCAGTGTTGAATAAAAGAAACCAGAGGCACAAAATCACATCCTGCATGATTCCATTTATATGAAGTGTAAGAATAAGCTAAGCTAGTCTATGAACATGGAAGTCAGAAGAGGAATGCCTTGTGGAAGGAGACAGGGAGGAGCCTCCTAGAGCGTGAGACATGTTCTATGTCTGGGTTGTGATTATACAGGTAGATACAAGTGTAAAAATTCATCAAATTAAATATTTAAGATTTGCATAGCTCGGGGGTATAGCTTAGTGGTAGAGTGCTTGCCTAGCATGTGAGAGGCCCAGGTTCAATCCCTGGCATAAAAAAAAAATTTGCATCCTTTACTATAGGTAGATTATACTTCAATTTTAAAATAAATTCTATTTATGCTTGAATAAACAGCTATTTGGAAGCGATTCGAAGGTATACGTAGGGAGCCTCAGCTGGGTGACTAGGTGAGGTATTTGTCCTGCCATGTGGGGACTCTCTATTCTCTGTTATGTAACCCACAGGCTCATGTGGCCCGGGGAATCCTGGGAGCCCAACTGCTGCCTGTCACAGAGAGCCCCTCACTGTTCACCTGGGCTATTTAGCAAAGACAAATGTGTACAAAGTGTTTACCAGGTTCCGGTGACTGTTTTAGATGCTTGCTCATATCGACTCATTGAACCCACATGGCACTCCCATGAAGATGGCACTCTTACTGTTCCCATTTCACAGATGTGGAAACTGAGGCATAGAGAGGTTAAATAACCTGCTCAAAGGCTGTCAAAGTCAGAGCTGGCCTTGGAACCCATCCTTGGCTCCAGAGGCAAGGGACATAGACACAAGACTCAACTCTTTCCAGCATGGCTTCCCTTCAATAGTTCATGGAGTCAAATACCAGTGCTGCACCGAGGCATTTAGAAAAGTCGGGCAGATCTTGTGAAGCCTCCATGTCAAATCTGAAGCTTAGCACCAACTGCCTGGACCAGGCTTCCTGTGAACAAGTGGTGGGTGAACGCTAGACCTCAATTTACCTAAATCCAGGAGTATTTACTGTGCCACCAAGAACAGCAGAACCCTGTCCCCACGCTTGGCTCCTAGAAGCCTCCATGCAACTCATCAGTCAATGCACTCACCCCCATTGTCACACACGGCTGTCTGTCCATCCCACATGCCGTTGGGACGACAGTGCCGCACAGACGAGCCCCGCAGTGTGAAGCCATCCTCACACTCAAAGCTCAGGTTGCCACCCACAGGGTGGGATCCCAGCCGAGGGGTGTACACACCGTTCTCAAAGGTAACAGGGGCTGGACAGCGAACAGCTGGAGGAGAGAAGTGGGAGAGGCAGAGATGGATGGCCAACATTTGGGTTGGTAGACAGAACCATGTAAGTTAGTGTTTGAGGCAACTGGCTGAATACTGGCAATTTCACAGAGTTCAATCGAACTGATTGATAAATAGCTACTTCCCTCAATCCCCTGAGGGCTGTGGCCACCCCAGCCCTCAGATCCTTGGGTGTCTTGGATCCGGGGCCATTCAGCATCTACTCAGGATGGTCATTACTGTGCAGCTGATTGTGTGTAAAAACCCACCCCTCAACTTTCTACCCCTATTGCTGCCTGTCCCCAATTCCTTACTATGAGCAACTGACACTTTCCGAGTATTCTGAAAGGCACTCTGTAAGAGTAGCTTGGCCCTTCTCCCACGCCACCTAGCCAACGTAAACCCCACCCTGAGTAACTCCCAAATAGAAGTTCCGGGCTGTTCCCCGGCGAGGCACGTTGAACAAAGTCCAAGGGGAGCCTCACGTTTGCAGACCGCTTTAACGAGCCAGCTGGATCTCAGGGTGGATTTCGGGGTCTGCCACTGTCCATTGCTCTTGCACAGCCGCGATGCAGGGACTGGATAACTGCCCTGGGGGCAGGAGTAGGTGAGGAGGCTCCCAGGGGCCCAGCCATGGCTGAGAGTGAAAGTGCCACCAGAGATATTCACATTCTGAGGGCAGGAGGGAGCAGCATTGGCCACCAGGCCTGTGGGCATGGAGACACATGGACAGCAACAAGGAAAAGAAGGAAAGCACAGTTGAGAAAAGAAACCATGAGAAACTACCCCTTTCATATGTGGGACTCTATCTAGTAGCACTGGCCGTGCCCACAGGGCCCCACTGTCCCCCTACCCTGCCTCCTACCTGGGCACAGGGACAGCAGGCAAAGGAAAGCCAACAGAGGGTCCATGGTGTCCACCCCAGGGCAGGGAGAACCTAGAGCTAGGAGAGAGAAAAGGTCATCTGACTTCCCGAAAACCAGAGCTGGCTCAGCAGCTACTTCATTTGCTGGCAGAGAACGAAAACTAGGGAGTGGCAAGGGGGATGGTCTCTTGCTAGAAACAAAATTATAAGCAGGGATTGGGGACTGAGCTGAGGGGCAAAACCTTTGCCCTGCCTCCCTAAATCCAGTGCATCCACAGAGTCAGTAGATTACCACCACAGGCTTTTTGTACAGCTCCCAAGCGCCGCCTGTCACACACACACGCACACACATCCATGCATGCACACACTCACACACACGTACTCAAACACCTATACAGGCTCTGGTGCACGCTTGCACTTGCATTAGTCTAAAGCACACAAACTCACAGCCATCCAAGATATTGCAAAACGTTTTATTTAAGTAAAGTTTTAGTTTTCTTTTGGGTTTTGCCAAGTGAATTTGACTTCCTGAGAGCCTGGGACAAGGTGATCTTCTTGAATTTAAACTTCTAAGAACTTGAGACAAATTTTCTTAGAACTTCGTGATAAATAGGAAGAGTCATGATTGTTTTCTTCCCTGAACCCCTCTCCCAGAGAGAATCTAGGGATAAAAATAAAATCAACCCTTTCTTGTGGAGATAGGAAAACATGTTTAGAACATTTTTACAGAAATTCCAGTGAATAAAATTCCCAAGTTGCAAAATAAATAAATTTGGAGTTAGTTACTTGAAGGAATAAAAGTATCTTGGAGTTTGAGATGTGCCTGTAAACCATAACCTGCACTTGTGTAACATTCAGGAAACAAAGAAACTTTAAGCCAGTGTGTCAGCCTCTCTGTCCCACAGAAGTCTCTTTAATACTTTTTCAAAAGATGTGGGGTATAAATCAATAAGATAAATCAAAAAATGAAGCTGAACCTCTCTGAAGTTATGTTTTAAGTTGGAGAAAACTCAATTTAGAAACTTCTCAGAAACACACATACACAAAGTGGTGTTCACGCTAGGTAAAATAGAACACATGAAGACTATGACACCACTGGTACTGGGGGTCCCAAAGCTGCTGCTATGGCAGAGCTGCTGGTGCCTCTTCCACCCCTCCTTCTATAGTAAGAGATGTTTATGAGGACACACAGTCACCAGCTAAAGACATTTCCCAGCCTTCCTTGCAGCTGGAAGTCAAAGTGACTTGCTTCTGGCCAATAGGATTTGAGTAGAAATGATATATGTGTGACTTTCAATTTATGTTCCTAAAATAAAAGAGGAGAATGCCCTTCTAGCTCCATGGACTGGAATATAAACCTGGTGGCAATCCATCTTCCACCTGAGGTATGGGCAACATCTAGAGGGGACAGAACAAACAGAGGAGCCTGGGTTCCTGATACTTTGTTGACGTCAGACCAGCCCTACCCACCTTCTCAGATTGTTACAGTAGAAATCATCCTAAGAGTGGTGGGTGTTAAAGAATGGTCACAAATATTGTGGGTCTGTCTCCTTTCAGTCTTAGGGTGGGATTGAATTTTCCCATCCATTTGCTTTGGCTAATGAAATATGAATTTGAGTGACATTGTCACTCTCAGGTAGAAGTTCTAAGAGCCAATGAAGCCTTCTTTCCTTCAATTTTTTTTTTTTGTTTTGTATTGTTCTGATTTTTGTCTTTGAATCTTACCTTTATTTATTTATTTTTATTTTAAAATTTATTTTGGTGGTACTGGGGTGATTTTTGTTTGTTTTTGAGACAGGATCTTACTATGTAGCCCAGACTACAAATTCACTTACCCCCTGCCTCCCAAGTTCTGGGATTACAGATGTGCACCACCATGTCTGGCTAACTTCCTTTCCTTCTGTATGGAAACATTTGAGATGGTGGCTTCTCCATCAGCCTAGATCCCTGGGTGACACAAAAAGCAGAATCCCCTGCTGACCCCAGAAGATATCCAATATGAGCAAAAAATAAACCCTGTGTTATTTTAATCTACTGCGTTGCTCTTGATGTGTGGGGGGAATAACAACCAAAATATAGGGGCTTTAAAATTATTTACTTAAAAATGATTCTGCGGGTTGGCAAAGGGATTCTTCTGTGGTCTTTCCTGGACTCAGTCATGCAGCCACAGTCACCTGTAGACTGAGTTCAGTGGGAAGAGTAGGAATTTGGACCTGTTCTCATGGTCTTTTAGTCCCAGCCCTTCCTAGCATGGCATTCTCAGGACAATATTCTAACAGAACCAAAGTGAAAGTCACATGACATCACTTCTGCCATCTTCTATTGGTCACAACACAGAGGGAACAGACTTTACCTCTTGATGGGAAGAGTGGCAAAGTCACATTGCAAGGGACTATGCACACCAGAATAGATATATGCCATGTTTTCAAGCTGCTATGGCAAATAATATCTGGAGATTATTTGTTACCAGGGCATCATGAGCCTAATCTGATTGGATACTTAAGCCACCAAATTTTGGTTGCCTTTTTAACCCACCAAGCTCACATCACATTTAAGCTTCCTTTAAAAGAAAAAGCCTTTCTTTCATAAGTTCCTCCCAATATTTGTTGAGTGAAATCAACTGCACAGAGTGTGGCAGAATCTGGTTTCTCTTCTTTCTTAAGAAATGAAACTCCCAACTTTTCACTGGGCCCATGGAATATGATCTTGAAAGGTGTATGCTCCTCAATCTTTGTCCCTCCCCACTAGCTGAAATGACAACAGAATAGTGGAAGTTGGGGCAGCCATCCCAGACCACAAGATCACATGTCAATGACGACAAAGCGACAGAATTAAAGAAGCTCTGTTCCCTAATCCCTGTCAAAATTGTTCAGGGCGGCTATGCTCAGACCAGTTAAGCTACACTATTCCAGCCTGTAGTATAGCAGCCACGTCTGTCTCTAACATTCCACACCAGGAATCAACATGGGAGCTAAAGGCTGTGGGGCAGGGGAGGGGAGGCGATAATAAAGAGGCTCCAGTATACAGGATGGAAGTTTAGTTCTTTCTCAAATAAGAGCCTCAGCATAAGCAAGACTGAGGTGAGGGGACCCTGGCTGGCAGGGCAGTGCTGTGAATCAGCCCCGCTCATAACCGCATGTCCCATCTGTCACGCGACTGAGAATTGTCTTTGTCTGCATGGTTAAAACAGGGTCTCTATCAAGTCTGCATTCCAGTCCCAAAGAAGTGGAATGAGAAAGGAAACAAGATGCAAGTAATGGCATGAAAATTCTACCCAACTCTGCCACTCATATTCCACTGGTAAAAGCTCGTTTATATGGCAGCTGTGGCCTCTAATTTGTCTACCACTCTGACACAAAACCAGAAGAGGATGGATTTGGGGAAATAAAAACATACAACATGCAAGAATATTCGACTTTGTGGGAAACACCGACCACTGTGGGGGTCACATTGTATAGTGGCAAATGAAGGTGACAAGAACAGAGTGGGTGATCAGAGTTAGTCTGCTGTTCCAGTTCTCTAGGCATTCCAGTCCAACATGGAAGGACTGTGACCTGAGTGACTCTGGGGCTGAAGACACTGTCTTTATTCCTTTCTATGCTCCCAAATTGCTTGCCAGCAGGTCTCTAGTGGGTGAAGGGGAACTCAGCTTGTCTTTTTCCTGCATTGTTCAAAACCTTAGCAAATGCAACCTATGTTTGCATACAAATGCAGGAAAGAGGTAAATAATGCCAGCTTCATCATCTTTTCCAAATTTCTTTTTATCAATTCAAGACTTCTAATAGCTGCTTCCAAGGAACGGATTTCCCTGAGGCATTTAGAAAAGCTGGACAGAGTATGTGGGGCCTTAGTGTTGCATCTAATGTCAAGAGATGACATCACCACAAATTCTGCAACTTAACCCCTATTCACAAGTTCAAAAATGGAAATAATGATATATACTTTCTCAGGATGCCCTGTTACTCCCCTGGAGGGCTTAACACCTTGCAGTTAAAATTTTCTCAGATAACATGGGCAAACCCACTTTAGTGGCCATGGTCCATGGTTTACCCAGTCTGGACACTAGGACATGGACTTTGCTAGCATCCTAGGATCTGCCACCCCTAACTTTCTATGACAACTGTAGAACTCATTCCCCTCTCTAGATCAACCCCCAATTTGGGAATGGTTAACTTGTCCTGGTTCACAGCCATACTGTGTGATTTTAGTTGGAGATTCAGGGCTGCTTAACGAGCCTCTTTGTGGTTGTAGTAGTAGGTATGTTCTTGCCTCAGCTTGGGCCTGGTGAAACCCTAGCTGGTTTCATTAGCTTCCAACAAGAGCATCTCTACCTCTTCACCCAAGAGTGTGTGTGTGTGTGTGTGTGTGTGTGTGTGTGTGTGTGTGTGTGTCCTGCCCTAATCGTGCATAGAATGCTGAAAATGGCACAGAACCAGTGAAATACCCCTAGACCAGTGAGTGACTAAAATGGGTACATAAATACTCCAGCTCCCTCACTTACCACCATGGGGCAACTCTGAAGTGCATGTCTTGTACCACCCAGGGCTCCTCAGCAGATTAACCTCCACTGATCCACAATGGTAAATTGACTTGATAACACACCCTTTGTTGACCGCCTGTCTTTCCTGCCCCTCTTTCCTGCTCCCCCACTCATGCCTCCTGAGATCACTTTCCAAACCCACTATTTGCACATCAATTCTGGTCTCAGGGTCTACATCTACTTCTATTAGAGAAGACTTAATGTTAACAGGTCCTACTATGTGCTAACCACAATTCTAAATCCTTTCTATGTAGGCACTCGTTTTATCCTCACACAAGCCTGTGGCACAAGTTCTGTCATTACTCTTGCTTTGCAGATGAGGAAGGAGTCACAGAAATGTTAGGTGAGCAGCCCCAGGTTCACGCAGGCACTAAGTAGCAGAGCTCATGGTTCCCGAATCTGTAGTCATAGTCACAGCTCTGTGGTGACTTCAGAGCTCCCTGCATGCCCCTCAAGCCCATCCCAGCCCCCTGCATTGTGCCTTTTCAAGACTTGCCTCCCTAGGCTCTTGCCTCTTGGCTCCTTGCTCTTTGGTAATTCTTTCTTTTCCAGGCTTCTCAAATCCCTTATTCTACTGGTAAGAGTGCCTGTCTGGGAAGTATGAGGCCCGAGTTCAAATTCCAGTGCTGTCAAAAATTAAAATAAAAACAAAATAACAAGGAGGGGATAAAGGAGAATGGTGGAGGGGATGAATTCAAGTATGATATAGTGTAAGAACTTTGTAAATGCCACAATGTACTCACACGCTGCACAACAATAAAAAAATTAATTAATTAAAAATTTTTAAAACAATACAAAATTAATTAAGTAGTTAATTTAAAAAATTCCAGACTCCAACAAGTCCTGTCCATGATACTCACTCCCTTCCAGTTACTTCCCAGAGGAACGATCTGAGGTTTTGTTGAAACAATGAGCTCCATGAATAAGGTCGAGACTGATAGAGACTTTCAGATCAGCAACAGAAGTGACTTTGGTTTCTATTCCTTCCGTTTCTTTTTTAATAGTAATTTAAAAATTACATTGCATAGACTCCACCTACTTCTTCTAGCACAGGCCACTGTTGATCACTAGCACACACACCCTCCCCCATCCTACCAGGCACTCCCACTTACTTTGAACTGATTGCCCACATGTGACCTTGAGGAACCGCTGCCTACATTTCCTTTAGGACCTCAGAAAAGGGTCTGTCCAGCCTCTGAACTAAGACGTGTTATGGAAACCGAAGGCCTCTCCCTGACATCTGTAAGGAACCCCAGGGGATACCCAGGCCAGTGTCCACCTGTCCATACCACAACCCTCCTATTCCATTCCTCTGGGGTCTCTATTCTCCTAGGGGTCAGAGGCATACTTCTTATTACCTATGGGGGTGGGGGGGCTGCCTTAGGTTATAGGATAGTGACCCAGCTGGAAAAGGCCAAAGGTAGGGATGGCCTAAGGTCGCAATCACCCTGCATCCTGCCTCATCACCCCCCTCACCCGCTCGCTCAGGACTTAGCCTTGGTGAGAGAGAAGGAACCTGGTTAACCACACCCTCCCTCTGCCCTTTCATTAAAACACCTTTCTAATGTTTCTCCCATATTCTGGGGAGAGGGGAAGATGCTCCATCTCCTTCTCTGTTCAGGTAGCAGCGAAAAGGACAGCCCTGGATCTGTCCCTGCAATGCCGCCAAGGTGGGGTGGAACTTTCCAGATGCCAAGGGATGTTCATTCATGCTTTGCTTTTCTTTTAAACACTAATGAAAGTTTATACTCCAGCAGAACTTCACTGCTTCCTCTCCAGTCCCAATTCCAGTGTGCTAGAAGGAGTTCAGGCATTTGACTTAAGACAACCTGGAATCTCAGGTTCACTTTGGCACATTGATTAGCTGTTTTGTAACCTCACCCACCTATTTCATCATCAGTCAAACACAGAGCAAACAGCAAAACACACTCCCCCTAAGGTTATCTCTGAGAATCAAATTAGGATCATCAAAAGGAGAGGATCAGCCAGGAAGGGTGGCATACATGTAATTCCAGCACTTGGGAGGCTAAGGCAGAAGGTCATGAGCTCAAGGCCAGCCTGGGCTACATGACAAGACACAGTAAAGGAAGGAAGGAGGGAGGAAAGGAAGAAAGAAAGGGACGGAGGGAAGGAGCACACCTGTAATCTAGCTACTCAGGTGGCAGAGATCAGGAGGCTCTAGTTTGAAGCCAGGCCGGGCAAACAGTTCAAGACTCTATCACAAGAAAGGGCTAGTGGAGTGGCTCAAGGTGTAGGCCTTGAGTTCAAACCCCAGTACCGCAAAAAAAAAAAAAAAGAAAAAAGAGGAGAGGACATGCTACCTTATAGGTGTACAAGAGTGATGTACCAAGTTTGGAAGGAAACTGCGTCCACTAAGACAGTATCTTGTAGCCTGTGGACACTGGAATACTATACAGCCTCTGAAAGCTCAAGGTTTCTCTGTATGTACAGAGTGTCTCAAGATAAATGAAATGTATACTTTTTGACTGAACAGACTGTGCGTACGAGATGCCACCACTTGTGCAAAAAAATAAAAGGGAGGGGATAAAAAAAAGAGACAATGGTAGCCATATATGCTCTTTTGGTTTGGTTTGGTTGGTTTTTGTTGTTGCTCTTGCTGTTGGTTTCTGTGGTGCTAGGGGTGGAACCCAGGGCCTGGCAGATGCTAGGCAAGTGCTCAGTGGTAGAGTAATTGCCTATATATGCACCCAGCCCTATATATGCTCTTTATATATGCAAATTTTTCTGGAAAAAATAAAAACTGGGTAGGAAAGTTGTCTCTGAGAAGAACTGCTTATACTTATTTATTTATTTGCTTATTGTTGGTATTGTGACCTCAAGCACACTAAGCACCCACTGTACCCCTGAGCTACACCCCCACCCCTGCTTATGATACCCCCTGATGCTTATGTTGCCTATTCAAACAGATGGAGGGAGATATAAGGGACTCAGAGAGAGAGCTCTGGAGTGGGGCAGGAAGCCTCTCCAAGGAAGTTTCTGGGGGAGTCAGCACCTTCTTTGTATCCTCAATCTGTGTCTCCAGCAGAAATCCTATAAAGACCTTCAAAGACAAAATATTCCATATGCCACAGAACCATCCCGCTGGACTATGACCAAGACCTTGATGCAGTCTTCATGCAGATTAAGCTCTATTTTGTAAAATTTCAAACATATTCAAAAGCAGAGAGAATAGGATAAGGAACGTCCGAGTACTCATCTCCTGGCTTCAACAGTCGTCAAAGCACGAAGTGGCTTCTGTTTAAATAAATCCAAGCCATCACGCTACATTTCACCTGTACATATGCACAACCATGTGTTTCTATAAGAACTCCTATTTGAAAACACATCTGTAATACAGCCATCATTTTTTTTGTTATTGTTTCATTTGGTGGTACTGGAGTTTGAACTCAGGGCCTCATACTTGCTAGGAGGGTGCTCTACCACTTGAGCCACACCCCCAGCCCACAACCATCACATTTTTTTTTGCGGTACTGGGATTTGAACTCAGGGCCTATGCCTTGAGCCACTCCACCAGCCCTTTTTTGTGAAGGATTTTTCAAGATAGGGTCTCGAGGAACCATTTGCCTGGGCTAGCTTCGAACCGTGATCCTCCTTATCTCTGCTTCTGAGTAGCTAAGATTATAGGTGTGAACCACCAGCTCCCGGCCCAACCATCACATTTTGAAATAAAATGTAACAAATCTATTTTTTTTTTTTTGCAGTACTGGGGTTGAACTCAGAGTCTGCAACTTGATCCACTCTCCATCAGCCTTTTTTTGTGATAAGTTTTTTCGAAATAGGGTCTCACTGAACTATTTGCCCAGCCTAGCTTTGAACCACGATCCTCCTGATCTCAGCCTCCCAAGAAACCAGGATTAGAGGCATGAGCCACCAGCACCCAGCTCCTTTATTTATTTATTTTTTCAATTGATACAGGGTCTCATGACCACTCTGCCTCAGCCTCTTAAGAGCTGGAAATTTCAAGCATGTGCCATCACATCCAAATTTTTCACTTTTAAGGTAAAACAAAAGATCTGGCATCATCTACAAATAATTGCTATGAATAAGTGGAATTGTAATAGGTCGAACCACATTAGAATCATATTGACAAATGCAACATGTGATCCTAACAAACCATTTGTAAAAAGACATTTCTGAGACGATCAGGAAAATTTGAACTTAAACTACATTACAGATATTATAGATTGTGGTTAATTTTTTTTAGAATTGATCAAGGTATTGGGTGATATGATTTCAAACTGTTTGGGGAGGGGCTTTTTGTTTGTTTTGTTTTGTTTTGGCAGTACTAGTGTTTTAAACTCAGGGCCTTGTGCTTGCTAGGCAAGCCCTCTACCACATGAGCCACTCCACCAGCTCAACTTCTTTTGATTTTAAGTCAATAACATCAGTACTTGCAGATGAACTGATATGATATCTGGAATTTGTTTTATAATAATACTCTAGTGGGAGTGGAGGGGTCAGGTGACACAAGGCTGGAGAACTATTCAAAATTATTGAAAATGGCTACAGGGTGTTCTGAATACTATCCTCTCTCCTTTTTTTTTTTTTTGAGACAGGGCCTCATTATGTTGGCCTCGAACTTCTGTGCTCAAAGGATCCTCCTGTCTCAGCCTCTGAATCGCTGGATCTATAGGTGTACACCACTGCATCTGGCTATTCCCACTATTTTTGTGTATGTTTGAAAGCTTCATTAGTAAAAATTTTTTTTTGACTGTCCTGGGGTTAGAATTCAAAGTTTCATGCTTGCTAGGAAGGTGCTCTGCCACTTGAGCCATGACCCCAGCCTGTAAAACACTTTTAAAAATAAGATATTTTAACCTCTTCTGACTGTTAAGTAACTAAGATTAAACAAACAAGTAAAAAGACTAGAAAAGATATCAAGACTGGCACATAATAGACCCTATCAAAAGTAATAAATAAAGAATAAATCTCAGGAAATGTAAGTACTGAGTCATCTTGCAAGTTACATCTCCCACTAAAGTTGATAAATGAGCCAATTACACATTAGTCTTTCATGAGTTTTATTAGCATGAGTCAGTTCCTCAGAGCCTAATCATATCTGCATTTTAAAAAGCTCATTTCTGAGTTCAAAGGACCTAATCTTTTAAAAAATGACCATATTAGCCAGGCAATGGAGGCTCACATCTGTAATCCTAGCTACTTGGAAGGTTGAGATCAGGAGAATCCCAGTTCAAAGCAAATAGTTTGTGAGACCCCCCATCTCCAAAATAACCAGAGCAAAATGAACTGGAGGTGTGGCTCAAGCAGTAGAGTGCCTGGTCTGCAAATGTGAAGCCCTGATTTCAAACGCCAGTCACACACACAAAAAAAGACCACATAAAGGGAAAGCCACCATCAGGGCCATCTGTTATCCTTCCCCATATAACATGCTGCTATGTTTCTATAATCTACTACAAAACCTACCTCACTGGTTGCTGTTCTAAATGTACTAAATTAGCACCGATAGCAGTAATTCCTTTTGGGTTTTGTTTGTTTTGTTTCATTTTTTGGTAGGACTGGGATTTGAACTCAGGGCTTCATACTTGCAAAGCATGCTTGAGCCACACACCTCCTTTTTTTTTTTGAAGATAAAAGCAGTAATTCAGTTAAGTGTGAGGCCCACAGGGGCAGCCTCTTCAGAGGCACTGCCTCAGCTATCTCTGACTTCAGCTGAAGCTGAGGTGGACAGTTTCCTGGAAGCTTAAACTCAACTTGTTCTAAGCTAAAAAAAAAAAAAAGAACTTGTGCTAAACTATCCAACCCAGGTTAGGTGTTCTTTGGACTGTCAGCACCCAGTCGGTGAGCACGAAGGAACAAGGCAGGTGGGCTAACACACTGGTCAGCCTGCAATCAGTTACAGAAAGGAACTAGGTGGGTACACACCCCTCCTTCTGTTCTAGAGGTAGACAATTTCTGGAGCCATTTTCTTCTCTCCTCAGGAGATCCCATTATACACAATGCCAGCACTCTTTCAAATTGGCTTTCCCTCCTTCACAGTCTCACTTCTGCTTTCTGGAACCACCTAAATTAACTACCCTGTTTCAGGCTCTGCTTTCAGGAGCACCCCAATTAAGGTAGTCCTTTTCCATCCTCCTCTCCCCATAACCCATGGCTCTTCTTCCACGAGCACCTATCTATGGTCAACTGACTGGTCTCTCCACATTTCAGGAGAACAAACTGTTCAAGGATAGTGACCCTGTGACTGCCTACTTTCTCCCAGTGTCTAGGGGCAAAGCCAATAAGCCAGTCATCACTACACCAAGTGTGGAAGTCACATAGTCTCTACCAACTTTCCTATTTTCTGATTTCCAGGCACATGATGGGATCAAATTTCTCAGCCCTCTTGATGTTAGGCACAGTCAAGTGGCTTGCTTTAGACAATGAAATGTGAGCAGAAGTCACATATGTTACTTCCAGGCAAACGTGCTTAATTGCCAATGTAATACAAGAGGCCCAACCACCTCCTGCCATGTTGAGTGTGGAACCCAGGGCCTCCTGCATGTTACACAAATGCTCTACCACTGAGCAACACCCCAGCCCTCATACTCTCTTTTAATGGAGCTTCCTTTTCTTCCTTTCTCTCTCTCTCTCTCTCCTCTCTCTCTCTC
The DNA here is from genome assembly GCF_047511655.1 of Castor canadensis. NCBI lineage: Eukaryota > Metazoa > Chordata > Mammalia > Rodentia > Castoridae > Castor > Castor canadensis. The sequence continues at coordinate 24,315,794 of NC_133393.1, forward strand.
TCTCTCTCTCTCTCTCTCTCTCTCTCTCTCTCTCTCTCTCTCCTCTGTCCTTTTGTTCTTTTAATGGAAACTTCTTTAACCTGGGTCCCTGAGTGATCCAATACCACTCCAACTGACCCAACAGGTAACATTAGAGAAATAAAATTGTTTGGAGGCATGGCTCAAGCTGTAGAGCATCTGTCTAGAAAAATAAAATTGTGTTAAGGTTACAATTACTTTTGTTACTGCAGCATTACTTCGCCATTCTGACTGATCCAAGGAGAGATAGGAGTGCACATAAAGTCCACAGGGATACAAAGAAGGGGTTATTAGATCTTTCTAGAGTTCCAAAAAGGCTTCTTAGAGGAATCTTGAGAATAACCCTTAAAAGGCAAGTGTTCCGCCAGATGACAAAAAGGAGGGAGAGCCACCCAGGCCAAGTTGACCTGTGAGAAGAGGCAGAGGCTCTGGAGCCCCAGGTACATTACGGGAACTGCAAGCAGGTTAGGATGTTTGGGGATGGAGGGAAGAGGAGACCACACTGAACTAGACCTTGGAGGAGAGTATGCCCTACTAAGGAGTCAAGGTTTATAGCTTTTAAGGCAATTCAATGTGTGGTATTTTAGATAAGGAAGCAATTTGATTTGATCAGCATTTCAGAAATGCTAGGATCAGGACGGAGGGGCTGGAAAACCAGTGAGGAGATATTTTTAAGTCCTGGCACCAGGGATCAAAGGCAAGTGCAGAAGTAGAGGAGGAGAGCCAGGACCCACGTACAGGTGTCCACCATGAGACCACTCTGAACACCCCCCACCTCCCCGGTGCTCATAACACCCAGGGTGTATCTATGTCACACTTAGCACGTTGTCCTGTGACTGCTTGTTCACTGATTAGATTCTTCTGGAGGGTAAGAAATGTGTCTTACCCTTAGCTATAGATCATGGTTAGTATACAGTAAGGACTCATCAGACTGATGGGAACAGATTGATGGTCAAGTATATAAATGGGATGAAGGGGAAGAGGAGTCTATATTGAATTCTGTTTTTGGTTTGGGTAATAGGATTGATAGTGGCACCACTACCTGTGACTAAAGAAGGAGAAACAAATTTGAGGAGAAAGAGAATAGATTCTGTTCAGAGCATATTGTGTTTTAAGTATCAGAACACCTGAAGGAAACTTGGGTGCTGGTGGCTCATGCCTGTAATCCTAGCTACTTGGGAGGCTGAGACCAGGAGGATTGTGGTTCAAAGCCAGCCCACGCAAATAGTTCACGAGACCCCCATCTCCAAACTAACCAGAACAAAATGGATTGGTAGGAAAAATTTCTTTTCAAGTATGAAGCCCTGAGTTAAAGCCTCACTCCCACAATTTAAAAAATAAATAAATAACACCTAAGGAGATATGGATTCCAGACTGGAAACAGGAGGTAGGTCTGTTTGGATAAGGAAACATGAGAGTCTACACCTAGCAGGATTGTCCAGAGAAGTAAAGCCAATAAGAGAGAGAGATAGGTAGGTAGGTAGATAGATAGATAGATAAAAAGATTGATTTTAAGTAGTTGTCTCATGCAATTATGGGTGACTGGCAAGCCCAAAATCCAAAGAGCAGAATAGCAGGGTGGAAACTCAAGTCTGAAGGTATAGCTCAGTGGTAGAGCATTTGTCTAGCCTCATAAGGCCCTGGATTCGATCTCTACCATCACAGGAAAAGATAAAGAAAAGTTATCTGAATATAGATACTAATCACATCTATAAAACACCATCATAAAAACATCTGGACCTGTGTTTAGCCAAACAACTGGGCACATAGGCAACCAAGTTGACACAAAATTAACCATGAGAGTCCAACCTCTGGTATCACCCAGGGAGAATGAGATAAAGGCCAAGAATGTCAAAGACACCAAAGTCAGAAGGTGGACAAAGGAAATGAGTGAAGGGTTACAGAAGAGACTGGAGCTCTAGAAGTAAAAGAGAAGGAAGGGACCCACCTCTCCCTGGGGCACTAGAACAAAGGTTAAGCATTAGAGCACTATTAAATACTGTTAAATCACCATTACTGATAAACCTTTGTTTTAAGCACTCTTCGGAAAGTTTATTTTCCCTTTAAATGTGCTGAGATGTTGGGGGCTGGGGAGACTTAACTCCCTACTTGACAGCTGCTAGACCTGCTGTCTTGAGCAAAGGACCATCAGGACTACCCTCATGCCAATACCCAAAGCAGAACCTCAGTTCCAGAGGGCACTGTGCCCTGGCAAACAGCTTGCACCAGTCTTTTGCCAGGAAAGAAGCCACTTCCACTCAGGCTCCCCTGGTGGCCTAGCAGAAGACTTGTGATTGGTGATAGGGACTGTGCTGTGATTGGTGCAAACACAATCCTTCATTTGCATAAGGGAACTGCCATGATTGATACAGATACCCTTTTCACAATTCCCTGTGGCTATATAAGCAGGCTGCTCAACTCACTTTATGAGCAGATGGGATACACCTTCTTGTGCTGCCCCCTGGTGTTGCAATATTAGATCTCAATAAAGACTTTACTTTTGGTTAATAGAGCAGCTGAGCTGGTTAGAAGAGAATTGCTGGGCCGGTGTTTCACACCTATAATCCTAGCTACTCAGGAGTCAGAGATCAGTCTGACCGAGGTTCAAAGTCAGCCCCCACAAATAGTTGTCAAGACCCTATCTTGAAAGTATCCAACACAAAACAGGGCTGGCAGGGTGACTCAAGTGGTAGAACACCTGCTTAGCAAGCATGAGGCCCTGAGTTCAAACCCCAGTATAACAACAACAACAATAAAAAAAAAAAAAAAGAACACAGTGGCAAGGTGACTAGGGCTATAGCAGCAAAAGTGGCAGCAGAGCAGTCCTGGTAACCGTGGCAGAGTGGCTGAAGTCTCCCTGGGTGAAACTGACAGGAGCAGCCCTGCCAAGCAGCAGCCAGCCAGTGGCAGGGAGAGCAAAACTGACATTAGCCCTCAGCAATAATATAAAAGTGAAACTGACAGGGGCAAGCAGGCAGAGACACCCCCTCTTGCTCCAGTTTCCTGCCCAGCGCACAAAAAAGCTGTACTACTTCTGGCCTCTGCCTGAGCACTGAGTCCATTGCCTCCATCCTAGCTATCAAGTGCCTCCAGCCCAAATCCAGAGGCTGGGAAGAACTGCACACAGCTGACCTAGTTGTCAAAGGCCTGACTACAAACACCCGCTAATGGCCCAGAATAACTAGAGGAGTTTCTCACCTATCCAAGATTTCTATCTGGGTAGAGTAGAAGGACCTCAGCCAGCTGGTCTATAACAGAAGGAAGAGAACCTAAAGATACAGGTGTCATGGATTCCGGAAGAAAGCAGTGGATCAAATAAGTGTGGTCAAATGTGTCACAGGCTGCAGAAAGCACAAGTGACAGGAGGACTGGGGAGATTTAAACACCAAGAAGCCTTTTCCCAAGCAGCAACAGTGTCACTGCTGGTGGGATGGCAAATTTGTACAGTTGCTAGAGAAAATAGGGAGCCAGGGAAGTGGCACGTGCAGACCTTACCACCCAGCTGTTCCACTCTTAGAAGTGTAGTGATGCTTGCTACTCAAAGTGTGGTCCACAGGTCTTGTGGAAATGCAGAACCTCAGCTCCCACCCAGACCTACTGACTCAGATCCTGCATTTGAACAAATCTGCAGGTAATTCATATACACAGCAAGTTTGAGAAGCACTTAATCTTCAAACTATTTTGCTCATATTAAAAGAAGTTTGTGTCTCCCTCTCTCTGCTTCCTGGTTGCCATGACGTGAACTTCTTTGTTCTGCCATGCCTTGCCTGCCATGATGGACTGAAATCTCTAAAACCATAAACACAAATAAGTCCTTTCCTCCTTTAAGTTTGTTTTTGTTAGGTATTTGGTCACAGAGAGGGGAAAAGTAACACAGAAAACTGGTACCAGAGAAGTAGGATCAGCCAGGCATGTTGGTACATGCCTGTAATTACAGCTACTCAGGAGGAAGAGGCAGGATTGTATTTGAGGCAAGACTGAGGAAAGTTAGTGAGCCCTGATCTCAAAACAAAATAAAGGGCTAGAGCATGGCTCAAGTGGTAGAGTGCCTGTCTAGCAAGCATGAGGCCCTGAACTCAAACCCCAGTATCACAAAAATAAAATAAGATAAAATAAAATAAAAGGGGCTGATGGTATAACTCAAGTAATAGAGCACTTGCCTAGCATGCAAGCAAGAGGCCCCAGTACCCCATAAAGAAGAAGAAGAGTCCTTCTGTGACTAAACCTAGCCATATGGTTCTTTCTTAAATCCTTTGTTGTAGGTGGTGGTAGTGGTTGTGGTGGTGGCAGTGGTGGTAGGGCTAGGGTTTGAACTCAGTGCTTCAGCTCTTTCAAAGCAGACATTCTACTGCTTGAGTCACACCTCCAGTCAGTTCTTAAGCCTTTGGAACCAGTTTGCAGGAGGAATTTGGAAATGTTGGAGAAGCAGACTAAAGTCCTAAAATGCTGCGAGCAATACTTAATGGGTGATTCTGGTTAAAGCTCAAACCAGAACAGTGATATAAATGAGGACAGAAAAGACTGTGCTCTTGAGGTTTCCATGGGAATAAGGACTCTGCGAGGAATTGGACTCGAGGCCATTTCTGTTATATTCTGGCAAAGAATTTGCCTACATTTTGTCCATATCCTGAAACCTGTGGGAAGCTAAATTTGAAGATGATGGACTGATTCTTCTGGCAGAGGAAATTTCAAAACAGTATAGCATTCAGGCTGTGGTATGGTGACTGCTGGCTGCTTTTAACCAGGCTTACAGGGAGAACTGGGAGCAAAAAGCAGAGCAGAAGAATTTGAAAAACACACTCTGGCCAGAAAAGGAATTGAAAGCTGTGGACAAGGAGGGTGTGGTCATTACAGAGATTAATTAGCACCATTGAAAAGAAACCAAGCTTCAGCCTAGGTGCCCATCAACCATTGAATGGATAAAGCAAATGTGGTATGGGGGGAGGGCTGGCACCAGTGGGAGGGGAAAGGTGTTGGAGAAAGGGGGGAGGAGGGTGATACTGTGCAATAAAATGGGTACACATGTAAGTAAATGCAAAAATGATACCTGTTGAAACTACTCCAGGAATTGAGAGAGCAGGGGTTGAAGGAGAATGGTTGAGGAGGTGAATTCATGTATGATATATTTGATATATTATAAGAACCTGTGTATATGCCACTATGTACCCCGACCCATTACAACAATAAAGGGAAAAAAAGAAAGAAAGAAAATGTGGTATATATACACAATGGAGTATTATTCAATCATAAAGAATGAAATTATACTGTTTGCAGGAAAACAGTATCATGATGTTAAGCAAAATAAGCCAGACTGAGAAAGGCAAATACAGCATGTTCTCTCTCATATGCAAAATCTAGACCTAAAAAGAAAAATGACTGTTGAAGGGAACCAGTGGGAGGAGGGAAAACAAAAGTAGAAGGTGGTGGGGGGTGAGTAGGTTTGAAATACTTTATATGCATTAGGAAAATAGAAAAATAAAAACTGTTAAAAATTATTTAAAAGGCCAGCTACTGGTAGCTCATGCCTGTAATCCTAGCTACTCAGGAGGCAGAGATCAGAAGGATCATAGTTCAAAGCCAGCATGAGAAATTAGTTCTTGAGACCCCTATCTGGAAAAAATATCACCACAAAAAAAGGGCTGGTGGAGTGGCTCAAGGTATAGGCCCTGAGTTCAAGCCCCAGTACTGCCAAAAAAAAAAAAAAAAAGAAAGAAATTGGAGTTTGGGTTATAATACAGCCTGTTGTTGTTGCTATTTGTTTTTTGAGATGTCTCACTGTGTAACCCAGGATGGCCTGGAGCCCAGGCTGGCCTTGAACTTGAGAACCTCCTGCTTCAGCCTCCTAAGTGCTGGAACTACAGATGTGGGCCACCACATCTGGCTTACAACACAGTTTTATCAGCCTATGTATAAAAAATCCAGGCTGACTTCTCTCTTCCTTTCTTATTGATCTCTCAGGGACTTACAGTTATTTCAGCCTGTACTAAGCACAATTGTAAAAGTAAACCCACAGTCAAAAATACTTTAAATGCTTCAGAGAAATGTCTGAACTTTTCTCCTGCTTTGGATTATGGAGGCCACTACTCTCTTTCATTAGTAACCAAGACTGGTGCCCTCAGACATGAGCTAGCTAGCCGCTGACCACTTTTCCCAAACAGATACACGAAAATGCACACACCCCTTTTCAAAGTAAAATGGCTGGGAGAGACTTGAGAAAGCCAATTCTCCTTATTGAAGAGAATACTGAAATGTGTAGGGCCTGGATGACTTCAAATCTGGACCAGAACCCAGACCTTCTGTCTCTTAGATGTTCCTCACATCTCCAGCCAGCTTTTATTTCTAAAGCCCACTGAGAATCCTGAATTTGTCTGGTCCTGGCACTAGGCTAAGGTGCTTGGTACTGCAAGCTAAGGACAGGAAGAAAAAGGATCAAGACCTCTAACATCACATATGTAGAAAAGCGGCCCTTCATCATCTTCCCACTGACTGCACAGGTGTAAATGACAGCTCTGCACACTTTGGCTTGTTTCTATGTAAAGCATTAACTGGGTGGGCTGAGCCCTGGAATGTTTCATCAGTTCTCAACTCCATCTGCCATAGAGGACCACTTGTCTTAAGCTATAGGCTGAGATTAGGCACCGTCCCATCCACATTCCCAGACAGAAATAGCAAGAAGACAGAAGGTAAAACTTTACAAAGTCTCATTGTTAACCTGACAGCTTTTTATATTTCTGCTCTCAATGGAATGTGAATTATTCTTTTGAGAAATTTGGTAATGAAGAAAAGAAGAGATAGGAAAGAGAAGAAAAGAAGTTAACGTTCTGTTGCAAATGTCATCATCTGCCTCCCAAGTAACCAAAGAGGAAAGGAGCTATCACGGATCTGCCACCTCCTGTATGCTAGGCTTACATAAACTTTACATTAGCTCTATGAGGAATCAAACCCTTCAATTCCAAGACAAAGATGCTGTAATTCAGAAAATTAAGTAAGTTGCCTCATGTAGTAAGCAGTGGAATATGACTTTGGACCAGGTGTATTGGACACAAAAGCCTATGTTCTTCCTTGAATCTGCATGTCTGACTACAGAGGAGATTTATGCAAAGGGGGCATTTTAGAATAGCAAGAACTGGATTAGATGCATAAAACTCAGAGAGTTTAAAAGGGAAAAGCAAAGAGCCAGAGCCAATGCACCACCTAAACACCGGCCCCACCCCCTCACCAAACAGCATCTCTTGAATTTGGGTAAAAGTCAGGAATAAACTTTTTATGGGTGGATGCTGGCATAGCTGAAAAGGAATGACTTCAACAGCCAGTCATTTATTGCATGACTTTTATTTGCAAAATAAAACCCACATCATAATTCCCATAATCAATATCTGGGAAACCAGATATTGAACACATTGTGTAACAAGCATTTTAGCCTCATCAGAATAAAGATGTACAAAAAATGTGCCAGTCATCCTGGAAGACATTTTTTTTTAATGTAGTTGGCAGGAAACTGGCATCTTCCCACAGACTTGGAAGAGTGGGAGAGTGAGTGTGGGTATTATAGGTGCAAGGAAGAGAGGTGCATGAGAACCAGCCTTCAAGGCGCTTCTAAATGCTGGTGGTGAAGCTGTGGAGACTGCAGCTTAGGTTGAGAGTTACATAGAAAGGGAAGGTGGGGTGCAGACTTGAGAGGAGGTTTTGTTTAGGGTGGTGGGCTACAGATGGGAGGGAGAGGTGCAGGAAAAAGATTAAAGATAGTAGAATCATACCAATAATCACATAATTAGAAGAATTAGTCCTTAGGTTAATTACCCAGTAGAGATGAAATAGGGAAAGTCATCGGCAGCCCAAGTAGAGTTTTCACTTGACAAGAAATTGGAATCAATTACGAGAATGGAAGGAAGGTCAAATGCGATTGTAAGTGACTGTGATCTGAAGTAGGGTAAAGCGGAGGGCATTGGATCTTCTTGGCTTTGTGAGGGTGAAATCATCTTTCAGGCCAGGAGATCTGTTGGGGTTACTAGCTTCAGAAACTGGACCGGGGATGCAAAGCTCCGATAGCCCCAAGCTGGTCTGAGGCCCTGAAAGGGGCTGCCGCTGTACTGGGGACCCTTCTGCACAGCTGCACGGAAGCAACACCATTCAGAAGCAGGTGGCAGCGCCACCCGCGGAGAGCCCCCGCAGGCGCGCGCTGGGGCACGCGGAGCAGGCGGAGCGCGCGGGGGCGCGGAGCGAGCGCTGTGGGCCGCCGGGAGCGGGGGGCGGGCCCGAGCAAGCGGGCCTCTGCGCGGCACTTGGCACGCACGCGCAGACGGACCGCGGGCCCCAGAGGCACAGAGGAGGGGGAACGAGAAAGAGGGGGGTGTGGAACGTATTTCCGCTCTGGCGGACAAATAATCCTGGCCAAAGGGGAGCCACGGCCATCCAGCCCTTTAACCGAGTGGGGGTGCCGGGGAAGAAAGGGGGGTCGGAAAAGGGGATCCTGCTCCTTTAATTCCCTCCCCTCTTCCTCCTCCCTGAATCCTCGGCGACTCTGCCGAGCGCGGGGCCTGGAACACACGGCACGAGCTGCCCCCGCCCCTCCCCCCTTACGCCCACGCGGAGCCGGCCCCGCGCGCGCGCCCCGTGCACCCCCGCGCAGGCGCGCTGCCCAGGCCCTGCCCGTGCGTGGGGGGCGCTGCCGGCCCCGGGGGGGTGGGGAAATTAGGGGGAAAAAAAACAGCGCGCGGAACCCGGCCAGGTGAGAGGCGCGTGCACTCAGGGTCGTGGGACTGGGGGGGCGTGCCACGGAGCTCTGAGCGTGGGAGGGGGGCGGGCACGATGCGTGCCGGCGGCGGGGTTGGGGGGTAGAAAGAACGTAAAAAGGAAGGGCTAGCGGAATGAAGCCCGGGGTAAGGGAGGTGGGGGTGTGAAGATCCTGCAGCCGGGGCCGCTCAAAGTACAGAATCTCAGGTCTCTGTTTCCCCCTCCCCCGCCCATTCTCCGTCCTCCCGTGGGCGCGCGGGCTCTCCCCATCGTCGCGGGCCGCCGGACTGGGGGGGTGTGGACGCCGCTGCCCCGCCCCCGGGAACCACGCCTCCCTCCGAGTAGGAACCGCGCCTCCCCGGGGTTGGGGAAACTGAGGAAGAGGTGTGAAGACCGGGAGAGCCGAAGCTTGGGGGACGGGCAGAAATGGGGGCGAGGGCCCTGGAGCCTTGGCTTTGGAGTGCCAGAGACCTTTGTGTCTGACTGGTTTCCTTCCCAACTAGGGTTGCCCACTCCCGCCACAATGGCCTCTGGGGTGGAAGTCCTGCGCTTCCAGCTACCAGGCCACGAGGCCGCTACGCTGCGGAACATGAACCAGCTCCGTGCAGAGGAGCGGTTCTGCGACGTGACCATTGTGGCCGACAGCCTCAAGTTCCGCGGCCACAAGGTCATCCTGGCCGCTTGTTCACCGTTCCTACGGGACCAATTCTTGCTGAACCCCAGCTCTGAGCTGCAGGTTTCGCTGATGCACAGTGCACGCATTGTGGCCGACCTACTCCTCTCCTGCTATACAGGCGCTCTGGAATTCGCTGTCAGGGACATTGTCAATTACTTAACAGCTGCCTCCTACCTGCAAATGGAGCACGTGGTGGAGAAATGCCGGAATGCCCTCAGCCAGTTCATTGAACCCAAAATAGGCCTCAAAGAGGATGGAGTCAGTGAGGCTAGCCTCGTGAGCAGTGTCAGTGCCACCAAGTCCCTCCTCCCTCCAGCCAGGACCCCAAAGCCAGCTCCTAAGCCCCCGCCCCCACCTCCTCTACCCCCTCCGCTCCTGCGGCCGGTGAAGTTGGAGTTCCCATTGGATGAGGACCTGGAACTGAAGGCTGAGGAGGAGGATGAGGACGAGGACGAAGATGTGTCTGACATCTGCATCGTGAAGGTGGAATCTGCCCTAGAGGTGGCACACCGGCTCAAACCCCCTGGAGGCCTTGGAGGGGGTCTGGGTATTGGGGGCTCCGTAAGTGGCCACCTTGGAGAGCTGGCCCAGAGTAGCGTGGCCCCCAGCACTGTAGCCCCACCACAAGGGGTGGTGAAGGCCTGCTACAGCCTGTCTGAGGACGCAGAAGGGGAGGGCCTGCTGTTGATCCCTGGAGGCCGGGCTAGTGTGGGGGCCACCTCAGGCCTGGTGGAAGCAGCAGCAGTGGCCATGGCTGCCCGGGGGGCGGGGGGCAGTCTTGGGGCAGGGGGCAGCCGGGGACCCCTGCCCGGGGGCTTTTCAAGTGGAAACCCCTTAAAGAACATCAAGTGCACCAAGTGCCCGGAAGTGTTTCAGGGCGTGGAGAAGCTGGTCTTCCACATGCGTGCACAGCATTTCATCTTCATGTGCCCACGCTGCGGCAAGCAGTTCAACCACAGCAGCAACCTCAACCGCCACATGAACGTGCACCGTGGCGTCAAGTCGCATTCGTGCGGCATCTGCGGCAAGTGCTTCACGCAGAAGTCCACACTGCACGACCACCTCAATCTGCACTCAGGAGCGCGGCCCTATCGCTGCTCCTACTGCGACGTGCGCTTCGCCCACAAGCCTGCCATCAGGCGGCACCTCAAGGAGCAGCACGGCAAGACCACAGCTGAGAACGTGCTAGAGGCCAGTGTGGCTGAGATCAACGTCCTCATCCGCTAGCAGGGCCAGGAGGCTGGGGTCCCTGGGTTGGGTGGGAAGAAGGCTTATGGGCCCAGTAGAATTGGGGATCAGGGGTCGGGGCACACACACATCTGAGGGAGGAAAATTCCTTGGAGAGAAGACCCTGCCTCTTCAGAGCAGAAAAGGATGGAGCCAGAGACAGGGTTCTTTGACAAAACCAAGGCAATATGGGGTCCCAAAGAAAGATTTCTTGTAGAGGTGCATGGATATGTGGAGGGAGGGGATAGGGTCCTGTAGAATGAGGAAAACGTTTTTGTTTTTGTTTTTGTTTTCCTGGCTAAGGCTGTCTAGGGGGAAGATTCTGACATTTCTTGAGGTGGGTGGTGTGGGTGGGAAATCGGGAGGGAATTTGACAGGAGGCAGTTTATTTGCTCCTGTTTAGACTAGATCCTTGGGAGAGGGCATGATAGGGGGTAACAATCATTGAATCCCAGAAAAGAAAGGGGAGACAGTTCTTGCATGCTGGGGAAGTGGGACTGTGGGTACAGGCTCACCAAAGTTGAGGGAAAACAAAGATGCCAGATAAGAGAACACCGGGTGAGCATCCTGGGTAGGTATCGGGAAGTGGGGGTACAATAGCAAGAACGATGAATAGTGGAGGGGGTGGGGGGCAGGGCACTTAGGAGAAAGGACACAGGAGGGCTGTTGGGGGGGGAAGGGAGAGGAGTAGAGACTTATACAGTATTTTTTAAGAAAAAACGTATTTTTTAGGATTTTTTTCTGGAGTTTTGGGGTTTTAGTTTTTCTGCTTTGTTTTCCACAAAATAAAAAAACGTTTTTTGGTTTTTTTTTTTTTTCTATACTCTGGCAACTGCGTATGTATGACTTCCACTCTAGACAGCCTCTCTTTCTAATGCTGTGTGCTCAATACCCAGAGGTCACATGCCCAAAGGAACCCAGTCTCAAACGGAATTAGGAACGTGACAAGTAAGCTTCTCTGGCCACGAATATCTCCACCAGTTCTGCAGCCTCAACACCTAGCCAGAAACCCACACACGTAATTGGCAGCTATGGTGATAAACATGAACTGTTCCTCTACTTTCGGGGTTTGGCATTAGAGCTAGGGACGAGCTACAAGTGGCCAGTGTTCCCGCTGAAACTGCAAGCAGGCTTCTGTGTTCTGACATTTTTGTCTTTACCATAGTTCACATCTTTGGGAAAACCAAAAACCGCTAAATTTGCATTAGGGTGCAAGAAAGACTACAATTCCCAGAAAGCTCTGGAAAGTTCATGTCAAAGAGAACTACAGTTCCCAGAAGACTGTGGCCTCAGGGGCCCCATAACCTAACCACCTGCTAGTGTCAAAAACTATGCGAAATCATGCAGGTATTTCTAAACTTTGACCAAGATGTAGTACCTAAAAGGACCGTATCAGGATTGTGTATCTTGGTGTGTATCACTCATATTTAAATTGTCAGCTGGGCTACTACCCACTGAGTGGGCCTGACTGCTTCTGAAATGTTTGGCAAAATGATTACTTACTTACAAAGTGTCACCAGACAGTAGTCACTCCAGCCGCTTCATTTACCTGAATCTCTAGCGCATGTGGCCGAGTAATACGTCTGGCATAAGCAGGAGCACATTTGGCCCCAGATTTTCAAAAGGACGCTGCTCCACGAGACATGAAGCAGCACGCTAGAACTAGCTAAGAGTAAAAGATAAAAGAGGTGACTTCCGCGCGTCCCTGTCGCCCCCTTCTTGCTCGTTTGAAAGGCGAGGCCAAAACTGAGGCCAAGCCTTCTGTCGGATGTCCCAGAAACTAGAAAGAGAAAATCAAGAGGCGGGAGAAGCACGAGTGGGTCAAACAAATACAGCAGCTGCCGAGACAGGAGGTTCAGACGCTCCACTACTGGTCACCAAAACCCGGTGAGGCTAGAGAAGCCACACCTGGATCCAAGCATGCCTCACCCTTGGTTCCCTGCAGAGCTGAGGCTGGGCATGAAGGAACTCTCCCCTGCAGCCCCCAGCTTAGGATAGCCGCTGCCGTCTCGAGGCCGCTCTCGGGGGAAAATGGCCAGAATGCGCGCAGCGGCTCCTTTAAGGCCCCTGCTCGCCCTCCCTCTCTCGCCCACGTGACCCGGGGCGGCCGCGCGCCGGCTCGGCCCCCCGCGCAAGCGGCGATGGCGGCGGCGGCGGGAGCTGCAGCGGCGGCGGCCGCCGAGGTGCGGAAGGGGAGGGGGAGAGGCGGGTGCATGCCCGCGCGCGCGCCCGGGGGAAGCGCGCACCCGTGCAATGCTCCGGGGGTGCAACGGGGCCGGGGGGCCCGAGCGGGACTTGCAGCAATCCAGGGGGCCAGCACCGGGGGCGGATGAGGGGACCAGGGGGTGGGAGGTGGGGGGAGTGGGCACGGAGGCGCGCGTGCAGCCGCCGGCTGCCCCTGAGTGGGCGGCGGGCGCCGGAGCCCCAGGAGCACGCGCGAGGGGCACGAGGGGCCGTCCACCGGGCTGGGGGACAGCGGGTGCTGGAGGGGTTGGTGCCCGGGGTCCCCGCGGCCTGGGGGACAAAGGGGGAGCGGCGCGTGCAGCCGGGAGGAGGGGGCGGGGCCGGGGCGCGGAGGCCCCGCCCCCTCCCCCTCCTCTCCTCTCGGCCCCAGAGATGCGGGGTCTACCGAGAGGGCGGGGGTTGATGCGGGCCCGGGGGAGGGGTCGTGCGGCCCCTCCAGGCAGTCGAGGCCGAGGAAGGGGGGGTCCTCATAGAGGAAGAGGTAGGCCCCGGAGCCTGCTCTCTCTTCCTAGGGCCCAGGCGTCTTGGGCCCCCCAACTGCCTGCTGGGCTGACCAGCCCTCCTGTTCCTTGTCTCCCCACTCAGGGGGAGGCCCCTGCTGAGATGGGGGCGCTACTGCTGGAAAAGGAGCACAGAGGAGCTACGGAAAGAGGCAAGTGTGGCAGAAACAGGCCCAGCTGGACTTACAGCCTCTCCTAACACAGGATCCCCCTGGTCCTTAGCCCTGAACTTTTTCTCTTCCCTTACAGTTCATGGCTCTTTAGGGGACATCCCTCATACCGAGGAGACCCAGCCCAAGGCCAACCCTGACTCCCTGGAACCTGCTGGCCCCTCATCTCCGGCCTCTGTCACTGTCACCGTCGGCGATGAGGGAGCTGACACTCCTGTAGGAGCCACACCGCTCATTGGAGACGAACCCGAGAATCTGGAGGGAGATGGGGGCCGAATTCTGCTAGGTAAGAGGCTGGGCAGTGGGTGGGGGGTGGGGGGGAGTCTTCTGACTCTGCCTTCCTTCTTATCTTGATTTTTTCTACGTGCCTGTCTCTTTTCTAGGCCATGCCACAAAGTCATTCCCCTCTTCCCCCAGCAAGGGGGGTGCCTGTCCCAGCCGTGCCAAAATGTCAATGACAGGAGCAGGAAAATCACCCCCATCGGTCCAGAGTTTGGCTATGAGGCTGCTGAGTATGCCGGGGGCCCAAGGAACTGCAGCAGCAGGGCCTGAACCCCCTCCAGCCACCGCCAGTCCTGAGAGTCAACCCAAGGTTCACCGAGCTCGGAAAACCATGTCCAAACCTGGAAATGGACAGGTGAGGATGAGAGTGAACTTTTCATGGGCTTTCTTCACCTCCCCCTTACAATTTAGCCTCAGGCCCCTTCTTACCACATTCACATTCTCAGATTTACCGAGGGGCTACTGTGTGTCAGATATTGGGGTAGGCTTAATTTGTGAATAAACAGACTCCTATCTTCCTGGTATTTATACTCTTAGGGGAGGGATGGTAAGAGTGGAAGAGACTGACAGATGGTGGAGAGTTAATTATATAGTTAATGTCCTAATTACTCTTATGATAATGACTATAAAGGAACTTTCTACCATTCTTCTTTTCTACCTCAAAACAAGTCCTAAGGGAGTTTTTTCATCCGTTCTTTGAAACCACTCCCACTCCATTTGTAAAGTTTTTACTGGGAATCTCTGCCAGGAAGGAGATCCAGGCCACAGAAATGGCAGAGGAGGGAAATGACAAAAGGCCTCAGAATCCCAAGAAGCTTTATGACAAGGTTTTAAAAGTCTGGTATCACTTTGTTCTGGGTGTGGTTTCAGTAGCCCCGGTCAAGGTCTTTTTCAATTTATTTTTTATAGTAAAGCTTATTAGGAAAAGAAATTTAGCATAACAGGATAAAAAAAGGGGAGAAATGGGGTGGGGGGGACATTTCCTGCTCCCCATACAGGAAATGGGAGTAAAGACTCTTTTTCCAATATTTTTTATTGTAGAATATAAACAGAGTTTCTCATCTAGGTTGTATTAAATACATTCATAATGTGCAATTATCAATTCTCTTAACTCTTCATCTTGTAAAACTTAAGTCCTATATCCAATAAACAATAATTCCATCCCCTCCTCCACTCAGCCCTTGGCATCCACTGTTCTTCTTTCTGTTTCTAGGAATGTGATTACTCTTAAGTACCTCATCTAAGTATAATTATACAGTATTTTTCTTTTTGTAACTGGTTTATTTCAGTTAGCATGATATTTTTGTTTCCTCCACGTTGTAGCATACGTCAGAATTTTCTTTTTAAGACTAAGTAGTATTCAGTTGTACATACTTCCTTAGTATCCAGGGAGGGGTTGATTACAGGATCTCTTGTAATACAAAAGTCCTTGTTTACTCAAGTCCCCATATAAAATGATGTAGCATTTACATGTAACCTACACATACCTTCCTTTGTACTTTAAATCCTCTCCAGCTGGGTGTTGGTGGCTCATGTTTTTAATCCTAGATACTTGGGAGGTTGAGATTGCCAGTCTGGGCAAGTAGTTTGCAAGACCCTATCTCTAAAATACCCATCATGCTGGGTGCTGGTGACTCTCACATGTAATCCTAGCTACTCAGGAGGCAGGGATCAGGAGGATCTCAGTTTGAAGTCTTCCCAAGGCACACAGTTCAAAAGATGCTATCTTGAAAAAACCCATCACAAAAAAGGGCTGGTTATGTGGCTCGAGGTGTAGACCCTGAGTTCAAACCTCAGTACCACAAAAAAATAAAATACAATATCCAACACAAAAAGGGGCTGATAGAGTGGCTCAAGTGATAGAACACCTTCTTAGCAAGCATTCAGAGTTGAATTCAAACCCCAGTACTGCCAAAAAAAAAGAGAAAAAAAATACTCTGTAGGTTATCTGTAATACCTAATACGATGTGAGTGCTATACAGTTTTTATGCTGTATTGTTTAGGTAATAATGACAAGAAAAGGGCCTGTATGTGTTCCGTACAGACTTCACATATGTGGAACCTGTGGATACAGAGGTATCTACATACAGGTATACCTGTTTGTACCAGTCTGTCCTACATTTTGCTTGTCATTCATCTGTCAGTGGACATCGGATGACTTCTATGTTTCAGCTTTTGTGAATGATGCTGCTATGAACATAGGTGTACAAAGAACCTTTAACCTTGCTGAGCTTGTTTTTTCATCTGTAAAATGGGAAGATAAGTGAGTATGAGGTGTAGGATACACCTCCCTTTGGGAAATAGCATGTCTTATTGTTGTTTCTGGAGCTTCAGGTGGCTTTTTTTTTTTTTTTTTTTTTTTGATGGTACTGGGGCTTGAACTCAGGGCCTCACACTTGCTAGGCTTTGTTAGGCAGGCGCTCTGACACTTGAGCCACTCCACCAACCTTATTTTTGTATTGTTTTTTTTTGAGATAGGGTCTCATGTACTATTTGCCTGGGCTGGCTTTGAACCATGATCCTCATGATCTCTGCCTCCTGAGGAGCTGGGATTACAGGGGTGAGCCACCAGGGCTGAGCCACTGAAGCAAAAATGCTTCAGGTGGCATTTTTGAAGTTTAGCTTACCATGTCACTCTCACCTGGGCTCCAGGATAATCCAGGCAGAACCATAGGTGCTCTCTAACCCTAAACTTGTTTCCTCTTGCTTCAGCCCCCAGTCCCTGAGAAGCGGCCCCCAGAAGTGCAGCATTTCCGCATGAGTGATGACATGCACTCCCTGGGGAAGATGACTTCAGGTCAGTCCCACTCCCTACTCTCTGTGACTTGGTTTGTCCTGGGGATTAGAGTATAGTCCTCCTTTCTCTCCTTCCAGATGTGGCCAAAAGGAGGAAGCTAAACTCTGGAGGTGGTCTGGTGAGCCTGAGAGGCAAGGCCTCTCCATCTGGGGGGCTACTTCATGGAACCTTAGGATTTGAGGTTACATCCAGTCCTCAGGAAGTAAGGCTTGATGGGAAGTGCCAGCAGCCTCAAGTTTTCTCATCTTTTTCTAGGCAGAGGACTTGGGTTCTGCTCGGGGTTCAGGAGAAGTAACCCTGGAGAAGGGGAACCCCAGGTCCCTGGAGGAGTGGGAGACGGTGGTGGGTGATGACTTCAGTCTCTACTATGACTCCTACTCTGTGGATGAGCGGGTGGACTCTGACAGCAAGGTGAGCCAGAGTGCCTCAGGTCCAGGGCTCACTCTCCAGTCTTTCCAGTTCTCCCTCTTTTTATTTCTTCCCTTTTTATTTTCTGAACCCCTTCCAATTCACTGTCCCATGCCATCTACAACTATTTCTAGTGTGTGCTCCATCCCATTCCGTCCCTTGTCCCTGCCCACCAAGTTTATGGTTGCTTTCTTTGCTCCTTGTCTTGTTTCTTGTTTGTTTTTATCTCATATGTTTGCCTATGCACTGTAATTTGTAGTCTTGGTATTGTACTTTTTGTTGAATGTTTTATTGTGGAAACTTTCAAGTATAAGCAAAAGAGAATGGTGAGCTCCTATCATCTAGCTGTAGTGAGTAGCAGTACATAGCCATTCACGCATACCTCCCCAAACACACACACTGGCTGAGGTATTCCAAGGCAAATCCCAGGCATCATGTTTCATACAGAAATATTTCCATATGCATATCTCAACATAAGGTTTCTTTGTTTCTGTAAATACACTATCACTTTTTTTTTTTTTGAGGGGAGAGTAGAACTGGGGTTTGAACTCAGGGCTTTGCAAACTTGCACAGCAGGCATTCTCCCACTTGAGCCACACCTCCAGCCTGACATTACTATTTTCACATGCAAAAAAAAACTTACCAATGACTTTTTTCTTTATTTTTTTTAATATGGAGTCTCACTGTGTTGCTAGACTGGTCACAAACTCTAGGTTCAAGTGATCCTTCTGCCTTGGCCTCTTGAGTAGCTGGGACTGGAGGCCACCATGCCCAGCTTCCGTGATTCCTTAATGCCATCAAACATTCTGTTAGTCTTCACATTTCTCGTTTATTTCAGAAATAATTTTGGAAAGATCCAAGTGGGATCCATACATTGACTGGACTGACATTTGTCTTAGACTTAATATACAGGTTCCCTTACCTAAAAACACCTTTTTCTCACTGTTTATTTGTTGAAGAAACCAAGTCAGTTGTCCTACAGAATCTCTCACACTTGGGAGTTGGCTGGTTGGGTTGAGATTGACACATTCCTCTGGTTAAATTATTGAAGTGTGATTAACTTCAGATGCCCTTTGTTTTCGGTGGGGGGGGAGGTGTTTGGTTTTGTTTTTTTGGCAAGAAGACTTGAAAGTGGGTGTGTGCTTCCTGTTGCATTACATTTAAACATTTCTCGAAAGCCAGTGACGTTAACATTGACCTAGTGGGTTCAGGTGATGTCAGCCTGACCTCTTCATTACAGAGTGCCTCATTAACTTTTCATCTAGTATTTTTAGCAGTCATTCGTAATCTTACCTGTTTATGACTTCAAAGAAGCAGTATCACACCATGTGTTTATCTTCTGGAATTTGCTTTCTTTCCTTATTGCTTTGCCCAGAGCTACACACATTGTTGTATGTAACTGTAACACCTTTTTTCAAGACTGTACAGTATTCTATGCCCCTGTCTTTATCCAGCCCTTTCCCTTCTTTCCTGCCCACATTCACCTTCTCCAGGGAATCTTCCCTGGGTAGCCATGGTGGTCAAAGTTTTCTTTCTGTCACACTATCTGAGTCATGGGGCTTAGCTATGTTCTGCTCTACCTCTGCCAAGTTCTCCCCAGGAGAACGCTGTGGCCCCAGGGGTCATTGTTTCCCCAGCCCCATTTTCCTCTCCCCTAGTCTGAAGTTGAAGCTCTGGCTGAACAGCTAAGTGAAGAGGAGGAAGAGGAGGAAGAGGAAGAGGAGGAGGAAGAGGAGGAAGAGGAAGAAGAGGAAGAAGAAGAGGAAGATGAGGAGTCAGGCAATCAGTCAGATAGGGTAACACCAGAGGCTGGCCTTTCCAGAGTAATGGGAAGGTGTGGGGCTGGGTGGCCAGAACCCTTAACTCTCCCTCTTCCACAGAGTGGCTCTAGTGGCCGGCGCAAGGCCAAGAAGAAGTGGCGGAAGGACAGCCCCTGGGTGAAGCCATCTCGGAAACGGCGGAAGCGGGAGCCTCCACGGACTAAGGAGCCACGAGGTAAGGGGGCTCCTCTGCTCTTGGGTCCCCTCTTCCAGCCCCCCAACCCAGCCCCAGAGAGCACGCTCGTACACACGCTTATGCATGTTCACCGCATGTGCCAACGCGTCCAGGCCTGTGAGCTCGCACTCTCACTCTCTCTGTCTCTGTGTCAGGAGTGAATGGTGTGGGCTCCTCAGGCCCCAGTGAGTACATGGAGGTCCCTCTGGGGTCCCTGGAGCTGCCCAGCGAGGGGACCCTCTCTCCCAACCACGCTGGTAATTGCCAATTGCTGGGACAGGGAGCCACTAGGGGGCACCCTCAAGGACTGGAGGGTATGGGGAGGAGGGAAGCCCTGCCAGTATGGGGTGTCCATGCCAGGCTTTGGGGTTCTGGAGCATGGAGGGAGAGATAGGGTGGGAGTGAGAGGACCCTCCCAGTGGGTGAGGGGCAAGGCCTCCTCAGCTCCCTCTTTTCCTCTGTCCAAGGGGTGTCCAATGACACATCTTCACTGGAGACAGAGCGTGGGTTTGAGGAGCTGCCCCTCTGCAGCTGCCGCATGGAGGCGCCCAAGATTGACCGCATCAGCGAGAGAGCAGGGCACAAATGCATGGCCACCGAGAGTGTGGACGGAGAGGTGGGCCTGAAGGATGGCGGGAGAGGTGCCAAGGAGGGCCAGTCCCAGGCCTCAGTCTCATCCTCTGTTCTTGCCCATCCTTGCGGCCCCCAGCTATCAGGCTGCAATGCTGCCATCCTCAAACGGGAAACTATGAGGCCCTCTAGCCGTGTGGCACTGATGGTGCTCTGTGAGACCCACCGCGCCCGCATGGTCAAACACCACTGCTGCCCAGGTTGTGGCTACTTCTGTACGGCGGTGAGTGACTGGCAGGGCAGACAGGTGGCCTGCCCACAATGGAGGGCTCTTGGAGCCTGACCACATCCTCTCCCTGCCCCAGGGCACCTTCCTGGAATGCCACCCAGACTTTCGTGTGGCCCACCGCTTCCATAAGGCCTGTGTGTCCCAGCTCAATGGGATGGTCTTCTGTCCCCACTGTGGAGAAGATGCTTCTGAGGCCCAGGAGGTGACCATCCCCAGGGGTGATGGGGGAACCCCCCCAACTGGCACAGCAACCCCTGCACCCCCACCCTTGGCGCAGGACGCCCCAGGGAGAGCAGATACTTCACAGCCCAGGTATTACTCTCCCCCTTTCCTACTGTCTGTTCCCCACCCTATCCCTCCTGCTCCCAGACATCAAAACCTCCTCCCACAGTGCCCGGATGCGAGGGCATGGAGAGCCCCGGCGCCCACCCTGTGATCCCCTAGCTGACACCATCGACAGCTCTGGGCCTTCCCTGACCCTACCCAATGGAGGCTGCCTCTCAGCTGTGGGGCTGCCACCTGGGCCAGGCCGAGAGGCCCTGGAGAAGGCCCTGGTCATCCAGGAGTCTGAGAGGTGAGTACATGTTGCTGTCAGGTCCGTGGCCAGGGCTGGGTCCAGAGGAGCAGGTGTTGCAGCCGATGCTCAAATCTGAGCATCCTACCTTCTACCCCTTCCTCCCCCGGCAGGCGGAAGAAGCTCCGTTTCCACCCCCGGCAGTTGTACCTGTCAGTGAAGCAGGGGGAGCTGCAGAAGGTGATCCTGATGCTGTGTAAGTGCCGCTTGGCAGCTTCACCGAGCACCAACTTTATGCCCAGTGCTGGGCTCAGTCCAGGAGCACAGCCACAAAAGCCACCATCCTTTTCATGGAGGACTTAGTATGGTGGGGAATGGCACATACCTGTGATGATGGGACGGTGGTGACACAGATGCTGGGTGCTGTTTTGAGTGTTTGTACATGTTAGCTCACTTGAACCTTCCGTGTGGAGGCCCAGAGGCCAAGTACTTTTTCCAGCACACAGTGGTGCTGAGGGGCCCAGTACTCTGCACTCTTCATTCTCTGCTGAGTGCCCTGGTGGAGGCCAGCACAGAGAATGCACAGCAGGGGGTCCTAAGAAGCCTTCCTGGAGGAGGCGCCATCCGCCCCTAGCTTGCTTACCACTTGTCCCTCCCTCTTCCGGTGTGGCGGGCTCTCCCCGCAGTGGACAACCTGGACCCCAACTTCCAGAGCGACCAACAGAGCAAGCGCACACCCCTGCACGCGGCCGCCCAGAAGGGCTCCGTGGAGATCTGCCATGTGCTGCTGCAGGTCAGCACGGGCCCAGCCCTCCGCTCACTAACCAGGCCCTTTGACCCCTCCCCTGCCCAGCCTCTCCCTCGTGCCACCCTCATGCCCCCTCCTCACAGGCTGGAGCCAACATCAATGCAGTGGACAAGCAACAGCGGACGCCACTGATGGAGGCCGTGGTGAACAACCACCTGGAGGTGGCACGCTACATGGTGCAGCGTGGCGGCTGTGTCTATAGCAAGGTGCGCTAGCCAGGTGGGCAGCAGGGAATGACCACCCATTCCCTGGGTTTGGGGTGCCAACCAGAGGCTTATCTGCCTGTGTCTCCCTCAGGAGGAGGATGGCTCCACCTGCCTCCACCATGCAGCCAAAATCGGCAACTTAGAGATGGTCAGCCTGCTGCTAAGCACGGGACAGGTGGACGTCAATGCCCAGGTGAGTGGCCTGGGCTGCATGCCCAAGGATTTGGGGCTCCTCCTTCCTCATCTCTGGCCCTTTTGCTTTGTGCCTCATGCTGCTTGTATCTGTCCCCATCTCCTTCCTCTTCATTTGTGTTTCTCCTTGTCCTTTCTTTTTATTGGTTTTCAGAATAATGAGTTCCTGTCTCAGTCTCTGAATGTGAGCAGTGAGGTTTTCTATGAACTCTTGGGTTTGCACATGTTAGCTATATTTTAGTTTGCTGTTGTCATTCTCCGTCTTGGGATGTCTCCCTTTAGTTGAGGAGGAGCCCCTTGACATAGGCTCCTGTGACCTTTGACCTGACCCACAGCCTTTGAGAGCATCCTGACTTCAGTATATTTCCTACCCTAGCTGCAGAAGCTACCATTTTTTTTAAGAAACTCCAGTGCCTTTCCATGGGAAATATTTGTAGAGAGTACAATCTATGTACCAGTAGTTGTTTATTGCTACTGGGTTGTAACTGCTTCTAGGACTTTTGAGTGGTCAGACCCAGCAAGTATGGATGTTTTAGAAAAATTAGGGCTGGGTGCATTGGTTCATGCAATACCAGCTATTCAGGAGGCAGAGATTGGGAGGATTGCAGTTTGAGGCCAGCCCAGGCAAAAAGCTAGCAAGACCCCACTCGAACAAGATGGGTGTTGGTGCATACCTGAAATCACAGCTGTGTGGGAGGCATAGGTAGGAGGATCTCAGTCTGAGACCAGCCCCAGGCAAAAACTGAGATCCTGGCTGGAAGTGTGGCTCAAGTGGTAGAGCACTTGGTTCAAAACACAGTACTGCCAAAAGTGAGACCCTACCTGAAAAATAAATAAAGCATAAAAAGGGCTGGTGGTGTGGCTCAAGTAGAGCAATGGCCTAGCCAGCACAAGACCCTGAGTTCAAACTAGTTCTGCCAAGAAAAAGAAAATTTAGGGTAGACACGGTGTCTCACACCTGTATTTCCAGCTTCTTGGGAGGCAGAGATTGGAAGGATAGTGATTCAAGGCCTGCCCAGGCAAAAAGTTAGTGAGACCCCCATCTCACCAAAAAAACTGAGTGTGTTGTTACATGCCTGTAATCAAAACTAAGCAGGAAATGTTAATACAAAGATCATGGTCCAGACTGGCCTGGGCAAAAAATGTGAGAACGCAAAAGGAGCTAGAAACATGGCTGAAGAGGCAGAGCACCTGCTTAGCATGCATGAGGCCCTTAGTTCAAACCCTTGTACCACCCAGAAAAAATACTTCTCTCTGCATCCTTAGGTTATTAAGAACCGTAAGTCCCATTTTATAGATGAGGAAACTGAGGCCTACTTACCCAAAGTCCGGAGCTTGTAGATGGCCCCATAATGTGTGCTGTTGATTATTTGCATTTTGGTGAGCAGGCTCAGGCCCCTCCTCAGTCCCTTCCACCCTCCCACCCACAGGACAGTGGGGGGTGGACGCCCATCATCTGGGCAGCAGAGCACAAGCACATCGATGTGATCCGCATGCTGCTGACACGGGGCGCCGATGTCACCCTCACTGACAATGTGAGTGAGACTGGTCAGGGTTGGGAGGACGTGGACACAGCCCAGGCCCCTGAGCTAAGTGGAGGCTGGGTTCAAGGGTTCAGCAGCCCATGCCCCATCTCCCTTCATCTCCACAGGAGGAAAACATCTGCCTGCACTGGGCTTCCTTCACCGGCAGTGCTGCCATTGCTGAGGTCCTCCTGAACGCCCGCTGCGACCTCCATGCTGTCAACTACCACGGGGACACGCCCCTGCACATTGCAGCCCGGGAGAGCTACCATGACTGTGTGCTGTGAGCCCCCGCCTGCCCTGACCCTGGCACCCCTGCCCCACCTACCACAGCCCCAGACCCCAGGCACAGTTTCCTGTCCCCTCCCCAGGTTGTTCCTGTCACGCGGAGCCAACCCTGAGCTTCGGAACAAGGAGGGAGACACGGCATGGGACCTGACTCCTGAGCGCTCTGATGTGTGGTTTGCACTCCAGCTCAACCGCAAGCTGCGGCTGGGGGTGGGAAACCGGGCCATCCGCACTGAGAAGATCATCTGCAGGTGAGCTGGGCCCGCACCCAGAGCGCCACTGCCCCTCCCTGGCCCCACTCCCCACAGAATATCCCCAAGACCCTCCCCATGCCCCACTGAGTGCCCAGAACTCCTAGTGCCCTCCCAATAGGGTTGAGAAGTATAGCAAATAAAAATAGAGGACATGTGATCTCAGTACCAGGGAGGGTGAGGCAAGAAGATCACAAGTTTAAAGCAAGCTTAGACAAATAGCAAGACCCTATCTTTAAAAAAAAAAAAAAAAAACACCCAGTGAGGTTAGAATTTCAGATGAGAGTCAAGTGGCACCTGTAATCCCAGCTACTAGGGAGGCTGCAGTAGGAGGATTCATTGAACCCAGGAGTTTGAAGACACCCTAAGCAGCATAGACCCTGGCACCCAAAAAGGATAATTTCAGATGAACAGATTCATAGTTTAAGACTGTCCATGCAGTATTTGGGACATAAAATGTTACACCTTATTAGTCTGAAATTCAAATTTTACTGGATATTCTGCATTTTATCTGGCATCCTTACTCGTTACACCCTGTTGAACCCCAGAACCTCTCCTTCCCTGTGCATAAGGAACATCCCTAGCCCTCTTTTATCTAGGGGAGCCCCTTTCCCCGTCCCTAGCCCTGTCTCTCTTCTCTTGCAGGGATGTGGCTCGGGGCTATGAGAACGTGCCCATTCCCTGTGTCAATGGTGTGGATGGGGAGCCCTGCCCCGAGGATTACAAGTACATTTCAGAGAACTGTGAGACATCCACCATGAACATTGACCGAAACATCACCCACCTGCAGGTGAGTGACAGGTCCTGAGCCCAACAAAAAGACACCCAGAGCCAGTGAATACAGTTGGGCAAGTTGCAGCCAACAAAGGCACCTGGCTGATGGAGTGGGGGCTTGGGAGTCCTGGAGGGGGTTGTCTCCACTCAGGAAGAGGCTCTTTTCCTAGGTCACATGAGAGTATCATGCATATGAGCTCATGGTGACCCTGGGGACACCCTTACCAGCCACGTCTGGATCCCCCCACCCATCCTGGGACCATCACCAACCACTGTCCTAAAACATGGACCCCGGAGAAAGGACAGTTGTTGAATGGCAGGGAGCACTGGGGCTGAGAGACCAAGGCAGGTACAGAGATTCAATAGGCCTTCACTTCCACCTCCACCCCAGCACTGCACGTGTGTGGATGACTGCTCCAGCTCCAACTGCCTGTGTGGCCAACTCAGCATCCGCTGCTGGTATGACAAGGTGCGTGCCCCTAGCCTGGTCACTGGTACTTGGCCCTCCCTGTGGAAGAGCTAACCTCTAGACTTGGCCACCCCTGTGGAAGAGCTAACCTCTAGCACCAACTCCCTGGGACCTTCTTCCTCATCTGCCCTCTGAAGGAAGTGACAGAGGGCAGAGCAAGACTGAAGATTCCTGGGACGCTGCCAGGACAGAGCTGGGCCTCTGCCCAGGTGTATGCAAATCCAGTTTGAGGCCCATGCATTTCCTGGTCTCTGACCTCAGAGCCTCGGCCTCCCTCACACCTCTCCTACCTGCTCTGGGTTGGATTCAGCAGTGAATTTTCCTGTGGAGTTTTGGTGGGCCCTAGGCAGCTGAGGTGGGCCTCACATTGACACCATTGTCCTCCCTCTGCACCCCAGGATGGGCGGCTGCTGCAGGAATTTAACAAGATCGAGCCCCCTTTAATCTTTGAGTGTAACCAGGCCTGCTCCTGCTGGAGAAACTGCAAAAACCGCGTGGTGCAGAGTGGCATCAAGTAAGGCACCCTCCCTGCAACCCGTCACCCTGCCTTCCCTTCCCCAGTACACTTCACCCAGTAATACCCCCTCTTCACCCCTAGGGTGCGACTGCAGCTCTACCGAACAGCCAAGATGGGCTGGGGGGTCCGCGCCCTGCAGACCATCCCACAGGGGACCTTCATCTGCGAGTGAGTCAGCTCGGGGTATTTTGGCAACTGGTGGGGTGACTCCCAAGCCTCCTCCTGACCTCTGCCCTTCAGCTGAGAACAGAAGCTGCCTCCACTCTTCCCACAACTTGAGCCACCCATCACCACTGCCCTGTCTTCCCTTCCCACACAGCCTCCGTGATCTTCCTAACTGGACCAAGTGGAGTTTTAGACATAGACGGACCTTCACTTGAGCCCCAACTCTGCTGCTGCTGTGTGTCTCTGGCCAAGTTACTTAGCCTCTCTGAGCCTTATTTTTCTTGTCTATAAAATGGAAATGATAGTAGCTACCCTTCAGTCCTTATGGGCCTGTCCTTCATCAACTCTTTCTCTGCTCAACATCCATAATCTTCCCCCTCCCCGCTGCCTCCCTGTGCCTGGCCATCAAACTTATCAAGGTCTTTCTCAGAGGCCCATCCAGTTTCTCTCCATCATGTCCTTTCAGCTTCTCACACAAGTAGACCCTTCCTGCTGGGACTCGGCTTCCCCATCATCTGCTTACTGCTTGTGCCTGCTAACACCTGCCCTTGTCCTTCCTCTCTGGTGATGCTACTTTTTGTAGTTACTTGCATCCCTACCACAACTCAGTTCTCATTCCCCTGGCATCTGTCCACCCCAGTTAGACTGCCTGGCCTCTGTGATGCTGCCCTCACCTTCACCCTGCCCATCCTGCTGTACACTCATGGGTGCCCTCATCCTAGCTCCTCCTGGAGTTCCTTATCCTCCCTCTTCCTGCAGCCCAGCCCTTCTCCTGCCTCTTTGTTGCTACCACCTGCTGGATGGTTCCTAGTACACAAACCTCCCACTGTCTAAACCCAAGCTAACTTCCCCACCAGCTGCCCCTGGATACTAATCACCTAACCACAGAGGCTTGACATCTGTCTCTGCGCACGTGCAAACCCTGCCCTTTTACTTCCTGCTACTGTTTCTGCAGGTCTGCTGGCCCCACTAGCCTCCAGGCTTTCCCCACACCTTCCAGTCCTGCCTGTCATTCTAACTGTCCAGTGGGCACCCCAACAAGCAGGATTGTGTCCTGTGTGCCCTCACATGCCAGCATCCCTCATTCCTCCTCCTGACACTGCCCCTCCCAGGCGAGGTTTGCTCTCTGGGCTCACTCTGCCCTGGATCACCCACCAAAGCCACAGTGGTGACATTTTCATAGACAGTGATGGGCAGCAGAAGAGGAGTGGTGTTGTGAGGAGAGATGGGGCCAGGATCTGCCTCCCAACAACTCCTGCTCACCTTCAGAACCAAAATTCCTATCCAACAGGTATGTTGGGGAGCTGATCTCCGATGCTGAAGCCGATGTCAGAGAGGATGATTCTTACCTCTTCGACTTAGACAACAAGGTGAGCAGGTGACCCCTGTGTCCCCTCTGTTCCCAGTGGATGAGTTTCTGGAGCTCCCTAGGAAGTCAGCAGGTGGAATCCTGGGTGGAGGGACTGTGTGGTCAGTGCCAGGAGGTTGGCCAGGCAGGTAGGATAAGAGTAGATGTGAGGCTGGTAGAGCACCTACCTATCAAGCGTGAGTTACTGAGTTCAAATCCCAGTACCACCAAATTTTAAAAAAAAAAGAGTAGATGTGAAGCGAGCCCTCCTTTGCCTTCCCTTAGGATGGAGAAGTGTATTGCATCGATGCCCGTTACTATGGCAACATCAGCCGCTTCATCAATCACCTGTGTGATCCTAACATCATCCCTGTCCGTGTCTTCATGCTGCACCAAGACCTTCGGTTTCCACGTATTGCCTTCTTCAGTTCCCGGGACATCCGGACTGGGGAGGAGCTAGGGTGAGGCGTCCCGGGCTCTGCCAAGGTTGTGAGATCAGTAAGCCTGGAGCCTGAAGGCTGGAGACACCTGATTTCCAGGCAGGGATCAGAGGGAGCTCCCCAGCCTTCAGTGTGCATAAGTGCCTCTTGCAGGGCTTGTTAAAACTGAGTCCAGCCAAGCTTGGTAGTGCATGCCTGTGATCCTAGCACTTGGGAGGCAGAAGCAGGAGGACCACAAGTTTGAGGCCAGCCTGGGCAATTTAGCAAGACCTTACCTCAAAGTAACATTTTTAAAAGGGCTGGGGATGTAGCTCAGTGATAAGAGTGCTTGCCTGGCATGCTCAAGGTCCTGGGCACAATCCCTGGCTCACCAAGGGAAAAAAAAAAAAACAACCCTGAGCCTCAAGAGATTTTGATTCCACTAGGCTGGGAGCCTGCATTTCTAATAAGTTTCTGAGACAGTGCCACAAAGCTTCAAGTCCCTGGAATCTACAAGAGCTTAGGGTTCATCTTGAGATAAGGGTCAGGGCCTAGGTCCTTCCTGGAAAGGGACGTCCACAGGGTCTCTGGGGTGGACTCTGGGTGGCTGAGTCCCAGTCCCACAAGTTCCTGTGCTCTTCTGACAGGTTTGACTATGGTGACCGCTTCTGGGACATTAAAAGCAAATATTTCACCTGCCAGTGTGGTTCTGAGAAGTGCAAGCACTCAGCTGAGGCCATTGCCCTGGAGCAGAGCCGGCTGGCTCGCCTAGACCCTCACCCTGAACTGCTGCCCGAGCTCGGCTCCCTGCCCCCTGTCAACACCTGAAAATGGACCACATCATCCCTTCCCTGCCTGGTGGCCACCAGCTCAGCAACGGCCTCTGCCACTCGCTGCTCACAGCTTAGGCCTGGGGGCACTGCCACCTCTGCCCACTGCCCTTCACACATTCCTTGACCAGAGACCCCAGCCAGGCCCTGGAGGTCTGAAAGCCCCTCATCCAGAGCTGGTTCCTCCCTGGGAACGTGACTTCAGGGCTGGCCACCCCCGTCCCCATCCTCACTAAAATTCGATGAATTAAAATCGGGCCTCTATGCCAACTGGTTTTCTTTGTTCTCAATAAATGTTGGGTTTGATAATAAACTGTCTGAGTGATTATGAGAAGGCGAAGAGGAAGCACACAGCCAGAGGGATTGTGGGTCCAAGGGGCAGAGTGAGGTGGGAAGCAGGCTGGAGAGGTGTGGTTGCTGTGGGCAGCTGCCCAGTAAAAGGAGGGCTGGGAACGCCCGCACCGGCAGCAGAGTCTAGTCAAGGGCTTCAGTAAAGACAGAGCTCAACATTAATTTTTCGTCAGGAGGGTGTGGGCTGGAGTATGCCACAGTTGAGGTTCTTTGCAAAGTTCTTACCACTGTGTTCCATGGCACTCCCAGTGGTCCGGGCTCAAGCAACTGAGCTGCAGGTCATGGAGTTGTGGAGCTCAGGAGGAACTGGAGTGTGTCAGGACCACAGGCGGGGGTGGGGCTATGACGTGTGGGAGGGCGGGGCAGGCTGCAGGTGAGGACGCCTGGTCTCCCTGGCTCCAATCACTCCGGAGACTGAGCCATGGGGGGAAAGCAGGATGAGAACAAGGCTTACGGTAAGACTAAGACGTAAGACGGGGCTGAGACTGGGGCTGTGTGGAGGGAGGGAAGCTGGACACCGCAGGCCATGGTGACTGAGACTGGCTCTAGGCAAAGGAACTAAGGAGTGTCTTAGTCCCTGAGGAGAGGGCTGGGGAAACAGGAGCCCCATGGAAGGAGACAGAATTGGAGTCCTGGGAAAATGGGGCTCAGGTTCTGGGAGTCACTGCTGGGGGGCCTTTGTGTGATAAAGCTAGGTCTGGGTGTGCATGAGTTGTGACTGGTGTTCTTGCGGGAGGTGGGGGGATTTTAGGCCTGGACTCTGGGTCCCTGAGGGCAAGGTCCTGGCAAATAAAGGCTGGATGAAAGGTGGCAGGGTTTGGGTCCTGAGACAAGGGGGCTTGAGACTCAAGGCTCAAGAACTCCAGTATCAGGTGCAGCAGGGTCTGCAAGGGGTGAGGCTGGGACTCTTGAGCAGAGGAGGAGTTCCAGCCTGGACTCTGGGTCTCTGAAAGGCAAGGTGCCAAGGTGCTGGTTGGTCAAGTTTCTGAGGCGGGGGGGGGCTGGGACCCAGAGCTGCTGGGAACTGCCTGCTGGGGTCCCTGTAAGGCTAGGGCATGCCTTAGGCTCTCTGTTAGGAGTGAGGAGTCAAAGCCTGTTTGGGGTACTATGAGGAATAAGGACAGAACTTTCTGAGGTTCCTGTGAAGGTTGAGGCCTGAGGGGAGAGGGAGCAAGGAGCCTGTTTCCTGAATCTGGAAGAAAAAGGTCTGGGAGTTTGTCCCAGGGATTCTGAGGAGTAGGGGTTAGGGGTCTGAAGAGAGGGAACAGGGGCCCTGTCTCCAGGATCACTGTGAGCAGTGAGGGCTGTCACCTGCCTGTGAGGTTCCTTGGAGTCTGGAGGGGAGGTAATCCTGAGGGAGGGGCCTCCTGGAGGTGGAGTTGATGTCCAGTGGGAGACAGGAGAAAGGGCAAAATCTCTCCCCAGAAGACTTCCTGGAGCAGTTTTAGATCAATTGTTGATCTCAGGCCTGTGAGCCACAGTGGGACAGAGTCCAGGGCACCTGGGGAGAATGGATCACACCCCTTCCCAGACTCTAGCCCAGCCCAGTACCCTCCTTCCTGAGTGCCCATAAGGACCCTGGCTGCCTGGCCCCACCTCCTCCTGTATGTACTAAGGGAGGACCAGGAACAGGAACATGGCCACAGTCTCGACAGCCAGCTTGCTCAGGTGTCACACCGACTGGCAGCCCAGAGCTCTGTGGTACCCGAAAGACTGATATCCCTTTGGAGTTGGGGGTCTTCCAAGGCCCCCTATCTCCCTCCTTCCCCAGGCTCTGAAGGTGTTGACTGACACCTTTGGTTCCTGTTTCACTGTCCATGGTCAGAATGGGGAGATAGGGCTTGGGCCTCTCTGATGAAGGCTGTGACCTGAGGGGCCTCTGAATCTTGGTAGTCTTGAGCAGGATTCAGAGGGGAGAGGAATAAGGATGGGGAATGGAGTGCCACTGAGAAAGAATCCCACATCTCAGCTGAAGAGAACCTCAGGAGAAACGGGCCAGGGTGGGGACAAGGGACCAAGGCCATTTCCCAGTCAGATGGCCTTGAGGAATGAGCTGGAAACCCATAAAAGCACCACTGCCCTGCTGGACCTGCCACCTGGGTAGAGTTCCCGGCAAGCAGGCAGCTGTTGATCCAGAACAGGCCTGGATCCCACCGTTCCTGCTCCCCAATTTCCTCCTTCTGCCAGCCTAGTCCTGAGCAGGGTGCTGGGGCCCAGGGGTTCTGGCAGGGACAGGATTTGGGGAGAAGAAACCCTTAGTGTTTCATTCTCCACACTCCTTCCCATGTCCTCCAGGGAAACCAGCTAAATATGACCCCTCCTTCCGAGGCCCCATCAAAAACAGGTGAGTTGATAATGAACCCCACTAGCTTGAAAAAAAGGTGGGGAGGCAAGAGGGGGTTAAGAGAAAACAGTAGAGGTGGTGAATTTGTTCAAATTACACTGTATGCACTGTGCAATTAATGTATGCTAATAAAAAAAGTAGTTTCAAAAAAACAAACAAGTGAGTTCTTGGCCCTGCCCTGGGAGAAGAGGGTGCAATCCTAGTTTTACTTTGTATTTGCTGAAGTATTGGTAAGAAACTTGTAAAAGAAGAAATATTCCTACCCTGAGAGAGCAGCCCCTGGGGCACTGTTTTATCTGGAGAGATGTCAGGGGCTTCCAGATAGTGGGGACATTCTGCCTTGATTAGGCACTGGCTACACAGGTGTGATTGGGGACACTTACCCAGCTAAGTACTTCTGAGTTATGCTTTTGTTTTATTTTGTTTTTTGTGCTGCTGGGGATTGAACTCAGAGCCTCACAAATACTGAGCAAGCCTCTACCACTGAGCTCCATTCCCAGCCCAAGTTGTGCTTTTCGGTGTTGTATTTCAAAAGAAAAGTACCCACCCAGAAAAAAGGGGTTTCTTAAATAAATAAAGCCTGCTGATACCCACTCTTCAGGATTCCCCAACTCTGCAGACCTTGTCCCTCATCCCCTCCCCACAATCTTCCCTACCCCCAGACTCCCATGTCTCTCTCAGGGGCTGCACAGATGTCATTTGCTGTGTCCTCTTCCTGGTCTTCATTTTGGGTTACATCGCGGTGGGACTCATAGGTGAGTTTCCGGTGTCCAGAACTGTGGATGAGGGGCAGTCACTTGGTGGGTACTACCCCATAGCTGCTCCCTCCAAGTTCCTGCCCTCCCACAATGCATCTGTGTGACTCTGTCTCCAGCCTGGGTATATGGAGATCCTCGGCAAGTCCTCTACCCCAAGAACTCCACTGGGGCCTACTGCGGGATAGGGGAGAACAAGTGAGTACAAATGCAGGAAAAGGGGGGCAGGAGGGAGGTGAGGGCAGGGCAGGCACCCCCTCAACTCAGGTACCAGAGCCATGAGTGTTCCACACACTTTCCCTGTTGTTCCTGCCACTCTTAGCTTCCGGGAATCCAATCACTCCAGGGTGCTGTGTTAGTACAGTCCCTCAGGACTGGAAAGTAGTGTAGAATCATTAAATGCGTGGGATTAGAGATCACAGATCACTGTTTAGCTCTCTAACTGGGCTAAATTTTGGTTGTGTGGCCCTGGGCAACTTACTCAACCTCTCTGAGCTTTGATTTCCTTATCCAAGGCACAAAGATGATTCTGTGATTCCGGAAGTGATGCTATTTTTAGTCCCCATATACAGGAAATGGTTAATAACATTAACCATTAAATATAAATAACTCTCAGGTAACACTTACTATGTTCCAGGCAAGCAGTATACTTTACACACACACACACACACTTTTAAGCCTCATGAAGTAGGAACTATCATTTTATACATAGAGAGACCCTTGACTTGATTAAGGTCCTAAAGCCAGTAGGAGGGGATCAAACTCCACAATCATTGCTCTGGGTCTCTTGTTAACTGTTGTGATGTGAATTGCTCTGGGAAGTCACTGGTGTCTCCCATACCTGAGCTGGGCCCAGGAGCTGGATCTGACTTGTCTAGGCCATGCAGAGTCCACTGTACTGTAGGACAGCAACCCTAGTAGTCCCCCACTTCCCCAATGCCTGACTAAAGTACACACTTCTTCCCTTCCTGCAGAGATAAACCTTACCTCCTGTACTTCAACATCTTCAGCTGCATCCTGAACACCAATATCATCACAGCCATCCAGAGCAGCCTACAGTGTCCCACGCCACAGGTCAGAGCCTGACACTTGCCTCTGTCCCACATATCCCCAGGGTCCTGGGTACCAACCCCTTCTCATGTTGTTTGCTCCCAGGTGTGTGTGTCCTCCTGCCCAGAGGCCCCGTGGGCTGTGGAGAGCTCTCAACACTCGCTGACGGTTGGAGAAGTCTACTATAAGCAAAACAGAAGCTATTGTCTGCCAGGGGTGCCCCAGAATATGGTAAGTGCTACCCCAACATCATCACTGTCCCCCAGGAGGACCCCAGGGGTGAAGGGGGAAGTTGGATAGATGACCATTGATCGGCTCTTCTGGGAAGGGTGGTGGTGAAGGGACTCACTTCATCATACTCCATGTCTGTGTATCTGTCTGTCCTCCCCTTCCCACCCCAGACAGTGATGGAAAGCCTGCACCAGGAAGTCTGCCCCAGTTTCCTCCTCCCCTCCTCTCCAGGTGAGAAGCATGCACTGCCTCCTCAGGTGTCATCTCTTCCAATGTTTTTATTTTCAAATGAGAGAGTAAAGTCATACTGCTTGTCAAAGTGGCAAAACTGAAATGATCACCAGGTCTTCACTTCTCTACCGTGTGATCCTGCAATCAGACCATCAGTGCTTAGAGGGCACCTACTGTGCACCAGGCACTTGGGACAGACACAGGGAAGATAGAAACTGCTCCCTGCTAGATGGAGAGATCAAAGATATTCACAAAGACCGCATGAGAGCTAGGCATGGTGGAGAACCCTGTAATCCCAGCTATTCAGGAGACTGAGACAGGAGGATCAAAAGTTCCAGGCCAGCCTGGGCTACATGGCAAGGCCCTGTCTCAAAAAAAATGAATTAATCAAATAAAGGGTGGAACTGGGGATGTAGCTCAGTGCTAGTGCGCTTGCCTAGCATGCTCAAGGCCCTGGGTTCGATCCCCAATACCAAAAAAAAAAAATAAAAGCTGTATAAGAATCCCATGAAAATCTACATGGGTGAGCCGAGTGCTGCTGGCTCACGACTGTAATCCTAGCTACTCAGGAGGCAGAGATCAGGAGGATTGTGGTTCAAAGCCAGCCGGGGCAAATAGTTTGGGAGACCCTATCTCAAAAATACATAACACAAAAAGGTCTGGTGGAGTGGCTCAAGGTGTAGGCCCTGAGTTCAAACCTTGGTACCACAAAAAAAAAAGAAGAAAATGTACATGGGTGAATACACACACATATATACCTAAGAAAAACTAGAAGGGTCTCCATCCAAATGTTATAAATTAATGTGGTTTGGTTGTGGTATCACTACTGACCTTACTCCCATTATGCTCCTCTTTTCAATAGCAAATATAAAATTTTTCCTTTTGTAACCCAGGCTGGCCTTGAACTTATGATCTTCCTGATTAATCAGTCTCCCAAATGCTAGGATCACAGGTGTGTACCACCATGCCCAGCTGTTTGGGGGAGGGGGTCCATAATGTTTTATTAGAAAACATCATTTTAAATTATAGCATGAGAAAAGATACCCACGCTGAGTGCCAGTGGCTCACACCTGCAATCCTAGCTACTCCTGAGGCAGAGACCAGGAGGACTGTGGTTCGAAGCCAACCTGGGCAAATAGTTTTCGAGACTTTAGCTCAAAAATGCCAACACAAAAAAAGGCCGATGGAGTAGCTCAAGTGGTAGAGCACCTGCCTAGCAAGTGTGAAACCCTGAGTTCAAACCCCAGTACCATCAAAAAAAAAAAAAAAAAAAGAAAGAAAGAAAAGGATACCCAGGTTTTCAATGTCCAAAATCAGATAGACCTGGATTAAAACTCCAGCACTTTATATAGCTAACTAATCCTGGGCCAATTACTCAACCTTTCTGTACCTGTTTACTCATCTTGAAATATAAGTAACAAAAAACCTGCTTAGCACAGTTATTGCAGGGGTGGCTCTGCTGGAAATGGTTCTAGATAGACACATAATGCACAGGGGCTGCAAAAGACAGGGATGGAATGAGAAGGGCTTCCCGGAGGAAGTGACATGGAGCAGGAGCTGAGCAGGGAGTAGTGGAGGGGACTTCTGGAAGGAGGAAGGTGCTCACAGAAAGGGTCACAATAGCAAAGGTGGAGATGTGATGGGACCAAGGGCCTCACTTGGACCACAGGACCTTGAAGCAGGGATAGGGGGTGGGGACAGACTCTAGGGTCTCTGGAGATGTCTGAGCAACAGAGGGGCCTTGAGCCTTGGAATAGGAAGTCATGCTATGCCCTGGTCTCCCTGGCACACTGGCAGAGGGCAATGGAAGGATGGTGAGGTGCGAGTATTATAGAAGTCCAGGCCAGAGGTGAGGTCTGAACCAGGGCATCACAAAGAGGGGAGAGGGTGGCCCTGAACTCCACAGGGCAGGAGCTCCCACTTGGCTATGCAATCCAGAGCAGCACCCAGAGGAGCAGAGCCCATCACTCCTCTGTCCCTGAGGACACTGTGGGTTGTGGGAGGCAGGAGGTGCAGAGACTCCCAAGGCTAAGTCCTTCCACCCAACAGCCCCTGTTCTTCCCTCCAGCTCTGGGGCGTTGCTTTCCATCAACTGACACTGACTTTACACTGCCCGAATTCCAATGGATCAATAACACCACCATCTCTCAGGGGGTCAGGTAGGCATCGCCCTCCCCCCACATCTGTCCCACACCCCTTCCCACCCACAGCCCCAGCTGACTCAGTCCCTCCCCAACAGTGGCCTTCTTGACAGCATCAATGCCCGCGACATCACTGTTAAGATCTTTGAGGATTTTGCCCGGTCCTGGTATTGGATCCTTGTGTGAGTTGTCAGATTCCCTGACTCCCTGGTCTTCTGTCCTTCCCCTCTCCCCTCCCTGATCGCTTTTTCCTAGTCCCATGTCTGAAGCTGAGACTGTGGGTAGAGGAGGAGAAAGAGCCAGAGCTCCGAGTGGACTCCAAGCCTATCAGGATTTATAAAGGAAAAGAGGTCTAATCTGGGAACATTGTGGGAGGTGACGAAAGGTATTTGGGGCCTCTGAAAAGGAAACGATTTAGGAGTCCAGGGAGTGACCCTCGCCTTGGTCACTTTGCCTGCAGTGCCCTGGCTGTGGCTCTGGTCCTGAGCCTGCTGTTTATCCTGCTTCTGCGCCTGGTGGCCGGGCCCCTGGTGCTGGTGCTGATCCTGGGGGTGCTAGCTGTGCTAGCGTATGGCATCTACCACTGCTGGGAGCAGTACCAAATGCTGCGGGACAAGGGTGCCTCCATCTCCCAGCTGGGCTTCACCACCAATCTCAGTGCCTACCAGAGCGTACAGGAGACCTGGCTGGCCGCCTGTAAGTGCCCCTGCCCACCCTCCAGCCACCAGCTGCCCAAGGGCTGTCCTAGGTTGTGCTGGGCCCTGACTCTGACCCTGACCCAGCAACCCTGCCCATTGTCCTCTGCAGTGATTGTGTTGGCTGTGATTGAAGGCATCCTGCTGCTCCTGCTTATCTTCCTGCGGCAGAGAATCCGAATCGCCATCACCCTCCTGGAGGAGGCCAGCAAGTCAGGGACTATTTTGGGGGGCAAAGGGGATGAGGCTGAGGGAAGCAGGGTGTGCAGACCGAAAGGAAGGAGATGGCAGGGCACTCTAGGGGAGGATAGAATAGAGTAGTGGTTAACTCTGCTGGCTGATAGCCTCTTGGGGCCTCAGTTTTCCCATCTATAAAATGAGCATAATAACAGTCCGTACTTTATAGGGTTGTGGTGAGGATTAAATGGATCAGTGTCTGCCAAGTGCTTAGAACATCGACCTGGTCTCTGGAAGTGTTGGTAGGAGCCACAGTGGTCTTGAGTGAAAGGGCAGGAGTCCAGAAGCAGCAGTTCACCAGGAGCTGCCTAATTTGTCAGAAGACCACACTTTGAGGATTCTCCTCCCTGACACACCTAAACCTGCCCAGGTGGCTTTTGTGACTCCAGTCTCCTCTAAGGGTCCCCTGAGCTAGGTGCATTCAGTTCATTCAGTGAGCACCTGTTGGATACCTGCCCGCACATTAGGTGCTGGGGATACAGATATGGACCAGGACGTCATTGCCCCACTGCTCCCAGCCTGGGAGGATAGGCAGACCCTCTGTCCTCTGTCAGGACAGAGGAGGGGTGCTTGCCAGGGTCAACCCTGTGAGAGAATGGGTGGAACTTGGACCATGTTGATGGACTGCTCTTGTCTCCCTGCAGAGCTGTGGGACATATGATGTCAACCATGTTCTACCCGCTGGTCACCTTTGTCCTTCTGGTCATTTGTATTGCCTACTGGGCCACAACTGCTCTGTATCCTTTGTCCACACAGCTGGCCCCATCTGGAGCTCTGGCGAGGGCCAGACAGGATGAAGCAGTGCTTGCCCACTGCAGACGCAGCCCTGTGCCTGGACAGAGTTGACTACAGGCTGAATTCAAGCCCCCATTATGCAGTGAACAACCTTCGTCAGCTCCCAGGGACATTCATAAGGGGTGGCCTGTGTAGACATCATGTGACCATGCTTTCCTTGACTCCCCTCTGGGTACCTGGCCACATCTGGGCAACCCCAATACGTCTACTGGGTGTACAATGTGACAACACCTGGCTGTGAGAAAGCACCAGTGAACGAATCATGCGATCCCCTGGTAAGAAGGTGGGGTAGACGTGGAGAGGCCTTAGTAGGGCTGAGGGGACATGAGGGACAACTAGCCAGATCCCCCATAGGGCAGAAGTGATGGAGGCCAAGGCTGAGAGAGGACAAGGGGTTGTCCCAAGGGCCATAATCTAGGCTGGTGGAATGGTTCAAGTGGTAGAGGACCTGCCTAGCAAGCATGAGGCCCTGAGTTCAAACCCCAGTGCCACCAAAAAAAAAAAAAAAAAATGGTTGAGGACATAGTCTGCCACCTCCCTGAATTCTGTGGGAAGGAAAGTGAGGCAGAACAAAAGGCATGGCCTGAAGGCGCAAGGCCTGAAGACTGAGTAACAGAACTTTCCTCTGCCCAGAGGGTCATTAACTACTTCACCCTCTCAGTTTCAGCCCACTGCTCTGTAATTAGAGCTAATCATAATTCCTGTCCCTCTGAGTGAGGAGGTTAAGTGACTTTGGTACTTAAAGTCCTTTGTACAGTGCCTGGCCCCTGATAAGCGCTCATAACTGCCCAGGTGGTTTTGCTTTGTTTTTTTAAGTCTACTTCCCTTGGAACATGGCCCTAGGCAGATAGCAGGTGGGACTCCTGGAGGGACCTGCCCAAGGATCTGCTATCCAGAACTCTCCTGTGAGGTCTCAAGTGTGGCACTAGACTAGACTGCTGGCTGAGAATGACTGTCCTCAAAGCTTTCATGTTATGTTGTCACATCAGCTGAGCTGGGACCATAAGCTGTGTCTGCAGGCATTAAGCCCCAGTCTATTAAAAAAAAAAAAAGCAGGCAGGGGCAGGGGTGGGGGGACCTCATTTAGATTTTCAGAAGACTGGATGACCTGGTTCTCCTTTGTAACTTGCTTGCCCTCCAGCAGTGAAGATTGACACAAACCCTCAGGGTGTGTTGGATATTTTCCAGACGGGGTCTGAAGGAACTGTTTGCCTGGGGCTGGCCTCAAGTCATCATCTTCCTGATCTCTGCCTCCAGAATAGTTAGAATTACAGGTGTGAGCTACCAGTGCCCAGTTGCAGCTCTTTTTTTTTTTATTATAAAATTTCAAATATACACTCATTTTCAGTGTATATTTCAGTGTATATTGAACTCATTTTCAGTTCAAGATTTGAACTGGGGGCCACGCCTGTAATCCTAGCTACTCCAAAGGCAGAAATCAGGATTGTGGTTCAAGGCGGCCCCATCAAAGAGTACACAAGAACCTATCTTGAAAGTACCCAGCACAAAAAATGCCTGGCAGAGTGGCTTACGTGGTAGAGTGTCTACGTAGCAAGCATGAAGCTCTGAGTTCAAACCCCTGTGCCTCCACCAGAGACAGAAGGATCAAGAGTTCTAGGCTACCCTGGACTACATAGTGAGATCCTATCTCAAAAAAAAAAAAAAGTTAATAAATAAAAATCAAACCAAAAAAAAAAATACCCCACATAAAAAAAAGTTGGCAGAGTGGCTCAACTGGTAGGGCGCCTTCCTAGTAAGCGTGAGGCCCTGAGTTCAAACCCCAGTACTGCCAAAAATAAAGATTTGAGCTGGGGAGTGGAGTGTAGCTTAAATAGTAGAGCTCTTACCTTGCAATTTCCAGGCCCTAGGAATTCCCCAGTACTGGGAAGGGAGAGATAGACAGAGAGAGAGAGAGAAAGAATACTCAAACATTTTTTGGTCATATTTGCTTTAGTTTTTATTACTATCCCAGAGTAAGTATCAGTACAGTAGTGAATCCCTGTACTCAGATTCCAGAACCTTCAGTTTTCTGCTATTCTTATTTCCCTGCCTCCACCCTTAAATTTTTCTTCCAGAGTTTTTGTTGTTTTGAATTGCACGAGGAAAAACAAATATCTTGGTTGAAGTTGCAGAGGTTGCTCTGGGAGGGAGTTGCTGAGAAATGAAAGCAGGTCATGCTGCTCACACACCTTTGGACTTGGCCCCGGGTGGGCTGGGAGCTCTGATGCCAGTCAGGAGCCAAGGAAGCTAATTACCCTCACACAATAGCCAGAATGAGCACAGTCTAAGCCTGAGGTAGGACAGTGGAGATGGAACTCCTGGAAAGGACCAGGTTCCCCAGCTCAGGGAGGTCACTGGGAATAAGGGGAAGTCAGGGCTTTGCCCAGAGGCCTGAGCAAAAGCTGAGCCTGAGTTTACTTTGTCCTCCTCACCACCCCAGGCCCAGCCCGCGAATGCCTCGTGCCCTGGGCTGATGTGCGTCTTCCAGGGCTACTCGTCCACAGGCCTAGTACAGCGTTCTCTCTTCAACCTGCAAATCTATGGGGTCCTAGGGCTCTTCTGGACCCTTAACTGGGTACTAGCCCTGGGCCAGTGCGTCCTGGCTGGGGCCTTTGCTTCCTTCTACTGGGCCTTCCACAAGCCCCGGGACATCCCCACCTTCCCTTTGAGCTCTGCCTTCATCCGTACACTCCGGTAAGCCGTACCCTAGGAATTGTGAGCAACAGGAATTATGGGATCCTGGGCTGCCTCAAATTACCCACCTCCCTCTGCAGTTACCACACAGGGTCACTGGCATTTGGATCCCTCATCCTGACCCTTGTGCAGATAGCCCGGATCATCCTGGAGTACATTGACCACAAGCTGAGAGGTGAGCTTGAGGCAGGCTCCCCTGCCTTCTCCCTTGGATCCTTGGGAAGGGACAATCAGAGGCCAGTGACCCAAGCATGGGCTTCCCTCGTTCCCAGGAGCCCAAAACTCTGTGGCCCGCTGCATCATGTGTTGCTTCAAGTGCTGCCTCTGGTGTCTGGAAAAGTTCATCAAGTTCCTGAACCGCAACGCATATATCATGGTGAGCACAGAGGGCGAGCCCTACAACCCAACCCGGTCCAAACCGCAGGTGACTCTGACCTTCCTGCTCCCCTCAGATCGCCATCTATGGGAAGAATTTCTGTGTCTCAGCCAAAAATGCCTTCATGCTGCTCATGAGGAACGTTATCAGGTCAGGCTGTCCTGTACCCCTACAGGGCCCACTCCTCAGACCTCCCCACCCAAGTCTGGCTTCACAGGCAGAAGGCCCCGTGCTTGGTTTAATGCTCTGCTAAGTGCCATATTGAAATGTGAATCGTTGTCATTTCCAACTTATCCCTGAAAATTATGTAGCAGTTCTGCTCCCAACCTTGCCTGGCCTCTCATCCCCAACCTACCTTCAATTCTGGTACAGGGTAGTTGTCCTGGATAAAGTCACAGATTTGCTGCTGTTCTTTGGCAAGCTGCTGGTGGTTGGAGGTGTTGGTAAGGACCAGGACCAGGGGTTACAAGGTCAAAGGGGGAGGGGTGTTGGACAGGGGTGACCTCAGAGAAGCAGTCCTGACCTCCAGAACTTTCCCACAGGTGTCCTGTCCTTCTTTTTTTTCTCTGGTCGAATCCAGGGATTGGAAAAAGACTTTAAGAACCCCCAGCTCAACTATTACTGGCTACCCATCATGGTGAGTAACTCATCTCTGCCTCCCTCCCCAACTTCCCAAAGGAACTGAGCAGTATTAACAGCCTTGTGTCTTGCAGACCTCCATCGTGGGAGCCTATGTCATTGCCAGTGGCTTCTTCAGCGTTTTCAGCATGTGTGTGGACACACTGTTCCTCTGCTTCTGTGAGTGACACCCCCAACCACCTCCACAAAGCTTTCTTTGAGACCATGCTTTTAGAAACAGTGCTTTCTAACTGTAGCTCACACTTACAATTCTAGCTACTTGGAAAGCTGAGATCTGGAGGATGGAGGTTCAAGGCCACCCCTGGCAAATAGTTCTTAAAACCCCATCTCCAAAATAACCAGTCCAAAATGAACTG
This sequence comes from Castor canadensis, assembly GCF_047511655.1. NCBI lineage: Eukaryota > Metazoa > Chordata > Mammalia > Rodentia > Castoridae > Castor > Castor canadensis. The sequence goes on from NC_133393.1 coordinate 24,356,902, forward strand.
GAAGTGTGGCTCACGTAGAGCGCCTGTTTTGCAAGTGTGAAGCCGAGTTCAAACTCCAGTCAGAGAGAGAAAGTGTTTTGTGAGCTAAAGGAGCCAGAAGAAGCCTCTGCTGACATCCTAAGGCCAGGGGTTTGTGGAAGAACGGAGGGAGTGAGCCCTCAGGCTGGCGGGCTCACTGAGGAACATTCTGAGGGAGCGGCCTCTGGTATCTGGCCTTAGGAAATCCAGGGTAGAAGTTAGCCACTAAAAGACACTCCCAGTAGGGGGCTATAGTGAGAGAGGATTTTCTTCATTTCTTCAGGGTTTGGTTTGGTTTTGGTGGGTTTTTTTGGTTTTTGGTTTTTGGTTTTTTGGGGGTTTTTTTGGTTGTTTTGTATTGGAGACAGAACCCAGAGCCTTGCTTGCAAAGCATTCACGCTCTGCCGCTTAGCTACACCCCCGGTCATGTGCTAAGCAATTGCCATGCATTTTTTTTGTTACTCCTTGTTACCACTCTATGAAATATACTATTATTTATTCCATTTTACACGAGGAAACAGATTCCATAATCTGTCCACTAGGTTACAACAGCTGCCCGGTAACAAAAAAACAACAACAAAAAAGCAAAAACAAACAACTGCTGGAGGTGCTGCAGCCTGGATGGAAACCAGGCAGCAAGTCTCCCGACCCGGGTACAGTGGTGGGAGGGGGAGGCGCCCACCAGGATTCGCTCTCACCGATCTGCTTGCCCTCAGTGGAAGACCTGGAGCGCAACGACGGCTCCGTGGACCGGCCTTATTACATGCCCACCTCTCTTCTGAAGATTCTGGGCAAGAAGAACGAAGCGCTCCCGGGGAACAAGAAGAGGAAAAAGTGACCCCGAACTGCACTCCGCCTGTACGCCTATACGGATGGCCACCACACTTTGCCTTACAGATCCCGATTTTGTAGTAAACAGATTTTATTAAAGATTAATATTTTGTTTTCTCAGTAAGTCTGGTTTTTTTATCTTTTTTTTTCCTCCACTACACCGTACCCTTCACCCCCCCCCCCGCGCCGGTCACTTTAAAATAGGCCCAACCCCTGTGACGCGGCCCAGGTACCATAGCCAATCAAAAGACTCATATGGGATGAGACCGCCTTCACCCCAGCCAATAAGCTTCCCGTTCCGGTCACGCGCTCCGCGACCCAAAGAAGGCCAATTGGAAGAGCCATCTCCCCGATGCTACCGGGCACGAGGGCGGAGGTCAGAATGCTTGAGGACCAATTAGAACCGCGGAAGGGTGAAGGGGCGGTACAGCATGGGGCGGATTTCGGGTGGCATCTGAACATTTAAAGGGCCCGGATCAGCTGACCGACTGCAGCTTCTGTCCTGGTGTTGACCAGGGTCGTGGGGAGAGATGATGGGGAAGCGACCGGGCAGACCCTGGAGGTCGCGGATACTGAGCTTCTGGGAAGCCTGTAGTATTCCGGTGCTTGTCGCGATCTTCCAGCTGCTGTTGTCTCTGGAAGGATTGGAGGCTAGGGCGAAGAATGACTTCAGCCTGGTGAGTTACCGCGCGGTGGTCGCCGCTCTGTGTCCCCCCCAGCAGGACTGTTTCCCCGCTCCCAGACCCCGCTCGCTCCCCGGGTCCCTGACTTCTTTATTCGAGCCCCTTCCCCCTTTTTGATCACTTCCCCTGTTTGAGGGTTCTTTCTCCCCTTATAGCCCCTCCCCCGCTCCGAATGGCCAGCTTCGGTCCAAATTTCCTTCAGGGACCCCCCCCCCACCCCTGCTTGGGATCTCCATTACCCTCCCTCTCTCATCGGACAGCCGCTCCCCATCCGTCCTAACACCCCAAGTCAGGCTTGTCGGAGTTGACATTTCCTCCTCTGGCGCAGGTGCAGCCACTGGTGACCATGGAGCAGCTGCTGTGGGTGAGCGGGAAGCAGATCGGCTCAGTGGACACCTTCCGCATCCCGCTCATCACAGTCACTCCTCGGGGCACTCTCCTCGCCTTCGCAGAGGCCAGAAAAATGTCTTCATCTGATGCAGGGGCCAAGTTCATCGCCCTGCGGAGGTCCACGGACCAGGGTATGAAGATTCCCCTGGTGGAAAGAGCCAGTGTTAGGTTGGAAGGGGAGGTGGTGGATCCTCATCAACCGAAGGGGTCCCAAGGATAGAGGATCTTGGATTGCTGAAGCCTTGAGACCTTCAAGGGTTGGGAAAACCTAAAGAGGGAAAACGTGGGATCACCAAGGAGTTGAACAGTCATTCAACAAACGTTTATTGAGCACCTGCTATATATCATGCACTGTTGTAGGTTCTATGAATATAACCATGAACAAAAAAACAGACCAAAGCTTCCTACCTGCCTTCATGAGACTTACATTGTATTGACAAGAGACAAGCAATAAGCATAATACTAAATTTGGTTTTTGTATGTGGGAAGGTGATCAATGGAGAAAAATCAAACAGGGCAAGAGGTATGGAGATGCTGGCATTTGGGTTGCAGTTTTAAATGAGTGACATTTAAGCAAAGACTGGAATGAGCGTGAATCATGGAGAAGAGTGCACCAGGCAGAGATAACAAAGCTGTGCAAACACGGCCCCATCGAGGGGACATTTTGGAAATAAGAAGGCGCTTGGGTGCAACTGGTTGGAGTGAGCAAGGAAGAACAGTGATAAGGTCAGATAGGTAAGGAAGAGCAGGGCTCCTAGTTAGGGAGAGGCAGAAAGTTAAGAAATGGTAGGAGCCAAGCACAGGTGGCTCACACCTGTAATTGTAACTACTCAGGAGGCAGAGATCAGTTGGCTGGTATGAACCGAGCCCGGGAAAATAGTTTGTGAGAGCCTATCTCAGAAAAACTCAACACAAAAACAGGGTTGGTGGAGTGGCTCAATTGGTAGAGCCCCTGCCTAGCCCTGAGTTCAAACCCCAGCACCGCAACAACAACAAAAAGATAGACGGGGCGCCAGCAAGTACTCATTCTGCATTTTTTTTTTTTAACAGGTAGCACATGGTCTTCCACAGCATTCATTGTAGATGATGGGGAGGCCTCCGATGGGCTGAACCTGGGGGCGGTGGTCAGTGATGTGGAGACAGGAGTGGTGTTCCTTCTGTACACCCTTTGTGCTCACAAGGTCCGCTGCCAGGTGGCTTCCACCATGTTGGTATGGAGCAAGGATGATGGCATTTCCTGGAGCCCACCTCGGAATCTCTCCCTGGAGATTGGCACTGAGATGTTTGCCCCTGGACCAGGCTCTGGCATTCAGGTCTCTGTCCTGGGAGATGGGTAGAAGGGGCTTCCTTGGGAATATCTAGGTGATGCCCCAAAATGGACCTCTCCCAAGGGGGAGATCTTGTGAAGTCAAAATTTCTGTCTTGGATGAGATTCCTTGGAAGGAAGGGACATTCTGCGGGGAACACCCTACCAGGTGAAAATGGACCTTTGCCGCTAGCTTCCTTGGGGGTTGTCAACAGAACTGCCCTAGTCTCTGTAGTACCATTGTGCAAAGTAGACCAGGGTGGCCTGTGCTGCAGTGTGCAGCTGAGTGCATGAGCTCAGGTTGGCTGTAAGTTCCTGAGGTTGGGTCCTCTTGTGCATATTATATTCAGCAGTGTACACTGGATGCCCCGAGAAACTTATTCTAAAAGAGTTTCTTGGGCCTGGTGTGGTGGCTCATGAGTATAATCCCAGCTATGTGAAAGGTGGAGATAGGGGGATCATGGTTTGAGGCCAGCCCAGGCAAATGTTAGCAAGACTGGATCTCAGAAAACAAGCTGGGGCATGGTGGTATATGTCTGTAATTCCAGCTGCTCGGGAGGCAGAGGTAGGAGGTTGGAGGTCCAAGGTTGGCCCAAGCACAATCACCAGGTCCTGTCTAACAAAAATAACTAATAAGGGTTGGGATGTGGCTCAAGTGGTAGAGCATGTGCCTAGCAAGCACAAGGCCCTAAGTTCAAACCTCAGTACCACTAAAAAAAAGGAGCTTCTTAATTAAGGGAGTCTGTGGGGTTTTTCTGGAGCCCTTAATGAAAAAGGGAAGAACTTAAGAGAACCCGATGTGTTTTCTTATTTCAGAGATCATAAGCTCCCTGTCCCTGCTTTCAGCCCCCACCTCGTGCCCCTCTGTGACACCTAGCTTCTCTTCTCACAGAAACAGCGGGAGCCACAGAAGGGCCGGCTCATTGTGTGTGGCCATGGGACGTTGGAGCGGGATGGGGTCTTCTGTCTCCTCAGTGATGACCATGGTGCCTCCTGGCACTATGGGACCGGGATCAGCGGCATCCCGTTTGGTCAGCCCAAGCACGAAAATGATTTCAACCCTGATGAATGCCAGGTGAGAAGTTCATGGGAAGTTCCCCATCCACCCTATCTGCCCTGTCCTCCAGAGCACTGTCCCACCCCCAGGCCAGGTCTTGCTGTCTTCTGGGACAGGGGCATTTGCCCTGCCCCCTCCCTAAGTCCTCCTGAGGCCCATTCTCTCCCCTTAGCCCTATGAGCTTCCAGATGGTTCAGTCATCATCAATGCCCGGAACCAAAACAACTACCACTGCCACTGCCGGATCGTCCTGCGCAGCTATGATGCCTGTGACACACTGAGGCTCCGAGATGTGACCTTCGACCCTGAGCTCGTGGACCCTGTGGTAGCTGCAGGAGCTGTAGCCACCAACTCTGGCATTGTCTTCTTCTCCAATCCAGCCCATCCAGATTTCAGTGAGTGCCGAGGGTTGGGTGGGCAGGAAGTGATCCTGTGTATAGGCGACCTGGGCAGAGCAGAGACTGCCAGCCCTAACGATTGCTCTCCCTAGGAGTGAACTTGACCCTTCGCTGGAGTTTCAGCAATGGTACCTCATGGCAGAAGGAAAAGGTCCAGCTGTGGCCAGGACCCAGTGGCTACTCATCACTGGCAGCCCTAGAGAACAGCATGGGCAGCGGAGAGGAACAGGCACCCCAGCTATATGTCCTGTATGAGAAGGGCTTGAGCCACTACACAGAGAGCATTTCCATGGCCAAAATCAGCGTCTATGGAAAGCTCTGAGCTGTGTCCTCACCAGCAGCAGAAGGTCCTGGACTCTGCCTTCAGGACCACAGCTCTACAGAGGATCTGCTGGGAATGCCAAAAAGACACTTCCACCTTTCCTTGGACTCGAGCATTTTGCAAAATCAACTTCTCTTTGACAGGGAGATCACTCCGTTAGAACAAAAAGCCCAGCCTCCTCTGACACACAGGAAAGGGCACTCACTTGGGGGCACTTCCTTTCCTCAACACTGAGTATGGCCCCTACCTTTTCTGCCCTCCCTGGGCAGTGCTGCTCGTTTCTCAGGCAGGGCTAAGTGGGCCTATAGAATTGAAAATTGTGAACTCAGGAAACTGGGAGACTTGAGCTTCCTCGGAGGGATTGGAAGAAGATACCAGCTTTGAGAAGGGTTGGTGAAAGTTCTCGAAGGAAGAGCAGAGTATAAGGAACTAAGTGCACCACCCTCACAAATATGCTATTTATGAATCGTAATATTTGTAACTTGAAATTTTTAATGAAGGAGAATGAGCATTTGTAAAGTCTCTGTGATTCTGACAACGCACATCTTCATATTTTCCTGTTTTTGTCATGGGCATTTGGGAGACTGAGAATGAGTTTTGGAGAGGAAGCTAGTGTGCTTATTAGAAAAACTTGAATTCAGCAAATATTCCTATTTTCTCTTTGACAGTCTTTCTTACCACAGAAAAACAGGTTGATTCTCACAGGTGTAATGAGGAATAGGAGAGGGAGCTCCCCTTCCTCCCTTTCTTCCTTCCTTTTTTATATCTTTGAGACAGGGTCTGGCTCTGTAGTCCAGGCTGGCCTAGAACTAACTCATGGTTCTCCTGCCTCAGTTTCTCCGGTGCTGGAATGAATTACAGACACTATTCACCATGTCCATGGCTCATGCTTGTAACCCTAGCTACTCAGGAGGCAGAAATCAGGAAGATATCACAGTTCAAAGCCAACCTGGGGCAAGTAGTTTGAGAGACCCTAGCTTGAAAATACCCAGCACAAAAAAGGGCTAGTGGAGTGGCTCAAGTGGTAAGAGTGCCTGCTTAACAAGAGTGAAGCCCTGAGTTCAAACCCAACACTGCCAAAAAGAGTTTGTATTTTCTTGTGCTGGAGATTGGACCCAGGCCCTGCTCATGCTGTACAAATGGTTCAACCACCGAGCTACATCCCAGCCTTCTGTTTCCTGTTTCTAAAGTGGGGTAGGATCTGCCCTCCATGAAATACGGAGCAGGGCTAGAGGCATGGCTCAAGAGGTGGATCACCTGCCTAGCAGTGCAAAGTACTGAGTTCACACCTCAGTACTACCAAAAAAATAAAATAGGAGGCCGGTATGCAAAATCAGATGCAAGGCCTGTCCCAGACCAGCCTGGCGAGAAGCAAGCAGTTTCTACAACAAATGTATGAGAAAATAGCGCCTTCATTCTAAAGCAGATGCTTCTTGTACTGGGGGTACAGTGTGACCTTTACCAAAGTTCTTACAATATATCATAGTTGAATTCACCCCCTCCATCATTCTGTACACCCCGCTCTCCCCATTCCTAGAACACTGATGTCTCTTAAGTAATTTTTTTGTTCCAGTGCTGGGGTTTGGACTCGGGCCTACACCTTGAGCCACTCCACCAGCCCTTTTTTGTGATGGGTTTTTTTGAGATAGGATCTCAAGAACTACTTGCTCAGGCTGGCTTAAAACCTCAATCCTCCTGATCTCTGCCTCCTGAGTAGCTAGGATTACAGGCGTGAGTCATGGTGCCCAGCTCTATACACCTTTTGTATTTTCATTGATCAGACCTCAAGACTTGGTTAGATTCAGATTCCACAGTGGAGGAGAAAGATCTGGGCCTCATCAGAACTCACTATCTGCATGTCCCTCTGTGAGTAAAGTGAGACTGAGCAGTGGGTTCAGATTGCAGCCTGACTCCCTCTATTGTAAATTTCCACTGTCAACCTTGCCTCTGACAGTTGCGACTTCCGATAAGTGGGGCCTGATTCAGTTATTTCATGAAGGGTTACAAAATGGTGGTTTTTCAATTCTCTGGTTTCTTCCTCATTTGTTAGCTGAAATCCTTCAGTAAAAAAGCTTTCTAGCCATGCACCAGTGGCTCACACCTATAATCTTAGCTATTTGGGAGGCTGAGATCGGAAAGATCACAGTTTGAGGCCAGCCTGCACAAAATAATTAGAGAGAACCCCATTTCCAAAATAACCCAACCAAAACAGAATACAGCTGTGGCTCAAGTGGTAGAACACCTGCTTTATAAGCATGAAGCCCTGAGTTCAAACTCCAGTATGACCAAAAAAAAAAAACTAGTTTTCAGAGTAAAGTGATGTATTAATTTGCCTTGGTCTGTAAATGGCATTGTTACTCATGGGACACATAGAGAAGCTGATCTCTGGGCCTGGAGGAAGCAGGGAAGGGCATCTGAGAGAAGACGATGGGAGAGCAATACATCAAAAGGGGGCTGGGAATGCGGCTCACAGTGAGTACCTGCTTAGCACACGTGAGGCCCTGGGTTCAATCTCCAGTACCACAAAAAGTGGGGAGGGAATTAACACAGATCACTAAAGAGATGTGAAGCAAGGACAAGAGAGGGGCTGTATCCACAGCAATTGGAACATCTGTCTGCTGCATGTCTGATACCACCAAAAGTCACACTCCTGACAAAGTCTTGCTCATAATTTTATTTATCAGAAATAGTGGAAGAGGGGCTGGGGACATGGCTCAAGTAGTAAAGTGCTGATCTAGCAAAACTGAGGCTCTGAGTTCAATCCCCAGCACCACAAAAAAAGGAGGAGGAAGAGGAGGGAGGGAAGGAGGGAGGGAAGAAGGAAGGAAAAAGAAAATAATTCTATCTACTTGGGAGGTGGAGATCAGCACAGGCAAAAAGTTCACAAGACTCCATCTCAACCAATGGCTGGGCACTGTGGTGCATGCCTGTCATCCCAGCTATTGGGGGAAACATAAAGAGGAGGATAGTGGCCCACAAATGCCCAAACATAAACTCCATATCCTATTCAAAAAATAACTAAGGCAGGACTAGGGGTGTAGCTCAAGTGTTAGGGCGACTGCCTAGCAAGTGTGAGGCCCTGTGTTCAAACCCCAATACTGCCTAAAAAAAAGAATGGTGTGACCTAGAATTTGACATGTTGTCTCTGCTCTCTTAGCAAAGTAAAACTTGTTCATCTCACTAATAAGGACAAAAATGTTAAAAAAAGAAAAAAATGGTAGAAGAAAGGGGGGAGATGATGATACTAGGAATGTCTGACCTAGGAACTATTGCCTGGTGACAGGTAGCTTGTGAAGAATTGATTGATCACCTTCCTTCTTCAGAGCCATGGACCTCTCCTCCCAGGGACCAGCAACAGAACCCATTATAAAAAGAGGGACCCTGGGTACCCCCCTGACCTGCAAGTTCAGTAGCTCTAGAATCACAGTCCCAATGTCTTTTTGTTTTTTGTTTTCTTTGCAGTGCTTGGGATGGAAGCTGTGGCCTCAGAGATGCTAAGTAAGTGCCATCCTACTGAACCACACCCCAGTCCTGGATAATTTGTTTTTTTAAAAAAACAAACACATTTCAAGGGTGGCAGAGTGGCTCAAGTGGTAGAGTGCCTGCCTAACAAGTGTGAGATCCTGAGTTCAAACCCCAGTACCACCAAAAAAAAAAAAAAAAAAAAAAAATTCTAGTACAAAGCTTTGCTGTCAGGAAAAGTAAAGAAAATACTTAAAAAATATAAATTTTAGAAAGTATCCAGGGCTGGTGATGTGGCTCAGTCTGACATGCCTAAAGCCTTGGGTTTAAACCCTAGCATTGGGAAAGAAATAAAGGAGGGAGAGCAAGTGGGAGGGAGGAATCCAGAAAAGCAGGTGAGTTCTGGAGAAGCCAGTGACATTTGCCCTGGGACATCAGTCAAGACTTGGGGCCTAGGACAGGGTTTCAGTGGATCACAGGTTTGCAATCAGGACACAGAGCCAGAGGCCCAGCAGGAGTTGGAAGTTTGAGGGCCCCTTCCAGCCCCAACAAGCAGGATTGGGAGAGACACTTGCCTCATGTGCAGAATTCAAGGGGAAAACAAAACTCAGGAATCAAGATAAACAATGTCGTCATGCAATATTTAAAAAGCACATGGCAAACTACCACACACAGGCTGGGCATCTGTTTTTGTTTTGTTTTGTTTTGCAGTGCTAGTCTCTAACACAGGACCTACCTAATAACATACCAAAAGGCCAACTCCTCAGTGGGTGAACTGGTCTTAGTCTTTGTTCTAAATGGAGCAGAAAAAATAAAGATAAGTGTCTGGAAAATTCCTAGCCCAAGTTCCCATTTCTGTAGGATTGAGGCCAGAAATCACATTTCCTGTGGACCTAAATCTGCAAGCAAGTGGCACCAGATCTTAAGCTCGATGGTGATTACATATTGTTGTTTTTTTTTTAAGTCTTTTTAAAACTGCACTTTTTTTTTGCAGTACTGGGGTTTGAACACAGGGTCTATACCTTGAGCCACTCCACCAGCCCTTTTTTGTGAAGGGTTTTTTTCAAGATAGGATTTGCCCAGTCTGGCTTTGAACCTTGATTCTCCTGATCTCTGCCTCCTGAGTAGCCAGGATTACAAGTGTGAGCCACCGGCACCCACTAAACTGTGCATCATTAAACAGAGCACGGTAGCGCATGCCTATAATCATGACACTTGGGAGCCAGAGGCAAGAGAACCACAAATTTGAGGCTAGCCTTGGCTACACTAGGAGACCTTGTCTCAAAAACAAAAAGCCAACTGGCTTTTCCCGAGGTGACCTGTGGAAACAATGGTTCACTACTCTCTTGACCCAGCAACCCCATAAAATCATGTGAATCAAGAGATGCAAATTGTCCTGTTCACTTTCACTTTAAGAATACCTGTGAAACTATCCTGCCCCTCAAGGCTATGTATATCTGAACAGTCACTCAGTATCTGAAAGATACCACTTTGAAGAAACAATGTGTGTCATTCCTGTTACAATGGTACATGTACCCAGGCCAAAGAGTGGGGCTGAACACTGGGTCAGTGGCCCAAAAAGTGTGAGAATTTTTGCTGTACAACTTTAAAATACAGAGTAATTTTGAACTGAAGGATTTAGATGTAGAGTCTGTGGTTCATTGAACACATCCAGGTGAGCTGATCCTCTCTAAAAAGAAACAAATTGTTCACAAGCCACAAGAGGAGGTGGCACAGAAGAAAAAGATTATCCCAGAAGAAACAAAAATGTATGACATGGGGATAAATTCACCATAAAATAAATGCAAAAAATTAAACCAACAAACACCCATACATTTGAATGTATGATAAACTTTACCACAAAAAAAGATAGAAGGAAAAGATTAATGGCGACTTCTTAATAGCTTGGCAAATGCAGAACAAAGAAGGAGGTGTCCCGAGGGAATGACTGGTCAGGGTGGGGAGGGGGGAAGTGAACATACACAGTCAGCTTTCTGTTTCAGGATCTTAAGCCAAGCTAACTGTGCTATGTTCCTCACTGAACCAACTTGTAAGGAAAGCATGTTGTGTCAAAAGACAAACTTGCAACAGATTTATCTTCAACAGCTAGTCGGTTTTTATTTGCAATTCTGTATTCAGGTAACACATTATTATGTAAAGTAGAATTAGTGCTCTGATAAGCTAAGAAGAAAAGGGCGGTTTGTTTTTATTTTATTTTTTTGGTATTGGGGCTTGAACTCGGCCTACACCTTGAGCCACTCCACTAGCCCTTTTCTGTGAAGGGTTTTTTCTAGTTAGGGTCTTGCAGAACTATTTGCCCATGCTGGCTTTGAACTATGATCCTTCTGCTCTCTGCCTCCTGAGTAGCTAGGATTACAGAAATGAGCCACCTGCACCTGGCAAAAAACGGTGGTTTTATAAGTAGAAATGGGCTGAAGAAATCAGAAACAGTACACAAAGTTGATTGGTGATTTCAAAACTACTTTTGAGGTGGCTCAAGCTGGTAATCACTGATACTTGGAAGACAAAGATTGGAAGGATGTCAGTTCGAGGTCAGAGCAGGAAAAAAGTTTGCAACTTTGCAACACCCCATCTCAATTTATGGCTGGGTGTGGTGGTGCACACCTATCATTCTAGCTATAAAGAGGAAGCAGAAAAACAAGACCCAATTTCAGAAATTAACCAACAAAGATGGTGGAGTAGCTCAAGGGGTAAGAGTGCCTGCCTAGCAAACATGAGGCCCTGAGTTCAAACTCCAGTACCGCCAAAAAAAAAACATATATATATGTTATATGTTATAGCCAGGCGCCAGTGGTTCACACCTGTAATCCTAGCTACTCAGGAGGCAGCGATCAGGAGGATCACAGTTCAAAGCCAGCCAGGGCAAATAGTGCAAGAGACCCTATCTCCAAAAAACCCATCACAGAAAAGGACTAGTCAAGTGGTTCAAGGTGTAGACCCTGAGTTTAAACCCCAGTACCACAAAAAAAACAAAAAAAGAAAACACATGGAGGTTGGTCTGAGGTTGCAATTCAGTGGTACAGGCTTGCCTAGCAGGCAAGGGAGGTTGGGTTTGATCCTCAGCATGGGGCTGTGGGGACAGTTGATGGAGTACTAAGATATCCATTCACATGGTGCCAAAGGATTACCCCAGTTACTATGGTTTGGATATGGTTTGTGTCCTCTCAGAGGCTCATGTGCTGGAAAAGGGTATGGGCCTCCCAGAGAAGGGGCCGGGGCTTGGGGGTATAGCTCGGTAGTGGAGTGTTTACTTGGCACACCCTGGGTGCAGTCCCCAGCACAAAACCCAACAAAAGCACCAAGAGGGCAGTTATACAAATCCAGCATGTAAAACATTCTACAAGACAACTGGGCTGGTCTCTATAAAAGGTCAGTGTCACAGAAACAAGGGGATTGTTGAATCAAGAATAACAAGATGTCACAATAGGGTTGGTGGAGTGGCTCAAGTGGTAGAGTAACAACCTAGAAGCATGAAGTCCTGAGTTCAAACCCCAACACCACCAAAAAAAAAAAAAAAAGTCACAGTACAATATACTGCTTGATCCTTAGTTGGATTTTGGGTTTTTTGGCTTTGTTTTTGTTTTGTTTTTCTGAGACAGTCTTGCTCTATAACCCAGGTTGGCCTCAAACTCAAGCTCCTCCTGTTTCAGCCTTATGAGTGCTGGCATCATGGGTGTCCACCACAATGCCCAGCACTGGATATTGGTTCATTAAAAACAACAACAACAACAAAACCATAAAAGACATTTTTGGTGACTTTTGAAAAAATTTGAATATTAATTAATTATTAAACAATATTAGAGAATTAGAATTAGTTTTCTTAGGTATGATAATAGTATGAATATCCAGCCAGGCGCTAGTGGTACATGCCTGTAATCCTAGCTACTCAGGAGATAGAGATCAGGAGGATTGTGGTCTGAAGCCAGCCCAGGCAACTAGTTTCCTCAAGACCCTATCTCAAAAAAATCTTCCCAAAAAAGGGCTGGTGGAGTTTCTCAAGGTGTAGGCCCTGAGTTCAAACCCCAGTGCCATATTAAAAAAAAAAAAAGTGTGAATATCTTTTTTATTTTGTAGATGCATGCTCAAGTAATGAAGGGATTAAATGTCATGATCTTTGTAATTTTCTTTCACAGTTCTGCCAAATATCAATATATATAGTCAGGCTGGGATGTAGCTCAGTGGTTTAGTATTTGCCTAGCATGCATAAGGCCCTGTACCACAACAATAAATAAAAATACAGGGTTTTGTCATATTTTAAAATCTGGAAAAATATTAACAATTTTTGGATTTAGGTGGGCGGTCAGTATACTTGATAACGATTTTTTTCTTTTCTTTTTTTAGCTGTACTGGGGTTTGAATTCAGGGCCTTGTACTTGCTAGGCAGGTGCTCTACTATTTGAGCCACGCCCCCACCCCTTTTTGCTTTAGTTATTATTCAGGTAGGGCCTTGTGTTTTCCCCTGGGGCTAGCCTCAAACCAAGATCCTCCTACCTGTGGTCTTCCTTGTAGCTGGGATTCCTGGGTACAGGCACCATGCTTGATTTACTGGTTGAGATTGAGGTTTTTTTGTTGTTGGTTTTTTTTTTTTTTTTTTTTTTTGTACTGGGGCTTGAACTCAGGGACTACAGCTAGGCATGTAACTCAATAGTTGACCTCTTGCCTAGCATGCTCAAGGCCCTGGATTCAATCCCCAGCACATACACAAAGAAAATTTAAAAGTATTTTTAATAATGGTTGCTAAACCACACAGCCATTCCCTATGTGGTACTGGGAGATGGGAAGGCTCCCAGACCCAGGGTGGTACCTACCTTGTTGCGAGGCCCTTTGGAGACAACTTCCTTTTCCCAGCTTATAACTTACTTACTTTCTTTCTTTCTTCCTTTCTTCCTTTCTTTCTTCCTTCCTTCCTCCCTCCCTCCCTTCCTCCCTTCCTCCCTCTCTCCCTTCCTTCCTTCCTCCCTCCCTCTCTTCCTTCCTTCCTCCCTCTCTCTCTCTTTCTCTCTCTCTCTCTCTCTCTCCCTCCCTCCTGAATCCAGGGCCTTCACATGCTAGGCAAGTGCTCTGCCACTTGAGCCACTTGAGCCACACCCCTAAATCCTTGTCCAATTTGCTATCTGCCATCATATAACTGAAAATTATTGGCATCTTTATCTTCACTGTATTTTTTTTTTTTAGAATTTAATGGTTTGATGACAGGCAATAACAAGCCTAGAGTATAACCCACTTCCACCTGATGTTCACCTGACTAGGGGCAATAAAATTAAATATTTTAAGAGTCAGCAGGTACTTTAACCCTTGGGATAATTTTTTTCTTTTCTTTTCTTTTTTTTTTTTTCGTAGTACTGGGGATTTGAACTCACACCTTGAGGCACTCTATCCGCCCTTTTTTGTGAGGGGTTTCTTTAAGATAGAGTCTCAAACTATCTGCCCAGGCTGGCTTCAAACTTCAATCTTCTTGATCTCTGCCTCCTGAGTAGCTAGGATTACAGGTGTGAGCTACCAGCACCCACCTTGTTTACTTATTCTTTAGGAAGTAACATGACAACCAAAAGACAACTTTGAATCAGGGCGTGGTGGTACATGCCTGTAATACCAGCACTTGGGAGGCTGACGAAGGAGGATCACAAGTTCCAGGGTACCCTGGGCTATATAGCAAGACCTTATCTCAAAAAATGAAAGGAAAAAAAAAGACAATTAAGGGGCTGAAGGTGTAGCTTAGCAGTACAGTGCTTGCCTAACATGTTTGAGGCCCTGTGTTTTAGCCCTAGCACTACCACCACAAAAAAAATAATAATCACCATGGAAAGTAGGGTGTTCCAGAAAAGTCAGTACTATAATAAACAAACTAATAAGGATTTAATCTACTGAAGGCCAGGTGCCCCCCACGTGTTGTGCTGCAGCTGTAACAAAGCAAACTGGTGAGAGCCGCTCCAAACAAGCAGTGCCAGGGTGGAGCACCTCACTCCATCCTCCATGTTTAAAGCTTCCTTTCCATGTCATCTCTGATTTTCTGGTCTCAATGTGGGTGATTCTTCTTTGGTTCACTAACTCACCATTTGGTTGTTCTGTTTAACCTGTTTGTTATGCTTCTTGTGTATTTGTTTATTTCTATTCTAGACCTTCCACTTTTCTTCCCCCTACTCCTAGTGCTGAGAACTGAATGCAGGACTACAGGAATGCTAAGCAAACTCTTTATCAATGAGCCACATCCCAGGTGCCTGATTTATTTTCTTAATTTTGTTTATTTATTTGTTTTGGGGGACTGGAGTTTGAATCAGACCTTCATGATTTACAAAACATGTGTTCTACCTTTTGAGCCACACTTCCAGTCATTTCCTTTTAACTCTACCCACTCTTTCTTTGATGCCCAGTTCATGTAAAGATGGATTAAGTACTTTCCTTTATCTCTTGGAACATCTTCACCCTCCTTACTCTATTTTTTTTTTTTTGCAATACTGGGGTTTGAACTCAGGTCCTACACCTTGAGCCACTCCACGAGCGCTTTTTTGTGACGGTTTTTTTCAAGATAGGGTCTTGCGAACTATTTGCCCAGGCTGGCTTTCAGTCACGATCCTCCTGATCTCTGCCTCCTGAGTAGCTAGGATTACAGGCGTGAGCCACTGGCTCCTGGCTCCTTACTGTGTTTTATTTATTTTGCAGTACTGGAGCTTGCTAAGCAGGGGCTCTACCACCTGAGCCACACCCAGCCCTTCCTTACCTCTGTAGTGTGTTGTGCTCTGCTGTGTGAGGTTCTCAGCTGTAAAGTCATCTGTTATTGCACTTGCTGGCTCCTTCCCATGGGCCTGGATTTCCCTGGGTCTTTTATTCTAGTTCATTTTCATTGGTTGCCTTTCAAGGGAGCACTTTGTGTGAGCTCTGAGTCTAGAGGTGTTCCCAGGGAGTGATTTAGTTTGTTTTGCTCAGCCCTTTGGGACTCACAGGTCCCAAACTATATTTTTAAATTATTAAAAAATATTCAGTCAGGTACTAACAGCTTACATCTGTAATCCTAGCAACTCAGGAGGCAGAGAGCAGAAGGATTGAGGTTCAAAGCCAGCCTGGGCAAATAGTTCAAGAGACCCTATCTCAAAAAAAAAAAAAAAAAAATCATGAAAAAGGGATGGTAGAGTATCTTAAGATGTAGGCCATGAGTTCAAACTCCAGCACCTCAAAAATATGTATATACTTATTGGGGGTTGGAGTGCCTGCCTAGAGAGTTTAAGGCCCTGAGTTCAAACCCCAGTACTGCCAAAAAAAAAAAAAAATCGCACCAGGAAGTAAAAATTGGTAGGACTGAGGTTCTAGGCCAGCTTGGGCAAAAGGTTAGTGAGATCCCTCCATCTCAACAAATAAACTGGGCATGGTAATGCACATCTGTAATCTTAACCTTTAATTCCAGCTACAAGAGGCTATACATAGGAGGATTGTTGTTTGAGGCCAGCCCGGGTGAAAAGATAGGAGATCAAAAAAATAACTAAAGTAAAAAAGAGTTGGGGTGCGCTCAAGTGGTAGAGTAGCTGCCTAGCAAACATAAGGTCCAGTACCACCAAAAAAATATCTTAAGCCAGACACCAGTGGCTCACACCTGTAAACCTAGCTACTCAGGAGGCAGAGATCAGGAGGATCACAGTTCAAAGCCAGCCTGGGCAAATACTTCGAAAGACTCTGTCTTGTAAAAACACATCACAAAAAAGGGCTGGTGGAGTGGCTCAGGGTGTAGGCCCTGAGTTCAAGCCCCAGTACCACAAAAAAAAGAACTTAGACACAAAATTATAAAAAAGTATACAATAAACTCCATAAGCCCCTATGTACACTTCCCTGATTACATCACTCACCCTCCCTCATGAATCTCCTGTGTCAGCCTCCCAAGTATCTGTTATTACAGGAATGTACCACCATACCTGGCTGTAAATGTGTTTATATATTACATACTACCCATGTATTGGTGATTTGATCTTTTTTTTTACATTTTGTTCGTGAGATTATTCATGCTGGCTTATTAGTCCTGCCAGTGCTGCATGCGACGGGTTACTGCTTTGGTAGTTTATTTTCTCAGTAAATCACAAGTTACCTGTTCTTCCTGTTCGAGAACAATTGGGGTCCCCCCATTACAAATAATCCAAAGACTTTTTATGTTCGTTAATCCTTGTAATATGCATGTGAGTTTGGGGCGTATCACTAGAAGTAGAAACAATGGTTTTCATAAATATTGCCAAATTGTTTTCCTTTTTTTTGGTGGCACTGGGGTTTGAACTCAGGGCCTCACACTTGCTAGGCAGGTGCTTTTACCGCTTGAGCCACTCCACCAGCCCGCCAAATTGTTTTCCAAAGGGACTGTATGAAGTTATGTTCCCATAAGCAATGTCCAAAACGGGTTTTTGTTTTGTTTTATTTGAGACAGAGTCTCGCTGAGTAGCCCAGGTTGCCCTCACATTCTCCATTCTCCTGCCTCTACCTCAAGTGGTAGGATTACAGATGTGCCCCACCACACCCTGCTCCAGAACAGTTTTTAAGTTTACTTCTCAGCTCTAGGGTTATTTTTTCACTCAACACAGGTGGTGCAAAAACTACATCCACAGTCCTAGTGGTGCCCATAGAGCAGGGCATGAAGCCATGACCTATCAGCAGACAGAAAAGTCACTCCCTTACATTGACAGGAGAGCCCCATTGGTCCCAGCTTTGTCCTGTGGCTGCAGCTGAATGGAGGGTACAAGTCAGATGACAAAGCTGCCACACCCCTTGTGGTGCAGGGAGGACACTGAAAATTCAGGGTCTTTCATTACAGGCTACCTTTAGCATCGGGGATGTAGCATAGGGGAATGAAGCCCCTTTCTAAATCCTGGATCTGCCCATCCTGCCTACCAGCGCACGGACATCTCTGCTGAGAGATCCCAAGCTGTCCCCAAGCTGAGCTGCAGGCTATTGAGGTTCCAGACAGATGTCTCCTCACAAATGAGCTATAGTGCACAGGACAAGAGGGCTCTTGAAAGTGACCTGGTGGAACTGGCTGAACTGCTAGAAGCAAAGGACAAATGGACATTTCTGCATCCTCCTAGTGCCATGGGATCGTTGCCATCCTAAACACTGGCAGACCAAGTCAGGAATGTTCCTAGAACTTGGCTTTAGGTGTTTTTTCTTTTTTGGTGGCACTGGGGTTTGAACTCAGGGCCTCACACTTGCTAGTCAGGCGTGCTACCACTTGAGCCACTCCACCTGTTGGCTTTAGGTGTGTGTCTACAATGTACTTTATTATCACTGAAGGTTCTTCCTCATGACTGATATACATGTCACCAGGGCTGGCCTTCATGTTGCTTGAATCTCTGAGCCCTTCGTTCCTGGAAAATCTGACATATGGCTCCAGTTTCATATTTTCCACATCCTTGTGGTGGCATCAACCTTTGCTTATTTTGATGGGGTCTCCAAACTACAGGAACCCCATTGTGGCTTAGGAGGGGGTTATACTGATGACTCCCTTCTCTGAGAATTCCTACATGAGGTATGGTGAGCAAATTTCCAAGGGCTTTTAAAAATAAGTTCTTTGGCAGTTGGGTTTGTAATGCTGCACACCTATAATCCTAGCTACTCAGGAGGCAGAAGCAGGAGGACTGAGTATGGGAGACTGGCCCTGGAAAAGTTAGGGAGACCCTATCATAAAACAATGCAAACAAAGGGGTTAAGAGTGTGACTCAAGAGGTAGAGCTCTTACCTAGCAAGCATGAGGCCCTGGGTTCAAATTTCAACACCAAAATAAAGGAAAAAGACGGAAAAGAAAAAGAAAAAAAATTGTTAAGAAAGTCTGAGTTCTGTTCACAGGCTGTAGAGGGTGAAGAGGGCTCCACTTACTAGTTCCCTGTGAGGCAGTCACCTTGTGGGCTCCTCAGACAATACTTTGAATCTTAGGTTGAGATCTTACCTTCTCAAACCATTTTTGGAAAAAAAAATAATGGACTGTGACTTCAGAAATGTTTCTCACTTCTTTCTCCACCCCCAGAAGAAAATGACTTTCCCTTAACCCCCCTTACATTTTTCCAGGGGTGGGTGCTGCGGACAAAATCCAGGGACTCATGTATGCCAGACAAGCACTCTGTCACTGAGCCATATCCCCAGCCCCCACCCTGGTTTTTCTTTGGTTTTTTTTGGTGAAACTGGGGTTTTGAACTCAGTGTTTCAGCCTTGCAAAGCAGGCACTCTACTGCTTGATTGATACCTCCAGTCCACTTTTTACTCTGATTATTTTAAACATGGGGTCTCAGGAACTATTTGCCTCTGCTGGCATATCTCAATCCTATCTCAGCCTCCCACGTATGTAGGATTACAGGATTGAGCCATCAGCAGTTGGCTCATCCTTTTTACCCTAGCTTGTAACAGTCCATCCACTTTTGTTGACTTCAAAAACAATTATAACCTGGTCTCATCTTTCTAGAGCCTGGATCTGCTTGTTTAACAGGAAAAATAATTCCACCAACTTCTATTTACACAGTCCAAGTAATTGTGGGTGTGTAACTTCCAACACACACACCCTTAGCACAGTAATAGAAAATGGAAAAAGGTATCTGATACTAAGCTTTAAAAAAGAAACCTATTGCCTTGGTCACTCAAGCCTGTAATCCTAGCTACTCAAGAGGGAAGACTGAGGTTTGAGGCCAGCCTGGGCAAAAAGTTCACAAGAAGTTGGGTGCTGCCAGGCACCAGTGGCTCACGTCTGTAATCCTAGCCACTCAGGAGGCAGACATTAGGAGGATCACGGTTCAAAGTCAGCCCAAGCAAAATAGTTCTGGAAGACCCTATCTTGAAAGACCCTTCTCAAAAATAGGGCTGGTGGAGTGGCTCAAGGTGAAGCCCTGAGTTCAAATCCCAATACTACCAAAAAAAAAAAAAAAAAAAGGCTTGGTGCTGGTAGCTCATGCATGTAATCCTACTCAGGAGGATCACAATCTTGAGGCCAGCCTAGCCAGTAGTTTGCTAGACCCTATCTCAAAATACACTCCCCAGCCCACACAAGGGTTGGTGGAGTGATCAATTGACAGAGCACCTACCTAGCTAGCATGAGGCTCTAAGTTCAAACTCCAGTACTGAAAAAAAAACCTCTTAAGACCCTATCTCAACCAATGGCTACATAGGTAAGCAAATACAGGCCAGGCATAAAGTGAAACATATCTCAAGAATCACCAACAGGACTAGAGGAGTGGCTCTAGTGGTAGAGTGCCAGCTTTGCAAGCATAAAGCCCTGAGTTCAAACCCCAATCCAAAAAAAACCAAAATGCCATTGGCAGAGTGGCTCAAATGGTAGAGAACATGCCTGTGCACATGCCTGTCAAGTGTGAAGCCAAGTTCAACTGCCAGTACCATCAAAAAAAAAAAAAAAAAAAAAAGGGCTGACAGTGTGGCGTAAGTGGTAGACTGCCTATCTAGCAAGTGTGAGGTCCTGAGTTCAAACTCCACTACCATCAAAAAAATGAAAAAACTCTATCATTGTTATTCTGACGCAAAGACTATTATGACAACAAAAATACGGTATCAAAGAGGAAGAAAGACCACTTCTGGACCCAAGGACCTTGTTAAATGGACCTTGTTAAGGACTGACTTTTATTAACTATATTCTTTAGGGGTATGTTCAGAGTAAACCTATAAAGAAGAGTCAGAGAATGATATAGCCACAATTCAGGAGATGGTTTTCTCTGAGAAAGGGGGAAACTGAATCAACAAATTTGCTCAGTTTTTGGCAATATCTAGTTGAGAAACGGTACACTGTAGACGGAAATGAATTGACTCATTGACACTTCCATGTCATGAACTTGAGCAAATTTTAAGGATGTTTAAGACATCCACTAGGGGGTGCTAGGCGGAAAGGGATACTGTATGACTCATCCTATTGTCTGGCTGTAAAGTATCACTATGAAATATTAAGATTTGGCTTTGAAATCAGACCATGAATATTTTTTTTTTTTGGAGGGACTGGGGATTATACCTAGTAAGGGGGCACTCTTTACTATTTGAGCTGTCCCCAGACCTAGGAAACGTACACAAAATGGCCCAAAATTGTCACCTGGAATATTAAGTGGGTGTAGGGAGAACATGTCAGAAGTGTAAGCTATCTTTACAAAACAATGCATCAAAACATTAAATGCATATACTTTTTACAACAAGAATTTCAGTATAGCAGAATAAAACGGAGGAGGGGGATGGAAAACATTCCCGATTCCCAACGCAAGAAATGGGAGTAAAAGAGACTAAAATGTATATACTGTTCACTCTGAAAATTGTACACCTCCAAACATCCTATAACCCAACTTCACATAGGGGAAATAAGATGTCAGCACAGACAGCATGACTACAAACCTCACTACAGATGTGGCTGAAATGGTAGAGTACCTGCCTAGGAGTTCAAACTCTAGCACACACACACACACACACACACACAAAGGACATTGTTGGCTCACTGTCTGTAATCCTAAACACTCAGAGGAGGCAGAGATCAGGTTAGTTTGAAGCCAGCTCAGGGTATAGTTCCAGACCCTACATACCTAACATAAAACAGGGATGATGGGGTGACTCATGCAGTGGAAGTGCCTTGCTTCCAAAAAACAAAACAAAGAAACCTAAATTTCAGATGCTGAGTAAAATTTACAGGATGTTCCTCCTCTGTCAACATACATTAATACATGCTGAGTGTGTACCTTACATTTCCACTGGTTCACCAAAAGGTTAATTAGGTGACTGTGTTAACAGTTTTACCATCACTGAAAACTTCAAACCCTTATGAATAACAGGAAGTACGATGCCATTATTTGCTTTAAAATATTTATTGGAGTATTTTTGATAAAATAAGGTCCATGTATAAAAAAACAAAATACAAGTAAACGGTTGTTTTTTTAGATAGAAGGACATCACACCCTGCTAATGTTGTGTACTTGGTACATATTTCAAATTTCTAGCCAGTGTTTTGCTTAAGTAGACAGCTGCTCACACAGGTTAATACAGGAAAAGAGAAAGTTCCCAGGATCTGACAGGTCATTCTTGATGTCAGCAAAATCCTGAAATTTAATAAAAGGAGCATGTATCAGAACCATGCTGGCAACAGTACAAATAGTAAGTTGAGTGGACAGGGTAGGTGCCACACAAGGTGGAGAAGCATGAGGAGTGGATCAGGTGGTTTCAAAGATCCTCAGAGAAAAGCTCAGAGACTCTAGTCCAACCAGGTCATCATTACCACTCAATTACCACACAAATATGAAGACTCACCCTGGCAACCTAGGAGAAACGGCTCACTCTCTTACCAGCTTGATTTAAAGTACAGGAATCACTACCTAGGTATAAAGCCACGAACAGTCTTCCAAGGAGTACATTCCACCCCTTCAGCTTTCAGTCCTCAGGTTAGCACAGAATTTCCCTGAAGGGGCACCACCTGGAGTGTTCCCACAGCTCTCATTCTGGAAGGATGAAAACACAACAATTAACAGGGGCTGGGGAAGGAGAGCCCCTACTTAGATAGATGAGGACCTGCCAAGCATACACAAACAAAAAGCAATGTTTTTATGGCCCTTCCCAGAGATCCAGGTACCAAGTTCCCTAAATGAGTCAGAATTTGTGCTTGACATCAGGACCAACGTCAGAGACTCTAGTCTGTGAAATCATCATTCCCAATTTAGGGAGACCTGGATCAAGGAAAACCGTTCTGGGAAGAGACCTATTAGTCAAAGTCAACAAACCCAGTATATAAGGATGCCACAAATGAGAAGTCCAGGGAAAGTTTGAAAGGACAAGAGCAGAAAATAAATGTAGAACTGTTGTAAATAGCTCGTTGTGCCCCCATACGTGCTATTAAAATTACAGTTGAAGTTTAAGTCAAGTCGCTTACCAATAAACAGAGAATCCCAACAAAACAAAGGACATGGTTTTAAAAAGCGGAAAAACAGGTGATAACGTCCAATGTTAGACAGGTTGGGAAGATAATTGCTCGAGGCACGTGGAGGGCTGTCGCACCTAATACTAACCTTCATTCAAGAACACACCAGTGGACGTCTCAAACCGCTAAATGGATAAATGAGACACGGAATTAGAAAGGGTTACGGGTCACCTACTTTCCTGAGCCCAGGTGCTACTTCTGACCTAAGGGGCTTCAGCGCGCTGCGGTGATGGCGTCAGCGAGACACTCGGAGTCACCAATTGTCATCATCACCCCGTTCTCTCCCCCGCCCAAAAGAAACGGCTGTCCACTCCCAATCTTGCCATCACGTGCACTGTGCACTTACCACTGCGGTAGTACTGCAGCCTCGCTTGCGAGGATGAGGAACCTAGGAAGAAACCAATGAGTCGGCAGAGGCCGGGAGAGCGCCAATCAACTGCCCCGTACCCGGGCTGGGTCAGTTCCAAGAGGTGTCGTCAGGCCGACATCAGAAACTCTAGTCTATAATGGCAATTCATCCTGCTCAGCCCTACACAGTCCCTTCCCGCCGCGGGGCCCGCCAGTACCTGCACGTGGGCCGCTGCATGAAGGCGGGCCTAGCGCCTTTTCCTTGCTCCGCAGCCATGTCGGCAGCAAACGCCTCGCAGACACCCGACAGACCATAACCATCACCAAGGACCTCACCACACAAAGAGAAACACCTTCCCCCGGCCGGAGCTATTTATAGCCGGGCCGGGTCGGGGCCTGACGGGCATGGCTGTCTTCTTATATGCCTGATTTGATAACAGACATTTTCCCAATCTAAATGGGAATAAAACAAAGTGAAGGAAAGGCCTTGAAAGTATGTTTCATAGTCCCCTGGGCAAATAGTCGGGTTTTTTTGTGAACTTTAATAAACAAAGAACCCAATTTGACCTAGCTAATCAGGCGAGAGAAAGGCCCCGCGCGCGAGATCTACGCTCTTGCTTAAGCAGGTTTGGCTTGCTCCAGTCGCATCTGCACGGGTTAGTAACTCTAGGGCGGTCTTTCGACTTAACTCCCCGGAGTTTAGGTCCAGCTCATCCCCAAGGGACTCACTCCGCTCTCTCCAACCAGCGAGTCTAAATAAGTACCCTGGCCCCTGCTCCACAGAGGGCGCAGACACATTAGCTTATTGTTATTTTTAAATCTTGAGTAAGAGTTAATATTCTAAAGATCACTCGTAACACGGCCAAGGATGAATAATGAAAACGAAGAAAAACATACAATTGCTGAAATCTAAGAATATTTTCTTTGGAAAAAAATTCCAACAAGGTTATCATTAATATCTAAAACCAAAGACAAAAACAATTGTTCTTTGATTCACTAGTAATTTAAATAAAACTGCAGCTCTTCAAAAGCAACTCTGAATGAATTTTTTTAAATGAGCTCTTCTAAATCTCTGATTTTTTTTTGCGGTACTGGGGCTTGAATTCAGGGCCTACACCTTGAGCCACTCCAGCCCTTTTTGGTGATGGGGTTTTTTGAGCTAGGTTCTTGATGACTATTTGCCCGGGGTGGCTTCTAACCGATATCCTCCTGATCTCTACCTAGCTAGGATTACAGGCATGACCCACCAGCACCTGCCTTCAGTTCTTTCATCACAATAATTTTAAAATTTTGTTTCTAAAAATATTCGTATGACAGAAAATGAGTGATAATTTTTGGGAAGCACTTCAAGTATTGACTCAAGTAGCTTACCACAGTTAATGGACAAGCTAGGGATACTGGTGATTTTTTTTTCATTGTAATTATTTATGCTCCAATTTTTAGTTATTCCTTCATATTTTATGAAAATGATATCAAATTTAATGTGCCAAATTTAAAACTTTTCACGAATACCATTTCGTATGTCTTTTTTTGTTTTTGTTTTCTGTGGTACTGGGGTTTGAACTCAGGGCCTATACCTTGAGTTACACCACCATGTTTGTGATGGGTTTTTTCAAGATAGGGTCTTGTTTGCCCAGGCTGGCTTTAAACTTGCAGTCCAACAGATTTCTGTCCCCTGAGTAGCTAGGATTACAGGTGTAAGCCTCCTGAGCCTTCCTCAGCGTGTTTTTTTTTTTTTAAACAGCTTAAGAGGTAGTGATCATACAGTAAACTGACATATTTAAAATACAGTTTGATAACTTTTTTTCCATCTATATAGTTTGCTAATGTTAAGTATATTGGCATTGTGCAAAAGTTCTAGAGCCTTTTCCTCTTCCAAAAAGGAAATGCTATGCCTTTAAACAATTACTCCCTATTCCCCCTTCACATCCTTTTTATAAGCAGTGCATGGTCTGAAAATTGGACCAAAGCTGGTTAAGTGTTCAGTACCCTCTAAATAGTGCTTCATGTCACAGGAAGTTTGAAGTAAACTCAATGGGGTGGGGTGGCAACAGCCAGGCCCTATTCTCCCTTCTTTAGTTTTACCTCCCTCAGGATTATTCCTTAGGCATTTGCTCTTGGTCCTTAATCCACCAGTGCATCAGTCCAAATTCCACCATCCTGGTCTCTTTCCTTACCCTCATTTGTAACTGCAGATAATGTTTGGTGGTGGGTGTTGGCATCTGTTTCTTCATCTTGTGAGAAAGCCACATATAGCAAGATGATTTGGGGATTTCAAATCATATGAAATCAATTTCCTTTTTGAGTCACATACAGTGGGCATAAGAGCAAAAGTTGGTCCAGACAGGCCTGTAATCCCAGCACCAGGGAGGCTGAGGCAGTAAGATTGCCTGTTTGAGGACAGCCTGGGCCATATAGCTAAACCCTGTCTCAAAAGAAGTTAATACGTAAATATATTGTTGTGGAAAACGGCGAGGGAAACATAGTCACCGAGACCACTTTGCAGGAAACAGGAATTTTATTATGCTAGCAGACTCCAGAGATAAATTCTCAAAGCCCTGATCCAGATCAGAGTCAGGAGATGAGTTATATCCCCCCAAGTGGTTTATGTAACCAGGGGGGTTTTGCAGTAGATGGTTCACAGGTGGTCAGAAAGACAAGCCAGTTACAGAGAAACAAGATGGTTACAGAGTTTCCCCCAACACCCCTTACAGTCTGTGGTCACAGTCACAGGAAACCTTGCAGAGCCTAGCTGGAGGTCTGTGACACTTTTGGGCTTGCAGAAGGTTGCTTCCCCCCAGAGTAGGGAATTCAAGGTGAATTCTAGACACACAGTAAATCCCAGAAAAATAGCCATGTTGGCTCCAACAATGTAAGTAAAAAATTTGAGCTGGGTGCCGGTGGCTCATGTCTGTAATCTTAGCTTCTCAGGAGGCAGAGATCAGGAGGATAGTGCTTTGAAGCCAGCCTGGGGAAATAGTTCTGCAAGACCCTATCTGCAAAATATCCATCACAAAAAAGGACTGGGAGTGTCTCAAAGGCATAGGCCCTGAGTTCAAACCCCAGTACTGCAAAAAAAAAAAAAAAATTAAAATTTGAAAGGCCATGTACATGCAAGAAATATATTGCTTTTTACTGTATCCCCCTGCAATTATTTTATCATCCCTCCCTTCCCTGAAGGTTTCAGGCTTCCATCAAAAGATCTCTTCCAGCAGGAGCTGGTGGCTCATGCTGGTAATCCTAACTACTGGGGAGGCTGAGATCAGGAGGAGCACAATTCAAGGCCAGTCCTGGCAAATAGCTCCAGAATAACCAGAACTGGACTGATGGAGTGATTCAAGTGGTAGCAGGCCTGCCTAGCAAGTGTGAGACCCTGAGTTCAAAGCCCAGCAATGTCAAAATAAAATAAGCAGACTAAAACGGACTGGAGGCATTGTGGCTTAAGCCACAGAGTGCCTGTTTTGCAAGCATAAACCCAAGGTTCAAACCCCAGTCTCATCAAAAAACAAAAAAACCCCATCACATCTCTTCTAGGACCCATCCTGTAATCCCAACTATGGAGGAGGCAGCAATCAGGAGTAAGACATCTCAATCAGCAAACCCCGCAAGCACAAATAAGGAAGCATAAGTAGGAGGATCTTGAGCAAAAACAAATACTCTACCTGAAAAATAACTAAAGCAAAACCCAGCAGAGTGTGTGGCTCAAGTGGTAGAGTGCCTGCCTAGCAAAGAAGCTCTGAATTAAAAATCTAGGTACAGAATAAAAAAAAAAATCTAAGAATCATGGTAGTCACCTGTTTGATACATTTTTCAGCTTCTAGGGCTGAAGCTGCACCTAGGATGACGTTGCAATGACTCAAATTGCAAACTGTGTAAGTGTACAAGTAGGTAATCACTGCTTATACTGATTATTGCTCCCACCACCTTGATCTGTGCCTAGGATTACAGAGTCACAGGCACCTCACTTACCTTTTTTGTTTTTTTCCCTAGTAACTTTCAAAATTTTTTTTTTTTAAGCAATACTTGCACATGCTTGGCAGATGCTCTAACACTACTAGCCCTATAGGTAGGTATTGTGAGGCTTGATTTTGGGAAGGAAGGTGATCAGAATTCTCTCACTAGAAGTGTTACGAACACCTAACAACTACAGCATGAAGAACCCACAGAGAAGGTCTTGGATGGAAGGCCCATTATCTTGATCTTCCCAGCATTATGCTGTGCAGGTTTCCTTTTTTCTCATAATAAATTTACTATTATGTTACATTGCTAGTGTAAAGCCAGGCATGCTGGTTCCATGCCTGTAATCCCAGGATTTGGGAGGCTGAGGAAGGAGGATCTCCAGTTCATAGTAAAGACATATGAACATAGTGAAGACCCTGTCTCAAAAACAAAAACACCTTAAACTTAGAAGCAGACAGGAATAAGTAAAACAAAACACCAGGAGGTCCAGACAGTGAGGAATAACTGGCTCCCAAACCATCACTTCTTTTCCTAGACTCAGCAGAAGTGACCAGCTCCATACGCTCAACTATGAAAAATCTTTAAAATGCCTGAGAATGGAGGGATGAAAATTTACCAGGTGACAGAAAACCTGGCACAGCCCATCACATCATGCTGCCAGGCCCCTAAACTCTCAGTATCTCACTCCACACGGGGACTTGGATCTGAAAATGTCTACTTCACATTTCTGCTCAAGATAATCTTTAAAAAGTAGAGCCATTCAGATGTTTAACAGGAAGTAATCAAAGCCGAGAGGTTAAATAATTTGTGTTTGGTTACCCAGTTAGGATATAGAGAGCCAGAGTGCAAATCTGTATCTCATGTTTGCTGTTTTGCCCCTCCCCACAAAACACTTATACAGCAAACAAAACAAACTTCTCTGAGACACATCTCAACCTTACAAATGGGTTGAGATGCAATTTTTGTCTACACACTTACAACCCACATTTTAAATTCTAACAAAAAACCAAGAATCATGACTCCTAATATGCACTTCTCCTTGGAGGGACTGCCCCTTCCTAGTCACCACAGATCTATGGAATTTACAAATACCAAGATTCCAGTAAGGCTAACCAAATAAAAAGAGATGGAATACATTTTTAATATTTTATTTTGCATATGTAAGTTATAAAAACAAAAGTTCTGGCTTCGTAGTGTTGCAAAGCAAAAAATCGTACACAGGGTGGCAGTGTTCATTTCTTGCAGTATCAACTTAATAGAAAACAACTCAGTTACACAACAAAAACTTAAAACAAATCAGCCGTTACCATCAGGTTACAATTTAACTTCAAAATGAACTCAAGGAGTAGAGGATTAATATTAGGTAACATGTAGGGCAACAACAAGATCCTGGAGTCCAGAAGTCTGTCTCAAAGATGAACAAGGTAAAGGAGGATGGGCCTCTCTCTAATCCACCTCCTCGATGGTGGGGCCAGACCCAGAGCCCCCCTTGGGCGCCTGAGCTCCAAAGCCACCAGCCCCAGGGCCACCCGCACCCTGGTACAGTCCGCTGATGATAGGGTTACACACCTGCTCCAGCTCCTTCCTCTTGTGTTCAAACTCATCCTTGTCGGCCAGGGTGTTGGCATCCAGCCAGGAGAGGACCTCCTGGCACTTGTCCAGCACCTTCTTCTTGTCGGCCTCGCTGATCTTGCCCTTGAGGCCCTCGTCCTCCACGGCGCTCTTCATGTTGAAGGCGTAAGACTCCAGGGCGTTCTTGGCCGCCACCCTGTCGCGCTGCACCTCGTCCTCGGCTTTGTACTTCTCCGCGTCCTGCACCATGCGCTCGATCTCCTCCTTGCTCAGGCGGCCCTTGTCGTTGGTGATGGTGATCTTGTTGGCCTTGCCGGTGCTCTTGTCGGTGGCCGTGACGTTCAGGATGCCGTTGGCGTCGATGTCAAAGGTCACCTCGATCTGGGGCACGCCGCGGGGGGCCGGAGGGATGCCGCTCAGCTCGAAGCGCCCCAGCAGGTTGTTGTCCTTCGTCATGGCCCTCTCGCCCTCGTACACCTGGATCAGCACCCCGGGCTGGTTGTCGGAGTAGGTGGTGAAGATCTGCGTCTGCTTCGTGGGGATGGTGGAGTTGCGCTTGATGAGGGCCGTCATCACGCCTCCCGCCGTCTCCAGCCCCAGCGACAGGGGCGCCACATCCAGCAGCAGCAGGTCCTGCACGTTCTCGGACTTGTCGCCCATCAGGATGGCGGCCTGCACCGCCGCCCCGTAGGCCACCGCCTCGTCGGGGTTGATGCTCTTGTTGAGGTCGCGCCCATTGAAGAAGTCCTGCAGCAGCTTCTGCACCTTGGGGATGCGGGTGGAGCCCCCCACGAGGACCAGGTCGTGGATCTGCGCCTTGTCCAGCTTGGCGTCGCGCAGGGCCTTCTCCACCGGCTCCAGGGTGCTGCGGAACAGGTCGGAGCACAGCTCCTCGAACCTCGCCCTGGTGATGGACGTGTAGAAGTCGATGCCCTCAAACAGGGAGTCGATCTCCAGGCTGGCCTGCGTGCTGGACGACAGGGTCCTCTTGGCCCTCTCGCAGGCTGTGCGCAGACGCCTCACGGCTCGCTTGTTCTGGCTGATGTCCTTCTTGTGCTTCCTCTTGAACTCCTCCACGAAGTGGCTCACCAGCCGGTTGTCGAAGTCCTCCCCGCCCAGGTGCGTGTCCCCGGCCGTGGCCTTCACCTCGAAGATGCCGTCGTCGATCGTCAGGATGGACACGTCGAACGTGCCCCCACCCAGGTCGAAGATGAGCACGTTGCGCTCCCCCTTGCCGGTCCGGTCCAGGCCGTAGGCGATGGCGGCCGCCGTGGGCTCGTTGATGATCCTCAGCACGTTGAGCCCGGCGATCACGCCCGCATCCTTGGTGGCCTGCCGCTGCGAGTCGTTGAAGTAGGCGGGCACGGTGATCACCG
Organism: Castor canadensis; assembly: GCF_047511655.1. Taxonomy (NCBI): domain Eukaryota; kingdom Metazoa; phylum Chordata; class Mammalia; order Rodentia; family Castoridae; genus Castor; species Castor canadensis. The sequence goes on from NC_133393.1 coordinate 24,386,552, forward strand.
CGTTGCTCACCGGGTAGCCCAGGTACGCCTCCGCGATCTCCTTCATCTTCGTCAGCACCATGGACGAGATCTCCTCGGGGTAGAACGCCTTGCTCTCGCCCTTGTAGCTCACCTGCACCTTGGGCTTGTCTCCGTCGTTGATCACCTGGAAGGGCCAGTGCTTCATGTCCGACTGCACCACCGGGTCGCCGAACTTGCGACCGATCAGCCGCTTCGCGTCGAACACGGTGTTCTGCGGGTTCAGCGCCACCTGGTTCTTGGCCGCATCTCCGATGAGTCGCTCGGTGTCGGTGAAGGCCACGTAGCTGGGGGTGGTGCGGTTGCCCTGGTCGTTGGCGATGATCTCCACTTTGCCGTGCTGGAACACCCCCACGCAGGAGTAGGTGGTGCCCAGGTCAATGCCAATCGCCGTGGTTTTGGCCATGTCGGTGTCCTGCAGCCTCTCCTCGGCTCCGCGCTGAGGTTCTGGTCGGAGTTTGCCGACGGGATCCGCTAAGGAAAGCTTCGATCCTTGCTGAGATTGCAACACCGACAGACCCCGCTCTGTTAAAGCGCTCTGGTTCACGACAAAAATCCCCGAGAAGATCCCAGCAGTTACCCAGGCTCGCTCTTCCCAGCCGCGCAGCCAGTGGGGTTTTTATAAGTCGTCGTCGAGCCCCGCCTGCTTCCTGTTCAGCCAATCACCGTGCTCGGAGAGGCTGTTGCGACTGGAATATTCCAGGGGTTTCGCCTCCAGTCCTGCCCCGGCCTCCTTGGGACCAATGGGAGGCGAGGGTGCCGCCCTCCCCAGAACTCTCCAGACGCTTCTGGGGTTCGCTGGAGGGGACGTGAGCGGCTGAAGGGGACCGGATGTGGGAGGTGGTAGTTGACTGGATCTCCATGGTGATGCTGGCTGATTGCCCCTTAGTGTCAAGTTTGGATAAGGTGGAATTTAGGTCTACGTGACTACCGGACACAGAAAGTCCGAGTGTTTCTGGAGGGAGGCGGGGTAATGGTATGCCAAGGAGACTCTGATTGGGCCGTTGCTGGGAGTGACAGAGAGGCCAGACGGCCTGCCCTCCCTAAGAACAGCTCGCTGTCGGCGGCGTTTTTCCCACATTAGGTTTAAAATGGAGGACGTTGGCCTTTGATGTGGAAAAAAAACCATGTAAACAAGCGGTTGTCCTTAAGAAGATCCCCTTAGCCTGAGGAAGTAGCGTGCTCCAAGCAGGGTGGTGGGTACGGAGGGTGGGCGGCGCCCAGCCCCGCCCGCGGCCGCTCCCCTTGCCTCTGGCTGGAGCCTCGCATAAGAAAAACAAAACTTTCCAAAGAAAGTTCGCAAGCTTTAATGCCTCTTGGGCTCCTCCCTTCACCTCACCTTTCCCAGCCTGGAGGCCCGGCGACCCTCCCTCCCCTCACCCCCCAACTCCTTACTACCTCTCAACTCCTGGTTCAGACGGTGGAGGTAAGGCCACGGTAACCTTTCCCGGTTCGGATCTTCTTCCCCTGCCTGCGGCCCCCTAGGCTACTACCACTTTCAGATTAATGAATGGGGTGGTGACCCTGCACGGGAGGGGTGGGGTGCTCTGTTCTCTTTTTAACTGCACCGCACACCACAGGACAAACTTGGGGTGGTCCTGTAAGGAGGGAGAAATTGGGACCCGCGTACTGGTTTTCCACTTAGCTTCCAGCGCCTTTCTCCTGTTCAGAGTACAATTACATCTGGTAATTTATCTTTTTTTATCCTTTGTAAGGGAATCAAAATCCCCTGTTAGGTGCATGGAATGAAAATGTGTGGGCATTAAACAATTAGGATTGAATTAACTCGCGGGAAAAGTACTTATTGCTATACTCATCTTGAACATCATATAAGTGAGAGGAGGCAATGTTTGGAGGAATCCTACTTTTGCACACTGCTCCATGGGCATCTTCTCTCTCTCTCTCTCTCTCTCTCTCTCTCTCTCACACACACACACACACACACACACACTTGTCTAGCATCAAAACATCTTGCTGGAATCTAAGGGTATTCACTTGTTTATTCTATAATTTGCTGATCTAAACTTATGTTGCAAAGACACGGCTTTGTGTGTAAGTACATAGGGAAAAGCTTCTCTGACATTCAGATATAGTTCTGTAATGAATCATCTCCCTAATCTAGTCAAACTGGTCAAATGTCAGGAATTTTCCATTACTCTCTGCAACTCTGGGTATTCCCCAAACTTCCATGTTGGTTGCCTTGTATATCAGCACTTACAGAGACTCATTCCTCCTTCTAGAAGCCCTAGAAGCCTCCTTACCATTAACTGCGTCCATTGACAGTTCTGGACTCAATCCTTCCCTCCAAATCTGCAAGTGAGAAGACTTTTCTATTGGCTGAAGCAAAAGGCATGTCTGTCTCCACTGACTGGCAGTAAATATGGCTCTGTTGGGATAGCAGAAAAAGAGCCAGTGGAGCCAAGCACAGGTGGCTCATGTATGTTACTGGGGAGGTGGAGATCAGGAGGATCCAAGTTCAAGGCCAGCTGGAGTAAATAGTTCACAAAACCCTATATTGAAAATACCCAACACGAATACCCAAAAAAAGCACCTGCCTAGCAAGTGTGAGGTCCTGGGTTCAAACCTCAGTACTACAAAAAAAAAAAATCCAGTGGAAATGCTGTTGTCCATGAATCAGTCAGCTATACAGCATGGTCAGAGTCTGTGGTGCCGTAGTTGACCTACCTTTTGTTTCTAGTCTCTCTGAGGACTGACCTGGAAGCCTATAATTTTTTTTAATTGGAGCTGGAAATCAAACCCATGGTATATGCATGTTAAGCACATGCTCTACTACTAGCTCTAGTCCTTCCTTGTCCATTTTTTTTTGGCAAGGAGAGGTCTTCTGCAGTCAAATGCTCTACCAATGAGCTATACCCACTAGGTCTTCTGAATTTTGTTATTCCTTTTACACTGGCTACTTCCCAAGGAAGAGACCCAGTGACAGGTTTAATTGCTGTCTAAGGTGACTGACTATAAGAAGCCCAAGAGGGGCTGGGGAAGTGGCTCAAGAGATAGTTAGCCAAGCACAGATGGCTCACACCTGTAATTGTAACTACTCAGGAGGCAGCGATCAGGAGGATCGTGGTTTGAAGCCATTCTGGGCAAATAGTTTGAGACCCTATCTTGAAAAACCCTTCACAAAAACAGGGCTGGTGGAGTAGCTCAAGGTGAAGGCCCTGAGTTCAAGCTCTAGTACCTAGTACCACAAAAATAAATAGTCCAGTGCCCAGCCAGGCACCAGTGGCTCATACCGTAATCTTAGCTATTCAAGAGGCAGAGATCAGGAGGATCAAGGTTCAAAGCCAACCAGGGCAAATAGTTCTCAAGACCCCATCTCAAAAATACCCAACACAATAAAGGGCTGGTGGAGTGGTTCAAGTAGTAGAGCCCTTGCCTAGCAAGTATGAAGCCTTAAGTTCAAACCTCAATGGTGAAAAAAAAAACAGCTGAAAGCTCAAAGCCAGCCTGGGCTACATAGCGAGTTCCAGGCCAGCCTGGACTACATAATGAGACACTGTCTCAAAACAAACGAACAAACAAACAAAACAGAAAAACAATCCACAAACGAAAAGAAGGCCTGGTTTTAGCTGAGTACCGATGCCTCACACATGTAATCTTAGCTTCTTGGGAGGTTGAGATCAGGAGGATCAAGGGTTAAGGCCAGCCTGGGCTTTCTAGATTGCCTCCCCACATACACACACACATAACCAAAATAACCAGAGCAAACTGGCCTGGAGGTGTGGCTCAAGTGCTAGAATACCTACTTTGCAAGCTTGTAAGCCCTGAGTTCAAACACACCCATCCCCAAGAGAACTTTGATTAAATTTGGAATTAGGTTTTAATTTAGTTCCAGATTTGGAAGGAACAGAGTTCAGGTTTCCAAAAGTGGAAAGGCTGTTTGGTACTTTGGTTGGGGGGTGGGGGTCAGGGACTAGAGACAAAGGGTCCCAAGAACACTGGCTGCTGCAGCAGTTAACTGTAGGCAGACAGCCTTCCTCAGCCTGATGCTGTGAAATCTTTTGTTCTCTGTTTTCTCGGATTCTGAAACAGTACTGTTTTCTCATCAATCTTACTAGTTTAAAAGATGTTATATGCCTAGCATGTGTGAGGCCCTGAGTTCAAACTCCAGTATCACAAAAAAAAGGTTATAATTTAAGTTAGTCCAGAAGAAAGCGAAAGAGTACTGATTTTTTTGGGGGGGGGGTCTGAATTCAGGGCCTCACACTTGCTAGGCAGATGCTTTACCACGTGAGCCACTCCACCAGCCTTTTTTTGTGTTGAGTATTTTCAAGATAGGGTCTCACAAACTATTTGGCAGGGACTGGCCTTGAACCTCTACTTCTGATCTCTGCCTTCTAAGTAGCTAGGATTACAGATGTGAGCCACCAATGCCTGGTTGACACATGCATTTTTTTGTTGTTGTTTTTTTCAGTTCTGGGGCTTGGCTTGAACTCAGGGCCTTCACCTTGAACCACTCCACCAGCCCTATTTTTGTGAAGGGTTTTTCTAGATAGGGTCTCTCGAACTATTTGCCAGGGCTGGGTTTGAACCATGATCCTCCTGATCTCTGCTTCTTGAGTAGCTAGGATTTACAGGTGTGAGCCGCTGGTGCCTGGCCTAACACAGGCATTCATAGCAACCAAATTGGAAGGGCTTCAGTGATAGGGGAACCCTGGAGATTCCCAATGACATAAAAAGAACTCTGGGAAGAGGAAGACCTGGGCTTGCATGTGTGTTCTACTTTGTTTTCTTTTTAACAATCAATCAAAGTATATTAAATGCATGTATAGAAAATCCACAGTGAAGCGCCCCCCACATTGTACAATTAATATACACTAATAAAAATGAAGTATTTGTAAATTGACTAAACAACATAAGTTTCTATATGCTCATCTCTAAAATAGAATTAACAGCTGGACACAGGTATTAACAGGTATGATCCTAGCTACTTGAGATGCTGAGATCAAGAGGATGGAGGTTCGAGGCCAACCCAAGCAAATAGTTTGGAGACTGCATCCTCCAAAATAATCAGAGCAAAATGGAGTTGGAGGTGTGGCTCAAGTGAGCACCTGCTTTGCAAGTATGAAGTCCTAGTTCAAACTGCAGTTTCACAAAAAAAAAAAAAAAAAAAAAGAAGAAGAAGAAAAAAATAGAATTAACTCTATCTATTTCACAGGATAATGGCATCAGGATTAATAGGACAACACTTAAGTGCCTGTTACAAAATATGTGCTCAGAAGTTTGCTCCCTTCTCCCTTATTTTATTGGGGTGTTCTATACTCCCAGGCTCATTTCCCCATTCTTTTTGTTTTGTTTTTGTTGGGGTGAACAAAAGGAAGCCATGTTAGAAATGGGCCTTCTCCCATTTGAAGGTGACTTATTGAAAACTTTCCACCTGACCCTAAAGGAAAATAAACATCAACTTTATTCATGTACCAGAAACTTCCCACCTGGCCTAGAAGGCATGACCCACCCACAAGCCATTATCTCAGTAGGGTCAGAGGGACATTGAGGATTATTCTGCCCAGTGACTTTCCTAGGACATCACCCACCTCCTTTTATCTACCCACTTTCTATAGGCTGCTGCGGGCTCCACCTCTCTTGCTTAGGATCCCCTCCGCAGGACCACTTCTCCACAATAAACCCTGTCCTGGTGTCTCCCCACTTACTCATTCTGTGCCTCTTTCGGTCTAACAGTTTTTTTTGTTTTGTTAAAGTAGGTGTTTATTTTTAATTTTCTTTTTGTTTTCTTTTGGTGGTACTGGAGTTTGAACTCAGGGCTTCACACTTGCAAGGCAGGTGCTCTATAGCAGGTCTTCACTATATAGCCCAAACTGGCCTCAAACTCATGATCCTCCAATGTCAGCATCCCTAGTGGTGGCGTTATAGGTATGTACCACCAAGCCCTGCTTCCCATTCTTTTTTATTTGTTTATTTATTTTGGTGTTACTGGGGTTTGAATTTAGGGCCTCATGCTTCTGAGCACACGCTATGCCACTTGAACCACTCCACCATCTTTTTTGTGTAAGGTATTTTCGAGATAAGTTCTCCAACTCTTTGCCCTGGCAGACTTTGAACCATGGTCCTCCTGATCTCTGCCTCCCAAATAGCTAGAATTACAGGTGTGAGCCACAGGCGCCTAGCTTGTTCTATAAGATTTTTAAGCCAGAGCCATTCAGCTAAACCTTTTCATTTTCCACAATGAGCACAAAAGATGAAAGATGGTCAGTGGCTTGATCTAGTCACCCAGAAGATAGGTTAATTACAGAACTGGTGATTGGACCTACATGTCTCCTCATAACCATTTTTTACTCCTCATACTGGTTCATTAACTTGATTGTTTTATTCGCTAAAATGAGGTATGCAGAGGTCCTGAGGGCTCAACCCTCAGCACTGAAAAAATAAATAAATAATAAGAGAAAGCAAAGGGACACAAAGGAAGTGAAAGTGCCTATGAGACCCAATTCTCAGAAATTTCTGTTTTCTTCTGCCTGCTCTCTTAAGTATTAGCTGCCCAGCGAAGCCTACTTCTTGTAAATTAATTGGACATTAACATTAACAAGGAATGTATAGGGCTGATGGAGTGACTCAAGCGGTAAGAGCACCTGACTAGCAAACACTGAGTTCAAACTGCAATGTCACCAAAAAAAAAACAGCAAGGAATGTATAAAACTCCCTTCCTGAGCACTCCCTAGTCCCAAGTTCCTGGAGAAGGCCACACCTGGAAGAAAGCTTGCCAGAAACCATATCACCACAAAAAACAGACACAGGCTAGGCTGGGCATGATGGCACATGCCTGTAATCTCAGTACTTGAGAGAGGGAGTCAGGAGAATTGTTGGCTTCTAGCCAGCCTGGACTACATAATGTGACCCTGTCTCAAAAAACCAAGGGCTGGGGATGTAGCTCGGTGTGGAGTGCTTGCCTAGCATGTGCAAGGCCCTGGGGTTTAATTCAGCACAGCAAAAAAGGACATAAGTCACTTTAATCAACACAGAAAATTTTATCCACTCAACTCTTCCTGAGCTATGTAAAGGAGATAAGATGTACACTGTCCACATTCCAGAAGAGGGGTTTTTTTTTTTTTTGCAGTGTTAGAGTTTGAATTCAGGGCCTATACCCTGAGCCACTCCACCAGCCCTTTTTTGTGTTGGATCTTTTCCCAGATAGGGTCTCACAAACTATTTACCCAGGCTGGCTTCGAACTGCAGTCCTCTTGCTTTCTGCCTCCTAAGTAGCTAGGATTACAGGTATGAGCCACCAGCCCTTGGCAATTTTTTTTTTTTTTGGCAGTACTGGGGCTTGAACTCAGAGCCTCACACTTGCTAGGCTTGCTAGGCAGACTATCACTTGAGCTACTCCATGAGCCCCTAGAAGAGGCTATTTTTTATTTTATTTTATTTTATTTTTATTCATATGTGCATACAATGTTTGAGTCATTTCTCCCCCCTTCTCCCACCCCCTCCATTTCCCCCCCACCCCTTCGCTACCTGGCAGAAACTATTTTGCCCTTATCACTAATTTTGTTGAAGAGAGAGTATGAGCAATAATAGGAGGGACCAAGGGTTTTTGCTAGTTGAGATAAGGATAGCTACACAGGGAGTTGACATGCATTGATTTCCTGTGCGTATGTGTTATCTTCTAAGTTAATTCTTCTCAAACTAACCTTTTCTCTAGTTCCTGGTCCCCTTCTCCTATTGGCCTCAGTTGCTTTAAAGTATCTGCTTTAGTTTCTCTGCGTTGAGAGCAACAAATGCTATCTAGTTTTTTAGATGTCATACCTATCCTCATACCTCCCTTAAGTGCTCTTGATTTATCACGTGATCAAAGTCCAATCCCCTTGTTGTGTTTGCCCTTGATCTAATGTCCACATATGAGGGAGAACATAGGATTTTTGGTCTTTTGGGCCAGGCTAACCTCACTCAGAATGACGTTCTCCAATTCCATCCATTTACCTGCGAATGATAACATTTCGTTCTTCTTCATGGCTGCGTAAAATTCCATTGTGTATAAATACCACATTTTCTTGATCCATTCATCAGTAGTGGGGCATCTTGGCTGTTTCCATAACTTGGCTATTGTGAATAGTGCTGCAATAAACATGGGAGTGCAGGTGCCTCTGGAGTAACCTGTGTCACAGTGTTTTGGGTATATCCCCAAGAGTGGTATTGCTAGATGATATGGTAGGTAAATGTTTAGATTTTTAAGTAGCCTCCAAATTTTTTTCCAGAGTGGTTGTACTAGTTTACATTCCCACCAGCAGTGTAAGAGGGTTCCTTCCCCCCCCCCCCCCCCCCCCCCCCGCATCCTCGCCAACACCTGTTGGTGGTGTTGCTGATAATGACTATTCTAACAGGGGTGAGGTGGAATCTTAGTGTGGTTTTAATTTGCATTTCCTTTATTGCTAGAGATGGTGAGCATTTTTTCATGTGTTTTTTTGGCCATTTAAATTTCTTCTTTTGAGAAATTTCTGTTTAGTTCACTTGCCCATTTCTTTATTGGTTCATTAATTTTGGGAGAATTTACTTTTTTAAGTTCCCTATATATTCTGGTTATCAGTCCTTTGTCTGATGTGTAGCTGGCAAATATTTTCTCCCACTCTGTGGGTGTTCTCTTCAGTTTAGAGACCATTTCTTTTGATGAGCAGAAGCTTTTTAGTTTTATGAAGTCCCATTTATCTATGCTATCTCTTAGTTGCTGTGCTGCTGGGGTTCCGTTGAGAAAGTTCTTACCTATACCTATTAATTCCAGAGTATTTCCTACTCTTTGCTGTATCAACTTTAGAGTTTATGGTCTGATATTAAGATCCTTGATCCATTTTGAGTTAATCTTGGTATAGGGTGATATACATGGATCTAGTTTCAGTTTTTTGCAGACTGCTAACCAGTTTTCCCAGCAGTTTTTGTTGAAGAGGTTGTCTTCTCTCCATCGTATATTTTTAGCGCCTTTGTCAAAGACAAGTTGGTTATAGTTGTGTGGCTTCATATCTGGGTCCTCTGTTCCGTTCCATTCGTCTTCATGTCTGTTTTTGTGCCAGTACCATGCTGTTTTTATTGTTATTGCTTTGTAATATAGTTTGAAGTCAGGTATTGTGATACCTCCAGCATTGTTCTTTTGACTGAGTATTGCCTTGGCTATTCGTAGCCTCTTGTGTTTCCATATAAATTTAACGGTAGGTTTTTCAATCTCTTTAATGAATGTCATTGGAATTTTGTGGGAATTGCATTAAACATGTAGATTACTTTTGGGAATGTAGACATTTTTACTATGTTGATTCTAGCAATCCATGAGCATGAGTGATCTCTCCACTTTCTATAGTCTTCCTCAATCTCTTTCTAGAAGAGGCTGTTTTTTTAAAACATTGGCCAACAAAGGCAACCACCTCTCTGAGACCCACATTCCTTCCCACATCCCCTTCCTTAAAAAAAAAAAAAATCATATAAAGACTCTCCCTTAAGAAAATAAAAAAGTGGGGCTGGCAAAGTGGTTCAAGTGGTAGAGTCCCTGCCTAGCAAGGACTCTAGCAAGCATGAGGCCCTGAGTTCAAACCCTAGTACCACCAATTAAAAAAAAAAAGGAAGGGGAAGGGACAACAGTTTTGCCAAGTGCCAGTGGCTCATGCCTGTAATCTTAGCTACTTAGGAGGCAGAGATGAGGAGGATCTTGGTCCGAATTCAGCCCAGGCAAATAGTTCGCAAAACCCTATCTTGAAAATAACAAACACAAAAAGAGTTGGTGGAGTGGCTCAAGGTGTAGGCACTGAGTTCAAACCCCAGTACCACAAAAATAAATAAATAAATAAAATAAAAAGTAAAAGATTCTGTTAGGGCAAGGGAGAAGATGGTAGTTGAAAGGCAAGAGCCTTCAGTCTTCTAACACATAGACTTGAGGTTAATAAAGCTTTTTCTATCACTCTGCCTTTCCAGTCATAGACTACAATGGGAGGTACATTACAGAAAGAATGTCAGGCGTCTGAGAGTATAGGCATAGGTCTGTGACCAGTCAGGGACTCCCTTCCTGGCTGCCACTCCCCCTGTGCTCACCCCCCACAAGCTTCTTCTTCACCTTCCAGCTTCTCCCAAACCTTCCTCTCTGCCCCTCTAGACTGATTGCTTAGTCAGAAATAAGGGAAAGGAGAGGGAGCCCTGTTATTATGGCAAGGCCAGCACATAGTTCACTAAATATTCTGGATATTAAATATAGAGTTCTGACTAAGCTTGATGTTCTAGGGCAGGGTTGGGTGGGGGGTAGGGAGATTCGGGTGGAGTAGTTTGTTTGTTGAGCAGTGTTCCTAAGAATAATGACCAGAAAACTACATAAAGTTCCTGGCAGAGCCAGTACTATGAGCAAAGGTGCCCAGGCCTGATGGACTGCAACAGGCTGGAACAAGGGGTGGGGTAGCCATTCAGCCCAAGGCGGATCAGGAGGCCTGGCTGGTATTTGCATTTTCCCACACTATTTAGCGTTTCTGTCAAGCTAGCTTTTTTTTTTTTTTTTTTAAAGACAGCTTGCTGAGTAGCCCAGGCTGGTCCTGAACTCAGGATTCTCCTGCCTCAGCCTCCCAAGTGCTGGGACTATAGATATGGGCCACCAACTGAACACTAGCTAATTTTTTTCTTTCTTTCTTTTATTAGGATATATTTGTTGTACGGGGTCGGGGGATTCATTGTGACAATTCCAAATAGGCTTATATTGTACATTGGTCCCCACCATCTCTTGCCCTCTACCTCCCTCCCCGCCCCACTTAAAGAATTTGCAAGAGATTTCTTTGTTCTGTTTCATGTAACTATATGAAGTTCATCCACCATATACCCTCACCTTAATCTCCATTCACCCTCCCTTCTTCCACAAGTTCCCACAAGTACCCCCCCCACACACACATGTACACCGTGTCTATTTTACAGTCCTGTTTTTCCTTATTTAAGTGGATGTTCCAGGGTGTTTCTCAATGTGTCCTGGCTGTGGAACTCTAGCTTATTTATCAGAGGGACACATTGGAAAGTTGGGTGGCCGGAGGCAAGAAAAGGGGTATCCTCGGGGAGACTCTGTTGGAGGGATGTAGAGGTGAGTAGATTCAGGACTGATGGCAGTCACATTTCTTATTTCTATGTAAGGCTCACACTTTCACAGGTCCCAGTATTGGCTCCTCCCCTGAAATTACACCATCTTCTATTTCAGCCCAAAAACCTGTTTCTTCCTACTTCTCTCACGTGTATAAAATAGTTATTTTGTTGTTGTGAGGGTGACAGAACCCCAAAGACTAGAAATAACAGTAAGCATATGTTACGGATAAAGCAATATCCTGGGTTCAAAAGCAAAGGTGTCTTATTACCATAGCTTTACACCTTCTGAGGTCTGGCTTAGGAAGGCAAGAGATAATTGGAATCATGGAAAATATTTGCTTTTTAAAAAAAAATTCTTGGACTGGATGTGTGGTTCAAGAAGTAGAGCCCCACTTTGCAAATGTGAAACCCTGAGTTCAAACTCCAGTCCCACCAAAAAGAAAAAAAAAATATTTTTGGGGTACCTCAGGTGGAAGAGTACCTGCCTAGCAAGCACAAGCCCCTAATTTTAACCCCCTGTACAAAAAAAAAAATCCACACCTACAGTTATACTTCCTTATATACTCTCCTCCCAAAGTTTCTTCTTCCATTGATGGCACTGCCTTCTCTTTGCTAATTTTCCAATTCCTGATCTCCTGACGCTCACAAAGTGATCTTCAATGTACTCTCTGTTATGGTGCTCAGGCAAGTAATGACTTATATTGACTTTTTTTTTTCTTTAAGAAAACCAAGAATTCCAAAATTGTATTGATTTATTAATTAAATATCTAATGACCATAACTAATCTGACCAAAAGAGCTTTCTCTCTCTCTCTTTTTTTGGTCTGCAGGCACTGGAGATTGAACTCAAGGCCTCATGCTTGCTAGGCAGGTGCTTCCCATTTGAGCTGCTCCACTAGCCAGCCTCTCTGTGTTGGGAACTTTTGTGATAGGGTCTTGCTTTTGTTGCCCAGGCTGGTTTTAAACCTCTGTCCTGATCTCTGATTTGATCATTCCTGATCTCTGCCCTTCACCAACATCCTCCCCACCCTTCCCAAAGGTGTGGGAAGTGGCTATTGGTTTAGAGTCACTCTATTCATACTGCAGCTCCAAAGGGGAGGAGGAGGTCCTGTAGCAAATGCATAGCCCCATGAAGATTGATTTACTTTGTGCCCAGAGTCCATAGTTCTACAGTTCAGCTACCATGAGCCAATGTGTCTGCATTGACTGGCAGGAAAGCTAGGCTTGGATCAGATTTCTTTTCTATTTCTAAACTTCCAAGGAAAGCTCCACCAGTATGTAAAGCTACAGTATGTTCTATGCTCATAATACTGGATTTTTTTTTCCCAAATGACAGGTTAATGAATGGTTTGATGGACTTTGAAGTATACATCAGTTCACAAAGTACTTTTATGTAATGTTGATAGTTTTTTTTTTTTCCTATTTTTTTTTCTGGTAGTGGGCTTTGAACTCAGGGCCTATACCTTGAGCTACTCCACCAGCCACTGGCACCCAGCCAGAAGGTAGATTCTATTGAAGCAAAGTGATAGTTCACCTTCAAAGGAAACTAGCCGTGCACCTGTGGCTCATGTCTGTAATCCTAGCTATTCAAGAGGCAGAGATCAGGAGAATTTCAGTCCAAACCCAGCCCAGAATAGTTTCTGAGACCCTATCTCAAAAAAAGCCTTCATAAAAATGGGCTGGTTAAGTGGCTGAAGGTGTTTACTCAGGTCCTGAGTTCAAACCCCAGTACTGCAACAAAAACCAAAAAAAACCTGACAGTTTTTTTTTTTTCTGAGACAGGGACTATTTATGTAGCCCAGGCTGGCCTCCAAGTGCTGGGTTTACATGCGTCACCACACATTTTGGGTTATTCCTTTCTCTCTCTCTTTTTTTTTTTTTTTTTGGTGGTACTGGGGTTTGAACTCAGGATCTATACCTTTAGCCACTCCACCAGCCCTTTTACGTGTTGGGTGTTTTCGAGATAGGGTTTTACAAACTATTTGCGTGGGTTAGCTTTGAACCACAATCCTCCTGAGCTCTGCCTCCTGAGTAGCTAGGAATATAGGAGTGAGCCACAGGAACCTGGTGGGTGTTTGGTGTGCACCCAAACAATGTATGCACATGTGAATAAATGAAGAATAATAATGAAAATAACCACTTTAGCCAGGTGCTGGTGGCTCATGCCTGTAATGCTAGCTACTTTGGAGGCTGAAATAGGGATGATTGAAGTTCCAGGCCAGTCTGAGAAAACAGTTCTCTACAACCAGCTTCAAAATAATGAGGGTAAAATGGATTGGAGTTGTGGCTCAAGCAGTAGAGTGCCTGCTTTGGAAGCATAAATCCCTGATTTCAAACCCCATTCACACACACACACACACACAATAACCATTTTGAAATGTGCAATTTACTGGTATTTAATACCTCCAGTGTTATGCAACCATCACTACTATTTAGTTCCAAAAATAATCCTTTTTGATGTAGGGCAGGCCTTACTCATGGCCTTACACATATAAGCACATGCCCTACCATTGTATATCCCCAGCCCTAGTTTCAAATTAGGATACAGCTAGTTTGGGTTTTGTTTGTTTGAGATGGAGTTTACCCTGTGTCACTCAGAGTGGCTTCCATCTCCTGGACTCAAGGGATCTTTCCACCTCAGGCCTCTCAGAGTAGCTGGGAGTATAGGTTCTATAGTGTCCAGCTCTACAACTGACTTTTAAAGGGGCACTGGTAACTCACGCCTGTAATTCTAGCTACTCGGGAGGCAAAGATCAGGAGGATCGCAGTTTGAAGCCAGCCCAGACAAAAAGTTTGGGAGACTCTATCTTGAAAACACCCTTCTCAAAAAAGGGACTGGTAGAGTGGCTCAAGGTGTAGGCACTGAGTTCAAGCCCCAGTACTACAAAAAAATAAAATAAAAAAGGTTTATTACCTAAGCTCAGAGATTGTGGCAGGTGCATTCCAGCAAGACTTCGGGGCAATTTATTCTAGGATGCTAGCAGCTATGGAATGCAGTATCTCAAAATGGAAAAAAGTGCACTATAGGGAAATCTGTGTCTAGGTCTTCCTAGTTCAGGGCTTCAGAGTTTTTCCTCTCTGGTCTAAATTAACAAATACTAAATTTTTATCATCATTGCTATTGTATATCTGGTATAATTGTTTAGGATTATATATAATAAAGGTAAAATGGGTAACTGATTGCAAAACCTAATGTAAAAATATAATCTATAACCAGGCAAGCTTAAACTAAATCCAGTGGACTTGGGGCAGTGAGGCAAACACCTCCAGGAAGGCCTGAGTTGGAATCCAGGTTCAACATCTTTGCTGAACCAGTGTTCCTTTTAAGTGACTTTAATTAAGCCCTAATTTATGTTTCCCTTTGTGTTCACCTGTGCAAGTCAGTGATGCCTCTAAAAGTGAGGTAAGATGAGGATTAAGAAAATAATGCATGATAGCTGGGAGCTGGTGGTGCACACCTGTAATCCTAGCTACTCAGGAGGCAGACATCAGGAGGATCATGGTTCAAAGTCAGCCCAGACAAGTAGTTTGAAAGACCCTATCTTGAAAAAACCCATCACAAAAAAGGGGCTGGTAGAGTTGGTCAAGGCCCTGAGTTCAAGCCCCAGTACTGCAAAAAAAGAAAGAATAATGCGTGAGGCCCCCATACAGTGCCTGCTACATTACAGCACTCCAATAAGGTCCTTCTGCTATTGAGGCACCATATTGTCAGGTGACACCTTCCTAACATACTGACTAGGGTACTTAGAATTTAAGTGACAACACTATGTATACTTTCTATTTTGGTATTATTTCAGAAATAACTTAAGAACAAATAATTGAACTAAAACTTCCACTTTATTTTTTAATTATTTTTCTGAAGGACTGGGGTTCTCAACTACAAGGCAGTCAATCTACCACCTGAACCATACGTCCAGGCCATTTTGCTTTGGTTATTTTTTTGAAGATGGGGTCTCTTGAAGTATTTACTGGGGCTAGCTTTGAACTTTGATCCTCCCAATTTCAGCCTCCCAAGTAGGATTACAGGCGTGAGCCCCTGGGGCTGAGGTTGCAGCTCAGTGACAGAGCACACCACAAATAAAGTTACATATCACTTCTATTTGGCTAGTGAAGCTTAACTAACCCAGCCTTAAATTGAAAAAAAAAAAAATTAAAAATAAAAGATGAAAACTAGTGATCAGAGTAGTGAATTTGGTGAAACAAGAGCTGTACCCTCATCTGCTCACTTTTACTTCTCATTTTAGAAAGAACATCCCCCTTACCACTCCCCCCACACACCTCTTTTGAGTTCATCCTTACATGGGTCCATATCCTCACCAGCCCCAGGCCACCATACCAGGTGACTTTTTTTTGGACCCACATGCTCAACCCATTCAAACAGCAGGGCCTGTTTGTTTGTTTTCCCAGTTCTGGGAATGATTTTAGGGCCTTGTGTATGCAAAGCAAGCATTCTACCACTGAGCTATACCCCCCAGGACCAGCAGGGCTTTGTTTGGCCCAAAGATATTTAATTAACTTAAATGGACCACAAATGCCTAGCTCTCCAGATCCCTTTCCTTACCTGAGGAAAAAAATACAATTTCCAACACTGTAAGAAAGACCTATGCAGACCTTTCTGATCTCAAAATGAAAGAAGCAGATATCATTCGAAATGTGAAATTTATTTTTAAATAACCAAAAATAAGTTAACCAGAGTTGAGTAGCAGTAATTGAAATAGACAATTGACAAAAGATGGCAGTATAAATTCACCTCCATATTTATGAACTGGATCAACAGCAAGTTCAGCGGGTCAACAAAAAATATTAGATTCAACTTTGCAAACATAAGTGAGAAAAGAAATATGGAAGAGCGGTATCTGGAGTCTCAACTATCTCCAATACAAACATGGTCAGTGGAAGGAGTGTCTCTAATTTACCTCCTCAGTGAGGGCCAAATGCAGAAATTCCCTTGGCAGCCTGAACATAACCCCTCTCGTGATGTTTCATCATTTTTCATCTTTAAATATATAAAAAAAAATTCTACTGACTTTGTCCTGTTGTAAAAAGCAAAATATTGCTCACAGGGTGGCAAGGTTCATTTTTTAGAGAGCAAGAAAAATGGAAAACAAAACAAAAGATACTCTTGTAGCGTTAAACATTAAATATGAAGAACATTCCGTTATACAACAAAAATACAATAAAGACAAGTAGCCGTTACCATCAGGTTACAATTTAACTTCAGAATGAACTCAAGGAGTAGAGGATTAATATTAGGTAACATGTAGGGCAACAACAAGATCCTGGAGTCCAGAAGTCTGTCTCAAAGATGAACAAGGTAAAGGAGGATGGGCCTCTCTCTAATCCACCTCCTCGATGGTGGGGCCAGACCCAGAGCCCCCCTTGGGCGCCTGAGCTCCAAAGCCACCAGCCCCAGGGCCACCCGCACCCTGGTACAGTCCGCTGATGATAGGGTTACACACCTGCTCCAGCTCCTTCCTCTTGTGTTCAAACTCATCCTTGTCGGCCAGGGTGTTGGCATCCAGCCAGGAGAGGACCTCCTGGCACTTGTCCAGCACCTTCTTCTTGTCGGCCTCGCTGATCTTGCCCTTGAGGCCCTCGTCCTCCACGGCGCTCTTCATGTTGAAGGCGTAAGACTCCAGGGCGTTCTTGGCCGCCACCCTGTCGCGCTGCACCTCGTCCTCGGCTTTGTACTTCTCCGCGTCCTGCACCATGCGCTCGATCTCCTCCTTGCTCAGGCGGCCCTTGTCGTTGGTGATGGTGATCTTGTTGGCCTTGCCGGTGCTCTTGTCGGTGGCCGTGACGTTCAGGATGCCGTTGGCGTCGATGTCAAAGGTCACCTCGATCTGGGGCACGCCGCGGGGGGCCGGAGGGATGCCGCTCAGCTCGAAGCGCCCCAGCAGGTTGTTGTCCTTCGTCATGGCCCTCTCGCCCTCGTACACCTGGATCAGCACCCCGGGCTGGTTGTCGGAGTAGGTGGTGAAGATCTGCGTCTGCTTCGTGGGGATGGTGGAGTTGCGCTTGATGAGGGCCGTCATCACGCCTCCCGCCGTCTCCAGCCCCAGCGACAGGGGCGCCACATCCAGCAGCAGCAGGTCCTGCACGTTCTCGGACTTGTCGCCCATCAGGATGGCGGCCTGCACCGCCGCCCCGTAGGCCACCGCCTCGTCGGGGTTGATGCTCTTGTTGAGGTCGCGCCCATTGAAGAAGTCCTGCAGCAGCTTCTGCACCTTGGGGATGCGGGTGGAGCCCCCCACGAGGACCAGGTCGTGGATCTGCGCCTTGTCCAGCTTGGCGTCGCGCAGGGCCTTCTCCACCGGCTCCAGGGTGCTGCGGAACAGGTCGGAGCACAGCTCCTCGAACCTCGCCCTGGTGATGGACGTGTAGAAGTCGATGCCCTCAAACAGGGAGTCGATCTCCAGGCTGGCCTGCGTGCTGGACGACAGGGTCCTCTTGGCCCTCTCGCAGGCTGTGCGCAGACGCCTCACGGCTCGCTTGTTCTGGCTGATGTCCTTCTTGTGCTTCCTCTTGAACTCCTCCACGAAGTGGCTCACCAGCCGGTTGTCGAAGTCCTCCCCGCCCAGGTGCGTGTCCCCGGCCGTGGCCTTCACCTCGAAGATGCCGTCGTCGATCGTCAGGATGGACACGTCGAACGTGCCCCCACCCAGGTCGAAGATGAGCACGTTGCGCTCCCCCTTGCCGGTCCGGTCCAGGCCGTAGGCGATGGCGGCCGCCGTGGGCTCGTTGATGATCCTCAGCACGTTGAGCCCGGCGATCACGCCCGCATCCTTGGTGGCCTGCCGCTGCGAGTCGTTGAAGTAGGCGGGCACGGTGATCACCGCGTTGCTCACCGGGTAGCCCAGGTACGCCTCCGCGATCTCCTTCATCTTCGTCAGCACCATGGACGAGATCTCCTCGGGGTAGAACGCCTTGCTCTCGCCCTTGTAGCTCACCTGCACCTTGGGCTTGTCTCCGTCGTTGATCACCTGGAAGGGCCAGTGCTTCATGTCCGACTGCACCACCGGGTCGCCGAACTTGCGACCGATCAGCCGCTTCGCGTCGAACACGGTGTTCTGCGGGTTCAGCGCCACCTGGTTCTTGGCCGCATCTCCGATGAGTCGCTCGGTGTCGGTGAAGGCCACGTAGCTGGGGGTGGTGCGGTTGCCCTGGTCGTTGGCGATGATCTCCACTTTGCCGTGCTGGAACACCCCCACGCAGGAGTAGGTGGTGCCCAGGTCAATGCCAATCGCCGTGGTTTTGGCCATGTCGGTGTCCTGCAGCCTCTCCTCGGCTCCGCGCTGAGGTTCTGGTTGGAGTTTGCCGACGGGATCCGCTAAGGAAAGCTTCGATCCTTGCTGAGATTGCAACACCGACAGACCCCGCTCTGTTAAAGCGCTCTGGTTCACGACAAAAATCCCCGAGAAGATCCCAGCAGTTACCCAGGCTCGCTCTTCCTAGCCGCGCAGCCAGCGGGGTTTTTATAAGTCGTCGTCGAGCCCCGCCTGCTTCCTGTTCAGCCAATCACCGTGCTCGGAGAGGCTGTTGCGACTGGAATATTCCAGGGGTTTCGCCTCCAGTCCTGCCCTGGCCTCCTTGGGACCAATGGGAGGCGAGGGTGCCGCCCTCCCCAGAACTCTCCAGACGCTTCTGGGGTTCGCTGGAGGGGACGTGAGCGGCTGAAGGGGACCGGATGTGGGAGGTGGTTGTTGACTGGGTCTCCCTGCTATGATGGCTGACTACCCCTTAATTGAAGTGTTAGGAAGGGTCAACGTAGGCTTGTGGCTCTAGAACCCTTGTGCGTGATATAGTGGGAATTACTGGCGTGGTATCTTGGAGGTGTGTGGAGGACTGGGGGGTTGAAGCGGGGGCGGGGGGAGGTGTATGCTGACTCGGTGAGGGGTTTGGGGGCGGGTCTGATGACGCGGTCCCTTGCAGTAGCGTTACAATGGCTTTGCTGTCTCTGACTTAATGGGCTAATTTAGGGATCAGGGTAAGTAGGGCAGTGCCCGCTCAAAGTTGCAGGGCCGGGCGGGTGGGGGGTGGGGGGACGCCAGCTGAGCAGTTTGGTCGTTGCTGGAGTTTAGTAATTTTAAAGTTTCCAAACTGGAGCGACGGCGGCGAGAGAATAGGTGAGTTAGGAGAGCTTTGATTGTTATATATGAGACCCATAGGTCTTTTTTTTTTTTTTTTAAAGGTGCTTCCAAGTTTCCTAGTTGTTTTAATTCTGAGTGTGGAGGCAAGGAAAGAGGATCCCTGGAGGAATATAGTGTGGCTGGATTATTCAGAGCTGCCAGAAAGAGTTGTGGGTACAGGCTACGAGCTGAGGGTGGGGGCGCGTGGGTGCGGAAAAGACCCTAAGACCTTTCCTGTTGTTATTGGCTCCAGAATACAGGGATAATATTCAAAAGAAGGATAGATGTCAGATGGTGGTCCACACCTGTAATTTAGTACTGGGGAGGCTGAGGTAGGAAGCAGGAAGATGGCAAGTTGGAGACCATCGTGAGCTCCACAGTGAGTTCAAGACCAAACCACGATCGTGTATTTAAAAAAAATAAAAAGTAGAGAAATTTGCTTGTAGTGCCCTACTCCTTAGAAATTTTGTAAGAGTGGGTAGTCATGGTGGCTCTTCTGTAAGCCCAGTTATGTGGAAGCTGAGATCAGTGTAACTAAAGTAAAAAGGGCTAGGGGTGTGGCTCAAATTACAGCGCTTTCCTAACAAAGGGGAGAGACCTTGGGTTCAAGCTTCAGTGGGGGGTTGGGGGAGAGAATCTTGTTAGATCTTGATTGGGTTCCTAGGGGCCATCTTTAGAGCAGCCTGAATCAATCAGAGAGCAAGCAAGGTACCAGAATTCGTGTGAAAGTTAAATGTCCATTAGGGATCCAGAACACAATCTAATCTTAGCAGAAGACAGGGATGACCCCACAGTAAAATATAGTACATAGGAACAGGATAGTTGAATCTGCCTTGTGAGAAATTGACAATATACACCCACTTTCCTTTTACCTCCTTTGAGTGACTCAGAACACTGGCTACCATGTCTGATAAGCACTCTGCTATGGAAGCAAGGTCTTGATACACCTGAATATAGCTGCTTTATTAAGAGTAGTGTTAAGGTGGAAGCAACCCAAGTGTTCATGGAGAGATTACTTTGTAAGCAAAAGGTGGTATATACATGTAATGACCATCATTTGGAATGGAAGTTCCAAAACATGCCATAGCATGGATGAAAATTGAGGATACTATTGCTAAGTGAAATAGGCCAAGCCACAAAAGGACAAGTATGGTAAGATTCCACTTATGTGGGATACTAAGAGTATTCAAATTCAGAGACCCTGTCTCAAAAATAAAATTTAATTAATGTTGAAAAAATGAGTTCTGTTGGGGAGGGGTGATGGTAGCCTGTAATCCTAGCCACTTGGGGGAGGCTGAGGCCAAAGGATCCCCAGTACAGCCCAGTCTGGGTAACAGCAAGACTCTGTCAAAAAGTAAAAATTAAAGGATTATAGTTAAGGTCATCAGTGATTTCAAGATTTCAAACTTATTGTGGGGCAGAGTTCAGACTGAATGGCGTGTGACATTCAGTAGACATTAAAGAAATACAACAGGGTAGCCAGGCACTGGGGGCTCACACCTGTAATGCTAGCTACTCTGGAGGCAGACATCAGGAGGATTGCAGTTTGAAGCCAGCCCAGGCAAATAGTTACTCGAGACCCTATTTCAAAAAAACCTATCACAAAAAAGAGCTGGCAGAGTAGCTCAAGGTTGAGGCCCTGAGTTCAAACCCCAGTATGAAAAAAGAAAAAAAAAAAGTGTGAGGAAGTACAGATATTAGGTACAAAGGAAAACATTTACAGGTTCTCTTTCTAGAACTTCTTCCTGTTTTGTAAGGGTTAGTGAGTTTTGTTTGTTTTAAACCCTTTTTTTTTTTTTTTTGGTGGCACTGGGGTTTGAACTCGGCCTCATGCTTGCTAGGCAGCTCTTAAGGCTTTGAGCCACTCCACCAACTCAGTGTTTATTCTTATGTTTGTATGTTTTAGAAAAGCCAATGATTGATAAGTGGCTTCCAGTAAAATCATTTGCTACCTTAAACAGATAGATAAAATTAAAAGCACTCTGCCAAAATAATATGTCATTATTTCTACACAGGCCTCGGAAAACCATGGCTACTACTAAGGGAACAGCCATTGGCATCGACCTAGGCACCACCTATTCATGCGTGGGGGTGTTCCAGCATGGCAAGGTGGAGATCATTGCCAATGACCAGGGCAACCGAACCACCCCCAGCTATGTGGCCTTCACAGACACAGAACGGCTCATTGGAGATGCAGCTAAGAACCAGGTAGCCATGAATCCTCAGAACACTGTCTTTGATGCCAAACGTCTGATCGGCAGGAAATATAATGATCCTGTTGTACAGTCAGATATGAAACTTTGGCCTTTTCAAGTGATTAATGAAGGAGGCAAGCCCAAGGTGCTGGTGTCTTATAAAGGGGAGAAGAAAGCTTTCTATCCTGAGGAAATTTCTTCAATGGTACTAACAAAGATGAAGGAGACTGCAGAAGCTTTTTTGGGTCACACTGTCACCAATGCTGTAATCACTGTACCAGCCTATTTCAATGACTCTCAACGCCAGGCCACCAAGGATGCAGGTGTGATTGCAGGACTAAATGTGCTGAGGATCATCAATGAACCCACAGCTGCTGCCATTGCCTACGGCTTAGATAAAGGAGGTCAGGGAGAACGACATGTCCTCATCTTTGATCTGGGTGGAGGCACATTTGATGTATCTATCCTGACCATAGATGATGGAATTTTTGAGGTGAAGGCCACAGCCGGGGACACGCACCTGGGCGGGGAGGACTTCGACAACCGGCTGGTGAGCCACTTCGTGGAGGAGTTCAAGAGGAAGCACAAGAAGGACATCAGCCAGAACAAGCGAGCCGTGAGGCGTCTGCGCACAGCCTGCGAGAGGGCCAAGAGGACCCTGTCGTCCAGCACACAGGCCAACCTGGAAATTGATTCACTTTTTGAAGGCATTGACTTTTACACATCCATCACCAGAGCCCGGTTTGAAGAGTTGTGTGCAGATTTGTTTAGGGGCACTCTGGAGCCTGTGGAAAAATCTCTTCGGGATGCCAAGATGGATAAAGCTAAAATCCATGACATTGTTTTAGTAGGGGGCTCTACCCGCATCCCTAAGGTACAGAAACTACTTCAGGACTATTTCAATGGTCGTGATCTCAACAAGAGTATCAACCCAGATGAGGCAGTAGCCTATGGAGCTGCAGTACAGGCAGCTATTTTGATGGGTGATAACTCTGAAAAGGTACAGGATCTGCTTTTGTTGGATGTAGCTCCCCTATCCTTAGGGTTGGAGACAGCTGGAGGTGTGATGACTACCCTAATCAAGCGCAACTCTACTATCCCCACCAAGCAGACTCAAATCTTCACCACATACTCAGACAACCAGCCTGGGGTGCTGATTCAGGTGTATGAGGGCGAGAGGGCCATGACAAGAGACAACAACCTCTTGGGGCGCTTTGACCTGACTGGAATACCTCCTGCACCCAGGGGAGTTCCTCAGATTGAGGTGACCTTTGACATTGATGCCAATGGTATTCTCAACGTCACAGCCATGGACAAGAGCACAGGAAAGGCCAACAAGATCACCATCACCAATGACAAGGGCCGCCTGAGCAAGGAGGAGATTGAGTGCATGGTTCTGGATGCAGAGAAATACAAAGCTGAAGATGAGGTCCAGAGGGAGAAAATTTCTGCAAAAAATGCTTTAGAATCCTATGCTTTTAACATGAAGAGTGCTGTAAGTGATGAAGGTTTGAAGGGTAAGATTAGTGATTCTGATAAAAAGAAAATACTGGAAAAATGTACTGAAGTCCTTTCCTGGCTGGAGGCCAATCAACTGGCCGAGAAAGATGAGTTTGATCATAAGAGAAAGGAATTGGAGCAGGTGTGTAACCCCGTCATCACAAAACTCTACCAAGGAGGATGCCCTGGGCCTACCTGTGGAACAGGGTATACACCTGGAAGGGCTACCACAGGCCCTACCATTGAAGAAGTAGATTAATCTTTTCTGGAACTGGAGAGTGCTAGGGTGCCCCTAGGTGAATTTTATACCCTCATCTTCAAACATGATTCTTGAATTGACTGAACCTGAACCTAAGTTACCATCCCTTTGGAATTCTCATGGAGGAATCTTATACACCATCTTTTCATACTCTGAACATCTGTGACCCTGAAATGGACTTTTAGGAAAACTAGGAACCTCTTTTGAACCATCTGATGAATTTGAATGTCTGTTATTTATTTCCAGCCACCCCAACTTTCTCCTTTCTGTGTGGATGGTTATTTGTGTCACTCAGTAAATCTGTTCCCAAAGGAAATTATTTCTAGTATCTTTAGGCTGTGAGTGTACCTGGAAAAGAAAGGAAAAGGAAAGTTCATAGACAGCATGTGTTTTCTGATTGTGAGCTCATTGGGAATGATTAAACTGGTAAGGGCAAAGTATTTGGATTTTTCATGAGCTCATTGTTTGAAACAGAAAATTTTCAATCCTCAGGCACCTTTATGCCAGATGAAGTAGTTGCTAACTGTGGGTACTGTTTACAATGTTATAGGCTGGTTTAGGTATTTAGATTCAGCTGGGGCTGGGGCAAACACTGCTTGATGTTCTGTTGGCATAGTTGGGGTCCAGGAGATTCAGTATCAACACAATGAGTCATTACATGCTTTACATGCAAAAAGTATTGCTACAACAAACTCCTGACAAATGAGTACTTTTAGCAAGATGAGAAATAGGAAGTTTATTCTTTCTTTTTTTGGTGGTACTGGAAGGCCTCACATTTCCTAGGCAGGCACTCTACTATTGGACTGAAAGAGATGCAGAATGGATAGGCAGGGAGACGGCTCAAACACCAGCACAGGGTTTATTGTGGAGAAGTGGTCCTGAGAAGGGGGTCCCCAGCAAGAGCTGAAGCCCACAGCCACCTACAGAATGGAGGTAGATAAAAGGAGGTAGGTGAAGTCCTAGGAAGGTTACTGGGAGGGATAATCCTCAATGTCTCTCTGACCTTTGGAGATAATGGCTTAAGGATGGGTCACTCTTCTAGACCAGGTGGGGAGTTTCTAGTAAATGGCTAAAGGTGGATGTCTGTTTTTCTTTAGGTGACAGTAAGTCATCTTCAAGGAGGAGGGGTCCAGATTTAACATGGCTTCCTTTTGTTCATACCACTTGAGCCACTCCACCAGCTCTTTTTTGTGTTGGGTATTTTTGGGATTGGGGTGAACTATTTGCCCCAGCTGGCTTGGAATGGCAATCCTCCTGATCGCTGCCTCCTGAGTAGCTAGGATTACAGTTATGAGCCATTACACTTGTCTTACATATTCTTATATTAAGGACACAGCTACAGAATGGAGCTGGGATGCCTAGCTTTTATCCTTTCAGTTAATTTGTGGGCCCAAGCAAGGGGTCATTGCCTTTCAGCAAAAGTAACTTTTGTCTATTACAATTCCACCTATTTTTCAAAATCTGAGGAACAAGAATGGAAGTGTATATAACTTCATATTTGTAGCTTTATGTTTGGGGGGGCCATATTAGACTGGATTATTTGTACCCGAGCCAGACTGTTTAGTTTTAGTTCTTTACAAGACAGTTCTAGGCAAAAATAAGAAATATGGAGACTGGGGGTGCAGCTCATTGGTAGATTTGCTTACGATAAAGTCCTGGCTTCAATACCCAGAAGGCCGGGGGGGGGGGGGGGGGAGGGAGGAGTAACTAGGGGATATTAGGTTGGGAAAAATGGATTTACTAAGAATCTTTGCTAAAAGTCAGGATTTGTGTAAAGACTTCCCCGACCTCAGGGACTTAACATTTTATTTTTATTTTTTTTTTTATTATGTGCATACAATGCTTGGGTCATTTCTCCCCCCCCGGGACTTAACATTTTAAATTTTACTTGTTGAAGAGCGCACAAATCATAATTTTAACAAACTCAGTAACAGTTCTCAATAGGAAGTGTGTGTAGGGTGCAAGCAAATCACGCCGTGCATAGCACGGTCACAAAAACACAAACCTTGGAGAAGAGGCACCAAACATCGCCAACACCCGCTCGCTGCGCCTGCCCCAACCTACGCCTGCGCGGTGAGCGCCTACCGCCCCAGGAGGATGTCGGAAGACAGGAAATCCCGCCCCTTTCCTGGCTTCACCATTCCCTCGGCTCTATCCCATCCACTCTCTCAGAGCTTCGAATCCGCCGCGCTCTCTCCATCAATACTCGGAGGTTTTCTCGGTGCTCCATTTGCGCCTGCGTGGTCCCGCCCCTCCCCACGCGCGGACTCGCGCTCAAGTTCCCGCCCGGCCTCTGGCCAGCTGCAATCGGCCCTTTCTTTCTCAGTCGGACCCGCAGCGTGCGGCGCCAGTACCATGGTGGGTACCGTGACGTCACAAGGGAGCGCCGGCGCGGGTCGCGGGCGGTTCGGCAGTTGGGGACTGGGTGGGAGTCTGGTATTTTTGTTCCTCTGGGCTGAAGTGAGACCTGGACTTTCCCTCCATACTCAGCCCCTGCGCCTCAAGTTCTTTGAAGAGATACTGGGATGAAATTTTTTTTTTCCTCCATGAGGAAAAAACATCCGCGAGAAAGTCGGCAGGGCCGGCAGGAGATGGAAAAACTAGCTCTCGAGGAGCTAGTCCCCGTCCGAGGCCAGGCTTCGGGTGGGATACCGTCTGCAGTTCACTGGAGGACTGGGCAGGGACCCAGAAGTGACAGGTTGAGAGCGCAAGGGGGCTGAGGGGCTCAGAGCAGAATCTGTCTCCCTTTTCCCTCCTCTCTCCGTCTCCCTGTCGTCTCTGTTTCTGTCTGTCTTTCCCTTTAAGTGAGCAGCTCAATGAGCTTTGCAGAATCATTTGGCCTCAGCTTCTCATCCCTGTCAACCAGTATTCTTTGCTGTGAAATTTTGAGAACACCAGAGATGCGGTGGGGATACAAATACCAGTGATTGAAAATGCAGACGGGGACACTCCTCGCTACCATATCCCTTTCCATATGACGGGTTTTCCCCTTCTTGCCCAACAGCTCTTCTACTCCTTTTTCAAGTCGCTTGTGGGCAAGGACGTGGTCGTGGAACTCAAGAATGACCTGAGGTAGGTGCCACCGAGTCTGTGGACGGTGAGTGTGCCCAGAGAACTGGAACCCATTTGAGAAACAGATCTATGCAAGATGGCAGAAATACAGAAATAAATGGCTTGTGCCTTAAGCTTAAAGATTAGCTGTAAAATAGAAAGCAGGATACAGTGTCTGCTAGAGAGAAGTCAGAGGGGAGGTATCAATAAATGTTTTTCCAAAACCAATGGTTTTTTTCTGATAACCTTTGTTCCAATTTCTAGAAATTTATGAATCAGTTACAGAAGTAAAGATAGATGTACAAAGATGCCTTCAGCTTTATTTGTAATAGCCAGTAATGGGAAACAAATGTCCATGTTATCTCATCAAAAGGTAATGGGTTAAAGAAAAAAAGGTAATGGGTTAATTAAATTTGGGGCACTTTCATATTCTATACCTGTTACATAGGAGTTAGATATTAATAGAGAAAGCAGTTGCAGATTAGTGTGTGGAGCATAAGATCCCTTTTGCTAAAGACAATGTAAACAATAAACAGAAGACTTAAAACAGTCCGTTCTGTACGTATTTATTCTGCATCACTTACCCCCTTACATCATTGGCTCCTATTCATTCAGGACTTGGATTAAATGCTTTATCCTTGGAGAGATTACCTGGTACTTCGGTCATATTCCTCTGTCATAGAGTATTTTGTTCTCAGTGAGTGCTTCTCAAATTGTGATTTCATAGAAGTATGCTTTCTGTTTATAACTTGTTCTTCCTTCAGGGCCAGGTCAGTATTTAAGCCCACAACCATATCCGATGCCTAATGTAGGCCAGGTATCCAAAAAGAAAATAAGCTAACATTTGAAGATGTCCTATCCCTAGGCACTGCTCTGAATTCATTTACTAACTCATTTAGTTTTGACTACACGCCTAGGTGACATATATTATTAGTGGTGTTTTAAACATGAGGAAACTGAAGCTGGGTAGGCTAAGAGACATGCTGTAATGAATAAAACTAATGAGTGACACAGCCAAAACAGAAATCTGATTCTGTCTCTTTTTTTTTTTAATGGTACTGCCACATGAACTCAGGGCCTACACCTCAAGCCACCCCACTAGCCCCTTTTTGCAAAGAGTTTTTTTGAGATAGGGTTTCACCAACTATTGCCCCGTCTGGCTTCGAACCACCATCCTCCTGATCTCTGTCTCCTGAATAGCTAGGTTACAGAGGTGAGCCACAGCAGCTGGCACTAATTTTTTTTTTCTCTGAATAAAAAAAAGCATATGCTCTGTACCATTATGAAACTTGCTTTTCACTTAACTATGTTGTGGATATTTTTCATGTTAATAAAGTTGACCTTCAACATTTTTTTTTTTTAACAGTATAGGATTTAGTAAACTCAGGAGTTCACACTTGCTAGGCAGGCACTGTACCACTTGAGTCATACCGCCAACCCTTTCTATTCTGGTTATTTTGGAGATAGGATCTCACTTTTTGTCCAGCTCACCTGGACTAAAGTCCTCCTATTTTAGGCTTCCCATTGTAGCTGGGATGACAGGTCTGTACCACTACACCCAGCTTTTTTCTGCTGACACAGGGGTGTCAAACCTTTTTTGCTGGCTCAGAACCACCATCCTCCTTAACTCAGCCTCCCAAAAATCTAGGCTTACAGGTGTAAGCCACTGGTGCCCAGCCTTTTTTTAGGTCCTGGGGATTAAACCTAGGCCTTTTACATGCTAGGCAAGCTTGCCACTGAGCTATACCCACCCAGCCCGGAATGGCATATTTATTGGATGTCTGCAACTAATTTAACCCAGACCTTGCTGTTGATCACCTAGACTGTTTTCAATTCTCTATGTGTGTGTTTTTTTTTTCTTTTCTTGGTAGTGGGGTTTGAACTCAAGGCATACACCTTAAGCCACTCCAGGAGCCCTTTTTTGTGATGGGTTTTTTCAAGATAGTGTCTCTGAAACTATTTGCTGGGGCTGGCTTCAAACCTCGATCCTCCTGATCTCTGCCTACTGAGTGGCTAGGATTACAGGTGTAAGCAACTATGGCCCAGCTTCAGTTCTGTTTTTTTACAAAGATGCTGCCTGTACATCCTCATTTGTACACCTTTGTACATTCCTGATTGTTTATTTGGGAAAAAACCCTCATATGAAATGTACATTTCAATATTGATGCCTGTTGGCTAATTGTCTGTTAGATGGATCAATGTATTCTCTCCCCAGCAGTGCCTTCCACATTTCTATGAGATGATTTCTTGGGGAGAGGAGACATTAACATGGCAGGGAATGATGAGGAGAGGGACTTTGCCTTCTAGAAAGGAGGTTTCTGTGCTATATTTTTTCCTCTTTAGGAATTGAATAAAATGATACCCATTTTATGCTTTTTTTTTTTGACAGTACTAGGGTTTGAATTCAGGGCCTCATTCTTGCTAGGTAGGTGCTCTACCACTTGAGCCACTCCACCAGCCCCTTTTTGTGAAGTGTTCTGTTGAGACAGGGTCTCAGCAAGTATTTGCCCAGGTTGGCTTTGAACCAGGATCCTCCTGATCTCTGCTCCTGAGTAGCTAGGATTACAGGCTTGAGCCACCCACACCCAGCTTAATTATTTATATATATATATTTTTTTTTTCTCCTTTTATTTTAGAGTTTTTACATTTACTTACATGAGTGTACATTGTGCCACCTCTCCCCTGCTCCTTCCAGGCAGAACCCGTTCTGCCCTCTTCTCTCATTTTGTTGGAGAGAAAACATAAGAAATAATAAGAAACAGCGTTTTTGCTAGTTTGGGATAGAGATAGCTACTATACAGAGAGATTCCTAGTGTTGCCTGCATGCACTTGTATATTGCAACCCACACTGGTTTTTTCTTCCAGCCCTCTCTGCTACTTCCTGGTCACCTTCCCATAGTGGCCTCTGGCAATTTAAGATTACTTTATTCACTTCTCAACAGGGAGCACATCAACCACATTCAAGTTTTAGGTCTCCTTTCCTTTCCCAATTCCCCCATCTGTGTTCTCCTCTTAGTGTTGACCCATGTCCAATAATACTACTGCATTTGTTTTGGGTCTATAATCCACATATGAGGGAGAACATGCAATTTTTGGCCTTCCGAGCGTGGCTAACTTTGCTTAAGGTGATGTTCTCTAGTTCCATCCATTTACTTGCAAATGGCAAAATTTCCTCCTCCTTTGTGGCTGAGTAAAATTCCATTGTGTATAAATACCACATTTTCTTGATCCATTCCTCCATTGTGGGGCATCTTGGTGTTTCCATAGCTTGGCTATTGTAAATAGCTGCAATAAACATGGGTGTGCAGATGCTTTTGTAATAACTTGAGTTGCATCCTTCGGGTATATCCCTAAGAGTGGTGTTGCTGGGTCATATGGCAGATCTATGTTTAGCTTTTTAAGGAGCCTCCATATTGTTTTCCAAAGTGGTTGTACTACCTTATATTCCCACTAGTAGTGTATTAGGGTTCCTTTTTCCCCTGTATCCTTGCCAGCATTTGTTGTTGGTGGTGGTCTTGATGTTAGCCATGCTAGCGGGTGAGGATGACTGGAGGTGCGGCTCGAGTGGTAAAGCGCCTAATGGGTGAGGTGGAATTTTAGTGTGGTTTTGATTTACATTTCCTTTATGGCCAGGGATGGTGAGCATTTTTTTCATGTGTTTTTTGGCCATTTGGATTTCTTCCTTAAAAAAAGTTCTGTTTAGTTCAGTTGCCCACTTCTTTATTGGTTCATTGATTTTGGGGGAGTTTAGTTTTTTGAACTCTCTGTATATTCTGGTTATCAGACCTTTGTCAGATGTATAGCTAGTAGATATTTTCTCCCACTCTGTGGGTTGTCTCTTCAATTTAGAGAACATTTCTTTTGTTGTGCAGAAGCTGTTTAATTTCATGTAGTCCCATTTGTCCATCAGCAATTTCTTTTTAATATCAGAAAAAATAAGAGCAAATGGATTAAGAAAATGTATCTATACACAATGGAATTTTATGCAGCCATGAAGAAGAACGAATTGTTATCATTCGCTGGTAAATGGATGGAATTGGAGAACATCATTCTGAGTGAGGTTAGCCTGGCTCAAAAAACCAAAAATCGTATGTTCTCCCTCATATGTGGACATTAGATCAAGGGCAAACACAACAAGGGGATTGGACTATGAGCACATGATAAAAGCGAGAGCACACAAGGGAGGGGTGAGGATAGGTAAGACACCTAAAAAACTAGCTAGCATTTGTTGCCCTTAACGCAGAGAAACTAAAGCAGATACCTTAAAGCAACTGAGGCCAATAGGAAAAGGGGAACAGGTACTAGAGAAAAGGTTAGATCAAAAAGAATTAACCTAGAAGGTAACACCCACGCACAGGAAATCAATGTGAGTCAATGCCCTGTATAGCTATCCTTATCTCAACCAGCAAAAACCCTTGTTCCTTCCTATTATTGCTTATACTCTCTCTACAACAAAATTAGAAATAAGGGCAAAATAGTTTCTGCTGGGTTGAGGGGGGGGAGAGGGAGGGGGCAGAGTGGGTGGTAAGGGAGGGGGTGGGGGCAGGGGGGAGAAATGAACCAAGCTTTGTATGCACATATGAATAATAAAAGAAAAATGAAAAAAAAAAACAAGTAAAAATCAGTTTTCTTAGGAAAAACTTGGCCATCTTTAGCACATCACATGTACACTCAATGTATATTCCTGTGTTTCCTCTTTTGACATGAACTCATGAAATCTTTGAGAACCAAGTGATAACATGGTTATGGTCAGTGTGGTCACATGGGAGGCTGGGCTGGAGGTGCAAAGTAGTAAGACCTTGGTTTGTAGAAGTCTAACTAGAAAAGGAATTACAGAAGTGTTCAAGTCAGTGGGTATTCACAGGACATGTAAAGAAGTAAAAGTCAAGATTTGAACTTGTAAGACTTCAAAATTGCTATTAATATAAAAGAAGTTGGAAGGAAAAAAAAGAAATTGGAAGACACCCTGGCTTGGAGCACTGGTGTTTAGATAGCATTCCTCATTAACATTTCAAGGCATTCCAGGACTGGGAAGGGGAGAGAACTTGGCTTGTGATTGCATTATCAAGAATAGTGTTAGCTACTTTTATCCACATAATGGGACTCTGGTTCCAGAGCAATAAATGTTTAAAAATAGCTGATGATTCCGGGAGTCAGGCAGACCTGGACTGATGTTTTTGTTTATTTGTTCTAAACTTGGGTAGGTTACACAACCTCTCGAGCCCCCCTGGATGGTGTTAGCTACCTTGGAAAGATAAAAATTAGAAATACTATGCAGAATACAGGTAGCAATTGTTTATGGTAGATATTAAAAATGGGTTGGTTTTGAGAAAGAAGATATGGGGTCTAAAATAATAAACCATTCTGCCCGCTCTGTCTTCCTACTCTAGGGCTTAGGAATGCTCCCTTTTCATTCCACCTTTTTCTGGCTTCTTCAAGGCATTGAGTTCACACAACCATATTCTCATCCTAGCTCCGAAGTAACCTCAATTTTTTCAATATAAATTAATTTGGTTCTTTCCTTTTGTTTTGTTTTTTTTTTTGCCCTTGACAGTATCTGTGGAACCCTCCATTCTGTGGATCAGGTGAGATATAGCAGGGGTTCACAATTTGTCCTTGGGGAAGTAAGGTTACTGGCATCTGGATGTTAGGGTTAATGATGGTGTTCATCTTCCTTTCTTAGTATCTCAACATCAAACTAACTGACATCAGTGTCACAGATCCTGAAAAATATCCTCACATGGTGAGTTTGGGTTGGTGGAGAAAACACCAAAGCAGGAGGTCCCTGGTGCTTGAAGGACATTTTAAAGAGTGTTTTCATATTTGTCTGTGTCCAGTTATCAGTGAAGAACTGCTTCATCCGGGGCTCAGTGGTCCGCTATGTGCAGTTGCCAGCAGATGAGGTGGACACACAGTTGCTACAGGATGCAGCAAGGAAGGAAGCCCTGCAGCAGAAACAGTGATGGCTCCTGATCTCTTTCCACTCCCTTATCCATTGATGACCCATAACTTCATGTCCTTGTTGAGAACCTTTCCCTCCATACTTGAGGTGTTTTTTTGTTTTTTTTTAAATAGTGATGGGTTTTTTTAAAAAATAAAGGGATTGAGTGGATGAGGGGGTTAATAGTGTAATAGTGGGGAGCAGCTATCCCCTGTTGAGAAGGGAAGGATAAGAAGGCTGGGCCACTAACTGCAAAGCCCTGGCAGTCCCAGCATCTGCCTTTCTCTTTCCCTGGAGACAATGAGAGTTTTCCTAGTTCTTTCTAGGGCAGCATATGATTCATTTGGGGGACAGAAGGAATCTATCCCGCATCGGGAATAAAATTTATGATGCAAAATTGAGTTCTGGTTCTGTGGTCTGTATTTTGGTGTGTGTGGGGGGGGCAGGGAGAGATGATGGAAAAGGGTGTTGAATTCATTTAAGCCCTGAATGAACTCCCCAGAGAAGAATCCAGCCCAACTTCCCTGCATTATCTGCCTTTGGCATAAAACTTACAATACCTCAACTGTACTACCCTGTGTTTCCTGAACGTGCCCTACCAACACGTTCTCCTTCTGTCTTTTTGCTTGCTTGCAATTGGAGTGCTTCCATCTCCACGTCTTTACATTAATGTGACAAAAAAATACCCTTGGCACTGTATTTGCTATATTAGGAATAGAACCCAGGGTCTTGTGCATGCTGGGCAAATGCTCTTGTCAGATAACCGCCCCATGAAAATGCCTTTTTTTTGGTGGTGGTGGTACTGGGGTTTGAACTCGGCCTCAACGCTTACTAGGTTCCACCAGTTGAGCCACTTCGCCAGCCCGAAAATGCCTTTAATACTGCCGCATTTCTTCCTCAACCCAGCCAAATGATTGCAGTTTTTCTCAAGGTGGAAGATAAAATACAAGTGATGTGTGGTGGAGAAAGTTACATCTGGGACTTAACTAAAATCATTCCTTTAGCCAGCAACTGCATTCCCAATACCCTTGACGGGTCTCAGCAGTAAGGAGCCTTTCCCACCAGCCGCTCGCTCCTCAGCTGATTCCCCCGCTGCCCGCTGGGCGCAGCCTAGCGGCCCTGCCCGAGGACCCCGCGGGGTGCCCGCGACGGCGCCTGATGAGAGCACTGCTCGGCCCCAGCGCACGTCCTCCCGGCCAGCGCCGGCTCCCGCTCTCCGCGCGGTTCCTCGTGAGCGCGGCGGGCGGCGGGCGGCCTCCGAAGCAGGTCGGGCGGGGCAGTGCGCGCACACACACAGGCGGGGCACGGCTGCCCTGCCAGGACCCGCGGGCCCGGAAACTCGCTGTCACAAAAGGGGGAACACGTGGGTGCCGACTGCCCCAGCGGCGGTCGCCGAGAACCGGGGTCGCCAGAGGACCGCCTACCATCTCCACCCGCCTACTTCTCTGCTCGGGTTTCCCCACCTGTTCAGCTGCGGCCGGCGCTCGGCTGCGAGGTGGATTCCCAGCTCAGTCAGACCACCTCCTGCCAGTACGTACACGCGGCCTGAGCCAGCGTCCCACCGGACGCCGACCCGTTCCCGCGAACCTCCCACCCTCCCGAGGCCCGGCGACCGTGGGGTCCCCGACCCTTCTTCCCAGGCGCTTCCACCATCACCACTAATGTTAGAGCCAAATCCTCAGCTCCCGAGGCCTGGTCAGACGCTTGCAGCAGAGAAGCCCTTGTGAGGGTCCTCTCTCCTTAAATCTAGGACTCCCAAGGTCCCTGAGCCTTCCCCTGTCTCTCGCTCTCCTTAGGTTTCTCGACCTCGTTCGGACCCCCACCTGAATATGTCCATCCTCTACGTGTCCCCTCATCCAGATGCTTTCCCCAGCCTCCGAGCCCTCATAGCCGCCCGCTATGGGGAGGCCGGGGAGGGTCCTGGGTGGGGAGGCGCTCATCCCCGCATCTGTCTCCAGCCACCCCCGACCAGCCGGACTCCCCTTCCCCCACCTCGCCTTCCCGCCCTGGAGCAGGGCCCGGGTGGCCTTTGGGTGTGGGGGGCCACGGCTGTGGCTCAGCTGCTGTGGCCAGCAGGCCTGGGGGGCCCCGGGGGTAGCAGGGCAGCTGTCCTAGTCCAACAGTGGGTCAACTATGCCGACACGGAGCTAATACCAGCAGCCTGTGGGGCAACTCTACCAGCCCTAGGACTCCGAAGCCCAGCCCAGGACCCCCAGGTGAGAGGGGAAAAGAGAAGCGGGGGAGGGTAGTTAGAGGAAGGAAGCAAGGATTAGAATTCATGATACAGTAAAATAGTTAAAGTGAGGTATGGAAAAAAAATTATCAAATCCCAGTTTGCTACTTGGTTGTGGTAACTTTAGGAACGTTTTTTAAATTGAGTCTTGGTCTCCCTATGTCTATGAAAATGCAAAGTGATGCAACACTTGCTTCACTGATTTAATGAAATTAAAAGATGTGTACAGAGGACGTTAGTCGAGTACTAGGCATTTTAGTTTTTGAGTAAAAGGGTGATGAATCTGAAATTAACGAGGATAAACTTAACTTTGAATTGTAAGAAAAGACTGGGTGAAGGAGAGATGACAGTTGTTGGGAGGAGATAAAGGAGAAATGAAAGGAGAAAGGGAAGGGAGAGGAACAATAACCCCACCAGATTGTCAGTGTAAATCCTTTCAGAGTAAGGCTACGCCTTAGTGTATTTAAGACTCCACCTCCTGCAAAGTAGTGAGCATATGGTGGACGCTTAATAATTCTCCAATGAATGAATGAATGAACATATAACAGAGTAGACACTGGCTTGCTCCCTCTTATCCTTATCACCACAACTAAAACAGAATCCCTCTTTTCTGGAAATTCCTGGTACCCTGCTTATTTTTCTTCATAGGAGTTAAGAAAAAAAAAAATAAGAGAATCCATTTTATTTGTTCCCTCAGTAGAATATGTATGTGGTTGCCCTAAGTCTAGCGATTACTAGGTTGCCTCATATTATCCTTACTCCAACTTCTGTGCTTAATATATTTCATCTGACACTACAGTAATAAGTGTTCAATAGGGAGTCGTTGGATAAATGAGAACTGTATCTATATATGTACGTGTATATATGTAAGCGAGAAATATGTACATACGTATATATTAATTGACTTACATATACCATATATACTTGTCGGGGATTGAACCTGGGACCTCTTTCATGCTAAGCACACACTTTTCCACTGAGCCACACCCCATTTAGAAGTATGTTCATTATGACCATTTGAGTGAAATAGGAACTAGTAGTAATAGGATTTATGAAGAGACGTGAAGCCAAATGGATCATATTGGAGTGGGTGGTGCGGCATTGAAGTGGGCAAGTCTTGTCTCACATCCATTCCCCTTTCTGCCAGGCTGCGCTGGGGGCCCTGGGCAAGGCCCTTAGCCCCTTAGAGGAGTGGCTTCGGGTACACACCTTCCTGGCTGGAGATGCTCCTACTCTGGCTGACCTGGCTGCTGTGACAGCCTTGCTGCTACCTTTCCGATATGTGAGTCACTTGGGCCTGGGGAGGAACAAGAGCACTTCTGTCAGACTTCACTGTAGAGTGACTAAGGTAGTTATTTCTTTTCCTTCCCAGGTCCTAGACCCCTCTGCACGCCGGATCTGGGGTAATGTGACTCGCTGGTTTATCACTTGTGTCCGGCAACCAGAGTTCCGGGCTGTGCTGGGAGAAGTGGTTCTGTACTCAGGGACCAGGTCTCTCTTTCAACAGCCATGTGAGTGGGGGTAGAGGAAGATAGGGGCTCCCCTGGGATCTTTTATCTTACAAATGGCTATAGCACTGGGGTAGGGGCCAGTGGGTGGGTAAGGGGGGTGATTACTAGAGCTCTTGGGCAGCTGAAAGAACCCTTCCAAAACTTAGTAGCATTGTTCATTAGGGTCCCCAGTAGGCTGTTTGAATTTCTATGCCTCTCTCCAGGCCCTGAGTTTCCTGCAGCCCCAAAGACAGCAGCTCAGCTCAAGAAAGAGGCAAAGAAACGCGAGAAGCTAGAGAAATTCCAGCAGAAGCAGAAGATCCAGCAGCAGCAACCACCGCCCGGGGAGGTGAGAGGCTAAGAGTGGAGCTGGGAGGAGGGTAGGTGAATGATGGCTAGGCCTATGTCTTCTCTCTTCCAAGCAGAAGAAACCAAAACCAGAGAAGAAGGAGAAGCGGGATCCTGGGGTCATTACCTATGACCTCCCAACTCCACCTGGGGAAAAGAAAGGTACAAAGTGAGGAAGGGACCCACCCTTTAGCTGCTCCTTCCCAGTTTTTACCCCTTGTTACTCTGTCCTGATTCCCTCTACTTTGCTTGGTGAGGGTTTGCAGAGCACCCTAATACCTGACCTTATGCCCTGGTCCTTCTGTGCGGGCCTGTCCCTCCCCAGCTACATCAAACCTTAGTGCTGAAGCCTCCCTTGCTCTTCCCAGATGTCAGTGGCACCATGCCTGACTCCTACAGTCCCCAGTATGTGGAGGCTGCCTGGTACCCATGGTGGGAGCAGCAGGGCTTCTTCAAGCCAGAGTATGGAGTGAGTAGGCCCTGACTGGGATGAGCTTGGGGAAGGGGAGGGCTGAAGGATCCATTGGCTGGGAGGGGGCTGGATGAGGTGACATGAGGCCTTAGCATGTGCCCATCCTTCTCCGCCATCAGCGTCCTAACGTGTCAGCGCCAAATCCCCGAGGAGTCTTCATGATGTGCATCCCACCCCCCAACGTGACAGGCTCCCTGCACCTGGGCCACGCGCTCACCAACGCCATCCAGGACTCCCTGACTCGATGGTGAGGTCCTGTCTGCACGTCCAGTTGGTGCCATCTGCCCTCCCTGGCTCCCTTCTTTTCCTTGACTGACCTTTAGGCCTCTCCTGTGTTGGTTGGCCTTGCTCTGCCCCCCAGTGGCACTACACTTCTCTCTCCAGGTCACTCCAATCTGATCATTTAGCAGCCTCTCCAGTCAAGTAATCCCTTCCTGTACCCCACTTACTCAGGCTCCCTCTTCTCCCTTCTCTACCTACTAAGAATAATGTTGTATTACTGATTTTCCTCCCTTGTACTAGGGATTAAAGCCAAGGCTTCATGCACACTAAACATGCATTCTACCACTGAGCTCTACCTCATAACATTTGTTTCTTGTTTTTTTGGTGGTACTGGGATTTGAACTCTGGGCCTCATGCTTAATACGTAGGCTCTCTACCACTTGAGCCACTTCACCAACCCTGTTTTGTGTTGAGTATTTTTGAGATTAGGGTCTTGAGAACTATTAGCCTGGGTGGCTTCAAACCTTGATCCTCCTGATCTCTGCCTCCTGAGTAGCTGGGATTACAGGTGTGAGCCACTGGCTCCTGGCCAGAATAACATTTTTTTTTCTCTTTTTAATTTGTTGCATTGTTTGGGCCACCTCCCCCTTCCTTCTGCCCACCCCCAAAATAACATTTTTAATTTGACAAGAAATAAATGAACATATTTCTTTTCTTTTTCTCTCTCTCTCTTTTTTTTTTTTTTTTTTTTGTGGTACTGGAGATTGAACCCAGGGCCTTGAGAATGCTAGGCAAATGCTCTTAACGCTTGAGCCAGGCCCCCAGCCACCTCCAGTCTTTATGTTTTAGTTTGTTTTCAGATAGACTCTTGAGCTTTTGCCCAGACTGGCCTCACAACAATCCTCCTACTACCTCCTCCCCCATCCTACTCCCATCCCCATTAGCTGAGATAACAAGGGTGTGCCATGACACACAGTTTTTTGTTTGTTTTACTTTTTCTTTGAGACAGAGTCTCGCTTCATAGTCCATGCTGGCCTGGAATTTGAGATCCTCCTGCTGTCCTACTGCTGGAATTATAGGTATACACCACCACGCCTGGCTGTGAATATACAGGGTTTTTTTTTTGTTTTTTTTTTTTTTGTGACTATACTCTTGTTGAAAGAAATTGTAAAATTTCAAGTCTCCTGTTGCCTTCTTGACCACCTCTCTCCAGACCTACTTCCTCCTAAAAACGTTGTTACCACTTTCATGTGTATTTTTACAGATCTTTCCTATCTATTTATTTACATATTTATGTATCCATAGAAATTTATAGTTTTCTGCAGGGGGTAGTGGCCTGTAATTCCAGAACTCAGGAGATGGAAGCAGGAGGATCTCAAGTTCCAAGCCAGCCTGAATTACATAGTGAGACCATGTGTCACTGAAAAAAAATTATAGCTTTCCAAGCCTCTATACCAGGACATGCTAGCTACTCAGATGGGGAGGGGGGAGTAATTTTCTTGTAGGTGAATTTTTTTTTTTTAATAGAAAGGGATTATATCAAACCATCAAAAGCTGTATCTTGTTATAAAAAGGTCAATTTTTTTCTTCTGTTTTTCCTTTTTTGACGAAACTGGGGTTTGAACTCAGGACCTCATGCTTACTAGGCAGACACTCCACCTGGCTCTTAATGAAATAGATTTACATCAACTTTTTGGAATAAAAAAATGACATGTGAGGGCCAAGCATGGTGGTGCAGAGCTGTAATCCCAGTTACTCAGAAGGTGGGAAGGTCAAATTTACATCTATCTATATCTGTATCTATCTATCTATCTATCTGTCTGTCTATCTATATTCCATCTTTATTTTTGTGGCTTTTTTTTCAGTTTTGGGGAAGAATCCAGGGCCTCATACATACTAGGCAAGCAGTCTACCAGTGGGCCTCATCCCCATCCCTGTGCTTGTTGGAGTTTTTGTGACATAAAGGACATTTCTTGGGTATCTATTTAATCTGCAAAAGAATGGAGTTGCTATAATCCATGCCTTCAAGAAAGTCTGAATATAGTGGAATAAACTGACTCATAAAGTCATGAATATAACAGTTTGATGAGCCATTGACAATAATGTATAAGTGCAGTGTCTGTGTGTTTCTATAGCAATTTCCACTCCTCTAATGTGCCTAGTAATTCTAAAAGGTTACTGTATCTCTCCAGGTCATCTGCTGGTTAATTCCTAAAGCATTACTTTTTTTTTTTTTTTTTTCATTTTTCTTTTATTATTCATATGTGCATACAAGGCTTGGTTCATTTCTCCCCCCTGCCCCCACTCCCTCCCTTACCACCCACTCCACCCCCTCCCGCTCCCCCCCCTCAATACCCAGCAGAAACTATTTTGCCCTTATCTCTAATTTTGTTGTAGAGAGAGTATAAGCAATAATAGGAAGGAACAAGGGGTTTTGCTGGTTGAGATAAGGATAGCTATACAGGGCATTGACTCACATTGATTTCCTGTGCGTGGGTGTTACCTTCTAGGTTAATTCTTTTTGATCTAACCTTTTCTCTAGTTCCTGGTCCCCTTTTCCTATTGGCCTCAGTTGCTTTAAGGTATCTGCTTTAGTTTCTCTGCATTAAGGGCAACAAATGCTAGCTAGTTTTTTAGGTGTCTTACCTATCCTCACCCCTCCCTTGTGTGCTCTCGCTTTTATCATGTGCTCATAGTCCAATCCCCTTGTTGTGTTTGCCCTTGATCTAATGTCCACATATGAGGGAGAACATACGATTTTTGGTCTTTTGAGCCAGGCTAACCTCACTCAGAATGATGTTCTCCAATTCCATCCATTTACCAGCGAATGATAACATTTCGTTCTTCTTCATGGCTACATAAAATTCCATTGTGTATAGATACCACATTTTCTTAATCCATTCGTCAGTGCTGGGGCATCTTGGCTGTTTCCATAACTTGGCTATTGTGAATAGTGCCGCAATAAACATGGATTTGCAGGTGCCTCTGGAGTAACAGTCTTTTGGGTATATCCCCAAGAGTGGTATTGCTGGATCAAATGGTAGATCGATGTCCAGCTTTTTAAGTAGCCTCCAAATTTTTTTCCAGAGTGGTTGTACTAGTCTACATTCCCACCAACAGTGTAAGAGGGTTCCTTTTTCCCCGCATCCTCGCCAACACCTGTTGTTGGTGGTGTTGCTGATGATGGCTATTCTAACAGGGGTGAGGTGGAATCTTAGTGTGGTTTTAATTTGCATTTCCTTTATTGCTAGAGATGGTGAGCATTTTTTCATGTGTTTTCTGGCCATTTGAATTTCTTCTTTTGAGAAAGTTCTGTTTAGTTCACATGCCCATTTCTTTATTGGTTCATTAGTTTTGGGAGAATTTAGTTTTTTAAGTTCCCTGTATATTCTGGTTATCAGTCCTTTGTCTGATGTATAATTGGCAAATATTTTCTCCCACTCTGTGGGTGTTCTCTTCAGTTTAGAGACCATTTCTTTTGATGAACAGAAGCTTTTTAGTTTTATGAGGTCCCATTTATCTATGCTATCTCTTAGTTGCTGTGCTGCTGGGGTTTCATTGAGAAAGTTCTTACCTATACCTACTAACTCCAGAGTATTTCCTACTCTTTCTTGTATCAACTTAAGAGTTTGGGGTCTGATATTAAGATCCTTGATCCATTTTGAGTTAATCTTGGTATAGGGTGATATACATGGATCTAGTTTCAGTTTTTTGCAGACTGCTAACCAGTTTTCCCAGCAGTTTTTGTTGAAGAGGCTGCTATTTCTCCATCGTATATTTTTAGCTCCTTTGTCAAAGATAAGTTGCTCATAGTTGTGTGGCTTCATATCTGGGTCCTCTATTCTGTTCCACTGGTCTTCATGTCTGTTTTTGTGCCAGTACCATGCTGTTTTTATTGTTATTGCTTTGTAATATAGTTTGAAGTCAGGTATTGTGATACCTCCTGCATTGTTCTTTTGACTGAGTATTGCCTTGGCTATTCGTGGCCTCTTGTGTTTCCATATAAATTTCACAGTAGATTTTTCAGTCTCTTTAATGAATGTCATTGGAATTTTGATGGGAATTGCATTAAACATGTAGATTACTTTGGGGAGTATCGACATTTTTACTATGTTGATTCTACCAATCCATGAGCATGGGAGATCTCTCCACTTCCTAAAGCATTACTTTATTTCAGTCATTTTCTCCAGAATGGTCTAGCTCTCTTTTTTTTTTTTTTTAACTTTGATGAGAGATTATAGCTTTCCATCTAGTCAATTTATTAATGTTATGACTAGCTCTTGTGTCTTATTACAGGTCACTCCTACCTGTAAATTATAAATATGTTTTATCAATGTTATTTTTTCTTTCTTTTTAAAAAATTCTTGGAGACTATGTCATTTTCTAATGTTTTTCTCAAGTTTGTTTGGTTTTTTTGTGTGTTTTTTTTAGTGGGACTGGAGTTGGAATTCAGGGCTTTGTGGCACTCTATTGCTTGAGCCACTCCTCCAGTCCATTTTGTTCTGGTTATTTTCAAGATGGGGTCTCATGAACTGTTTGCCCAGTCTGGCCTTGAACTATAATCCTCCCAGTCTCAACCTTCCAAGTAGCTAGGATTATAGGCATGAACCACTCTGGCACCCTCAGATTTCGGGTTTTTTTTTTTTTTTTTCAGTACTGGGGATCAAACCCAGGAACTCTGCATGCTAGACAAATACTCAACCACTGAGCTAGATCCCCAGCTCAAGTTTTGTTTTTCTATGTTGAGTACTTTAATGCATGTAGAACTTATTTTCATGAATATAGAGGAAAGTAGAGAGATTTTTGTAGCTGGTTGTTTCAAACAAACTTATTGACTCATTCTTATCCTACTGATAAGAAATGCTTCCTTTTACAACTGCTCACTTTGCGTGGGTTGGTTTCTGAAACCATTCTGTTCTTCTATTCTGTTGCTTTGTGATAACTTATTTTATTACTCATAACTTTCTCATATGTTTGGTTATATAGTTGGGCAAGAGCTCCCTCTTTGTTCTTTTTCCAGATTGTTCTTGTGAGTTTTTTCTCCCTGACTGGCTTTAGAATTAGAGGGTCCCAGCTCTACCCTCCTTTCTCTCCTAAGCATCTATTGACTGCCCTGCCTAGAAGCCTCTGCTTCCTTTAGTGCCAGGCTCCATCAGCCTGGCTCACCTTCTGTCCCTCATGCCTTCCCACAGGCACCGCATGCGTGGAGAGACCACCCTGTGGAATCCAGGCTGTGACCATGCAGGCATCGCCACCCAGGTGGTTGTGGAAAAGAAACTGTGGCGGGAGAGGGGACTGAGCCGGCACCAGCTGGGCCGGGAGGCCTTTCTTCAGGAGGTCTGGAAGTGGAAGGAGGAGTGAGTACAGAGCATCCCTGTGGGCATTACAGCCCTGCCTCTTCCCTTACCTATGACCCCTGATTGCAGAGCCACACCTTTCTCACAGAGGTAGAGTCAGTTGGCTCCAGGGTGCAGGTCACTTCCAGGGGGTTGAGTGATCCCCACATAGTCCCATCAGCCACCTCATGTGTCCCTCGAGCCCATGCCTGAGTGCTAGTCTTGGCTTGTCTGACCACTTCCAGGAAAGGTGACCGGATTTACCACCAGCTAAAGAAGCTCGGCAGCTCCTTGGACTGGGATAGAGCCTGTTTCACTATGGACCCTGTGCGTAGGCATGGTCTCAGGGCTGGGGTGGGAGTGGGAGGCTTCCCTGGTATGGTACCCATAGAAGAGAGCCCACTCCTAAGACACCACTGAGGGCTTAGCTGCAAATGCTACCATCCAACCTACCTCATGACCTGTCATATTCCTGTTCCTGCTTGGGGGCTCCACATTTCTCTAGGCAGCCGTAATCAGGGCCTCCCCGTCATGGAGCTTGAGTTCCCTGGATGCTTCTCTGCCATCCCAGCATCACCAGACTTGTTGCTTTCCTTGTGCTCCCATAGCCCCTTCTCCCACATAAGTAAAGTACCCTTTGTGCTGCCCAGTGGACCTTTCTGGATCCCACTGCCTTGTGTGCCTGCCTGACCCATAAGTACTAGGAGCCAGTTCTCCGATTTCTACTTGTTCCACTCCAGAAATTGTCAGCGGCTGTGACTGAGGCTTTTGTCCGGCTTCATGAAGAAGGAGTAATCTACCGCAGCACCCGTCTGGTCAACTGGTCCTGCACCTTGAACTCCGCCATTTCTGACATTGAGGTGTACTCCCACTCCTCAGCCTATTTCCTCCCATCTCTGATCCATCCCTAACCCTAGCCCCTGGGCCACTTCTCTAAATACCTATCTTACAGGTGGATAAGAAGGAGCTGGCAGGTCGCACCCTGCTCACTGTACCTGGCTACAAGGAGAAAGTGGAGTTCGGGGTTCTTGTGTCCTTTGCTTATAAAGTGCAAGGCTCAGGTGGGAGTCACAGGCACCAGGTGTGGGCCAGGTAGGGTGGGGGAGGCATATAAGGGCCAGGGCTGAGAACACAAAGCCTTCTATCTTTCCAGACAGCAATGAGGAGGTGGTAGTGGCAACAACTCGGATTGAGACCATGCTAGGAGATGTGGCTGTTGCTGTGCACCCTAAAGATCCCAGATACCAGGTGGGGTTAGGAGTACTGCCCACCTTTGGGGGAAAAATATTGGTCTAAAAAGGGTTCTTATGAGGAGGGTGGAGACACTAAGGCTCCAGGCTGTCACCCAGGGAAAGTGGGCTAGTAACTGATCTTCTGGCTCCTTTCCCAGTCCTGAAGATGGAGCCATCAGTGATGATTCAGAGGGGTTTAGATGCCCTGAATAGTAGAAGGGTCTCGACTCAGCCCTGTGTGCATTTTTGATATCTCTCTGTATCCCAAGCACCTGAAGGGGAAGAGTGTGATCCATCCATTCCTATCTCGGAGCCTCCCCATTGTCTTTGATGACTTTGTGGACATGGAGTTTGGCACAGGTGAGCAGGGGACTGGTCCTGTTAGGAGAGTAAGAGACTGGAGTTCATAAGCCATACCTCCGTCCCTTTTCTCTCAA
Organism: Castor canadensis; assembly: GCF_047511655.1. NCBI lineage: Eukaryota > Metazoa > Chordata > Mammalia > Rodentia > Castoridae > Castor > Castor canadensis. Next base: position 24,430,475 of record NC_133393.1, read on the forward strand.
AGAAAAAGTAACTTTCAACTGAAGTCAGAACTCGGGCTGGTTCTTAGGAACTGTGTTAGGGAAGTGGGTGTCGGGGTGATTGGAGACCACGTCTGTCAACACGATGTAAGCGCGGGAAGCGCTCCAGAGTCTCTTGGAACCCTGGCACTCCTCATGTACCCCAGGTGCGGTGAAGATCACCCCTGCACATGACCAGAATGACTATGAAGTTGGGCAGCGGCATGGGCTGGAGGCCATCAGCATCATGGACTCCCACGGGGCCCTTGTCAATGTGCCCCCACCTTTCCTGGTGAGGCTAACTGGCTGTAGAGGCACAGGTTAGGGACGCCGAGGGGGTACCTAGGCACTGCCTTGACGGGCCTCTCTTTCACCTAGGGCCTGCCCAGGTTTGAGGCCAGAAAGGCAGTGCTGGAGGCACTGAAGGAGCAGGGACTGTTCCGTGCCATCAAAGACAACCCCATGGTGGTGCCACTTTGCAAGTGAGGGCAGGGGCCAGGGAAGATGGGAAGGGGTGGCAGCTCCTTGGTTTGCTCATGGCCTGGCCCTTCCATCCCACCTGCAACCACAGCCGCTCCAAGGATGTGCTGGAACCTCTGCTGAAGCCACAGTGGTATGTGCGCTGTGGGGAGATGGCCCAGGCTGCCAGTGCTGCCGTGACCCGGGGTGACCTCCGCATACTTCCTGAGGCCCATCAACGGACATGGCATTCCTGGATGGACAATATCCGGTATGCCAGGTCTCTCAATAGGGGGAGGATGGCTAGGTGAGGGATGGAGGGGTACAGGCAGGGGCACCTCATGGCCTCCCTGGTTCCCCCTCTTCCAATGCACCAGGGACTGGTGCATTTCCCGGCAGCTGTGGTGGGGCCATCGCATTCCAGCCTACTTTATCACTGTCAATGACCCAGCAGTACCCCCTGGGGAGGTGAGGATGGGCCAGAGCTAAATGTGGGGTATGTAGGGGGTGAGGAGGGTTAAGGGTTTGTTGGGTCCTTGGTGGTGGCGGGGGGCAGGATCAGGGCAAGGCAGAGGCACCCCTGTGTATACTCATTTCATCTGTCCCAGGACCCTGATGAGCGGTACTGGGTGAGTGGACGCAGTGAGGCAGAGGCCCGAGAGAAGGCAGCTAAAGAGTTTGGAGTGTCCCCTGACAAGATCAGCCTCCAGCAAGGCAAGGCAGGGGCCTTGCAGGTTGGGGGACCCAGCCAGAGCTCCAGTCTTTACTCGCATTTCCTCTGACTTGACTTTTGGCCTTCTTCAGATGAGGATGTATTGGACACCTGGTTCTCTTCTGGCCTCTTCCCCTTCTCCATCTTTGGCTGGCCCAAACAGGTGTGTTCCTGAGACTAAGCTCAGTTAGGGAGGGGATCTTGAAAGAGGAGCTGCTCTCCTTTACACTTTGGTCTACCCCCAGTCAGAAGACCTCAGTGTGTTCTACCCGGGGACACTGCTGGAGACAGGACACGATATTCTCTTCTTCTGGGTGGCCCGGATGGTCATGCTTGGCCTGAAGCTCACCGGCAGGCTACCCTTCAGAGAGGTGTGAAGATGGCCAAGACCCTCCCACAGCCTCCACTCTCCTTACCGATTCTCCCATGTCATAGCTCAGCCTTCACATGGACAGGCCTGTGGCTAGCTGTGGATGGGCCTGGCCTGGGGTTGGTGGGACTGAAATCCAGCCTGGGCTTCGCTCAGCAATTCCTACATGGTGGCCCAGGCTTCCTCTTCCCAGAGGAGGAAGTGCCTTTAATTCACATAAACGCACTGCATAAGCTTGTGAGGACACTGTGGGCCTGAGGTGCAGAATGGGAAAACCCTGGTGGGGGACACTGGGACCAGGAGGGGATAGGGATCTCAGCTTCACTGGCCTTTTTACCACCTGCCCCGCAGGTCTACCTGCATGCCATTGTGCGTGATGCTCATGGCCGGAAGATGAGCAAGTCTCTAGGCAATGTCATCGACCCCCTGGATGTCATCCATGGAGTCTCCCTACAGGTAGGGCAGGTACTGAACTAGCTGGGAACAGCTGTTGGGCTATGGCCATGGCCACCTGACCACTCTCATTTCCACCTTCAGGGCCTCCATGACCAGTTACTGAACAGCAACCTGGATCTCAGTGAGGTGGAGAAGGCTAAAGAAGGGCAGGTATGGAGGGTAGAGCCTTGGAGTGGATCCCAGCAGAACGTGGACAGGGCTGACTGGGGATGCTGCTCTCTCTGCCTCCTCCTGTAGAAAGCTGACTTCCCAGCAGGGATTCCTGAGTGTGGTACCGATGCCCTCCGGTTTGGACTCTGTGCTTACACATCCCAGGGTATGGCCCCTCCAAGCTCCCTCTCAACTACCACCACTTTTTTTTTTTTTTTTATTTTTGCAGTGCTGATGTTTGAACTCAGGGCCTTCACCCTGAGCCACTCTACCAGCCCTTCTTTTGTGATGGGTTTTTTCAAGATAGGATCTCGAGAACTATTTGCCTGGGCTGGCTTTGACTGCAATCCTCCTAATCTCTGTCACTGGGGCCCTGCTTACCACCTCCTTTCTTAAGACTCACCCTCTCTTCTAGCCTGGGCCTGTGGTGGGCCCAGCTGGGAGGGATGACTGGTAGGACTCACACTCAGCCCTTTCCCAGGTCGGGACATCAACCTGGATGTGAACCGGATACTGGGTTACCGGCACTTCTGCAACAAGCTTTGGAATGCCACCAAGTTTGCCCTCCGTGGCTTTGGGAAGGATTTTGTGCCTTCACCATCCTCTGAGGTGAGGGCTTGGTAGGTGGTGAGGCTGACAGCATCCATATAGGCTGCATCCCTGTCTCTCAGGTATCAAGCACAGTCCATGTTGTGCCAAGATTGTAGCCATAGGGTCAGAAGCCCAGCTTCTGCCCAGGGGTCCTCCTGAAGTGGTTGGGGACTCTATCCCTTTTCCCCAAGACACTGAGCCACGCTCAGTTACTTTGGGTCCCATCAGGCTTCTGATGTGGGGTCTAGTTTCTTCTCCCCATCCTCTACTCCCCACATATGATGGCCTGCTGACTGATACACCCCTCCCCCAGCCTGGAGGCCATGAGAGTCTGGTGGACCGCTGGATCCGCAGCCGGCTGACCGAGGCTGTTAGGCTCAGCAATGAAGGTTTCCAGGCCTATGATTTCCCAGCTGTCACCACTGCCCAGTACAGCTTCTGGCTCTATGAGCTCTGTGATGTTTACTTGGTAAGAAACAGCTGAGTAGGGCAGGGCAGGGGGATTATGGAGCCTTGGCCCCAGCTTTGCCACAGGTTGGCTGTGAGACCTGAGCCAACCCGTTCTCTTACCAGTCCTCACAGGTGCATTGAGGGTTTGAACTAGACCTCTCTGCCCTGAACCCTGTACCTCCCCATCCCCTAGGAGTGCCTAAAACCTGTACTGAATGGAGTGGACCAGATAGCAGCTGAGAGTGCCCGTCAGACCCTCTATACCTGCCTGGACGTCGGCCTACGGCTGCTTTCACCCTTCATGCCCTTTGTGACAGAGGAGCTGTTCCAGAGGCTGCCCCGGCGGACACCACAAGCTCCTGCTAGCCTCTGTGTTACCCCCTACCCAGAGCCTGCAGAGGTATGGGGTGTAGTCTGGAGGGGGCTCTGGCCCACTCCTCGGCCTCCCTCACCCCCTCCTCTGCCCCCCAGTGCTCTTGGAAGGACCCTGAGGCAGAAGCTGCCCTTGAACTGGCACTAAGCATCACTCGAGCTGTGCGCTCCCTGCGTGCCGACTATAACCTGACCCGGATCCGGCCTGACTGTGAGCATCAGGCCCCATTGTCTACCCCATACCCGTGTCCCCTGAGCCCACTCTAGGACTCCAGTGTCTGGCTGTGGCTGCTTAGTGTCCTGTCTTCTTGGAGCTAGGCCTCACCTTCCTCCCTTCCTGGCAGGTTTTCTGGAAGTAGCTGATGAGGCCACAGGTGCCCAGGCATCGGCAGTATCCGGCTACGTGCAGACGCTGGCTAGTGCGGGTGTGGTGGCTGTCCTGGCCCTGGGGGCTTCTGCACCACAGGGCTGTGCTGTGGCCCTGGCCTCTGACCGCTGCTCCATCCACCTGCAGCTGCAGGGGCTAGTAGACCCAGCCCGGGAGCTTGGCAAGCTGCAGGCCAAACGAGGTGAGGTGCAGCGGCAGGCTCAGCGGCTGCAGGAACGCCGCACTGCCTCAGGCTACTCTGTCAAGGTGCCCCTAGAAGTCCAGGAGGCAGACGAAGCAAAGGTGTGTGTTTGGGTGGGCATTTCCCACACTGTTACCTCCCTCTGTCCTCAAACCCTGGATGCGGCCAGCCCTGGACAATCCATTGGGGGAACACTGAACCCAGGCCCCTTGAGCAGTAACCATACAGTCCCTTCCCTGTACACATGAGAACAGTTGAGGCAATGGCCTAGCCCAAGGTTGTGCAGCAGGTTCGAATCAGAGGCAGACCTAAAACTAGGCATCCTACCTCCTAGCCAGACCCCTGGTATAGCTCACAGAGCTGCCCAGAACATGGAAACCCACATGCCTGGGGCTGGGCTTGGGACCTTGTGTGGTCAGGGGCCCCAGGTCTAGTGCCTACTGCTTCTACAACGCACTGGGCTGACCCCAGAAAGCCAGGCTTGTCTTCTGGTGTGGAGCTCCCTGGACACCTGCTGTGTCCAGAGAGGAGCAGTGGTAAAACATGTGGACCAGAGAGAAACAGTAATGAGGCTGAGAGCTAGGAAGCACTGACTAACTGCAGCTTAGTTTACTCAATTCTCCCAGTGCCCTCTGCAAGTAGGTAGTGGTACTGTTTTCATTTTATAAGTAAAACTTACATGTCTTGCCAGGTAACTGTCCTCTTCAGCTCAGGTGAGGTGCTAGTCAGGGTGTGCTCAAGGCCTTTTTCCTTGGGGCACTGACCACTTGAGAAGAGGGAAGACCTAAGAGGCAGGGTCAAGGTGGAAGAGAGAGAAGGGAGTGCTGGGGGTGGGGCAGTAAGGGACTAAAGAGGAGGTAGCCATGTACACAGCCCCTGAACTCTTCCCCTGTGGTCCTCACCCATCTTACTGACTTGGACCCCTCTGCCATCATTGTGTTTGGGTCTCTTCCTTGGGTCTGGATCCTCACCACACTGCCCCCTCTCATTCTTTGCCCTCCAGCTGCAACAGACAGAGGCAGAGCTCAGGAAGGTGGATGAGGCTATTGCCCTATTCCAGAAGATGCTGTGACATACCCAACTCCAACCCTCACAACCCCAGTGGTCCACCATGGGGATGGCAGCAATAAAATATTTTGCCACAAACTCATCTCTTGTCTGTGCATGTGATGGGTGCCAGAGTGGTACAAAGGGCTGGTTCCTGAATCCTCAGAGGCTACTGCTGTGCGCAACAGGAGGGCTACACGCTGGGAGCCAGGCACTGGGTGCTGGTGGTCAGAGGGATGTGGCTGTCTGGTTCCGTCCCTGGCACCATGCCAGGCCTGAGTCACTCTGTTCTGCTGCTTACTCCCTCCTCCCCAGCTCTTCTCACCTCCACACTGCACTGCGGCCCTGGAGGCCTGCCCTGGTACCGCCCTTGTACCTGCTGTTGCTTGTGGACCTGGGCAGGAGTGAGTAGAGGTCCAGGGGTTGCTATCCTGTCCACCCCCCTGCCCTTGCTGAGGCCTCCCTCCCTCTCCACTGAGGTCAGGGTAATTATAACTCTGACCTAAGTGCCCTGTGACGCCACGCCTGGGCCAGCCCTGCCCAGGAAACCCAGCAACCAGGTAGGGGAGAGGCCGAGGAGAGACATTTCCTGTGCCTGAGGGTGGCCTTTGGCTAAAATGGGGGCCTGGGGGAAGAGACTTGTACCCCTCTTCTGGCAGGCCTGTGTTCTTATTGGCCTGATAAGGCCTTCAGGCTGTCTGGATGACTGGGGGACGGGGCGGGGGAATGAGGCTGGAGTAAGAGATGTCTGAGGCAAAGCAGAAGGAGGTGGCCAATGCAGGTGCCCTGGAGACAAACAGACTCAGACATGCCCTGAAATCCGTGGCTGCTTTCTCCACCCTTGAGAGCCTTCTGTCCCCCAGGTTCATATCTCAACCATGCTCTCTGCGGAGGTGCCCCTGCCCCACCTGGGCTCCTCAGCACTGCTTCTGCTGCAGCTACTGCTGCCCCCTATAGCTGCCTTCTTTCCCAACATCTGGAGCCTACTGGCTGCCCCTGGGTCCATCACCCACCAGGACTTGACAGAAGAGGCAGCACTCAACGTAACCCTGCAGCTCTTCCTGGAGCAGCCACCCCCAGGCCGGCCACCCCTTCGTCTAGAGGACTTCCTGGTGAGTATCCCTGACTCCTCTCACATCCCTGCCTCAGGACTTCTATGCCTGAGAAAGGGGCACCTACCTCCCCACCCACTCACCTCCCCAACCCACCTTCCTGAGGCAACAATGCTTAGTAGTCCTAGTCCTGAAATCAGGAGTACCCCCTCCTTAGAAAGATCCAGACCTGTCCTTCCCTTGGGGGTCCCAGTACTCTCAAGTCTATCTGTACCTAGTCTCAGGTGCCAGTTGCTGAAGTAATGTGGGCAATGATCCAATAATGCCAAAGGGCGGCCCTGGAGCCCCTGTCCCCCACCATTCTTGCCAGGGCCGAACCCTCCTTGCTGACGACCTCTTCGCTGCCTACTTTGGACCTGGGTTTCCTTCCCGGCGGTTCCGAGCAGCATTAGGTGAGGTATCTCGTGCCAATGCAGCCCAGGACTTCCTGCCAACCTCCAGAAATGACCCTGACCTGCACTTTGATGCTGAAAGACTGGTTCAGGGACGCACACGCCTGGTGGGGGCTCTGCGGGAGACCTTGGTGGCAGCTAGAGCACTTGACTACACTCTGGCCCGCCAGCGCCTTGGTGCTGCATTTCATGCCTTGCAGGTAAGAAGAGACTGGGGTTGATGGTAAAAAGGGTCTTTCCTGACATTTTTATGTTGTTATTTTTTTGGGGGGGTGGTTGGCAGCACTGGGGTTTGAATTTAGGGCCTCACACTTACTAGGTAGGCACTCTACCACTTGAGCCAAGCCCCCAGGCCTCGTCTAATCTTACGGTGCCTTCTTAATCCTGCCATGCTCCCCCCCCCCCCCGACCCCATACACACTCTCTCTAATTCCCCACCTCCAAACTGACAGTTCTTCCTGTGGGAGCAGCCAGGAGGCAACTGTGGCTGCAGACAAGAGAACAGGGAGAGAAAGGCACTGAGGTGGGAGAGGTAGGGAGTTTGAGTCATCTACCTGCAGGGCCTTGGAGGTCAGTGCTTTCACTGACCTGAGCCTTTGGCTTAGACTCCAAAATGGAAGGATGCTGGGTCGTTTCCCACATGGGCAAAGCTCTGTTTTGGGTAATGGAGAGACAACAGTGGAGGAGATTTGGAGTGTCTGACAGGAACAGTGGGGTAGAAGATGATTTTCTGAGTAGGAATTCAAAGGAGTGGCATGTTAGGGCTGAAGACTAGTGTCTTATTTCCCTTTCCTTTTTTTTTTTTGGTGGTACGGGGATTTGAACTCAGGGCCCTGTACTTTAGCAAGAGACAGGCACTTTACCACCTGAGTCACATTCCCAGTCCTTTTTCTTTTCTCTCTGGGGACTAGGATTTCTACAGTCATAGCAACTGGGTGGAACTGGGAAAGCAGCAGCCACACCCACACCTCCTTTGGCCAAGGCAAGAGCTCTGGAACCTGGCACAAGGTATGACCACGACTCTGTGGTAAGTTGAGAGCCCAGGGAGCCACCTCTTCAGTCTACCCGCCATCGTGTCACTTCCTGAGGTCACATAGTATATGATAATCGTTTCATCTCTACAAGCACTGGGTGGTCCCCTAGTCCAGTGAAAGGCCAGTGCAGTTAAGTGGTCTCTCCAGGGTCACATAGGAGAGAACAAACAGGACCAGGTCTCCAGATCTTTCATGTGGCCATTCCCCCACCCCCACTGGCTCCTATAGCTTTCTCTCACAGTCCCCTCATCTTCCCAGCTAGCCTACAGTCTGGAAGCTCCTTCCTGTCCATTACAATCTCACTTCCTGTCTGCAGCTCACAGAGGGCAAAGTCTTCAATACTGTCATACTTCCCTGGTTTTCTATTTTTTTTTCTGTTTTTTAAGACAGTGTCTGGCTATGTAGCCCAGTCTAGCCTTAAACTCAAGATCTTCCTGCCTCTGCCTGCCAATTATAGGGATTACAGGCATGAACTACCATGCCAGGCTGTTCCTGTGTTTTCTACAACAGCCCCAACTATCAAACACCCAGTCCCACTGCTAGCCCCAAAACCCAGGTTTTAGTTCAGAGACCCTGGCCAGGTGGCCTGTGAGCTTTCCTTGTTCCAGGTGGGAGGAAAGACTGAAGTAGTTGGTAACAGGATAAAATCCAGGGGTGGCCAAGGCTTTGGTTCTAGCCTTCTCCTCTTTTCCCAGTGGACAATCCTACTTGCTCCGATTGTTCGGAGTTAAGCTGCCCTGGAAATTTGCTGGACTTCATGCTCCTTACCTCTGGCTACTTTGGAATTCATCCCCCCAAACCTCCAGGTACCAGACAGGAAAGCTCCCTAGAAGTAAGAAAGTTACTTCCTTTGATCACTTTCTCACGATCTCAGAGTCTATAGGCCCTTGTCCCACCTGCCATGGTATTACTACTCCCTAGAGGGAGAGGATGTTGGGAAGACAGTGTGTAGATGAAGGCCAACTGAGGAGGCCATGCTTGTTGGGTGGGGAACAGCTCTTGTTCTGCTCACAGGATTTCTCCATTGCCTGTGGGAAGCTTTGGGGGGATCCAGGGATCCACCCTGAGCTGTGGAAACTGACCCACTCCCCCACCCCCAGATTTACTCCAGATTTTCTTCCACAAGGTATCATCATTTCCTGTCAATCCCTTGCTAAGGGGCGAGAGGGTCATGCCAGTTCAGAAAGGGCCCCATTTTCTTCAGAGGCAGTGGGGTTTTGACCCCCACCCTCTAGATTTATTTTCCCAACCCAGGGAAATGTAGCCATGGGGGCCATTTTGACTGGAGCAGCTCCCAGCCACCCCGAGGTGGCATCAACAAGGATAGCACATCCCCAAGCTTCTCTCCACACCACATGCTGCACCTCCAGGCAGCAAAACTGGCACTTCTGGCCTCTATCCAGGCCTTTAGCCTCCTGAGAAGCCGACTAGGAGACAGGGGCTTTTCCAGGTGAGTGACTTCTTATGGGCTCCCCGATTGGTTGGTGCTCCCAAGGGAACTGAGAACCAAGAGCTGAGAACAAATGTGCAGACCCTTTACTGTGTCTCTGGCCTGCTCCCCAGGCTGCTGGACATCACCCCAGCCTCGAGCCTGAGCTTCGTCCTGGACACCACAGGCAGTATGGGAGAGGAGATAAATGCTGCCAAAATCCAGGCTCGCCACATTGCGGAGCAGCGGCGGGGGAGCCCAATGGAACCTGTCCACTATGTTCTGGTGCCTTTCCATGATCCAGGTAGCTGTGGTCTGGCCAGGACAGTGGAGGGAAGGAAAGTCCAGGACAAGGGGTAAAGGCCTGAGGTGAGGAAGTGGGCCTCATCACTCCACTTCCTTAACAAAATGGCAATTCTTCCTGTGGTCTTGAGTGACCTGGGTACCTGTGTGCAAACACTCTACTGTGTATAAAGTAGAAATAGTTTCCATAAGTCTAATGCATGAGCCATGCTCTGGCACATGCTGTCTGTTTTCTCAGACTTCCATGCTAACAAGCCATATTCAACTCTCCATTTCCTATAGGCAGGGATTGGGATGAAGATGTGGTGTTGGTAGGTCTGTTGCTCTGGGAAGTGTCTGAGATAACTAGTTGTACTCCTTTCCCACTGAACTGAAGTCAGCTTATCTGGCCTAGATCCACCAGTGTCCTTGAGCTGGCCAAGGCAAACCTTTCTTTGCATCAATTTTATAATTTATAAAATGGATCAGTACTGGTCTTATCCTCCCAACTCCCAAGATTGAAATGATCAAATAAAATGCCCCCCTGGACTAAGAATTCCCAAAGGGAAGGTTTGTGTCTGATTTGTCTTATAAATCTTATGTGATTGGGCATAATGGTACATGCCTGCTATTTTAGCACATGTGAGTTTGAGGAAGATGGATCTAGAGTTCAAGGCCAGCCTGCGTTACATAGTGAGGCTTTCTCTCAAAAAAAGAAAAAAAATCTTATAGGGTCTTATTACATATTTTATGAAGGTATTTATAAATAAATAAGACTTTTAGCACTGTGTCTAGGCACTATTCTAAGATTTACAAATCTACTCATTTAGTCCTCCTAATAAGCCTCTTAAGGTGAGCACTATTATTTTCTCTAGCTTTCCCTCTCCCTCCTCCCTGCACTGGGGTTTGAACTCATGGCCTCATGCTTGCTAGGCAGGTGCTCTACCAATTGAACCACTCCACCAGCTGGTTTTTTTGAGAAAGTGTCTCACTAACCATCTGCCAGAGCTGGCTTCAAAACACGATCCTCCTGATGTCTGCCTCCTGAGTAGCTAGAATTACAAGTGTGTTGGCTTCCAGTTGTTTTTTTTTATATAGGTACATGTATCTGATAAAGGATCACTCAGGACCACAGGAAGTGAGGCCCACTTTACCACCAGGGCCATCAACCCTGCCTGATGTATGTAAGGAGTCATATAAATAAAAAGAAACATGTTTTTCATAGTTGGGAACAGGAACCAGGGTCTCATGCATGCTAGGCAGAGAATATTGTTATTTAAATACTTGTCCACCCCAGGAGTACAGGGAGCCTCCTGACTGGGGTAGGAATAAAGAGCACTCACCTCATCTCATCTCATCTCACCTCACCTCACCTCACCTCACCTTATCTCATCTCATCATCTCTTCTCATCTCATCTCATCTCGTCTCATCTCATACAAATCTCCTTTCTTCCTGCCCAGGGTTTGGACCTGTCTTTACAACCAGTGATTCAGACAGTTTTTGGCAGCAGCTCAATGAGATCCATGCCTTGGGAGGTGGAGATGAGCCTGAGATGTGCCTTTCTGCTGTGGAGGTCTGACCCTTCACTTTCCCTCTTACCCTGACCTTTCCAGGCAGGCCCTGCCACCAGGGGGAGATAGAATTGGACACCCGCCCACCTTCCACTCCACCCCAATCCCTTTAGATCCTAGTTCAACTAATTTCACACCACCTTCTACTCTGCCCTCCTTGGTTCTACCCACTCCCCTGCTGCTACCTTTTTTTTTTTGTGGTACTGGAGCTTGAAGCCAGGGCCTATGCATTGAGCCACTCCACCAGTCCCATTTTTTGTGTGTGTGAAAGTTTTTTTCAAGATAGGGTCTCCTATCACAGCTTTGAACTGTGATCCTTCTGATCTTTGCCTCTGGAGTAGCTAGGAAAACAGGTGTGAGCCACCATCGCCAGGGTGCTGCTACCATTTTTAACCCCGTCCCTTTCCTTCCCTGCCAGCTAGCCCTGCTGCATACACCTCCACTCTCAGACATCTTTGTCTTCACTGATGCCTCCCCCAAGGACGCCTTTCTCACAAACCAGGTGGAATCCCTAACTCAGGAGCGGCGCTGCAGGGTGAGCACAGCTGGTGGGAGACCCAGCATTAGCCACCTGGGGCTGGGAAAGACAGCAGTGTCATAACAATGGTCACACCACACTATAGTGCTCAAATCAGCCGTACGTTTAACAACAGTCAAGAATGGGAGGCCCTTTGCTTAATGATGCTAAATTCGTATCTGAATCTGCCCCATATACCATTTGAAGAACTAGAAAACTAGTTGCCACAATGCCACCATGAAACACTGTAATAGTTATAAGGGGATGGTCAACTACTAACTGAGGCAAGAGGCTTGGGTCACTGGGAGACCCCACCATAGCAGTCAGAGGGTGGACAGAGAGACCTTATCACCAGTCATTAACTCTGAAGAAAGCCTGAGCAGAAAGGATCCTCATTTATAGTAGCAGATAGCACTTGGAAGCACTGGACTATCCTCTGGCTCCAGGTGACATTCTTGGTGACTGAAGACCCATCAAGGGTTCAGGGCCGAGTTCGGCGTGAGGTGTTATCTCCTCTACGTTTTGAACCATATGAAGCAGTGGCCCTGGCATCAGGAGGAGAGGTGATCTTCACTAAAGACCAGCACATTCGGGACGTGGCAGCCATTGTTGGGGAGAGCATGGCTGCTCTGGTGAGTAAGTGGAGGCCAGGGGGCTGGTGCCCTCAACTCAGAGCTAAGTGATGTGACGCTGCATGTCTCTTCTCAAAGAAGAAAAGGTTGCTGTGTTACCGTTTGGACAGAAGGAAAAGGAAGTTCCTTTTCCTCTGAGAGCCAGACTACCCACCTTCCCCGTCACCCTTTCAAATCAATAAACTTTTCTTCCACTTTAGCTTCCACTGTTCTGCCCTCAGAGATATGACAGGAAATCCTGTCATCTTTTAAGGGAAAACAAGAAGTGATTTTCCCATTCTTGACAAGCACCAGTGGCTCACACCAGTAATCCTAGCTACTTGGGAGGATGAGATCAAGAGGATTGTGGTTTGACAATCCCAGTAAATAGTTTGAGAGATTCCATCTCCAAAATAACCAGAGCAAAATGAACTGGAGGAATGGCTCAAGTGGTAGAGTGCCTGCTTTGTAAGCATGAAGCCCTGAGTTCAAATCCCAGTTCCACCAAAGAAAAGAAAAAGATTGTCCCATTCTGAATCCTTTACCCCTACTTTTGTCATTGATCATAGTAACTTCATTCCTGGTCCTGTGCTCCCACCTCATTCCAAGCCTTACCTTCTCCCTTGTTTTTTTGGTCCTGCCCATCCTCCAAGGTGACTCTACCCCTGGACCCTCCTGTTTTTGTGCCTGGGAAGCCGCTTGTGTTCAGTGTAGACAGGCTGCTCCAAAAGGTCACAGTCCGGATGCATGGGGAGATCAGCAGCTTCTGGATCAAGAACCCTGCAGGTACCTCCATATGTGGCTCAGGCAGAGACAAATGCAGACTGGTGAATGGAGAATAAGGGAGGATGTGCACAGTGACAGGAATTGTCTCACATGACAATCTCTTGTCCTCATTCCAGGGATCTCCCAGGGCCAGGAGGAAGGCATGGGTCCTCTAGGTCATACTCGCCGCTTTGGGCAGTTCTGGATGGTGACCATGACTGACCCCCCACAGACAGGGACTTGGGAGATCCAGGTCACAGCTAAGGGCAGTCCCCGGGTGCGAGTACAAGGTAAGGAAGATGTTCCTGGGAAGGAGAAGGAGAGACTCATACCTCAGAGAGCGATATTAGTGACAGTCCTCTCAAGAAGGTCTCTGATTGCCTTTGCCCTCCTCAGCCCAGACTTCCCTGGACTTCCTCTTCCACTTTGGGGTTCCCATGGAGGATGGACCCCACCCTGGCCTCTACCCCATGACTCAGCCAGTTGCAGGTACATCTATTCCCTGGCCACCCCTCCCCCAGCTCATTATATGTATGCATGTCTAAATGTGTGTATGTATGTCTATGCATGTATCTTCTTTATTGAGTAAAGAGTACTAAGCATATAGTTACACAGCTTGATGGATTTCATGTAATACACCTAATTCAAGACAAGGTCAAGCATTCTTCTTTCCCTGTCTCTGAATGGCTCTCACACAGACCACTGCTCTCCTCCTCCCTTTCCCTCCACTGTCTCAGGTCTCCAGACTCAGCTGCTGGTAGAAGTGACAGGGCTGAACTCCAGAAGTAACTTTGGGGATAGCCAGCCACATTTTTCCCACATTGTCCTTCGAATGGTCCCAGGGGGCACTGAGCTGGGCCGGGTGCCCTTGGAGCCTGTGGGATCCCCACAGCGAGGTGTCTTCACAGCCTCACTGCCACCCACACTGCTGTCCACATCCCTTCCCTTCTCCCTGGAGCTGATGGGCCAGGATGGAGAGGGACAGAGCCTGCACAGGGCTGCTCCCCAGCCTTGTACTGTGGCCCCTGTGCTTCTGGAGGTGAGACACAAAGGGAAGGTGCAGGCTAAAGCTGGAGAGATCTGGAAAGACACCACTCCTAACTAGTCCTCCCTCATAGCTCAGTGGCCCTCCAGGTCTCTTGGCCCCCGGTAGCAAGGCCCCACTCAGCCTCCACATCACCAGCTTCTGGGGCCCTCAGGATCTCGATCTTAGGACATCTGTCAACCCCAGCTTCTCCCTCACCTCCAACATCTCCAGGTGAGGTTTCTTAATCCTGCTTGGCTCTGGCCTAGCCAGTCGGTTCTGGGGGGTGTGGGTACCCTGGCTTCATCTCAGGCACCACCCCTGGCCCCTTCCCCTTGGCCCTCAGAGTCCTCCGCTTGGGTCCCAGTACCTGGCTCCACCTCTTGGCTCTCTGCTACTGGTTGGCATCCACTCTCTAGGGTTCACCTGGGACTGAATGAATCGGCCTGGGGGCACCTGTGGCTGGAGATCCCAGACTCAGCAGCCCCTGACTCTGTGGTGATGGTGACTGTGATTGCGGTGGGTCGAGGAGCCAGCCCAATGCCCCCAACCCATGCCTTCCTCCGGCTCTTGGTGCTGGCCCCGGAGAGGCAGGTGAGGCACTCCCACCTTTCCCTTCAGGAGATGAGGGCAAGGGGAGGGCAGTGTAGGCTTCATTTGGCACAGCTGTAGCCCACACTGACCTTCTCCCTCTTCCCACCAGGATCAGCTCCCTGCCCCTGCTTACTCGTCTGGTCCTGTCTTCATTTCGCCTACCCCTGCCCCAGCCTTTCCTCCCTCCACTTTGGTGACTCAGGGCAGGGCTGGGGGAGGAATGGCGGGCAACTTCTGGTGGGGCACAGTTGGAGGGGTGCTGTTTCTGCTAAGCTTGTCCTCCTGGTAACAGAACAGCCCTTCTAGGGGACAAGTCTCCAGCACTATTTTCAAATTGTCCCATGGGTGAGAAAGTCACATGGGCTTCAGGGGCCTTACCTTTCCCAGCTGGAATAGAGGATTTTCTTTCTCATGAACTTATCTCTTCTTTCTTAAAAACAGAGAGACTGGTAGAACAATGGATTTCCTTCTAACCCTTATGGGAGAATAGAGGCATGGCTCAAGTGGCCGAACTCTTGCCTAGTAAGCAGGAAGCCCTAAGTTCAAACCCCAGTACCACCAAAAAACAAACAAAACCCTAACCCTTATGGGAACTAAACCAAAGACTTTTTTTTTTGAAGAGTTGCTTTCTGTTTCTCTTTATTTCACTAAGTCATGCTCTTCCAGGCTCAGGTAGAGGGGAAGATGTATGGGGAAGAGACTAGGATTGGCAGGGGGTAGCAAAGTACCAGGAAATTTACTTTTTACTTATTCATTTTTTGTGGTACTGGGATTTGTACTCAGGGCTTCAAGCTTGCTAGCCAGGCATTCTACCACTTGAGGCACACCCTTAAGCCAGGAAGTGTTCCTTACAGAGTTCTTTTTATTTTAAAATTTGGAGCTGCTTCTACTTTATTTTTGCATTTAAAGCTAAAGGATGGTTTCAATGAACATGTATTCTCCCCAGAGGGATTTTGAAGAAAAATCATTTTTGTACATGGTGTAGGGGAGAGCGAGGGCATGAAACATCGAGATGAAATGGATGTTTTCAGGAGCAGGGGATACACTTTACACCCAGATGTCTGAATTTCATTGATCCATTGTCTGAAGCCATAGGCTGTTGAGTTAAAATGCAGAATAAGGATGGAAGGACCTGACTCAGCCTCCTCCTACACCAGACTGAGGGGCGTGAGAGGAGGGTTCACACTCGGGTGGGGCCTCCAGCCCTGGGGGAAGCCTGGCTGAACCACCTCCTCCTTAGGCTGGTTGACTTCCTTCTGCTGCCTTGACAACTCCTGGAGAAGAGGAGAGAAACAGACTGGGCATCTGTACACCCCCATCCCATGGGGCCAGGGCTTCCTCACCCCCTGCAGTTTACCTTTTGGCACAGGTTCTGTTTCCATGGCTTTTCCTTCTGGACCTGAATGGCACGAGAATGAGTTTTGTTTAATGGATGTGGGGAGAACTGGGGGGAACTTGCTGTTTTCTAGTAAACCAGTGCTAACCCCAACAACTCCCCTCTCTTGTCTCACTTCCCAAGTCTAAACTAAAAACAATAAACTCACCTTCTTCTGAATCAGATTCTGCAGACAGATGTTCACCTTTTGAATCTGGGTTAACTGGGGGCCACCAGGCTCTGGGTGTAAATCTGTCAGAAAATTCTAAAGGAGGAGTTGGGGACTGACATCACCATGAAAACTTGAAGTTCATCTGGCACTCTTCTGTAGCCACCGCCATTTGTCTCCTCATCTGGATCCCCTTATCCTAGTACCCTTCCAGGCATGTAGAAAAATCCAATACTCTCCACCTCCATATTTTTAACATTGCAGTTCCCTTCAAATAGCACAATCCCCCCCTTTCCCTGTTCTTTATGGGTCCTTCCTATCCATCCCTGCCCTATTGGAATAACCCAGGCCATTCCCTCACGCTCCATGGAATGATCCAAATCATCCAAATCCTGTCCCTCTGAATGGAATGCAGACCAGCCTCTCCCAGCCTGAACAAAGAACACTAACCTAACACTTGGTGGCATCCTGTCATTCCATTGCTGCCTCCGATTCATGATCCCTGCTCATTAACTCTCTGCTTTCCAGAGTGGTCTTGGGCCATGTCCACACTCCCTGAACCCGCCTCCTACCCCATCCACATGGAGGGGCAGCCCCATACCTCACCAAGGGCCCCCAGATGTAGCTGCTGTCGCTGTGCCTCCCTCAGATGGTCTTCAAACCAGGCCTGGCCATGGTCCAGCAGCTCCAGCCCCTGCCACAGGGCATCCTGTTCTCTCTCCAGAGCCTGCATTCTCTGCAGCTGGGTTAGACAAAAAGCAGAGGCTGACTCTCAGGCCCCAGTACGGCTCCCAGCCATTGTCCTTTCTCTTAAAGTGTTCACTGTGTGGTCACTTAAGTTTGTGCCTACACTGGCCACTGAGGACCTGAAGAAGAAGGGGGAAAGACTTGCGGGTTCTCAAAGTTGAGTGGAAATATAAAGGGCAAGTGTGGGGAAAGCGGCTTCCCCTGAGACCTCCGGTTGGGCTAATACTCACCCAAAGGAAGAAGCTCTGGGCCCCTGAGTCTTGGCGGCTTGTCCCCAGTGGCAGCAGCAGAACTGTGTAAGGAGCCTGCACCAGGGGTGGGCCACTGGGACCCCGGCTCCCCATGGCTCTGAGATGGGAAGAGTGGAGCCACTCCCACTGGTGCTGCCAGGACTGATCCCTCCCACTTCACCCTTGCCTTATACCCACCCTGCCTTGTCATTCAGCCCTTCTGGCCTGTTCCCACAGCAAGTCTGAGGCTGGGATGTTCCTAATTAAGGGGAAAGTTCATTTCCTTTAAGCCCCCTGCCTCATTTTTTCTTTTTTTGATGGTACTGAGGTTTGAAATCAAGGTCTCACACTTGGTAGCAGGTGCTCTACCATTTAAGCCACACCCCCAGCCTTTTTTGCTGTAGTTATTTTTCAGGTAGGGTCTCATGTTTTTATCCAGACCAGCCTGGACTGCAACCTTCCTGTTTATGCCTCCCACATAGCTTGGATTACAGTACATACCACCACACCCAGCTATTGATTGAGATTGGGTCTTGCTAACTTTTGCCCAGGCTGACCTTGAAACGTGATTCTCCCAATCTCTGTCTCCAGAATAGCTGGGATTATAGATGTGAGCCATGGCATCCAGCCTCTAATCTGTTTTCAGTAGGTTTTTTTTTTTTTTTTTGGAGGGGTGATGCGGATTTTTTTGGTGTTTTGGGATAGGATCTCATGTAGCCCATGCTGGCCTCAAACTCATTATGTAGGCCAGGCTGGCTTTGAACTCAAGATCCTCTCGCCTCAGCCTCCTGAGTGCTAGGACTCCAGGCATGGCCTCCACACCAGGCTCTCTAATCCATTTTTGTAGGGCTTCTCTGAAGTGACTTGTTCTCAAATCCCTTGGGATAGAATCTGAGGGTCTCCCTTCAGTAGTGTCACTGTAGTTTTACTGAGGTGGAGCAGATTCCTCTGAACTGCTTAGTGTTTCAGCTCTTTCCTATTTACTTGTTCTGTTTTAGATAGTCTCAGGAAACAATAACTTTATCCAAAATAAACTTTATTCCTAATATGAAACAAAATTTCTGGGCAAACTAAGATGTCTGGTCTGAAGGAGATAAGGAAACAAAAAGAGCATGGAAGTCCTTGGAGTCTCAGGTAGTTGGGAAGGGCAGAAGACAGACTCAGAGGATGGTGGTAGCAGCAGGCAGCACTTCCTGACTCATGAAAATGTCCAAGTCCAGGCTGGGATCTTCCAAATCCAGTTTCAGAAACTTATCCACTAATGTCTGGCAACTGAAGAAGAGAAAGGCAAGATTTATGGGAAAATGGATAACAGACCCTGAGCAGAGGAGAGAGTCTGTCACAGGAAACTCATGACCTTGAAGATTTAGGGATTCCAAAAAGAAGTAGTGGGTCTTTGAAGGGTACAGTGCTGGAGGGAGGCTGGCTGAGGCCCTGCAAAGGGAAGAAGAGCTGCAGGAGAAGATGCTGTCAAGAGAAGACATGGGGCCACACACTCACTTTTCCATTTGTTTCTCTTTTAGCAACTCCTTGACTGGCTGGATAGGTTTTCCACTGCGGATCAAATCAGATACCTAGGAATAATATGGAAGTTGTAGGGAGTATGGTGAGTCAGGGAAAGAGAAGAGAAAACCAGGGTCAGAAATACTGTAAGCCCAGAAGCCCAAGTCTCCAAGAGGAACAGGGACAAAGGAAGGGAGCCCTGAGATGGAGGAGGTTGAACACGGGATCTTATCACCTCTTTGCCACGAGCAATGAGTTTGTCAGGGAGCCCAGCCTGAGCAGCTGTGTGGGAGGCATGGCTGGCACTGGCAACACCTTCGCAAACCTGATAGAAGAAGACAAGGTCGTTTCCATCCTCACAGGTCTCCATGGTCTTAAAAGAGAAAAGAGGGCAGTGTGTCATCAAACACCCTGCTTCCTACCCTGAAACCTTTAGTCAATCCCTATGGGAACAAAGAAGAGGGAAGAGACATGATTTCTGTGCTTAGAGAGCCCCTGCTCTGATAGAGGAGCCAATCCTCACCTCTGGATGCTCAACCTAGGGTCCCTATGAGCTAGATTGGTTTCCTCACCAAATAGTGCACCAGGGGCCCTTGTGGCAGCAGCTGTAGCTGAACAAGGCTCAGGAAATTGGTGGCTACAAAGATGTGAGGGCACATGGGTCCAAGTGCCAGCCAGTGTCGGAGCACAGCAGCCAGAAGTGCAAGACCATCCACCTGCATAGAGGGTAGGAGTGAGGGTGTAGAGCCATGGGTGCCCACCTGCCCCTCTGCACCTGCTCTGGGCTTCCCCTACCTCATATTCTCTATTTTCTGCCTACACATCCCTGTCCCTTCTCAGAGCCCAGCCTCACCCTCATGCTCCTTTGTCCTCCTCCATTTCTCCCTCCTTAGTTCCTCATTAATTTTTCTCCTCACCGTGTTGGTTCCCTTTCCAAATTCATCAATAAGGACCAGAGACTGCTCAGTGGCATTATTCACTGCTTTCGCCACCTGCTGGGCATGAGGTGGACAAAGAGTTTCATTAGCATTTAAGGCCTATTATAGCATGGCCCCCAGTCTGTCCGAGAGTAAAGTTTTTATGTGCCCACCCTACTGCATTGCAAGTTCTTAAATGGTGAGGCACATGTTTTGTTCATCTCTTTTCATTGCCAAAAATGCTTGTGGTATCAATTCTTCCAGTCTCTGACCTGGGTGTTCACTGCCCCAATTCAGAGGGCATGCAACAGAGGGAGTGCTTTCCTATTCCAAGCATTTTCAGGGGTAGAGTGCTTTCCCATTCTCCCCTCCCCTGATTCTACCTCCCTTTGCTCCCTTTGACCTGGTTGAGGTCAATCATGAAAGTGGAGAGACCAAGAGAGACAGATTCGCAGCTATGAATTCGGGTGAAGATGGCATCTACTGTCCCAATTTCAGCTTCTTCTGCTGGCACGAAACTGCCCACCAGGGCCATGAAGGTGATCAAGCCAACCTGAATAAGGGAGGAGACAGGATCTGGGATCTGGTGGTATGGGCTGAAGTAAAAGTGAGGTTTAAGAATGAATAACAGATAAAAGAGAGATGGACACAGTGCAACTGAAGAACAAAGGTATAGAACATACTGTCTCTTCCCCATACGCCCACCCCACCACTGACTCCAGGGTTCCTGACTTTAGAGTCAGTAAAGAGGAACGGGGTATGGGCAGACACACTTGGGAATGGCATGTATCTATTCAGAGGTGGGTCAAGGGAATTTGGGCCATGGAAAGGTCTATGAGAACATGGTTCTCCCTCAGAGAATGAGAACATACAAAATGGAAGAGCAGAGAACTTCGGTTGGTTGGCAGGTGGCAGGTAAAGAAGATCCCAGAGGCCCAGGTTCTGGGGCTTTTCCTCACCTGTTTGAGGTATATGCTTTTCCCTGAGGAGTTGGGTCCAGTAATGACTTTGATCCTCCCTTTGTCCCCACTGCATTCTGTGGAGTTGGGCACGAAGGTTCGTGCACACAGTTCCATGAGAGGATGTCTGCACAGAGACACTTTGCATGGCCTGTGGATCCAGATGGATGAACCCTCCAGAAAGTAGGGCCTTGGGGCATCTTGTGTCTATATCTCCATCCCCTCTGTTCTTACCTGCCATTTTGGATTCGTACTCCATGGAGTTGAGGGGAGTAATGGGGCCTTGAGTAGCCATAGTCCCGGGCAGCACTGGCAAGAGCCAGCAGAACATCCAGGCGGGAGGCAAGGTCCAATACTGGGGTCAAGACAGCTGCCCGTGCCAGCACCTGGCACTGTAACTGGTGCATCAGCAGGGTCTCTTGGTCTGGGAGTGGGTGAGATAGGGAGCTGGGGGTCAGCTCCAGTGGAAAGTGAAGGACAGAGGTTCATAGAGAGACCTGGAAACAGGCATGCAGGTATGATCTGAGACTCCCAGTGATAGAGAAGATGTAGAGTCACAGTGAGATAAACAGCAGGAGGAGAAGGAGCCTATCAGAGCCTCACCAAGCTGCAAGCTTCCCTCCAGTTTCTAGCTCATCTCACCCCGAATCTCACAGTGCAGGTCCCCCAGCAATGCATCCAGCTCCTTGGTTCGAGCACTACGATAATGCAACTTCTCTTCTGAAAGAAACTGGGTACAAGGGTTTAAAACTGTAGGCTTTGCTTTGCTTGGTTCTTGTCTCCCCTCCCACCTTTCTCATTCTACCTCCAGCACCCTACCCTGACTTTTCTCCTCTGTCTCACAGCTGTCTCACATTTGTGACAGTCATACTGGGTAGTGATGATGGGGTAAGACCCTTTCTTCTGCTGCAGATTCATTTTCTTTAACAGCCCTCTAGAGGTTGAGAATCTTACCATGAAGTCCAGTCCCTCAATCTCGAAGTCACTGGCTTCTGTCATAAAAGGCAGGCGGGAAATAGAAAGAAGGAAGCCAATCTGGAAAGAGTAA
Source organism: Castor canadensis (assembly GCF_047511655.1). Classification (NCBI taxonomy): domain Eukaryota; kingdom Metazoa; phylum Chordata; class Mammalia; order Rodentia; family Castoridae; genus Castor; species Castor canadensis. Next base: position 24,451,928 of record NC_133393.1, read on the forward strand.
AAGAGAAAGAGCAGGGAGTGATCTATTAGGCACCTTCTCTTCCTTGAGGAAGCCCAGAGATCCCTGTATATATCCCCCATGCCTTCCTCCAGGGGCTAAAGTCACCAAAAGGTGTTCATGTTCTTCAGATTTCCCAAGTTTTCTTATCTACCAGTATGTCCTTCATAAGCCTAGTATCTCCTTGAAAAGAGGCCTGGAGGCTGTACCCACTATTCTGCCCTCACCAGAGGGATGTAGATGACACTGCATGAAGGAATACGAGAGTCCAGATTCTCCAGCTCCTTCCTAGCAACTTCAGTGAGGAAACTGGGAAGACCCATTAGTCTTCGTTTTTCTAAGAGGGTGGAAAACATGGATATCAAAAGTAAGGTTCCTGCTCTGGTTGCTGTGATGATCCCTGAGAATGGTACCCCATTGCTGGGCTCACAGGCCCATCCCCACACTCAACACTCACTCTCATCAATTTGAGGATCTATGTTGGGGAGGACTGTGAAGCGATTTTCAGAAAGACTGCCCTCAAAGTCCACCTGAGGAGACAGAAGAGAAGGCTGGTTTTTTATCACCCAGCACCCCCGCTCCTGTCTTCAGTTCTCCTTGGCCCTTGCAGTCCTACCCTAACTTGAATCTTCTAGACACTTCTGAACCCTTCAATTTCTGTCACCTCCTCTCATTGTCCCATTCTTTAGCGTCACCATCTCCTGTGCTTCTCCATCTTCCACACCATATTCCCCAGACCACAGTCCCTCTCCATTCTTCAACCCCATCTTTTCCTACCTCTCCAGGTGCCCTGTACCTTTCCTTCCACTCACCACTTTCCCAATGAGGCTGGCAATGTGGTGCAGGTCATCAGAGAACTCTTGAGCAATGTCCCGAAAAAGCTGGATGGACTGGGGTAGGGAGCGGCAGGCATCCCTCAAGCCTAGGGCACTGTACACAGTCTACAGGAGAAATGTACGAAGGAAGGCAACCTCCAACCCAATATATTGGAGATATATTGAGATCAGAGTTATCATTATGAGTTTCTGGGTTCTTTAATATACAGAGATAAATACAAGAACATATATGTATCTACATGGATTAATATACATACATGTATTTCTGGGCTGTTTCTGAAGTGAGGGCCTAAAAGAAGTGCTAGATACCTGAGTAGCATACCACATGGGTATGAACTCAGGGCCTCTCACTTACTAGGCAGGTGCTTTACTAACTGAGCCACTCTATCAGCCCAGCCCTCTTTTTTTTTTTGAAAATTATAGTAAAGTTTATTAGGAAAGAAATACACTTTCTTTTTTTTTTTTTTCTTTTATTATTCATATGTGCATACAAGGCTTGGTTTATTTCTCCCCCCTGCCCCCACCCCAAGAAATACACTTTCAATAGACTGAAAGTAGGTCATTTCTAGAGAGAGAACAAGAATGACCATAAAGTTGAAATTTAAAAATGAATTACAAATAGAATGAAATGAATGAGTGTAAGTATATAACCACACAGAAAGGAACTATTTTGGGTGACCAAAACATAGCAAACTAACTGTAAATCTCTAGGGTGGACAAAAAGAACTATCTTGGGAGAAATGACCCAAGCCTTGTATGCACATATGAATAATAAAATTAAAAAAAAAAAAAGAACTATCTTTCTTTTCCAAAAAAATCTTAAACAGATTTCCATAATCATAAAGTTAATAAGAGTGCTGGCATTGTTATTCTAAGACTGTTTTGGGTTTTTGTTTTGTTTTTGCAGTGCTAGGGATTAAACCCAGGCCTTATGCATGCTAGACAAGAGCCCTGCCACTGAGCTGTATCCCTAACCCTTTTAAGATTATTGTGGATATAGTGTGGGAAAACAAGCAAATGAATGATACTCTAATTTTATCATTCCTGGTGTTTCTGAGAACCAGAAATTTCGGTGTGGAAGAAAATAAATTTGTTTTTGAGACAGTGTCTTACTCTGTGGCCCAGGCTCGCCTCTATCTTCCTGCCATTTCTTTTTTTTTTTTTTTTTTCAGTACTGGGACTTGAACTCCATTGCTATATGTTGACTCTGAGTCCTAACTGAACAAAGTGTAAGAAAGACAATCATGACAGGGCTGGGGATGTAGTTCAGTGCTAGAATACTTATTTGTCCTGCACCAAGACCCTAGGTTCTATCCCCAGTACCACCAAAAAAAAAAAATTAAGAGATGATTAAATCAGATATTTGACAATATTAAAGAATTAGTTTTTGTAAAATAATGGTTTTTCTTTTGAGATGCTAGGGATCAAACCCAGGTTTTCAGATGTGCTAGGCAAGCACTTTACTACCGAGCTACACTCCAGCCCTGTTATTCTTTTTAAAATTTTTTTTCAGCAGGGTGCCAGTGGCTCACACCTATTATCCTGTCTATTTGGGAGGCTGAGATCGGGAGGATTGCAGTTCAAGGCCAGCCCAAGCAAATAGTTGGTGAAATTCCATCTCCAAAATTAACTACAGCAAAATGGGCTGGAGATGTGGCTGAAGTGGTAGAGTGCCTGCTTTGCAAGTGCAAAGCACTGAGTGCAAACCCCAGTTTGAACTTAGTTTTGGGGTCAGTATTTATGGAGGAAATGACATAATGGCTGGGATTTACTTCAAAATAATCCCAGAAGGGGAAATGGAAGGAAATATAGATGAAACAAGATGGGCATGAGTCAAAGTGTTGAAGTTGTACAATGGGGACAAGGGGGTTAATATTTCTTTCTCTAAATATTTTTAACATTTTCCACAATACAAAGTTGTTTTTTCTTTTTTTAACGTAGCAGGATAAAGTTGGACAGGGTGACCACAGTAAATAGGGTCTAGAGAATCTCAAGTTGGAGGCCAGCCTAGGCTACATAGAAAGACCCTGTCTCAAAACAAAAGGGAGGGAGAGCTTACCTTGTACAGAACCTGCCAGTCACTGACTTTGGTGTGGGACAACTTCATGCGTTTCAGAATCAGCTAAAGGCAGATAAGGAGACACTTTTCTCTCTACCACTGGGATGCCCCTCAAGAAGCCCAGTATCCAATATTGGCTCTCAACCTCCTTCTCCCACATCCCTGCCCCCACCCTGGGCTCACAGGCACATTCTTGATGTTGCTCATAAGCCGATGCAGCATCTGAGCCATGTCCAGATTCTGGGGCAGCAGAAAAAACTGAATGACATCCAGACGGGAATTGAGTTCCCCCAGGTCCTGAGTTGGACGTGTGAACCATAGCCTGGAAATAAGGGTTCAGGTAGGATTCAAAATTACATCTGTTCTCATAATTGTCTTCATCTCAATTTGCCAAAATATGTTTTAAAGTCCTTGGGGATTGTGGTAAAAGTACCCATGACATGCTATAGGAATGTACTGACAAGGGCAATGTCCCATTTATGCGGTGTGTTATCTGCTAAAAATTGTTGTCTGTATATAGTGATTTTGATGGATAAGACCATATGTCATTCCATGTGGATATGTGATGGAGCTTGTCAATATTTTAGGAGAGCAGTTGTTAAAAGTATTTGTGTGCCAACACTGTAGCTCTCTTTGTGGCTGCATAGTAGAGGGTGAGTCAGTATGAGTTTGCATAACTGTATTTAGCTGTGAAAGTATCTCTGGGTAATAGCCCAGACATTTGTCTTTTCAACTTCTTCCTGTAACACATAAAATCATCCCATGTGGAATGATGAGCATGAAATTCTAACAAAAGTCATCTCTTTAAGGAGAAAGGACTGGTGAGGGACATTTTAAAGAGTTTCAATTACTTAAACTGGCTAGTGAATATACAGGTTATTATTTTATTATTTATGACTTTTTATGTGTAAATATTTACTAATAAGTGAAAATAAACTGGCTGACAGAGTAGCTCAAGTGGTAGAGCACCTGCTTTGCAAGCGTGAGGCTGAGTTTAAATTCCCAAACTGCCCCTGCCCCGCCAAAAAAAAAGGTAAAATAAATTAGTATACCAAAATAAATGTCTCATCTATTTTTGTCTAATTCTGGGTGTTCTTCCTATAGCTATGAAGAATATGTGACTCCAGCATGGTACTGGCACAAAAACAGACATGAAGACCAGTGGAACAGAATAGAGGATCCAGATATGAAGCCACACAACTATGAGCAACTTATCTTTGACAAAGGAGCTAAAAATATACGATGGAGAAATAGCAGCCTCTTCAACAAAAACTGCTGGGAAAACTGGTTAGCAGTCTGCAAAAAACTGAAACTAGATCCATGTATATCACCCTATACCAAGATTAACTCAAAATGGATCAAGGATCTTAATATCAGACCCCAAACTCTTAAGTTGATACAAGAAAGAGTAGGAAATACTCTGGAGTTAGTAGGTATAGGTAAGAACTTTCTCAATGAAACCCCAGCAGCACAGCAACTAAGAGACAGCATAGATAAATGGGACCTCATAAAACTAAAAAGCTTCTGTTCATCAAAAGAAATGGTCTCTAAACTGAAGAGAACACCCACAGAGTGGGAGAAAATATTTGCCAATTATACATCAGACAAAGGACTGATAACCAGAATATACAGGGAACTTAAAAAACTAAATTCTCCCAAAACTAATGAACCAATAAAGAAATGGGCATGTGAACTAAACAGAACTTTCTCAAAAGAAGAAATTCAAATGGCCAGAAAACACATGAAAAAATGCTCACCATCTCTAGCAATAAAGGAAATGCAAATTAAAACCACACTAAGATTCCACCTCACCCCTGTTAGAATAGCCATCATCAGCAACACCACCACCAACAGGTGTTGGCGAGGATGTGGGGAAAAAGGAACCCTTTTACACTGTTGGTGGGAATGTAGACTAGTACAACCACTCTGGAAAAAAATTTGGAGGCTACTTAAAAAGATGGACATCGATCTACCATTTGATCCAGCAATACCACTCTTGGGGATATACCCAAAAGACTGTTACTCCAGAGGCACCTGCACATCCATGTTTATTGCGGCACTATTCACAATAGCCAAGTTATGGAAACAGCCAAGATGTCCCAGCACTGACGAATGGATTAAGAAAATGTGGTATCTATACACAATGGAATTTTATGCAGCCATGAAGAAGAACGAAATGTTATCATTCGCTGGTAAATGGATGGAATTGGAGAACATCATTCTGAGTGAGGTTAGCCTGGCCCAAAAGACCAAAAATCGTATGTTCTCCCTCATATGTGGACATTAGATCAAGGGCAAACACAACAAGGGGATTGGACTATGAGCACATGATAAAAGCGAGAGCACACAAGGGAGGGGTGAGGATAGGTAAGACACCTAAAAAACTAGCTAGCATTTGTTGCCCTTAATGCAGAGAAACTAAAGCAGATACCTTAAAGCAACTGAGGCCAATAGGAAAAGGGGACCAGGAACTAGAGAAAAGGTTAGATCAAAAAGAATTAACCTAGAAGGTAACACCCACGCACAGGAAATCAATGTGAGTCAATGCCCTGTATAGCTATCCTTATCTCAACCAGTAAAACCCCTTGTTCCTTCCTATTATTGCTTATACTCTCTCTACAACAAAATTAGAGATAAGGGCAAAATAGTTTCTGCTGGGTATTGAGGGGGGGGAGCGGGAGGGGGTGGAGTGGGTGGTAAGGGAGGGGGTGGGGGCAGGGGGGAGAAATGAACCAAGCTTTGTATGCACATATGAATAATAAAAGAAAAATGAAAAAAAAAAAAAGAATATGTGACTCTAAGAACTTAAGTCCATGAGTTTTTTTCCACAATAGAGCAAGCCACTGGGGATGTGGCTCAAATGGTAGAGTGCCTACCTCAAAACTGCAAGACCCTGAGTTAAAAGCCCAGTACTGCCAAAAATAAATAAATAAATAAATAAATAAATAGTTAAAGGAGCAAGCTATTTTATCTAAGAGCCAATGTTGCCTGGCGCTAGTGGCTCATGCCTGTAATCCTAGCTACTCATGAGGCAGAGATCTGGACAATCACTGTTTGAAGTCAGCTGGGGCAAATAGTTTGCAAGACCCAATCTCAAAAAACCCTCCACAAAAAGGGCTGGTGAAATGGCTCAAGGTGTAGGTCCCGAGTTCAAATCCCAGTTCCACAAAAACAAAAACAAAAACGAGCCAATGTGTGGAGACACTGGGGCCTGAGATAATTATCTCACATTTAGTCTACAGTCAACACCCCAAATTAACAGGTTTTTGGCAGTACTGGGGTTTGAACTCAGAGCGTTGTGCTTGAAAGGCAGGTGCTCTATAACTTGAGTCACTCAGCCAGCCCAATACCCCAAAATGGATTCAAGGGTGGTTTTAGGACCCTCTACTTGGCCATGAGGGCTTTCTGCCACAGCAGCGTAGGTCAATCTGAGAATATCTATCCCCACTTTGGACAGCACATGAATCTCACTAAGCAGACTATCTTGTGAAACACCTAATATCTTTGATTGGTATTCTACTAGTACCTTGGGAGATTTTAAGCCAATTTTCCTAATTTTATAGCTAAGGAAATGAGACCCTTAGGATAAACAACTTGTCCAAAGTCACACTGCTAATGAGAAGTGTGTCTATGTCTCAAACTCAGCTCTCCTGACTGCCACGACTGCTCTTTAAAACATAGTGACATTCAGTCATATTCTCAGCACCCTGTCAGCTCTAAACTAACTGGGTCCCGAGTTCATCATTCAGGTTATGATTCCATGCCTTGTATCTCCCATCTGGAAAATCTGTACTTGTCTCCATCTTTAACCTAGTTTTTTCCACTGTGAATTCCTTCTCTCTCATCCCTGGTTGAGATTAGACATCTAATCTCTAATCCTGAAGCACAGAAGAATGTGTGAGTAATTAAATTACTCCACCAATTACCTAGAGATGACTTCACAGATTATCCTAAATTAACCCATGGCAGGGGGTAAGGTGGGGAAAGGCTTGTGCACCTATAGGCTAGCAAAGGTTTCTGTTCTGAGTTTTAAGATGTGAATATAGTATGTTTGCATTTATGTGCTGTGTTTGCTCACTGAGTTCTCTACCTACAAAGTCATGTGTCAGGCAATAGACAGAGTTCAAAGCTATGGAGGCCAGCAGAGTTACTAATTCTAACCTGATACGACAGTGCAACTGAAAAACATAAATACTAAATAAGCACAAGGAAGGTGCACGTCAATCTCCTTATAGGTAGCTGTGAAAGCTTCATTGAAAAGGTGATAGATAGTTGGTTTGAACCTTGAAGAGGAGATTATATTTTGACTAAAGGAGAACAGGCAAAAGACTTTCCAGAGAGAAAAGTAATAAACACTAGCATGATGTGTTTCCATAATGGCAAGTGTTCCTAAATGATTAGAATACAGGGTGGTTCTAGTAGAAAAGAATTTATGAGAAGTTTGGGACTGTGAGCCTGGAGATTAAAACTGGGTGAATGGGCGATATCCTGAGCATCGTAATGTAACATCATATACTAAAGAAGCTAATCTTCACCCTGAAGGGAATGGGAAGCATCCTGCTATTTTGTGTCCACTTGCGTGCCCCTCCCCCAGTGAAGTAACATGTTCACATCTCTGTGTTGCAATGGTTGGTATTTTAGGATAAAGTGTTAATTAGAAAAAGACAAGATTAGAGGCAGAGAGACCAATTTGAAGCCAATCCAATGCTCCAGGTTAGAAATGATGATGACCAGAATTGAAGCAGTAGAAAGGAGAAACGAATGGCTGAGAGATCTCAGGATAGAATCAATAGACATTAGAAATAATTAAACATGGGGAGTGAGGGAGAAGCATCAATCCAAGGTTCATAGCTTGAAAAGTATACTGCCAGCATTGCCATTAACCAAAAAAAGGCTGCAGAAGAGAAGCAGGTCTGCGGGGCATTAGTTTGGATGTTCTGAGTTTGAGGGACCTGTGGAAACTATGGACAACAATGAAATACAATTAGATTCCACATATAGAGTTTAGAACTAGAGACATGAATTTGGGAGTTCAAATTAGAGAAGTGAGGTGTGTTGTGTTTTGCTTTTGCTTTTTTTTTTTTTTCTATGCCAGTGATGGATGCCAGGCAGAGCCTTGCACATGCTAGGCAAGCATTCTACCACTGAGCTACAGTCCCAACCTATGAAAGTTTTTTGTTTGCTGCTGTTTTGAGACTGTTTGTTATGTAGCCCAAGCTGGTCCCAAACTCTGGGTCCTCTTGCCTTAGCCTCCTGAGTTCTGGGATTATTAGGCATGTGCCACCATATTGGAATTTTTTTTTTTTTTTTACAATTAAAGGTGTTGCCATTTACATAGCATATGGAAAATAAAAAGATCTCACATTAGTATTCTATGGTGGTATTTCTGACCTTATATATGTATCATCTGTAGGTATGTATCTGCACTGACAACATAAAATGAAGATAATTCCAGCTACCACATAGTGTTATTGTGAGGATTACATACATTTAACCAGTGCTCAGCAAAGGGAGGTTATTTTGCTTGCGTTGGTGGTATAGTGGTGAGCATAGCTGCCTTCCAAAGGGAGGTTATTTTACTGCAACTACCGGATGGGGTGGTGTGTGGTGTTCTGTAGACTGCTATCAGTAGGCATCAATATATAGTATACACAAGGAACTCTTGCATTTCTGTGTAGCACGTCTGAGACCCACTCACCTGAGCAGCTTTTCTCCCCACTTACAGCGGCATCTGTTGAGGATTCCTGTGGGAGTGTGGACAGGGAGTGAGCTGGTTACAAAGCAGGCTGGCCTGGGGGTCCAGATACAGGGCACAAATGCAGTACCAAGTACCTGGTACTTGACCACAAATTTGGGTCAGGATTACCATGGAGATGCGGAAAAGGGTTGAATACTCACAGAAACACTCAGCCGAAAAATATGCAAAACAGGCCTAGCTAAAACTCACAAAGAGACCAACACACATATGTAAAAATTAGACACAACTCACTAAGATGTACAGATACTTGAGGTCATGTCCCTCATATAGCCTAAAGCTAGAGGCATCTGATAAAGATACTATATGAATCAAACATAGGCAGTTACCACAATTACATAACTCCTCTCTACATAAGGACCCCATGAAATCACTTACAGGTACCTATCTAGAAGAAACATTCATATGGACCCAGGGAATGAACACAGAACTGGTAAAGTTACAGGTGATGTGCAAAAAAAAATATTGTACAGCTAGAGTTTGGGGCAATTCTAACTCAGAGCAGGTACAAAGACAGTAAGAAAGCTGGATTGGTATGGAAGAGACAGCTGGTGATGGGAGTGAAGTAGGAAGAAAGGGCTGGATCACAGCTTTGGAGCCAACTGCTTTTTATAGCAGGTTTTTGTAGCATGGGGTAAAGAACAGGGCATACCTACCAAAGAGGCTGAGCCCCTCCTTCAGTCCACTGGCCACTTTATACACTGAGGGGTGAGACTCACTCTTAAATATCTGCAGAACACTGTCAGGGAGAAATGGTGGAATTTAGGGTAACCTGGATTTTTGAAGAGAAAGGGAATTGAGGACTGAGAAAACAGAATGGGGATTGGGACCATCCTCCTCCCAATACATTGAGAGGTTGAACCTAGGCCTACCATTTCAACCAAGTCCCCAACTACTGAGATGATCATGATGCAATAATCTCTCATTTTTCTGTGCCTCCCCTTAGAAAAGGAGGGTGAGGGCCTGCTGGAGTGGTTCAAGTAGTAGAGCACCTGCTTAGTAAGTGCAAGTGCAAAACCCTGAGTTCAAACCCCAATACTTCCCCCCCCCCAAAAAAAAGGGTAGAGTGTTTGTCTAGCATGCACCAGGCCCTGGGATTCCTAGCACTTTCCTGTCACCCACCTCCCCTTTCTTTCCTTCAGGGAGAGACCTCAATAGCCAGGATAAGGGAAACTGAAGCCTTATTAGGATTATTATAGCATTAAACTTAATCCTTCTCTCTCCCCAGAATGGCAGCCTGCTTCTACCTTCTCACCTGTAAGTGTCTTGGTCTATGCTCACCAGATGGGTCCTGAGGACAAAATACAAGATGGCTGGGATATGGTCTAAGTTAATTCCAAAGCTCCACCCCTTAGGTCCCCTTTTCTGAATATTGTCTCAATCTTCTCCCCAGAGCTCCACAGCCCCTTAAGTTCTTCTTTGTGTCCTAGCCCAATTCATCCACTGGACTCTGCCCCACCACTCCCAAACTCTGGGTTTATTTTTTAATCATCCTAATCCCACTTTACTTTAGTTGAGGTTAGGGTGAATCACCTACAAAACAAATTTCTTAAAGCCCAGGATGGGGACACTGACGTTATAGTCTTCCAGTTCAACCCCAATTCTTCTACGACCCAAGAACTTGAGCAGTCCTCCAAGTGCCCGAACCTGGGAAGTGATCAGCAGGGGAGTTGGGATAAATCCTAATGTCCCAGAGGCTGGACAACACCAGGAAAACTTATTTTCCAGTGCTGGGCCAGTGCCTTCCAGAACTCAGTCTCTGTTCTGGCATGCTTGCCTTTGTCTAACCTGCCATACATCATAGCCCTTACTCCCAGGACCCAGCTCACCATAAGGAGGCAGTCAAATGGAATAATGGAGGAAAGGAAGAGGATTTTCTCTGTGGCAGTCATGGACTCTGGGATGAAGGCATAGTTTCCAGAAAGAAGACGTTGTTTGCTTATCTCTAGACCTATTGGGGAGAGAAAGGTCTTACAGCCCAGTTTTTTCATCCCATTTTAAGAGTAAGAGAAGAGACGCAAAAGAAATGATGTGACTTGCTCAAGTTTACCGAGGCAGTTAATGGAAAGCTGAAGCAAGCATCAAATTTCCAGACTTTTAGTCTAATTCTTTTTTTAATTTTCTATGTAAGATAAAGATATTTGGCAGCCGGGCACCGATGGCTCACAGCTGTAATCTAGCTACTCAGGAGGATCTGGAGGATCAAGGTTTGAAGCCAGCCTGGACAAACAGTTTGTGAGAGCTTGCCTATCTCAAAAAACCCTTCACAAAAAAGGGCTGGTGGAGTGGCTCAAGGTGAAGGCCTGAGTTCAAGCCCCAGTACCACAAAAAAAAAAAAAAAAAAAAAAAAAAATTTTTGGTGAAAAACAGAACCTGAGAAAGATAAATGACTCAGGAGAGAAAGATACCTGTCTGGAATTGGGGAGTTTAGGTTAAAAAGACTGCACCGATAGAACTAGTAACATTATACCCTCGCATCTAATTAAGATAGAACATTCCCTGTCCTTTTTCAAACCTAGGAAAATTTTGGAAGTGCCTTATGATCATCAGGGTCACTAATGCAGTGACTTTTTTTTTTTTTTAATGATAAATGACTGTCTTAAAGGGGAAAATTCCAATAATCAAAGCTGTTCAAAAAGTTTTACTACTCCTTCCTCTCAGGTGAGGCCCTCATCCCTAAGACAAGTCTTCACAATAAGTTATAAAATGGTAAGGGGCAGGAGAGATCTTAGGGAATCTGGTTACTGGGCATAGAGAGGTGGGTTTAAGATGAGAAAAGGCTGAGGGGAAATCTTTAGTGACAGAGTGGAGTTAGGAGAAAGGGTGGGGACACTGGGATGGGGAATTCGAAAAACAAAAGGAGATACCAAAATCCACACTTGGCAAATACATGATTTCAGGCCTCTTTGGCCCTCTGTGCTCCCCAGAGGCTGTGGGAGGCAAAGAAAGGATCATCAATTCTTTCTGTACATCTCAAGTCTTTCTGCCCATTTCACTCTCCCCCTCACCCAGTTCTACCCTCCTGGAACATTCCATGTTTAACCTTTTCTCATTTCCCTCTCCCCTTAGCCAGTCCTTACCAAGCTTCCCTAGAAACCGAGTCATATTCTCATCCTGTTTGGCACTTGTAACAACAGACCGGGGATTGATTTCATCCAGAACTTGAAAAGATAGACCAAATGAGTTAAAAGACCTTTATCCTTTGACTAAGAGGGAACTCTCCTTGCTACCATTTCTCCCTCAAGAGTTGATTTTCTCCCTGTAAGAGTAGGGAGTGCTCAACCTATAAGGAACATAGGTAAAAGTCAGGAATGAGATTTAGAAAAGTTAGTAAGACTGTCAAAATGGTAGGAGGGAGAAAGATTTCCTAGAGACTGTCACTAGACTATAAACCCTGGAAGACAGTCAGGACTTACTTGCCTAGGACTGTACCTGCAGCATTTAACATATTGTAGTACCTGTTGAATAATGAAATGAGTTTCTAAAAACAACAGAGGTTGTTGAAGTCAGATAGCACATGTGACTGAAACACACTTCCAAACCTAAAGAGTAGAGGAATTCATGGTTCTGTCCCCACCTCTCTGGAGAAGCTTGAGACTCTCCTGGTCTGGGGCATCTGGCATAAAGTGGATAGTGGAGTCACCAGTGTCATAGTAGGCAATGCCCAGATTTCCTGAATTCCACAGCACACACAGATGGATCTGTCCCACAGGGAAGAAAGGAAACCAATATTTGAACCTTTCAGAAGTGTAGGATTTTGCCAGGCCTTGTTATCAAACCTCTGAGACAGGCATGGGCACCCCATTTCTCAGCATGGGTAAGTGGCTTGCCCGCCCTCCCAACGCCTTTTTATTCTTACACCCCGACATTCCTGTCGACTTCCCACCCTCTCTCCCGATTGAGACCTCAGCAGGTTCCTCGTCGTTGTCGTTGTCGTTGTCCTCCTCCTCGCTTTCTCCCATTTCTCCGGGGCCCACCACTGGGCCCTGGCAGGGGAAGCTGTCCCGAGCCGCCCCGGGTCCCGGTCCCTGCGGCGTTCTGTCCTGGGTCGCTTTAAAGGCGGCCATGGGCTTGGAGGCCCTGCTATGCGGAAAGTTCAGGTAGTTCAGATGCGACATTTTGAAGAGGCTCGGTGGTGCGCAGAAATGCAAACCCACCGGGAATTAATGCGAGAGGCTGGGAGGGACGTAAAGAGCTGTGGTGACAGGTATGGGGGCACTGCGAACAACTTCGCAGGTATTTCTCTAAAATACCTACTGTGGGAAACCCCACACGGCCCACCCTCATTTGTTACATGGATTTGTACTTTGGAAGGGTTAGGTCTAAGGGCCCTGTGGGACGAGTTGTAACACATCTAATCTGTTTCTGCCCCATGACCACAACTTCACGCTCTCGCCCCCCCACCCCACCACCACTGTGGCCATCTCGCAGCGTTTTCCCGCCTTTTCCGTCACCTGGGTCGCAACCGACGCCAGACTACGCCTCTGGCCAGCCGCCTGTAACTCGCGGATGGCGCGCGCCAGGGCGTGGGCTGGGGACTGCGCACGCACACGCCCCGCCCTCTTATCTACTATTGGTCGGAGAGTCCTGGAGCCTACCTAGAGATCCAGTAGAACGAGAAAGAGTCTGGGCGCTGAAGAGTCTGAGCGCTGATTGGTCTATTCGCATTAGGGGCGTTACCTGAACGTTCAAACTTCCCGCCCTCTGCTGTTGCTTAGCAGCCAGGCCTCTACTCTCAGTGTTTCAGGGCTTTGATTGATGCCAGGAGGAGCCCACAAGATGAACTTGAGCTGAGCCAGAGTCCTAGCCCCGGAAAGGGGGGTCTAGCGGCGTTGGGGAGGGGCTTGGGGGAGAGGTTTGGGATGGAGCCCGACCTTTAAAGGGCCAGAGGCATTTTTACCCCTTGAATCGTGAAGAGAAGCCACATTAATTCAACCTGTGCTAACTCCCAGTTAATATTTGTACCGTCTGAGTTAATATTTATAAAGAACTTAGAACAGTGCCTAGCAAACAAAGTAAGAGCTACATTAATGTTTTAAACAAATAACTGGAAACAAGCACTGCTCCTATTTCAACCCTACTTTGCCTGTTTCCTAGGTGCAGGCTGTTACCACCCCTGCAAGGGGCCTGATTTATTATTTCACACACACACACCTCGGAGGAGATGGAAGTACTCAAATGACACCAAATTCTGAAATAAGTATACTTAATGAGAGCATCTATACCCCTGACAGGTTAAGCCTACTCTTCACCCCATACACACGCTCCTAATAACAGAGTGTGTTATTCATTCATTCAGCATCTATTTATTTAGCGCCTACTCTTGGACAGTTGATGGGCTCTTAAACAGAGAACATAATGAAGTTCCTGCTTCTTGAAAGTTATTTTTAGCGTGTTTTGGGGGAGGGACAGGAGAAGAAGAGAGGAGACTGTAAGGGAGAAAGAAAGAAATATATACTTTTCTTTTTGATGGGACTGAAATTTGAACTCAGGACTTTGTGCTTACAAAGCATGCGTTCTGCTGTTTGAGCCACATCTCCAGTCCATTTTAATCTGATTTTTTTGGAAATGGGTGGTGGTGGTTGCCCAGGCTGGCCTTGAACCGTGATCCTCCAGATCTCAGCCTGCTGATCTCACCTCATAAGTAGCTAGGATTACAGGCATGAGTCACAGCTCTATACTTTTTTTTTTTTTAATCCCTTAAATACATCTCTCCTCAGCTTTGTTTTAGGTATACTGATGGGAAGATCCTGCCCAAGAGGTTAGAAAAAAATGTGTGAGATGTCCTGGCTGTGCTGACCACTGATTGGAAAATACCCACCAGCGGGGAAAGGTAGGGTAGCAGAGTTAAGGGCTGGGTTAATGGTTACCTTTGGCAAATTGTTGAGTAATAGAGCTATGGAAACATGGAGGAGGCTGGTGACAGCTCTGGGGAGTGGCAGGGAGGAACATACCTTCCAACCTGGGGTGTGAAGAGATTAGAGACTGGTTTACCAAGACAAGGGAGCAGAAAGAGAAGGCTGGAGAAGGAGAAGAAAGATATTAGTGAGACAGAAGAAAAGCAGGGGCAAGAAGATGAGATGGGAGGGAAACCTCAGATTCAGGACTCAGGGGCTCCAAGACTCAAATCCATGAGGTATTGCTGGGTGGTTCCAGGAGAGGGCAGCATTGCCTGTCACCTGGAGTGTTCGGGCAAGGTACCTTGTGGGTAGCAACACCAGCCAGCTAAAGTCAATATTGATGATCTTGGCAGCTGTAGCTGTAAAGCTGTAGGAGAAAAGACAGGCGGGGGAGAGGCTGCCAAACCTGTTTGAGCCTAAAGCTGGCTCCATTTACCTGAGCTTCTCCCAGGGGGATCTCTGAGAGGAAGAGGAGGGATTTGGGGGGACAGATCCTCTGGTGGACACTGACTATGGGAATAGGAGAGGACCCTGGGAAATAAGGCTGCTTCAACCCCTACTCCCATCAGTAGAAAGTGGTCTCATGCAGATTTTCAGGGCCACCATGGAGGGGGTACACACACACACACACACACACACACACACACACACACACACACTCATGAAATCATTCTACATCCTTATAAATTGTTGCAATTCAAGGAAAAGAATACCTCTTTCTGGTGAGGAGAAAGGGAGGAGAAAACCCACAGAAGAGGAAGCACAAGAGGAAACCACTAACTGCTGGTTTCTAGCAGAACGTTTTTGTGTCACTCCACCCCACTCCTCCACCAATTCCTCCCTTTCCTTAAGTGTCAAGCCCTGGTTTGCTTCTATATCCTTGAAGTCCACCATGTTTTTCCCAAAAGTGTAGATCTTTTGTTAGTGAGTAGAAAAGAAAAAGGATGGTTGGACAGGAGAGAAATTCAGGGTATGGAGGTTGGAATATGTCTAAATGGGACATATTTTGGAATTTTTTCAGCAGGTCATAAAGTTTGTTAACACCCCCAAAATGCAGGTTACTGGGGAGGGATAAAGCTACTCTTCTTCTGTTCTATTTACTTAGGTGTCTCTGACTCCACTCGCATGTTCTACCTGACCTTTGTTTTATCCCCCATGATAGAACCAGCTACCACCCACCATCCACCCCAGGATCCCTGCAGCTTTATCCTAGTGTCATGATAACCCCACTGGACACCCCATCTCCAAGGCAACCTGCTGGTGAGAAGAGGGCAAAGAACACAGGAAGGGGCCCAGGATGGGAGGCAGAAGTGAAAGCGGGCCCAGAGGACCTCCCCCTGTCATGAAGCCCCACATCTCTTCTGTTTCCCTACCACCAGACCTCCTGGTCTGGCTTCCATCCCCTGCACTACCTTTCACTGATCCCTTTCCCCAGTTCCAGCTCCCACTTCCAAATTTTCCTTCTGATCAGAGTCTTAGCAATCCCGAATTTAGACTGGAGTCTGGAAGGCATGCAGTACATTTCCATTCTAAGATCCCAACTTCAATGGGCATGCCCCAGCTGTTAGTGTTATTTCCTGTGAGAGGACAGACAAACCTTATGATGAAGCAAGGAAACTGAGGCAGAAAAAAAAAAAGTACTATGTTTAGGAGAGATCAGAGAAACAAGGAGAGTCCTGGGATTCCCATTCCTGAGCCTCTGAGAGACCTGAGGACCTCCCCTCTGGACCCACTCCCTTGGTCTCCAGTCCCGCCCTGTCCTGTCCCCTCCCCAGGTTCAGGGCGGGGCAGACCGGTGAGTCAGCTGCTCCCAGAGCCAGCCTGGGAGGGTACAGAGCTGGAGGAGCTGGGTGTGAGGTGCACTGGCCAGTGGAGAGGCAGTATCTGGAGGGAACCGGGCTTATTGGATTTGTGTTGTGCTGAAGGGACAGCCTTAGGTCTGGAGAAGAGAATCCCCGGACTGTGAGACCCGCCTTCCTTAGTCCCGGGCCCCTCCCAGTTCCCCCAGCGACCGCGGCTTCCTGGTCCCCGACGCAACCATGGCCGAAGAACAACCCCAGGTCGAATTGTTCGTGAAGGTAAAAAACGTCCTCTTTCCTTGGCCACCCTCTGAATTTCTGAAAGGCAACCCTCTCCTTTCCCCAGCTCCAGGCTATAACTCCCCAATCCCTTCCCTCCTTGATCCCCAGCCCCAATCCCACGTGCAGTCTTGCCGGGGGAGAGGTTTGCAGGAGGTGAAGACAATTAACTTTTGAGTGTGTAATAAGAGTTCTTTCTAGACTGGAGCCTGAAAAGTTTGTAGCAGAGCAAGTTTCCAGTAGTCTACAGGACAGAAATGTGGAGTAAAGGGAGTTTCCAGGAGTGAGAAGACTGATTGGGATAGGGTGGGGGCGTGAAATGATGCAAGGACAGGGAGAGAAAGGGGAAGGGGGAGCCCAGCAGGATTTAGGAAAGGCAAAGGAAAACATCAGCTAGGACATGTGGCCCTATGAAAGAAAAATTGGGGGGAAAGAGAAAGTGTGTGTATATGTGTGTGTGTGTGTGTCTTGGGGGAGGATTCAAAGAAGAGGGTGTGTTACAGGAAGTCTGGGAGTGGAAGGAGGTAAATTGGCAAGAATTGTTGGTGTGGAAGGAAAAGAGAATAGTGGGAGCAGGGTTTAAGAAACAGGGTGAAGAGGTGATGGGGTGATCCTTTACTGTGGTAGGCTAGAGAGGGATATTGGAAGGATATAAGAGCTTAGCTATAGCTACTGTGATGATAGTTGGGAAGAGAGATTAGAGCGAAGAAGAGAGCTGGGGTAAGTGCAGACATGGGGGGGTTATAGACACAAGAGGAAAAAAGAGACTTGCCCCAAGTCTATCCTCCGTGTATGTGAATGAGTAGAGGTGGTTCCATGGCACTTGGGTATTGAAACCACAGGCAGCAGCCCTTCCTGTGTCTGACCCATCCCCTCCCCTCCAGCACTGCATTCTTTCCCTGGTCTCTGGACTTCATCTCTGCCCCTCCCTCCATTCCTTGGGCTGGTCTGTGTCTCTCTGTTTGCAAATTCTCCCCATCCTCCATTTTCCTGTGTCCTTTTTCTCTGTTTTCCCCCTTTTGTTCATACTGTCTTTGTCTGTTCCTGTTTCTCTCTGTCCTTTATGCTCTGTGCTCAGGGTTTCTCTGGCAGCCATTCCCTCTCTCTGGGCCTAGAAAAGTCAACTGGAGCCTGGGTCCGCCTCCTTAGGTGTGGTCCCCACCTCACTCTAGCCTCCAGGGTTATTTTTACTCCTGGATAAGGCTGTACTACAGAGATCCTGGCCTCATGTCCTGTGTGAGGATTATCAGGAGCCACAGGATTTGTCTAAGAGACCTGATAATGGGAGCGAGGAGTTTGTGGGACTAGAGGGGTGGCCTTAGCTTCCCAGGCCTCAGCCTTGCAGGTCCCTGCCCCCACTTCCTTGCCAGGAAGGAAGCTGCTGAGGCCGGAGACTCGGTAGGAGATGAATCACACTCAGCCGAGGGGGAGGTGTCCCTTGGGAGATGAGGTCACTGCTTGCCAATTACAGGGCAGCCCCTTCTGCAAGGCCCTCCCTCTCTAGATTGAGGCTCAGGACCCCTTGGGTCCCCAGTCAGCTGCCAGAAACAGCTTGAATGGAGGTGTAGTGAACCAGAATACTGGCTTCCAAACTCTGCCCCACCTCTCCTGTCTTAGACTACTCCACTCAGGAACCCAGGAGTCCAGGTCTTTATCCTGCAGTTCTAGTTCCACCAAAGTCTCACTTGCATCCTATCTCTCTAGGACTCACATCCTCCAAGTCCTCCAAGACCCATTCCCTCAGCCTTCTCCCACCTCTCCTTAATCTCTAGGAAACCAGAAGCCTGCCTTTGTCAAAAAAATTTCCCATTGTTCTGCTCTAGGTTTGACCCAGGCCTAAGGGGGAAGAATCCAGTTCTGGGGATAGCTTTTAGTGGGGACAGGGACAGTGTGAGTGTCATAACTAGGTGGAACACAACTGGGCTGAGAATAGGAAGTGTTGAGAATGGCCTGGGACAAGTGGTGTATACCAAGCCTAACCTTGGAGTGGGGAATTGCTTTTCAGGCTGGAAGTGATGGGGCCAAGATTGGGAATTGCCCCTTCTCTCAGAGACTGTTCATGGTGCTCTGGCTCAAGGGAGTCACCTTCAACGTCACCACGGTTGACACCAAGAGGTGGGCCCACTTCTGTTCTCTAAACTTCCCTCTTATACACGCATGTATCCATACATACACATACTCACCCACCTGAGTCCTTCCGTATTAAACTCCCCCCCCCAATCAGGAGCCCATTTCTCTTCCTCCATCCCTCTATCCTCCTTTCTAGTTCTTCCTGACCTTTTTTTTCTGTCCTGATACCTGGCCCCTTCCCCAGGCGAACAGAGACAGTGCAGAAGTTGTGCCCTGGAGGGCAACTCCCATTCCTACTGTATGGCACTGAAGTACACACAGACACCAACAAGATTGAGGAATTTCTGGAGGCAGTGCTATGCCCTCCCAGGTATATGGGTACTTGGAAAGGGAGAGTGATAGCTGGTAGAGTTTGGAGAACACAGTTTGAAGAAATAGAAAACAGAGATGGTGGTGGGGTGAGGGAAGGAGAGCTAGGTGGGGCTTCTCCCAGGAAGGAATCTTATCCCTTTTTTCTCCCACCGGCTTTCAGGTACCCGAAGCTGGCAGCTCTGAACCCTGAGTCCAACACAGCTGGACTGGACATATTTGCTAAATTTTCTGCCTACATCAAGAATTCAAACCCAGCACTCAATGATAGTAAGTTTTATGGATCAGAGGGCCTGGGTCCTGGAGGAAGAGAGAAGACCCAAGGTGGAGAGGCATTAGGGGCACCTGGAAGTTTAGAGATAGGGCAGATTTTGGCAAAACTCTTCCAGGCTTCCAATTTTGCTTTACCCTTATATTTCTCAGCCTTCTTATTGGCAGAGACTTTTAAGGCTCTCATTTGCTCCCTACCCTCTTCTGCACTCCTGAAGACATTAGATAGTT
The DNA here is from genome assembly GCF_047511655.1 of Castor canadensis. Lineage (NCBI taxonomy): Eukaryota > Metazoa > Chordata > Mammalia > Rodentia > Castoridae > Castor > Castor canadensis. Next base: position 24,471,493 of record NC_133393.1, read on the forward strand.
GCTGATCTGTTTTCTGGCAAAATAGAATTTTGCTGAACAACAATCCAGACCACCTGAGTACAAATCCAACTAGCTTTGTGACTGTCAATTCATTTAACCTCTAAAAATCCATTTCCAGATTTATAATATAAGGATAATACCTATTTCCTGGATTGATATGAGAATTAAGTGAGGTTTTGTTTCTAAATTACTTAGAATAGGTGGGCTGAGGATATGACTCAAATGGTAAAGAGCCTGCCTAAAATGCTCAGAATAGGGCTGGGAATGGGGATGTAACTCAGTGGTACAGAGCTTGCCTAGCATGTGCAAGACTCTAGGTTTAATTCCCAGCACTGCCTCAAAATAAAAATAAATAATAATGATAACAAATATTATTCTAAGCACTCTTTTTTTTTTTTTTTTTGTGATGCTTGGGTTTAAATCCAGGTCCTCACACATGTTATCAGTCTACCACTGAGCTACATCCCCAACCCTGTTTACTATTATTTTGCCATTAGCCATAAGCTAATGCCCCCTCCCCCCAACACACACAAACAGCTTTCCATTGGTCTTCTTGAGCAGATTCTGTCTTCTCTCGATGTTCTAATTAGCTGCTTCTCTTGCACAGATCTGGAGAAGGGGCTCCTGAAAGCCCTGAAGGTCTTAGATAATTACTTGACATCTCCCCTCCCAGAAGAAGTGGATGAAACCAGTGCTGAAGATGAGGGCATTTCTCAGAGGAAATTTCTGGATGGCAATGAGCTCACTCTGGCTGACTGCAACCTGTTGCCAAAGCTCCACATAGTGCAGGTGGGTGGTCAGTATTGGAGCAGAGGATAGCTGCTGGGATGGACCTCCCCCGTGGGCTTCCATGACAGCCACTTCAAAGGTGGCTTCTTTCTTAGGGTGGTTTCCATAGATTGCTACCAATGGCACACTCCAGCCCAACAACCCCAGCTCAATCCACAGCAGTTGTTACCTGAGGAGAGAATTCCATTTCATGATATAAACCTTGCAAACACAGGGCCTGATGACGAGTAGCACATTCCGGTATGACTTTCAAGAAGGCTCTTCCTGTCTGTGTATCCTTCCCAAACCCCAGATCAGACAAAGCAGGCTTCTCCTGAGTCAAAGCTGTAGCTCTTTTTATAGCTTTAGTTAGTCTCCACTTCCTATTGACGAAGATGAAAAATGCTGCTTCCCATGTTTTTGTCATATTCACAAAGCTATAGTGTAGTTTTTGAAGCATAGGCCCAATGCCAGTCTGCCGTAAACTGGATTAATGAACATCTATACACTAGGCACTGAAAGGCAAAAGATGTTTTGTGATTGGTCCTTAGCTACAAAGGCTGAAATCTAGCAGAAGATAAACATTCACAATTAAGTTAACTAATAATACATGAGTAGGACTGGTGGAATAGCTCAAGTGATAAGAGTGCCTGCCTAGCAAACATGAGGCCCTGAGTTCAAACCCCAGTACTGCCCCCCCCCAAAAAAATCCATGATAATATATGATTAAAAGTCAAATGAAAAGTAGAGACAAAAGTCACTGCAAATTAAGAGGAGAATTTTATGGTCTATGAATTTCCTCTTTTTGTTTTATTTGTTTTTATTTTTTTGTTTTGGTGCTGTGAATGGTACTAGGGTCTTGAACATCCTAGGTATGCACTATGGCACTGAGCCATACCACCAGCCTATGTCTTATTTAAAAAAAAAAAAAAAAAATATATATATATATATATATAATCAAGAGGAGAAAAATTGAACCATGGAAATGGATGGTCTGGAAAGGGACTGTGTTTTTGGGGGAGGGGGGGTTAGTGAGACTGGTTTTAACACAGTCTTGCAAAGCAGGTGCTCTATCACTTGGGCCACACCTCTGCTTCATTTTGTTCTGGTTATTTTAGAGCTGGGTTCTCTTGAACTAGTCCAGGCTAGCCTGGAATAGTGATCCTCCCAATCTCAGTCCCCCAAGTAGTTAGGATGACATGGATAAGCCACTATTGCCCAGCTGGGGCTGGTTATTAATGGCAGGGATTTCATTAAGTGAAGAGGAAGGATGATGACATTACGAGAGTGAGGAGTTCAGAAAACCAATTGGAGAAAACGATTTTGTATGGGAGATAAGAATCTGGAAAGACACAGGGTGTGGAGGTGCACACTTGTTATCCTAGCACCCAGAAGGCTAAAGCAGGAGAATCTCAAGTTCAGGGCCAGTCTGGGCTACATAATGAGTTCTTGGCCAGCCTGGGCTGTATAGTGAGACTCTGTCTCAAAAACCAGAAGAATCCATAGTAAGAGAAACCAGATGGTAGAGGTTCTTGCATGCCTGAACAAGAAGGCTGATTTTATCATGTCAGCCATGGGGAAGCATGGCAGCTAAGGTGGCTTCCCTGAGACTAACATGCTGATCTTTCTCCTGTCAACCCCAGGTGGTATGTAAGAAGTACAGGGGATTCACCATCCCTGAGGCTTTTCGGGGAGTGCATCGGTACTTGAACAATGCCTATGCTCGAGAAGAATTCGCCTCCACCTGTCCAGATGATGAGGAAATTGAGTTGGCCTATGAGCAAGTGGCCAAGGCCCTCAAATAAGCCCCTCTTGGGGTTTCCTAACCCCCTCCATGTTCTCCACAGAGGCCCTGGGTGGTTTCCACATTGCTTCCAATGGACACACTCCAAAATGGCCAATGGGCAGAGAATCGTGGGGCACTTGTGCGGGATTGGGGGCAGGGTCTGGGGAAAAAAAGATAAGGGTAAAATTTTTATTGTGGGGTGGGATGGGTAGGACAATGTATTTCAGTAATAAAATGCAGAATGAAAATACAGTGTTTTTACACAAAGGGGACTTGAAGTGTGGTTGACACAGAATGAGAGATGAGTCAGTGATCTTGAGCTCAGGGCAGAAGTCAGGAATTAAGAAGGGTTCTTTTTGTGGGGGGTTGCCATTTTTAGTGCCGGTCCACTCTGGTGCTGTCCTGAGTCCACGCCGCATTTGCAGTCCCGCCGCCCCGCCGTCAGGGCCAGCCAGCTCTGGGTGGGCGCGGGCAGCGCTTTCCTGGCGAGGCGGTGCCGAGTTCGGGGGAAGGGGGCGCAGTCCTGGTGGAATGGGCATGGCCTAGCAGGGCGGAATAGGCGTGGTCTGGGGAGGCCCCGCCCCGTCCCGCTTAGACAATGCCCGGGAGCCGCCAGACCGTCTCGCCCCCGCCCCATCGTAGTACGTGAGCTCGCCTACCCAGCGACCCCCTCAAAAGCTCGAGCTCCCAGTCTCTCTGGCTTGAAACTACGACTCCTTCACCAACTCTGTCCTTTGGGGGTGGGGTCCAAGCTGAGATCACAGCGCACCAGGAGTGGGAGTGCCACTGGAGGTGAGTCTGGGGAGGGAGCTTGACCCCCGTATGGGGACTGTAATTTGGGGGTGCTATACCCGTTCCTGCACCGGAGAGCGTGCGGGGAACCGGCATTTGGGTGCGGAGCTGGGCGAGGTGGACTTTGGTGGAAGATGGACCAAAGGATACCCGGTCCTGGAGCCAGGAGTGGCGCTGGCGCCCCGGAACCACGCCCCCGTTTCCACGCCCCTTGGATTTCGTTTTAGACCTCTCCCAGTCCTCCGGGACTCAGTCTGGTTTACACTGGGTCGCGCTAGGGGCAGCGTGACTAGCCAGGGTGGAGAAAGGATGCTTAACTCCTTAGGCTCTCATTCTTCCCTCCCTGTCCCCTCCCTCCCTTTCTCTTTTGGGCATTCAGTGACTTCCATCCCTCAGGCCCCTACGACTCCCCAGCTTTCTCCTTCTGTCCCATAACCCCTGCGGGTCCCTGGCCGGACTTCGGGTCCCTCCAGCAGCGAGCAGCAGAGGGTTAAGGGGGCGGGGCCGCTGCATTTTTGGGGAGTGAGCGTATCCTAGTGGCTGCCAAAAGGGGCGCCCGGCAGGGACCTCACTGAGCCCCAGAGCGGGGCAACAGGTGTTTTTGGAGATTAGGAATCCTAGTCTTGTTCCTTGGGTTCTTCTTAAAGAAGCAGATCCGCGGTGGTGCGGTGTGGAGCGGGGTCTACCCTAGAGGAAGATCTGGAAGGGGTGGGGCGAAGTAGGAGGAGCGCCTGGAGATGGCAGAAGGAAGACCCAGGCGCTTTTAACTCCCCTCCCTCCCCCACGTCCTTCTCTGCATGTTTGTTTTCTCTGCTACCCCCGTCTTCTGTCTCTTCTCCCAGACAGGTGAAATAAAAAGAGAAAACTGAGAAATCAGCTTGGCCGGAAGGGGCATCTGTGTGGATGGGATGGGGACGCCGGGGGAGGGGCTGGGTCGCTGCTCCCATGCCCTGATCCGGGGTGTCCCCGAGAGCCTGGCGTCGGGGGAAGGTGCCGGGGCTGGTCTTCCGGCTCTGGATCTGGCTAAAGCTCAAAGGGAGCATGGGGTTCTGGGGGGTAAACTGAGGCAGCGACTGGGGCTGCAGCTGATAGAACTGCCTCCAGAGGAATCACTACCGCTGGGACCGCTGCTTGGTGACATGGCCGTAATCCAAGGGGACACGGCCCTAATCACGCGGCCCTGGAGCCCGGCTCGTCGGCCTGAGGTGAGCACTAGGGGCGCGAGTGTGGTGGAGGAAGGATGGAAAGAGCTGAATGTTTGGAGTTTGAAGGAAGAATTGGTAGTGGGAATCTCTCAGCCCTGCCCTGTCTTCTACTGCCCTAAGATTGATGGAGTTCGCAAAGCCCTCCAGGATTTGGGGCTCCGAATTGTGGAGATGGAGGATGAGAATGCGACTCTGGATGGCACTGACGTTCTCTTCACCGGTGAGACTATGGGTTGCCGGCACCCCTGGGTCTTGGCACAGAGAAGAAGAGTTTGGGAAACCAGTTGGTCTCAGGCATTGTTTCCAAACTCACTCCAGCTCTCAAACCTCCACGGCCTCCCTGGGGTCAGGCCGGGAGTTTTTCGTAGGTCTCTCCAAGTGGACCAATCATCGAGGAGCTGAGATCGTGGCAGACACGTTTCGGGTGAGGAGTCAGAACAGCCTTGGGAGGGAGCGGGGCTCAGGTGCTAGCAGGAGCGGCCTAGGGGCCCTCTGAGGAGAAAGGCTGAGAGCAGCCTGTTTGAGGGTATCCCCTTGCCCCTCCCGCGCCCCTTAATACCTCCCCCTTGCTCTCCCTAGGACTTCGCCGTTTCCACTGTGCCGGTCTCGGGCCCCTCCCACCTGCGCGGCCTCTGCGGCATGGGGGGACCCCGTACTGTGGTGGCTGGCAGCAGCGAAGCTGCCCAAAAAGCTGTCAGGGTGAGGAGGGGCGGGATGGGAAGGAAGAGGGCGTGACCAACGAAAATAGGCGTGGCTCCTGGCAGGGGAAGCCCCGCTGGGAGACTCTAATAGACCCTTGTCCTCACCAAGCTGTCTATCTAGTATGAAACAAGAGGGTACAGAGTAAATAAGAGGGTACGAGAGCGGGACAGGGGAGCTGTCTTGGGGTCAGGAGCAATTCATTTATTCTTCTGGAGTTTTATGAAACTCCTCAAAGTTGGCATCTAAATTGTGACTTATAAGATGGATGGGACACATGGGAGAAGTGGAGAAGAGGGTTGCGGATGAAAAGAACTGCATTATGAGTACGAGGTGGAAATTAGAAAAAGCAGAGCGCTTCCAACCAAAAGTAACTAAAGCATTTAGGATACTGTCTGACACAGTAAGCGTTATGTGCCTGCTGTCATTATCCAACAAATGTAACTCTGTCCCAGGTCCTTAATAGCACCCTTAGTGGTAGGGCAGGCAAACTCAAATATGGAGAACTCCGTAACTTGAACACTTCCTCTTTCCTCTTCCTCAGGCAATGGCAGTGCTGACAGATCATCCATATGCCTCTCTGACCCTCCCAGATGACGCAGCTGCTGACTGTCTCTTTCTGCGTCCTGGGATGCCTGGTGTGCCTCCTTTCCTCCTGCATCGTGGAGGTGGGGACCTGCCCAACAGCCAGGAGGTGAGGAAGGGCAAGAGCTCCACCAACCAGACAAAGAAGTCTCAGTCTTTCCCAACGTGAGGAAGGAGTGGGAGTGTCTTTAGAAGCCAGCGTGGGGCCACTATGAGCTGGCTGGAAAGGGTGTGTGGCTCTGGCCTCAAAGTCTTACTCCCCTCTCTGTGTCCTCCCTGTAGGCACTGCAGAAGCTCTCTGATGTCACCCTGGTACCTGTGTCCTGCTCAGAACTGGAGAAGGCTGGTGCTGGGCTCAGCTCCCTCTGCCTGGTGTTCAGCACACGCCCCCACAGCTAAAGGCCTGGCCTTGGGGTTTTGGCTAGCCAGGGGTAAGGCAGCACAAGGAGAGTAGAAGGGAAAGGAGGGTTAGACAGAGGATGATGAGTAGGTAATAGTGAGGAGAGGGCCCCAGGAAGAGGGAGGGCATAGTGGGGACAAAGGATAGTGGCCACTGGGTGAGTCCTCTAGACTGTCAAAACCAATAAAATAGAATTGGCCTTTTAGATTGGACTGTGACTGATGTTTTACTGGGGCAAAGGGATGGGTGGGGCTGAAACCTAAGGTTGGAAGGGGTCAGTGCTGGAAAGAAGCACTGTTCAAAAAACCTTCATTAGGCACCTACTGACTCATCGTCCAACCCTGACATAGGTTGGACACAAGAGGGACAAGACAGAATTTCTATTGTGACATGTCCAGGGCAGTAATGGGAATTACGGTCAGATCATTCTGAATTCATCTAAATGTCAGATGACTCAGAGACTGGTAGATTACAAGTCTACCTTTATTTGACAGAGAAGAAATGATGTTTCCAAGGACATCTCATTTTCATTCACTCATTTACTGAAACTTAGCAGTAATATAGCAAAAGAGTCAGTTGCCTGATGTCAGGAAACTCACAGTACACAAAAATGTCTTACTTACAAATTGAAAACAGGTTGTGATGGAAGAATTTACAGGAGGGGGTTTTATGAGAAAAAAATAAGTGGGCTCCCTAGAGCATAAAAGTTTTATGCAGGGGTGGGCAACAGAGTCATGAAAACTTCCCAGAAAAGTCTATATTTGAACTAAATCTTGAGCATAAATAAAAATTAGGCAGGTAGTGAGTAGGAAAAGGGTAATCTAGGAAGAAAGAAATGCACCAGGCAAAGACATATTGTAGGACTTTCTCGAAGACTGGCATATTGTGAGCATGTGGAATGACAGAGATAAGTCTGGAGAGTGAACAAAATGTTGTAGCACCTTGTACCAAAAGACACCACCTATGGTCCCAGAGCTGAAGGCTAAGGAGAAAAAATATTGTAGTTCTGAAATAAGTGCTTGTCAAGAGTAGGTTCTTGGGGAGGCTCTTGCTGGTCTCTTCAAGGGCAGGAGGATGAGGTGGGGCTATGGGTCACCCAGGAAGGAAATGAGGAAAGTACATTCTGTTGGCAGTACTGGACATGGAAGAGTTAACAGTGACATTAAGACAGAATGACAAGACTCATTGTATGGGAGTGAGAGATAAATGGGGTCTGCATGACTCCCAGTTTCTGGCTTGGGCAACTGAGTTGGTCAAGAGAGAATGCAGAGGATTCAGAGAGTGTCTTGGGCGAGGACTATGAATAGGGTTTGACATGTCACATGTAAAATGCCTGGGGCCAGCTAGACAGGATGTCCTAGATCTGACATCTGGGCTGGAAAGAGCTCTGATCATTTAGGGGCTGAGGATTGGTTGTGCATAGGGGCTTTCCAAAGGAGGGCTAGTAAGAGGGAGAAAGGGACAAACCTAGAATGGGGGGGGACACTTTGGGGACAGAGACAAGGAAGAGGAGTTCAGAAGGAAGATAATAGCAACAATATTAAATGGTTCAATGAAAGGAGTAGTCAGCCAGGCATGGTGGTACACACCTGTAATCCCAGCACTGAGTAAGCAGAAGGATAGAGAAGTCAAGGATAGCCTGGGTTACATGGCAAGTTTGAGGCCAGTGTGAACTATATAGGGAGACCCTGACTCAAAATACAAAAAGAAAACAAGGGAATAATTAAAGGTCAAGCCAGACGAATGCTTGAAAAAAAAAAAATTCTACTAGGACATCACTGACAACCTTATGGGGAGTAGATAAGCAATTCCAGCCATGAGCTGTGAGAGTAAAGTGAAGGAGAAGAAAATGAAAGAGGCAGGTGTATGTCACTGGTTCAAAGAACTTGATTCTGAAAGGAAGGGAAAGGGAGGGGGGAAAGAGGGCAACTATATGGGAGTTACTGATGTCTTAGGATAGGGAGACAGGGCTTGATCAGGCTTGGAGAGGACATCAGTGGTGAAGGAGACGTGGAAGTTACAGGAAAGATGAGAGTAACTGAAGGAGAAAGATTGGTGGTAGAGACAGCCTGGAACCCAGGTCTTTATAGACTCCCAAACCAGTGCTCATTTCTATTCCACAGTGCCTTCCTCTTCTAGGTGAGAGGCCAAGAAGGGGATGGGGGGTATGGAGAGCTGGGAGACCCCAGTTTGGGAATTTTGGAGCTAGGACTTCCCTTCAAACTACAACTGCATAGACGGTGGAGGAATCACCAGGGACCACTTCGGACAGCCGCCAGGGCCTCCTGAGAGCCACATGGTCCAGGTCCGCGTAGTGCAGGCTCTGAAGGAGGCAGGGGAAGAAGGCAGGATGATCTCCTTGGTCTGACGCCTTGGGATCCAGGGGTGGCCTCTAACTCTAGATCCTCCAGCCTTAACCTACTGAGTTCTGGGCTCATAGGCAAGCACCACAGCTCCCGCTTTCTTGGTACACTTTCCTCAGGGAGTCTAGCCAGCCCTCTTACAATTCCCAATCTCTTACCGGCTCCTGGTCCAGGTTCCCTGGAATCTTGGGCTCCTCCTCCTCCTCTATGTGCCTCTGGGACTCGGCATTCACGAAGGGAGCTATGTGGGAGGGATAGAGCTGAAGGATGAAGAGAAGGCGTCCAACTTGTCTGATTCCAGCAAGGGCTCAGACTCGAGAATTGAGGGATGGGGGAATGTGCGGGTAGGAGAGGAAAAATGGGGTGGAGTTAGTCTCACCAAATGTGGGGAGTGGTCGAAGCGGGTGCGGGGGCGAGCGCCTGTAAGGGAGTATGAATCTTTGAGTCACCAATCTTGTTGCGCTGGTTCTTCTCTGCCGCAGGCGGCGCCAACGGCAACTCTGCAATTTGCAGACTCGGATCCGCAAAACAACTTTAGGCTCCTCCCCTCAGAAAGTCCTACTGCACTTCTAGCTTCATCCCCCTAGCCAGGGCTCTACACACCAGTCTACTGCCTCGCTCCCAATGCTGACCTCTTGTATTCTCCAAGCCACAACCAAGCCTCTCCAGATCTTTTCTTGGCTAAAGTTCAGGTCCTGCCCCTCCCGCCTCTGGTCACGCCCCCTTAAACCCAGCCCCGCCCCTCATACTCACCTGCGCAGCCACCAGACCGCGCCTAACGCTCCCAGTCCCAGCACCAGCCCAGCGCCCAGCAGCGGGATAAGGACCTGGGGATGCTTCGACCCTGGGGGAACGGCGCGGCGGGGAGGGATGCCAAGGTCAAGGGTACGACCACAGAGTTAGCTCTCCCCCTAAGCAAGCCCCCCCCCACCGCTGTCTTTCCGGGTTGTGTGTTCGAATTACATTCCCCTGTTTGTACATGCCTCTACCTACCGTGTTTAGAACCTGGGTCCCTACACTGGGCCTTGTCTCCCAGCACGTGAAGCACTGTACGGCTCTCATTCTCGTAGCGACCCTTGCAGAAAAAGGTGCCCGAATCCCCAGCACTCAAGAGCAGCTCCAGCCGCCGAATACCAGGGTCCAGGGAGCGTAGGCGGCCGGTGAAGCGCTGGAAGGGGGGCACAGTCGGGATGCCACTCGACGAGGCCCATAGAATCGGGCGGCGTCCTTTGGTCAGGCCCTTGCATGCGGGAAAGCTAGGCGCCCAAGTCCAGCGGATGGGGTGTGAGACCCCTATGCAGGAAAGATTCACCCGGTCCCCAGGGCTGCCGACCAGAGAAGCTGGGGGGGGGGGAGGCGGCAGGCGGTGGTTAGGGATAGTTGACAAAGCGAGATGATCCATCACCACCTCATTTCTTTACTCTGCCCTCCTGCCATTCTGGACCTTCTTCCACGTATCCTACTCTCCAGGAGCCCCTATCCTGCCTCAGCCTTTCTTCACCCATCAAAAACTTTGTCTGGGATCGCTTACCCCCTGGGTCCCCATGGGCCTTCGAGAGCAGCAGAGGCAGCAGCTGCAGAACCAGAACCATGGCTGAGATGTGGTGGGGATAGGTGGAGAGTGAATCAGCGGGGGAGACCGGAGGGAAGCCCAGGGCAGTGGCGGTGGCAGCGGGGAGGAAGTGGGTGGTACTGGGGGGCCATGACAAGAGAGGTGGAGGGGGCTGGTGGAGTGGCTCAAGTGGTAGAGTGCCTGCCTAACAAGCATGAGGCCCTGAGTTCAAAGCCTCAGTGCTATTAAAAGGAAGGAAGGAAAGAAAGAAAGAAAGAGAGAGAGAGAAAGAAAAGAAAGAAGTGGAGAAGGCGGGAGGCAGAGGCATCAGCAGCTGCATCAGCAGCTCCATCCCCCTGAGAATCTTCACAGGCAAACGCCCAGGCTTCAAAGATGCTCACTTAAAAATTTGTACTAGGAGCTGGACTTGGTGGCTCATGCCTGTAATCTTAGCTACTCAGGAGGCAGAGATCAGGAGGATCTCAGTTCAAAGCCAACCCCAGGCAAATAGTTCCTGAGACCCTACCTCAAAAAACAAACCATCACACACACACACACACAAAGTGCTGGTGGAGTGGCTCAAGTGAAGGCCCTGAGTTCAAATCCCAGTACTGAAAAAAAATTGTGCTGGGGCCGTTTATACAAGTACTTTTGTCTGCTTAATTCCTCCAGCTTAGCAGTGGCCATGAGCACCATAAATTCTGGAGTTCAGCTGCCAGAATTCAAGTCCTGATTTTGCCATCTACTAATTGGGCTATGCTGACAAGCCGCTAAACCTCTCTGCCTGTTGGTTCACCTGTAAAATGGAGATTAAAGTACCTATTTCATAGGGCATTGTGAGAACTAAATAAATACACATAGAATAATGGCTGACATGAATACTACTTAAGTGATTGCTATTTTTATTACTATTTCCATTCTTTTTCCTGCCTTCTTTCCTTCCTTCCTTCCTTCCTTCCTTTTCTCCCCCCGAGGGACTGGAAGGCATTCTACCACTTGAACCACATCTCCAATCCATTTTGCTCTGGTTATTTTTGGAGATAGGATCCTGTGAACTATTTCCCCTGGATAGTCTCCAACCCCAATCCTCCCAATCTCAGTCTTCCAAGTGGCTAGGATGACAAGTATGAGCCACCAGCAGCGCCTAGCCCATTCTTATTTTAGCTTCTACCTAGCCTCTCCATGCCCACGCCGAACCTCCCCTCCTGGGATGCCTCACCCAAGTGAAGTCTCAGGAACCCTCAGCAGACCTAAGGTAGCACCTCCTTAACAGTTGTGCTGGGGCGTGGTCCCGGATGCCCAATTCCAGTCCCTCCCACCATACACACCCTCTGCTGTTATGATATCACAGAAACCCCCCCTTATGTCACAAACCTCTCCTCATAGTTGGGAAGACCAAGTGGGAACTGACTCAAGATTAATTTGACCTCTTCTATCCTCAGTTTCTAACTGCATGCCCCTACCAATGCCCCTCAGGGACCCAACATTGGCAATCAACTTGGGCCACATCCCATTCTATTTCCTAGCAATCAACAGAAGCTACCACTATGGCCATTTAAATCAGACACCTTTTTCTTGCTCCTTCAGAGGACTGGGCACTGAGGGTCCTGAAACCAAGAACCAAAATGGAGGTGGCCACTAATGACACTTGCCTTCCCCTATCCCTCTCTTCCCACCCCACTCTCCACCCAGGACTGCACAACCTCTCCCCACCTCTGGTCTTTCCCTCTGGTCAGCTGTGTGTAAATGGGGAGGGAGGTGCCAGCAGAGGGAGGGAAGGGAGGGGCCTTTGGGATTATATATTCCCCAAAAGCCACCCAACTCTCAGAGCTGGATCCCTGAAAATCTACTCCATCAGCTGCTGGGGCTGCTACCATTCTCAAGACTTTCACCATGAAAAGCCTTCTGCTTCTCACCCTGTCTGCTCTATTCTGCTGGGTCTCAGGTGAGTACCTGGGGTCCCCAAGGACTTGGTTCATCAGTTAGGACCTTGACCCTTTGCCTTATCCACTGCCCCACACTACCCACTCCTCAGGATCTCAAGCACCCACACCCCACACCCCACCCCCTGGCTCAGTTCCTGGTGCCTCCAGGACCAAGACTCTCTGTGATAAGCTCCTTGCCCCATTTCTTAAGGACCCAGATTTCCATATCCCATTCCTCCTCACTCCCAAGAATGACCCACTTTTTCACCTGCCAGGGATCCAGGTCTCTTATTTCTCACTTAAAGGTGCCCCCTTTCTGGAAACTCTGATATCCAGTTCTCCCACCAGCCCCATTCCAGTACATAGTTCTCCAGGATTCAGCTAACCTCCTGTCTTCTCTCAACCTGCACTCAGCAGAGTGTCCTCTCAGAGATCCAGGCATCCAGATCCAGACTCCTTTTGGTCCCCATTCTCTCCACCTACTTCATCAGGGATATTTAGGTACTCAGCCGTAGCTCTTCCTAGTGTACCACTGTCCCCTGCTGGGTAGCACATCCTCACCCTACCAGGGATGCAAAGCTTTCTGGATAGTTCCAGTGACCTCTTAGAACCTCCCAAAGGAAGCAGGAATTTTTCCTGAGCCTTCTAGGGAAATTCTAGAGCCACTCACTTCTAGGAGATGGATTTTCTAGAGGAATCAGCCACTGGGCTCCTCCACCCTTGGACTGACCCTTTCTTCACCTAACCTTGCATGCTCAAATCTTGAATTAGCTGAAGCAAGAACCCTGCAGGTACCACCTTATGCACTCATCCTCTCCATTTTTGGTAAGGCGTTAAGATGGAGTCTGATGATCTGTCTCTCAGGTATTATTCTTTCTGCCTAACAGCAGTAGTAGAGAGGCGTCCATTCAGGACTGGTTCCTCTTCCCATGCTCTTGGCAGCCCTGAAAGGTGAAGAGTAAATTGCTAAACCTGGCCACAGGTGGCTTTCTTGTAGTCTCAATTTGAAGTCATTTCTGAAAGCACTGTAACCTTCATGCTTCTTATTTTTCGTATTTCTTCCTATTTCAAGTCTCCATCCTCTCCTCTAACCTTTCCCCAATCTTTTCCCCATGCTTTTCTCAAATTCCAGCTATCTCTTGTCCCTTGTTTTTGTTGGTATCTATGCTCCTCTTGACTCATCCCAAATGGAGTGGGGTGGAGGAAGATATTTAGGGTGTGGGCTTTACACAAAGAACAACTCCACCCTCACCTACCGCCCACTGTCCACTTTCACCACATCACTCACTGCTCTGTTCCTAGGGACCAAACAGGTCAGAGTGCCTACTTGATGGGCTCTTCACCCCACCCTCAACTTATCTTATCTCCATCACCTTAGCCTGACTTGTGTCTCCCCAGCTGACATCCGCTGTCATTCCTGCTACAAGGTCCCTGTGCTGGGCTGTGTGGATCGGCAGTCCTGCCGCCTGGACCCAGGACACAAATGCCTGACGACAAATGTGTACCTTGGTAATATCCCCATCTTTGGGGGGAGGAGCAGGCGGGACATAGTTTCTAGGACACAGGCCCATCTAGGGCTAAGACTGAGACAGAACAGATAATTTATAGCAGTGATAACATTTGGTCAAAGGTGACTGTGTGCCAGGCACTGGCCTGTCTGCACATGCACTATTTCAATGAGTTTCATGATATCTCTATGATGTAGATGCCAGTATTATACTGAGGAGACAGATTCAAAAACAGACAAGAACAGGCCCATGGCCTCATGGTCAGCAGTTACTAGAAGCAGGATTGGGAGTAAGGATATGGAAATACAGGAGACTAAGAAGAAATAAAGAAGAGAAGGCAAGGCAGAGTTAGGAAGGAAGGAAGCCTGGGTGGGAGTACGGTGTGTGGGGTGAGTGGACACAGGCATGCCAAATGACCATCCTCACTTAACTTCCTACCCACTCCTATCCTTAGGGAAGATGTGGGTTTTCTCCAACCTGCGCTGTGGCACACCAGAAGAGCCCTGTCAGGAGGCCTACAACCAAACCAACCACAAGCTAGGCCTGAACTATAACACTACCTGCTGCAGCAGTGACAACTGCAACAGCCTGGCCCCCCGGGCCACTCCTACTCTGGCTCTTGTCTTCCTCACTTCCTTGACTGGTCTTGGCCTCTGGATGCTGCACTGAGGCTCACTCCCTGAGTGAGCCTCTTCCCACCTGCTTAAGCCTGAGCCTCTCAGAACCCCTTGCTTCCCAGAATGGTCTCTCCCTGGCTCTCCTTCCTCTGAAGAGCATGTCCCAAGTCACTTCCCATTTCTATAATGAGACAGCACCCAAAGTGGTCTCCCTATCCATCTCTTCCACCCTGAACCCTGTACTATGTTTTTCCTGAGTGAGTCACTTCCTATTTCCCTCTAAACCACTCTATATCCTCCACTGGTCACTGAAGGGCTCCCCGCTTTGTCTCCAGCACTCTACTGTGCCCTCTTCAGGGAAGGACTGGGGTCTGGGTCTGGGGTGTCTGTCCCATCCCCAAAGAAAGCACTCAGAAAGAACCTGATGACCCCCTTGCATGGGGCTGATTGTGTAAAACCTCTACTCACCTCTTTGCATTTTGAGTAATAAATGTCTGTATCTGATAAATTGTGCATTTATTGTCAGAAGACCTAAGTGTTAGTGTTCCATCCCCTTAGAAATTACACTCTCCCCCTTGCCAAAGAATCCTTTAGGGATTTTCCTCTGGGAGGTTGAGCTAGGGCAAATGGTAGAACAGGTTTTTCAGGCCTCCATCCTCCCAGTATCTGAGGGTGGCACACAGGCCCCAGTGTTTGGAGAAACAACCCTTATCCTAAATTTAGACCACACCCTGGTGTAAAAGGTGTAAAAGGAGGTGCAGTTTGGTTTGAGGGTTCCCCAGAAAGGGTAGGAGAGGAGCATGGGGGTGGGGCTCTGGTCCCTCTTTCCTGGTTCTCTGAAAGTCTAATAGGGTATCCAATCAACCCTCTTATCACAGAGCTTACATTTCCTTTCTTGACTCAAAACAGCCTTATCAGGAGCCAACTTGCAAATAGGGGAAAGGGGAAAAAACCCAGACAGGGTTATGGAATCCTGGTCAACCCCACTCAAGTCAGGGCCTAATCCTCTCCAGTGATCCTCATTGTTAAGGAAGATTCTCCCTAGCAACAGCTTCCAGGAGTGACTGGGGGCAGATTCTCCACCCTCTTTGGGGGTGTCATTGGTTAAGGAGTGCACCTTTGTAACTAAGTCCACTGATGAACTGGGAACCCACAAAGTAGAAGCTGTCTGCCCCCATATTACCCTTTCTGCCTTCCCATCAACAAATGATAGATGAAACTTTCCAGTCAGCTCTAAAATAGTCTAAAGATTTTAATGACTCCCAGAGGAGTACTTGTCTCCTCACCTTAGATGTTCAGAACTCCCTCATTCCCTTACTCCCTCCCTTCCTTCCCTACCCTTCCTCCCACTACCCACTCCACAGTTCTGGCAAGAGCCAGGCCAGGGTGGTGGCTGCTGCAGCCAAGATGCATGCAGGGGCCACAGTGTTTGCCACAGCACTGTTGCACAGGTCTCCGAGGCAGCAATTCTTGTGGGTTGTGTAAGTCACATCTCCCACCGACTCTGTTTCCACTTGATTGCAATGATGGATGGCCACGCAGGTGGGATGGTGATGACTCAAGGTCACTGAGGCTGAAAAAGAGAATAAGACTGGGGTGTTTGGAGTCCAAGCTTTAGGACTTGCCTTCTAAGGCAGAGATGATGTGTTTTCATGGAGTCCAGGCGGGTTCTCTGCCTCCTCAAAAAACACCTCCCTGAAACCAAGTGATAGCACATTGACATTGTGCACAGCTGCTCTGATACACTTGAGAACACAACATTATTTCAATGGCATTCTTGCCTAAAACACATGACCTCAGTCTCATTGTGTGAAAATAGCAGGTAAATCCAAAGCCAAGGACAGACTATAAAATAACCCATCATAAAAATAAAAAAATATTAGAGTGGAAGCATGGCTCAAGTTGTAGAGCGTCTGTCTAACAAGTACAAGGCCTTGAGTTCAAACCCCAGTACTGCCAAAAAATAAAAATAAAAACATAAAATAATCTACTAGGACTCTCCAAAAGCGTCAAGGTCATGAAAGACAAGAACTGAGAACCTGTGGGCTGGAGGAGTGGCTCAAGTGGTAGAGTGCCTGCCTAGCAAGCAGGAGCCCCTGAGTTCAAACACCAGTACCACCAGTAAAAAAAAGGCATGGAAACAAAATGCTATATGGGATCCTGGTTTGGATCCTCACTCAAGTCCAGAAAATGGATATGAGTTGAACAACTAGGTGAACAGAATAAAGTCTAGGTTAATTAACACTGTTGTACCAACTTTTGTTTGTTTGCTTGTTTTTGCAGTGCTGAGAATTGAACTCAAGGTCTCGTGGCTCTACCAATTAAGTAACTCCCCAAGCCCTATTTTGTTTTTTACCTCTTCTTTTCTTTCTTTCTTTCTTTTTTTTTTTTTTTTTTTTTTTTATGGTACTGGAGTTTGAACTCAGGGCCTCATGCCTGCTAGGCAAGTGCTCTATTATTTGAGCCAAGATCCCAGACCCTTTTTGCTTTAGTTATTTTTCAGATAGTGTCTGGTGCTTTTTGCCCGGGGCTGGTCTCACACTCAGACCACAATCCTCCTACCCATATCCTCAGCTTCCTGAATAGCTGAGAGTACAGGTATATGCCTCCACACCTGCCCCCCTATTTTCTGATTTTGATAATTGCACTATGTGAGATGTTAGCATTAGGGGAAGCTGGATGGAGGACATATAGGAACTCTCCGTACTACTTTGCAACATTTCTGTCAACCCTAAATAACTTCACAATAAAAATGAAAACATACATTCATATACACACATACTTCTCTGGTCCTTAGCCAGTGCCTGAAAGTTGAAGTTTGGTTTAATATTTTGACTCTGGCCTTAAGAGGCAGAGCTTTTTCCTTTGTAAGGGCCTATGAGGTTCTTTCTGGAGAGGAAAGAGAAGGGAGGTGGGAGCCCAAGGATTGCAGTCTGCTCAGGGGTTCAGTGCCAAGAATCAGAAAGGGTACAGATTACTCTGACTCCAACAGCAGTACCATCTGCCCAGAGCCAGACTGAGCCTGGAAGGTTCTGGAAGCCAGAAGGATTAAAGTGGGTTATGGAGGCAGTGAAGGACTGAGGGAAGAGGGAGAAACTGAGGACTTACGGTTCCCAGAAAGCTTGACTTGTCCCAGGCCTGGTTGGGGTTTGCGCTCCAGGAAGCCACAATGTTCACCCTCGCTGCAGGTGGTCACTGTCTCTTTGCAGGAGTTGCTGGGGCCTCCACCACAGTCATAGCACCGCATGCGGTTTCCTGGCAGGAGAAAAGAGGTGCTGGACCCAGGCCTTCAGGCTAGTCGCTGGCAAAGGGGAAAGACAGGCCTGTGTGAGAGGCATATTGGCCTCTTCCTTACCCAATGCAGCCCCCAGCAGGGCGCTGAACAGGATCCCAACAAAATAGGGGCTCATCAGGTCTGCTTGTGTGTGTACTGCCTCTCCCTCCCGCCCACCCCCCTCCTAAGCCCTGCTCTGCCAGCCTTATATCCCCCTTGCCTCAAACTTTATAGGGCTATAAAGAGAGAGGAAAGAGTCTCCCCCAGCAGGCACTGGGCCCAATAGGAACAGGGAGGGGCTCTCAGCATCCTCTGAAGCCCCAAACTCCCATCCTCAGCAGCAATTCTAAAACTCAGACCCGAGAACTCCCAGGGGTCCCTAAGACTCTTTTAAGGGTTCCTTAAGGTCTTCCTTTTCCAATTCCATATCAGTGTGAGGGTCGGATTTTCTTCATACACTTCAACCAAAACAACATCCCTACAGATGGAATGTAGAAATGGGTATAAAAACCCAGCCATTGTCTATTAAGTCTGCAATTAAATAGATTTGCAAAAAATGTAAAGCAATGGCACTTTCTCCCTGTGCAACTGGGAACTCATAATTATTTTTCATGAAACTGTTTCATTAACATGTAATATTTTTATTGTTTTTACTTAAGTGAATCAGTTAATACCTACTTAAAATGTCTTGTTTTTAACTTTTAATACAGTAAATATTGATATAATCCACGTGAAGAAAAGTTCTTTGGGGTCTTCAGTAATTTTTAAGGGTGAAAATAAAGAGATCCTGACATCAAAGTTTTTGGAAATTGCTGCTCAGTGGATACCTGCATTTCCCCCTCCTTGTACCCCCAGTCTTACTCCTCTTGGTAAGGTGCTTCTTTTGTTGGTGTTGGGGATGGAACCCAGGGCTTCATGCATGCTAGGCAAGTGCTCCATGACTGAGCTATAACCCCAGTCCTGGCCCTACTTCTCTCTTCCTAAATCCTACCCAAGTCTTCCTTTCTAGTCTTTCTGATTCCTCCCCAGTGGTGGAACGCATCTAGCTCTCCAGTTCCACTCATGATTAATTCTTTCCTCCAAGGTAATAAAATAGGGAGGGATAATTAGGGGGTAGGAATGTTGAGGCTTGGGGGGGATCAAAGGTATGCGAGCTGGGTGGGGCACCTCTTCACAGCTAGGCTTTATGGTTGGGGTGTGTGGGTGGGTGCATATTGTTGATTCTACACTCAAACATCACTCTATCCATCTAGGCCAGGGCTGTTTGGGAGTGTGACCTTGAGAGGCATACACATGCTGAAGGAACAGTCAGAGAAAACAAAGAGGAGAGAGAGAACTAAGAACAGCTTGAGACCAGAGGGAGGGTGGGGAGCAGGAGGGAAGGCGACAGACACACTTAGGAGCGGCAGACGGAGCTGAGTTACAGACAAACACTGAGAGAACAGAGAAGACCCTCCAGGCAAGGGCAAGGAGGGGGTGAGAGACTTGGGCGCAAGAACCAAGGGCTGGGGCCCTGCTGCATCAGGCTGATGAATTCTGTTACTGTTCCACCCCCAGATTCTCTCTCTAGGTGTGTTTGTTTACTGGTCCCTCCCTGTCATGCTTAGATGCTCTATCTCAGGGTGCAGATCACATTCTCCCTCACTCCTGAGCCTCTGTCCTACCATGGACATCTCCAGCATTTTCCTCTGTGTCCTGTTCCTCTGTGGGGCACTGACTAAGGGGTGGGCTGGGGAATCTTCAGGGAGCAATGGGCTGGGTCAGGGACTGGCAGAGGAACCTGAGGGCTGGAAGGAAGAACAAGCTGGCAAAGGTAAGAAGAGAGCTGGGGCAACTTTGGGGAGACTGGCCTCAGCCCAGTCTAGTAAGGTGGAAGAGAAGTTTCTTTTCAAAATTATTCCTTGCTGCATCTTTCACCTGCCTCTTTATCTCACCTCTTGCTTCTATGCTGGGCTCCTTCGTCTGATCATGTCAGTTCCTATTTTCTTATCTTTCTCCGGTGCTATCTACCTAACTTTTTCACTGCCCCCACCCACCTCCTCAATGCTCTGGCTTTTTGTGTCACTCTTTAGGTTTGTCTCCAATTCTCTTGGCTTCTATTTATGTCTGGGTGTCTCTAAGTCCCTGTATCCCTCTTGCCTTTGCCTCTGTTTCTTTTCCTGCATGGTTTTCCCTACTTTCTTCATCTACTTTTCTACTTCTGTCTACCTCTATTTCACGGTTCCTTTCTCCCTCCTTTGTGTGCAACCTCTGGGTGTCCCTCTGCCAGATCTGGGCTCTGCTTTTTTACCTTCTCCTCCCTACCCTGATCTCTGCTGACTCAACAGGTCTCACCAGTTCAACTGCCCACAATCGGCTCCACTGTTACACCTGTAGCTTCGCCAAACCCTGCTATCCTATCTCCACTGAGTGTCAGGATGATGAAGTTTGTGGCATCACTACTGGCACCTCAGGTAAGACTCTGGTCCAAAGGCTCTTCTCCAGGTTGCTCCCTATACCCTCCTTCCTGCCTTTCCTGCTGTCTCTGCCTCAGCATTCGTCCTTTGTCCCACAGACCAGAATGAGATCATCGAGCGGAAAGGATGCCTCCCAAGGGCCCAGTGCATTCTGCCGGGCCATACCGCTTACTGGTTACGCTCCTACACTCTGAGGCACCACTGCTGCGAGCAGGACCTGTGCAATGAGGCCACCTTGCTGCAGCAGCTCCCCAGCCTCCTCCTCACTGCCCTGCTCCTCCTTGTGGCCAGCTTTGCCTGGTGAGGCCACCTCCTTCACTAGCCTCATGTGGATCTGGAGCCCTCAACCCAGGACTCCTCCATCATCACCAGGACCCTGGAACACCTGCACAGACACTTTGGAGATATATCCAAGAACCTGACTTTATACAGAGACCTCAGACTCCTGCCCAGCAGACCCCTTCTAATGCTGATTCCTATAGGCATTATTCTAGCTCCAGCAGGCACCCATCCAGAGTCCAATCTCTTAAGGAACACCTCCTCTGTGTCTTTCATCTCTTCTAGATGCCTGGTGCTGATGCCCTCGCTTAGCCCCAAGGACCCTGCAAGGCAGCTATTTTGAAGGAGCTCTGTGGGTCCTAGGCAAGGGGATGAAGGGCACCAGGTATAGCGAGGAAGTCTTGTTGGGAAAGATGTAACTTGATAGGTGAGGAACTCAGGAAGGAGGGGTCTTAAGAAACTATAAAGAGTATATTTAAGACTGGTGTTATGGCTCAAGTGGGAGAGCACGTGCCTAGTAAGTGCAAGTCCCTGAGTTCAATCCTCAGTACTGGAAAAAAAATGCATTTAATAAAAGGGCTATCTGGCAGCCTGATAATGTACTATGTGCAAGGTGTTGTGTGTTTGTGTGCGTCATGCAGGCATGCGCAGGTGTGCACTCTAAGAATGAACTATAGCTGCTTGTTGGGTTGGGCTGGAGTGTTGGAACCGGAACCACATGTTCCTCATTTTTCATCTGTGTCATTTTCATCTTCCTTCCTGCCAATATCTGAGTTTAAGCTGCTGCAGTGTGAAGGCTGTAAACAAGACTTCTGAGAAAGTGCTTCTCCAGTGAGGCCCAAGCTTGAGCCAAGACTCAAAAGGACACTGATGGAATTGCTTGTGAGGGTGTGGCCTGGAGTCCAGCTCATTTCTGCCTGAGACTAGGGGCTGGACATATTGGCAGCATCAATGCCCTCCTGACTACACCAGCCCAGACTTGTCCACAGTTGACACAGTACAGCATTAACCACCCCGGTAGGGAATTCAACCGCCAGCCCCTGTGACACTCCCTCTGCCCAGGAAGATAGGGTGTGACCCCTGGGCCAAGGGAGACATTGCTCCCAGGGAGTCAGAGGCAGGAGATAAGCTGCTCACACCAATGGAGAGCCACAGGGAAGCATGTGTGCCTAGGATAAGGAGGGGTGTGTGTGGGGGGGATAAGCACAGACACCCCCATTCTGAATGGATTCCCTCCCCTTTCATCTGAGGAAGTCTAGGGGTTGATTAAAGTGCTTGTTCCTTCTCAACTTCTGTTCTTTATGAGGGTGACACTTAGGGGGAGAAGAGGTTTGGCTTAATTTGGAACCATGTTGAATTTCTTTCCATTTTCTCTGTCCCTCAATTCTCCCACTTTGTTCTTCGATTTTTCTCTAGCTCTCTGTCCATATCTTTTCTCTCATTCTAACTCCAATCCCTTCCCTTCTTTCTCAGTTCCACTCTTTATCTTTAGGTTCCCTTATGACTGATACTCCCACCATTGCTCAAATCTGTGGATTTTTCTGTCTCCAGCCTACCCACCCTTACCCCTCCAACCCCCAACAGCTACCGCAGGTTCCCCTCAACTCCATAGTACTTTATGCTCAGGGCCATCCCTCCATTGACTGCTTCAAGACAGGAGACCACATCTTTTCTAGGGTACATAACAGAATAATGCTAATCCCTTCCTTCAGCAGCCCCCACTCCCACACCCCACACAGGTTGTGGCTGCTGGAGGCCAATTGAATTGTAAAGTCACACTTTCAGCATTTCTACCCCTTGCCAAGGTTTTCAGGGAATCCTTCAGGTGCCAGATGGCCAGGGAGATAGCAGTTCACACTTTCAGCAGCAGATGTCACCAAGATCACTTGGTCTTGTGGACTGGTGGGCTGTGGGGTTTGTAAACCAAGGAGTCAGATTAAGGATAGCTCTATTCTCCACCTTCTCAGGAACCAGGGCCCCATCCCCAATCCAACCTCAATGCTTTCTTTCCCATCTACAGACCCTATGGGATTTAAGCCTCCTCCCCCCAACCCCCCTATTGTTCCTCACCTGAGACGGGCCAAGTGGATGTTCTCATAGACCTGGATTTCAGGTTTGAAGTGAGAAATTGAAGCCTCTAGGCAGAAGCAGCCATAGGTATAGAGAAGTCACTAGATAACTCAGAGCTATGTTCCTTTCCACACCTCCCATAAAGAAGAGATGAGATGGGAGGTCACTCAAGTGACCTCTTCTCTCTATGAAAGAGGACTCACCTCTGTTCTGAGCCCCCTGGACCCTCCGCCTCCAGAGCACAATGCCAAGGGTCAGGATGGTGAATCCCTGGCCCACTGCGAGCAACAGCATCAGAATCCAGGGCACATCCCAACTCATGGAAGGGGCACAGAGGGTGGGAGAAGCATCCATGGAGGCTATAGTAAGGGTAAGACAAGAGGCAGAGGGAGGATCAGTGAGGGACCTTCTCCTTGTACTCTAAAGAAAAGCTTCCCCTGCTAGTCTGGTGGGTTCTTCCCACCAGACTTCATGAGCTTCCCTGCCCCCAATATCCATCACTCCACTTTTTTCCTTTCCCGGCTTCTACCCTGGCCCCATGAGCCAAAATTGGGAATATCAGTACTGTCCTGCCCACTTGTCCAAGACATAATCATAGTAATTCATCTTTTTTTTTTTTTTTGCAGTACTGAGGCTTGAGCTCAGGGCCTTTATGTTGAGCCACTCTACCAGCCCTTTTTGTGAGGGGTATTTTTGAAATAAGGTTTCACGAACTATTTGCCTGGGGCCAGCTTTGTACTGTGATCCTCCTGATCTCTGCCTCCTAAGTAGCTAGGATTATAGGAGTGAGCCACTGGTGCCAAGTGTAATTCATCTTTTTAAGAAAAAAAAAAAGTACCCTCCACTTGTTCTTCTTTCATTCATTCACTCTCTAATCCTCGTTGAATCTCACCACCTACCAGGCACTTTTTGTTTGTTTGTTTTTTGAGATAGGGTCTCATTAGGTAGCCAGACTGGCCTTGCAAGCACCATCCAGAGTCCTGGGATGACAGGCATGAACCACTATACCTGGCTTTACAATGGCCTTCCCATTGTAGAACAGTTATATATTTTTTTCTTTCTGCCTTTAGTATCACTGAGTCATTATAACACTAGTTCATATATCTTTTCTTTAAAAAACAACTCCCTCCAGTAATAGTCCCTATTTTCTTCTTCTCTGCTATGGGAGGGCCACAAAAATCATTGAACAGCCTATTTCTAAACAATAGAATAGTCCATCAAAATATATGTCTTGGCTGCTGGCCTATCCATCAGAAAGCTGGTTTAACCAACCCCTTTTCTTCCTGTTATGGATTTGATCAGTGAGAGAGAAAAGGCCTTCTCCTACAGGCAATGATCTGTTCCACAAGAGGTTACCCCTAACCTGCCCTGCTTCACCTCCTGTCTTACCGCCTCTCCTAACTATGAGGGATGTGACAGAGGGAACAACTTTTTCTATCTCCTCCCTCAGTTTACCTGCCAGGCTAAAGCTGACTTCTTTTTTCTGAGGAATGAGGCAGCGGATGATTCTTGGTCTACGGCCCCTGTGCCCAAGAAGCCCCTCCATAGGGCACACCAAGAGCAGGGCAGCCCCATCACCCCAAAAGTACTGAACATGTCCTCTCACAGGACCCTTCCCCTCCAACCAGTTCACAGTGTCCAGACGTCTGGCAGGGACCATAGAGCACAGGAGAACAGAGCAGGAGGCTCCATCTGTAGCCTTCGCAGAGAACTGGGATCCTGGGGGGTGGGGAGAGAGACTCTTCAGTTCTTTGTGTGGGCTTCCCTAGTTCCCAGTGGTCCCTGGTCTTCATACCCCCACTCACCTTTGAGCACAGAGACATCATATACCCTCCAGTTCTGGTACTTGTGATACTGATCTACCACAGTGCACCAATACCGGCCAGCATCTTCTTCCTTGGACCCCTTTAGCCATAAAGAATAGTTTCCCAGGAGTTTGAGCCTGGAATCCTTTCCAGGTTTCTCAAGGTCTGGAATTGACTTGGCCACTTGGACTTGGGCCACCAGGATGGTGGAGGAGCCTGCTGCCGGACTGTGGAACCAAGACAGGAGTTCCTCCTCATGTTGGGTGGGTGGTGAGGGACATGGAAGCTCCACTGCCTCCCCCAAGGCCACATAGATGGCCTGGATAGTGTCTGTGGAGAGATGGTTGTATGAGGCCAGAGATCTTCATCACATCAACAAGATCCCACTTGACCTCCAAACCCTGACTTCCTTCCCCTCTAGGGTCCCCCAGCACTAGCTTGGCTGGTGAGCCTATTTCTCAAGTGATAGTTACAAAGAGAAGTGGAGAGAGAGTAAAGGCTTTCCTTCCCTTTCCTCTAGCCAGTGAGAGAATCTGAGGGCAAGAGAGAAGAGGATGGAATGGTTGGCAAATAACCGTATCTCTTTAAACATTTACTCTTCCATTTTTATTTTCTAAGGGAAACTGTAAGCCAGGATGATGATGTACACCTATAGTCCCAGCACTCCAGAGACTGAGGTAGGAGGATCACATAAGCTCAGGAGTTCAAGACAGCCTGGGCTACATAGTGAGAACCTGGCTTAAACAAACAAACAAAATAAATAAATAAATGGAAACTGTACATAACCTTGACCCTCATTGCCTCTGGATCTCCCTCATATTTGAGTCAGGGAGAGGTCAAATGAGGTAAGTTTTTCTTTTTGAGTCAGATGTCTCCTCCAGGCCTCTAAGGGGAAAGAGCAGCAGTACCTCCCCAACCTTTAAAGAATCCCCTACCTGTCTGCCCCTTACCTGTAACAGCCTGGGAGGGCCCACATAGGAACAGAAGAAGGAGGAATGAGACTGCCATGAGGAAAGCCTGCCAAGTTCTCTTGTTCCAAGACCTGATGTTCCCAGGGAGGAAACAGGACATAGATAAAAGCCCACACTCCCTGGGCAGGAACCACATGGGCCTCTGCAGGGAATGAGAATGCAGAGAAGATAAAACCTGCATGTTCAGGGTAAAAAGTGACAGCCACCTTTCAGTCCTGGAGTTAGGGGAAGGACCTGGTCCAGGTCATTCCTGTGTTAGAAGGGGTTCCAGCTGTTCACCTTTAGTCAATCAGTCTAGAAGTTCATTATGGGGCTGGTGGAGTGGCTCAAGTGGTAAAACACTTGCCCACCAAGTGTGAGGCCCTGAGTTCAAGCCCCAGTATCACCAAAAAAAGGAAAAAGAAAGAAAGAGAGTAGAAGTACATTCTGTGGTCTCTCTTTCACTTGTAAGTATCATCAGCTATGAACCAAGGAGAGCATATTGCTCTCCATGGAATACAGCACAAAACTGTATATTCAGGTCTTCAAATCCTTAAATGATTTAATGACTTTCTGTGTGGCCGTCTGGCATACCACAGACTGCTCCCAAACCCTTGAGGAATGTAGTAAGCTGTTATTCAAAGAGAAGGATAGCAGGGAACTAGATTATTCATGGATTCAGCACTTTGCATCAGGCAGGACTCTTAAGCCAGATCTTTGTACAGTTCTAATGGTTTTTTGTTTTTTTTTTTTTTTCCTTTTAGTTTTTGAACTCAGGGCCACTCCACCAGCCCTTTTTTTGTGATGGTTTTTTTCAAGATAGGGTCTCGTGAACTATTAGCCATGGGTGGCTTGGAACCATGTTCCTTCTGATCTCTGCCTCCTGAGTAGCTAGGATTACAGGTGTGAGACACCAGCGCCCAGCTTGAGACAGGGTCTTACCATGTAGCCAGGCTGGCCTCAACCTCACAATCCTCCTTCCTGGGATTACAGATGGTGTACCACTATGCTTGCCTTCAGTTCTTTTTCTTTTCTTTTTTTGCAGTACTGGGGCTTGAACTGAGGGCCTACACCTTGAGCCACTCCACCAGCTCTTTTTGTGTTAGATATTTTTGAGATAGGGTCTTGTGAACTATTTGTCTGGGCTGGCTTAAAACCATTATCCTCCTGATCTCTGCCTCCTGAGTAGCTAGGATTACAGGTGTGAGCCACCAGTGCCCGGACCTACTTTTAGTCCTAATATTTTTTAATGTGTTGCTTATTTTTTTTAAATGCTAAACAAGTACTCTACTACTGAGCTACATCCCTACCTCTATTTTTTTTGGGGGGGGGCGGGTATTGGGGCTTGAACTCAGGGCCTACACCAACCCTTCTTTTTGTGATGGGTTTTTGTGAGATAGGGTCTTGAGAACTATTTGCCTGGGCTGGCTTCACACCTCCATTCTCCTTATCTCTACCTCCTGAGTAGCTAGGATTACAGGCATGAGCCACCAGCACCCAGCTACATCTCTACCTCTTAAATTACTTTTTAAAAAATATTGTTGACTTATTTGTGACCTTGCACGCATTAGACAAGCACTGTGCCACAAAGCTACATTCCCAGACATTAAACTATTTTCAGTGAACTATTCCACACACACTATATATGATGTACAACTACATAATGGATAAATAAACCATGACAATGGAACACCGGACAGCAAAGAGAACGAACAAACTACAATGCCCTACCAAAAGACTGAATTTTCACAAACATAATCGGAGTAAAAGAGGTTAGACACACTAGCAAGCATGAGTTCAAATAACCAAAAAAAAAAAAAAAAATCACACCCACACCCACACAAGTTGAGTGCTAGTGGCTCATGCCTGTAATCCTAACTACTTGGGAGGCTGAGATTGGGAGATCAAGGTTCAAGGCCATTTTGGGGAAATAGTTCTCAAGACCCCATCCCCAAAATAACCAGAGCAAATAAGACTGGAGGTGTGACTCAAGCACTAAAGTGCATGCTTTGCAAGTACAAAACCCTGAGTTTAAACCTCAGTCTCACCAAAAGACTGCTATAATCCTAACACTCGGGAGACTGGGGCAGAAGGATTAGGACTGTGAGTCTGAGGCCAGCCTGGCTATACAGTAAGATCCTATCTCAAAAAAACAAAACAAAACAAAAGCCAAACAGGAACACAGAGGGTTTTCTGGATGCTATAGTGATTTGTTCTTGATTCGGGTGTAGATTTCATGGGCCCACTTTTTGTATATATGTTTACTTTAACAAAAAGCTACAGTTTAACTAGGTGAGGTGGTGCACACCTTCATCCCAACACTTGGGAGGTGGAGGCAGGAGGATCCAGAGTTGAAGGCCAGCCTGAGCTACAGCTACATAACCAGACCGTTTTCAAAAAAAAAAAAGAAAAAAAAGAGCCAAAAGGATTTTTTGTTTTTGTTTTTGAAGACAGGGCCTCACTGTGTAGCCACAGTAGGACTTAAACTCTGGATCCTCCAGCCTCTGTCTGCCAAATGCTGGGATGATAAGCTTGTGCCACCACACTAAACTTAGAGTTTATATATTATGTAGGTGTAAGGTATTTAAAAAAAAAAAAACCTGCATGTGTTAAGAAATAGAATATTAGTATCTCAGTCAAATGTCCTTTATGAATGGTAACCACCATTCTAAATTTGCTTCCTCCTCCACTTGCTTTAAGTTTTATATTTTATACAATGATTTCACGTTCTATGTATTCTTACGTGGGTCCCCCTCTCCCATTCAATATGGTTTGTTTTGAGGTTTTTCCATACTTAAGAGTGATAATTCATTTTCTTTTTACCAGTATTTCACACATGGCAATAATAATGTACTGTTTTCCTATCTGTGACCATGGTGTAGCTCTCCATTTATTCAAGCCTTGTTTTACTTCTTCCAACTTTTTATAAGTCTTCTTTACAAAAATTTTGCATTCTTGTATTAGATACATTTCTAGACACTTTTATCTTTTGCAGCTCTTGTCAAATGCTCATAATCTTTGCATTTTTATTATCGATCGAGAGTGTGCTGATATTAAGAAATAGAGGAAAAATGACTTAATTGTGCCTAATAATCTTTTAACTCTGCGTTCCAAACGTCTCAGACTAATTTCTGACCATTGCTGTACCCGTAGGTCCAACTGCGCGAAACTTCCTAAGTGGCGCTGAAAATGTCTCTACAGGGCACGAGGCGGAGCCTTACGTGATGACGTCACGGTCACGCAACACCACAGAGGCAGGGGAGGGCGGGGCCGGCAGGGGGACTTGCTGCTGGGAGAGCAGCGGCCCAAGCCGGTGCCATGGCGAAGCTGCTGAGCTGTGTCCTAGGCCCCCGGCTCTACAAAATCTACCGGGAGAGGGACTCAGAAAGGGCCCCGTCCAGCGTCCCCGAAACTCCAACTTCAGTCACTAACCCCAGTTCCAGCTCCTGGGTGAGTCGAGTTCCCCCCCTAGTTAAGAACATGGTACGGTCCAAACCTTTTGCGGCCTTTGCTCCCCAGAAGTGCCCATTATTGGAAATAAGGGGAGCCTGCTTGTCAAGTCGGTTGTCCGAAAAGTCTGCGCTGTTTGTGTTTCCTGGGTTCCAGTCATGCCCGTAGACTGGCCGCCTCCTCTCTTTACCTCTGTTTGATCACCTCTTTCTCATTCCGACTACCAGTACTTGCATTTTTCTCTTCGCGTACCCCCCCCCCCGTCTGTTATGGTTCATCCCGGTCCCAATTGAGTCTTAAATCCTGGAAGAGACCCTGCACGGATTGGGGTACCGGTGGATTTTGCTGTCATACTCCCAATTTCTTCTTCCTCAGTACCTCTTGGTTCTCCCCCGGCTCTGTTTATCTTTTCCCTTTAACCTATCTTGAATCTCATGTGTCCGTTGGTCTTCCTCTCACCTCCCAAACCTAGCCTGAAGACCCCCAGGGTCAATGCATTCACAAAAGTGGGTGGTGGTAGACTGTGCCCCTAAACAATCTCTTCCTTTTTATTGGGAGTCTCAAATTATGCTTAATAACCTCTACAAACGGCCCACCCCTAGCCACGTACAAAATAACACTACTCTTATTTCTGTTGCTCTTCTTTTCCTTTTAGAATTGTCATGAAGTCTTTCCTTTTTTCCCTAACCCGTCCCTCCCTGTGCACTCGACTACAACTGGGTTGTGGAAAAGGAGCAAAAATCTCCCAATGCTGCTTTCACTTTTTTTTTTTTTTTTTTTTCAAGTCCAGCTCCCTGTGTTGGTTCTCATGGTCCTGGATGGGAAGTCATGCTCAGGGTTAGGGTAGAGAAGAGAGATTTCTGTAGAAGGTAGGGATGTCCCAAGAGAGATAGCCAAGGAAGCTAGAACCAGAGGACGCTTATTGGGGCTTCAGAAAAGAGGAAGGACCAGTCAACTGGGAGGTCCTTAATGGGCCATCTGTTTTTCAGGATACGTACTATCAGCCCCGTGCCCTGGAGAAACATGCTGACAGCATCCTGGCACTGGTAAGTCTGCCCCAGCATCTGTAATTCACTACATCTTTTCAGACCCAGCTGCTTCTTGAACTTACTCCTTTCAGCCTAGGGGAAGGCAACACCCCTGAGGGCGAGTGATGCTCTGAGCTCTGCAGCAGACTTTTCCATCACACACACACACACACACACACACACACACACACACACACAGACACACACACGTCTTTGGTTTGTAGCATGACTTTCTCTGGGGCAGCCTGAGCCCTGAGGAAAACATGTTTACTCCTGGAACCATCTGCAGGTATTAAGTCCTGCAGTCCTCAGTGACCTGTCCTCCTTGGCAGCTAACCTCTTTGGCAGGAGAGACAGCTATTGTCTCTGGCAGGGTTCCTATGGTGACGTTTGCTCATCTCTTGGGGACCAGGCCGGTAGACAGAGAGACTGACCTTTCAATATGATGAAATTATGTCCAGAGATGATTTGAGGAATAAAATAGAACATGCATCTAGTTTTTCCAGACTCCATTACACTCTGATGCACTAATGTTAAGCAAATTTTTGAGTACCTACTGTGTGCATGGTGGCATGCACATAGTTGGTACTTGATATGGTATTTCTCAGGTTATCTACCTTGCTCAGAGCACAGGCCTTGAAGTGGCAGACCAGTGTGCATGCATGCATGTGTGTGTATTGATTGCTTGTCCCTGTCTTTCTGCTACAGGCTTCAGTCTTCTGGTCCATCTCTTACTACTCCTCTCCCTTCGCCTTCTTCTACTTGTACAGGAAAGGTCAGTGTGTTTTCAAAGGTGATGGGGAAGGAAATGGGTGTATTGTTGACAAACAAGCCATCACCCTAAAGAGGAAAGGGACCTGTGAGAATGGCTTGACTTCCCTCTTTCACCAAGCGTCTTCTTCCTCTAAGGGTGGGGCTGTCCAAAAGAGAGGGTTTGGGTTACAGGTTGGGGCCAAATTGGGAAGAAGAGCTGAGAGGCACTGTGGAGAGTTTCTCATATTGTCCCTCTCCCCTGCCAGGTTACTTGAGTTTGTCCAAGGTGGTGCCATTTTCTCACTATGCTGGAACATTGCTGCTACTACTGGCAGGTGTGGCCTGCCTCCGAGGTAGGTGGAAAGGAAGCCTAGTTTGGATCTATTCATTGCTGTGTCAATATTATGAAGTTTCTACAAATCCAGTTTGGTGCTAGGCCCTGAGGGAGAATAACTGAGAATGATCTAAGGCATGATCTTTTCCTTAAGGGATGTAAATATGAAAAAACAGTTAACAGAAAAGTTTGCTATTTTCTATGAACAATGAATGTGTTGCACAACAATTCCATGCATATACATGTATATATACACTAGAGAAATTCCTGCGCATATATAAATAGTATATGTGTACAAGAATACAGCATACAACATTGTTTGCAGTAATCCTAAACTGGAAACAACCCCAAAGGCCATGAACTGTAGAAAGGGATAAATTCATTATATGGTGTAGCCATACAGCAGAACACTACACAGCAATGCAAAGTATAAATACAATTATACTTAATGCAGATGAATCTCACAAATGTAATACTAAGTGGAAGAAACTGACCACAAATGATGTATACAATATGTCTTCACTTACGTAAATTTCAGAAGGGATGCATATGTATGAGGTAAGAACATAAAGAGAACAAGGGCATGGTTATCTTGAAAGCCAGATGAGTGATTAGCTGGGGTAGGAGAGTACAGAATGGAAAGACCCCTGGCAGGAGATGGCTTTGTTCTCTTTCTTGGTCTGGATAACAATCACATGAACGTTTACTTTGCATTTTTTAAGCTGAATGTATGTTTTATGTATATGTGTTGTGTCTTTCAATTAAGAAAATAAAGGGACAAAACAAGTTGCGTGTACTGTAGGTATTGTATGGTGACAACCAGGTGAAGGTGGTGCTTGGAGAGGGGTGGTGGGCTGCGGTATGTCTGGCTGGGTGAGTACCTCCTGCCTGAGGTGTTTTGCCCCTTGTGATCTCTGCTGGACTGGGCTACCTCCTCAGAGAGGACTTCCCTGACCACCCTTCTCAAAATAGCTATCACTACTCAATTTGACTTGATTTTTAATTTTATTTATTAAAAAATACATAAAAGTCTGGAGAACAAAATACCAAAAAGAACTAGAGGGTTCTGTTTTGTGATATTTGCTTCAGATGCTTTTTGTCAATACAATACTAAAGCACTGTGGTCAAGTTGGAGTTACCATTGGAATCTTCCCAGTCCCACATTCTTCTTCTCCTCAGAAGTAACCATTGTCCTTTGATGTGATTTTTCTGGTCCGTTGTTTTTTTGTTTTGTTTCATTTTGCTTTTTGATGGTGGTGATACTGGGGTTTGAACTCAGGGCCTCACACTTGCTAGGCAGGTGATCTACCACTCAGGCCACTCTGCCAGCACTTCTTTTTGTGCTGGGTATAGGATCTCACAAATTATTTGCCCAGTCTGGCTTTGAACCATGATCTTGTTCTTTGCCTCCTGAGTAGCTAGGATTACAGGCATGAGCAATTGGTATCTGGAGATTAACTCATTTTTCAATGAAGTTATATACTTACCTAAACTGTCATTGATTATAAAATGCATACTAATTTCACAATTTTCAAATGTTAAAAAAATACTTGTGTTATTTTATGCATTTTACATTTTTGACATAAATGGCATCACTCCATACAAATAATTCCGTAGCTTGCTTCATTTTCTTATTATTGTATTGTTTTGGGCACTATCCTTGACCATACAGAGTTCTAGTTCGTCCTAGTTTTGCTTGTAGCACTTACCCTGTCTGGTGTTTTCTTGTTTATTGTCTTTTCCCAGTTTAACCTCAGCCTCTATCACAATGCCAGCTCTCTAAGGAAGTGTGTATCTTATTTCCTGCCTGTCCCCATGGGGAGGACAGTGCCTGATACAGGATACCTGCCAGGTCAATGAGAAGCGAAGTTAGGATTTAAGCCTCTTTAGCAGTGAAAGGAGAGTTTGTGTGATCCCAGGGGGTGAGTGAAAGAAAAGAATCAGCACTGAGATTTGCTGTCTTTTAGAAAGGGAAGGAAAAAGGGCCAGGAGAGGAGCAGTTCAGAAATTGGAAGGATGCAAAGACAGGCCCAGAAAGCAAGGGAAGAAGGAATCTCGAGAGACAGGAAGGATGCTGAATGGAGCAGTTGAAGAGAATGAAGGTGAAGGAAGGATTCAATGAGGAAGTAACTATGGGCAAGAGTAAAAGACTGAAGCCATATGACAGGGTTTAGAATACATAGAAAACAAGCATGAGGAAGCCTGGCAGGAAAAAAAGAAACTGAGTGTTACCAAGGGGGAATAGTAAGGTTGTATAACAATGTTTTAAGATAGAGGAGAATGAATATTCTGCATTGTGGAAGCTTGCTAGTCTATAAAGAAACAAACTGAAGAAACTAAAGGGAGAAGAATTCTGTAGTCAGTTGCTGGATGTGGAGGAAGGAAGGTCTATTCCCCACATCACAGGCCCTCAGTTCCTGTTTCTCTCACTTCTTCCAGAACCTTCTTGCCCATCTCCAATTTGTTTCCTAAAACCTAGGCATCCAGCTTCCCAGTTTTCCTAATACTGTTTCCTGTCCTCTCTTGACCAGGCATTGGCCGCTGGACCAACCCCCAGTACCGGCAGTTCATCACTATCTTGGAAGCCACACATCGAAACCAGTCCACAGAAAACAAGGTGAGAGGTTGTATGAAAAGTTCTAGACATTCTTCCTTCTAGCAGCTTCCTCCACTGCCCCCAGAGCACCAGGCATGGGCTTCTGCCAGGAGAAGGAAGTGTACTTTAATACCTACCACTGTGGGTTTTTGCCTGCACTTTGCTGTGTCTCTTTTCCCCTCCATAAGTGAACTGTCCTTTCTGCTACTTCTGATTCTTCTAAAACAGTCCTCTCCCACTCCACCTTCCATCCTCACAAATTGTCTAAGCATAGAATCATCCACAGTCTTTCTTAGGAGAGCGTTTTCTCTCTATCACAGTAGCTCAGGTTTACAAAGGTTTATTTTTGTGGTGTCCATTGAACTCCATGCAGGCTTTGTTTGGAGATGGAACAAGATGGACAGGTATGTCTACTCCTGTGCCCAGGAGTGTAGCATGGCGCCAGCAGGGAGAAAAGCCAGGGCACAATGTCCTTTAAGTTGTGCCAGGCCTGCTGGTACTAGAGTGTGATTATCTCTGAGAAGGGGCGATGGGGCCCCATAAAGCTCCTTCCTGTTGCAAGGGTATCTGGGATCAAACAGCTATGAGCACAATCACTGCATTAATGGTTACTCCACACCACTATTTATGGAGCTGTGTAATGATGCTCTGTACTGCACCACTGTGTGAAGCATTTTGCATATTGTATATGCTCTTTATAGTCCTCACAATAACTGCGTGAGATAGCATAATTACCCTCATTTGTACATCTGAGGAAGCAGAAGCACAAAGAAGCTAAGTGACCCCTGCAGTCACGGAGCAAGGAAGTGATTGAGTCTGGATTCAAGAGCAAGTCTGAGAAAATTATGGCTAAAATTGCTTTTCTTCATTTTGTTCTGTCATTTATATTTTGTACAATTTTTCTGTTGCTCTCTCTTAGTCAAGTTATTTTTGAAAATGTCAGAAAATTTCTCTGGCAGGAAATTTAAAAAAACTACAAAATTCCTCAAAATAGAGACCTGGGAACTTTGGGGATGGGGGAGAAACACAGCAGAGTGTGAAGACACAGTTCCCACTATCCACAGAAAGCATGTGGATCAACTTGGGGTGACCAGAGGAACAGATGGTCTGTGTGGCAATGCTGGCCCCTGGCAGCAGGAGTTGAGGGGAGGAAGGTGGCCATAAGACTGGGACAACTATATCCCAGGTGCATAGGAGCCACTGTGGGCATGACTTCTTCACTTTCACTCAACCATTAGACCATCAGTTTGATCTGCTGGGAGGTTTCTGAGTCTCTAAGATAGCACCCTGCACAGGACCCTGATGGGGAAAAGATAGTGACCAGTCAATGGGTCTTACCTCCTTACTCAGAACCATCAGCCACCCCTCCTGGAGGTGGGTAAGCCTTAGATTTTTGGAAAAGCAGAGTTAGGGTTCTTGTCTGGAATAGGGCAGATAGGGCAGTCCTGATACCCATGAGGCATGTGCCTTGCCTGATTGTTCTGGTCGTGTTATTCTGTCTGAGACCCAGGAGGGTGCTGACCTCTGCCTGGTCTCTCTATGATGTATAAGTGGGCTTCTCCTTAGTTCTTTCCCCCCTTCCCTGCCCTGTTCTTAATTCCTCTTCCTCCCTTTTTTCCCTGCTTACCACAGAAGCAGCTGGCCAACTACAACTTTGACTTCAGGAGCTGGCCAGTTGACTTCCACTGGGAGGAACCCAGCAGCCGGTGAGGCTCAGTGTTTTTGCTCCATCCCTTCCCTGGAACTATCTCAGATAATCCTTATACCACCCTGTCCTCCGACCTCCATCCCCTCTGATATCCCAGTACCTGCCTTCCTGTGCCACCTTCTCATTCTTAGACTCCTACTAGCCTACTGCTCCTGACCCCTTCCTCCCCTGCCTCTTTCCCTTCCTTAGGAAGGAGTCCCGAGGAGGCCCTTCCCGCCGGGGTGTGGCTCTGCTTCGCCCAGAGCCAATACACAGGGGAACAGCAGACA
Organism: Castor canadensis; assembly: GCF_047511655.1. Taxonomy (NCBI): domain Eukaryota; kingdom Metazoa; phylum Chordata; class Mammalia; order Rodentia; family Castoridae; genus Castor; species Castor canadensis. The sequence continues at coordinate 24,506,665 of NC_133393.1, forward strand.
CCCTCCTCAATCAAGCTAAGAAACTGCCTTGTCAGATCACCAGGTGCGAAACAGCAGGGTGGAGAAACCAGCTAGGGGGTAAAGGACATGGGGCAATGCACCTGGGATTTGGTACTCCATTGTCAAATACTGTTACTGGGCCTACTGTTGTGAGCTTTGTATCATTTGTGGTGAAGAAACATTTATGTGTGAAGAAAAGAGGCTCAGAAAGGTCCAAACGAAGAACTGATATATTAACACAGTTCTGTCTCACACAGAAGGTCTCAGCCAGGCTGAGAGGGAGCAGTGCGGTTGGGCTGAAAAGGAAAAACATCTCTGTATCTGGAACAGACTCTTAACACACCATGTTGTAGCCATCCTGGCCCCTCTACTCCTTGGTTCTTCCACCTTGGTCCTTGAGTGCACTGTGCCTCTGTTTCTACATCTGTGAATAGCCTGTCTTATAGGATTGTTGAGGAAATTAAGTAAGGTGACATTTCTGAAGAGCTTCCACCTTGCCTGGATGCCTGAAAGCACATGGTAAAGCCAACTAAATCTTATGGTAGTCATGATAGTGACCACTCATATCTACAGTGGAGCAGGTGCTTGGAAATTTTTATTGCTGGTTCTAGAATACCAAACAATATACTCAGTGGTTGGTTGTTGATGGTGTGCTGGACAGGGTGGTGCAATGTTGCTCTATAGACAAAGCCTACTTCAGGATTAACTAGAAGTGGTTATTCATCCTACCACATCTTATCCGTCTAGATTAATTCATTCATTCAATAATTATTAAGTCCCTACTGTACATGATGTTCTGGATACCTCCTATGTGGCAGGTATTGAACATAGCATAGTGAATAAAACAGCCAGGTCCTGCCTCAACAAGAATTTGTGGTCTAGTTTGGTGTCTTTCAGACTATGTACCTTATCCCATTAGTGAATCATAAAATCACTTTAGTGAATTACAACCATCATTTTTTAAAGTATTGGTTATTTGGGGAATGTTATTTATTTGTTCTATTATTTAGGAACTTTTATTTTAGTTTTTGCAGTGTTAGGGAACAAACTCAGCTTTGCACATCCTAGCTGTATTTGGGGACTTTTAATAAGTTGTATACATTAACAGAATCACATTTCATAATAACTTTGCTTTTACTCCTTAGACATAGAAAGGATTATCTCATAGAGCTTTCAGAAATACATACAGACAGTTCTCAATTTATCATAGTTTAACCTGACATTTTTTTTGGGGGGTGATTCTGGGCTTTGAACTCAGGGCCTTGTACTTGCTAGGCAGGTGCTCTATTACTTGAGTCATGCCTCTAGCTCTTTTTGCTTTGGTTAATTTTGAGATAGGGTCTTGCTTTTATGACCTAGTGGGACTGTGATCCTCCTATTTTTGTTTCCTGTGTAGCTGTGATGATGCAAACCACCACACCCAGTTTTTTATGAGTTGAGATGGAGGTCTTGAGAACTTTTTGCCCAGGCTGATCTCAAACTATGATCCTCTTGATCTCTACCTCTCAAGTAGCTACGATTACAAGTTTGAGCCATCATGCCCAGCCTAACTTTTGATTTTTTGATAAATGGTATAAAAGAAATAGGTATATGGTAGAAACTGTACTTTAAATTTTAGATTTTGGGACTGGGTTATGACTCAAATGGTAGAACAAGGCCTTGAATCCAAGCCCCCATACCACAAAAAAAAAAAAAGCTGGACTTTGATCTTTCCCTGGGATAGTGATGTGCAGCACAATATTCTTTTGTGCTGCTGGGCAGCAGCAGGTAGCAGCAGCTCCCAGTCAGCCACAGGGTCACCAGCACACAATATTCTACAGCATACTCTGCAAGTAAGTTATGGTGTGTGATAGGTTAGGTGTATTAAATGCATTTTTAACTTCTAATGTTTTCAACTTACATTATTTTGGGGGGGCAGGCAGCTCTGGGGTTCAAACTCAGGGACTCACGCTTGCTAGGCAGATGTTCTTACTGCTTGAGCTACTCTACCGGTCTTTTTTTTGTGCTGGGTTTTTTCAAGATAGGATCTTGTGAACTATTTGCCCAGGGCTGGCTTTGAGGATCCTCCTGATCTCTGCCTCCTGAGTAGTTAGGATTATAGGAGTGAGCCACCTGGCACCTGGCAAATATTTTCACCTTATGATGGTTTTATCAAGACATAAACCCTTCATAAGTCGAGGAGCATCTGTATACATATGGGTGTACTGGACTACAATATAAAATGTTTGTTTGATTTTGGGGATTTTTGCAGTGCTGGGGCTTGAACCCAGGACCTTGTATATACTAGGCAAGCGGGTACATTCCCATCCCTGAAATGGGTATCTTACAAAGTTTGCAGTAAAAAGAAGTTTGAACAACACCAGCCTAGCAGTGAAAAAAAAGTTTGAAAAATGCCAGCCTAGTACATGTATTATTTCATCAAGTTCTGAAAGAAGAAAGCAAAGCTGTGAAGGTTAAGGGTAAAGCAGACCCAAGAGTCTGTGAGTGCTAGAGTTGAGACTGTCCATGAGCCCCTTTGGAACTGGGGGTTCGTAACCCATGTTTCCCACAGCTACCTAGTGGCACACACCCTGGGACGCCGAATGCTGTACCCAGGCTCCGTGTACCTGCTCCAGAAGGCCCTCATGCCTGTGCTGCTGCAGGGCCAGGCCCGGCTGGTAGAAGAGGTAGGCTCCCCTTCCCCCATCCTCTGCTGGCCCTGTTTCCCCCAGAGATGTGGCTTCTTGCCCCTCCCAACCTGGCCGTTTTGTCTCCCTTGCTCAGTGTAATGGCCGCCGGGCAAAGCTGCTGGCGTGTGATGGTAATGAGATTGACACCATGTTTGTGGACCGGCGGGGGACAGCTGAGCCCCAGGGACAGAAGCTGGTGAGAGGAACTAGGGAGCCCAAAGGTGGAGTGTGTGGGGGTAGGGCATGGAGGTTCTGGGGACCCCAGTCCTGCAGCACCTTTCCTATGGAGCCACAGTAGGGGACAGACCCATCCCTCAGCTCTCCTCTAAGGACCTCTTATGTAGGAAAACCCCATGAGAGAGAAACAGATGAAGAAAGAGGAATTGACATTCAAGATCAAAAAATGTCACCACTTAGACAACATCTGCTACTTTCAAGACATATATTTAATCCTCACAACAATCTTGTGAGAAAGGTACTATTTATATTAGTCCATTTTACAGAAGTAAAGAAGGTACAGAGTAACATTCTCAGATCAGTTAGTAGTAGTGCTGGTATTTGGATCTAGGCAGTCTGGCTTCAGTTTCCTGCATCTATGAAGTGACCCTAGAAAGAGCACTGAGCCAGGAGGAGTCAAGGAGGCTTGGTTCTAGTGCCATCTCTGCTATCTGCTTTGGGAGCCTGCAGGTCCAACCATCTCTGTGCTTCAGCTTAGGACACCATGGAACTAATTTATCTGACCACAAGACTGGAGCCAAGTGAGGGAGAAGGAGAGCAATGAGCATACCATACAACAGAAACAGTCACAGATCCAAAACTGTGAAGACAAGAAAAAAAAAAAAAAATCAAGGGCTAGTGGAATGGCTCAGGTGATAGAACATGTGCTCAACATGCAAAAGGATGGAGTTCCATCCCCAGACCCCCCAAACATCTGTAAGCCCAACCTGAGAGATCGATCTGGTGAGCTTGCAAGGAAAAATGGACACAGTGCTAGGTGATTGAGCAGTTCAGCTAGAGTCGTCTTCCTCTCAGGGCCCAGTTTGCTGAGCATTTGTAATCACTTTGCCTCTTATCTTGTGACCTGTGAAATGAGAAATTTGTAATCCCCTTGGAGAGATTAGGAACTGCCCTTTCTTCTTCCCTATAAAGCTCTTCTCAGGCTGTCCTCCGTAACTGCCCACATGGGCATTTTCAGTCCCAACTTGGAGCCTTCCCAGCCCTTCCTTCTTCTTTTCTAGGTGATCTGCTGTGAGGGGAACGCAGGATTCTATGAGGTGGGCTGTGTCTCTACGCCCCTGGAAGGTAGGTCTGGGGCTCAGCCCTCTTATTTCTCCTCCTTGGACCGGAATGTGTCCTGAGGTTCCCTGTACATCTCACACTGCTATGACCTCCCCAGGCTGACTTCCATTTTCTTTAGGCAAGGTCTGAGTCTCTCACCTTAGGGGGAAAGTCCACTTCCCATTTGCTTTGCTAGTCCATTTCCCATTTGCTATACATTCCTTCCATGGGCTGTGTCCCTAACTCATCCTGTTCCATCCCCCACCCCCTATAGTTACACATCTCCTTCCTGCTGCTGCAGAACCTTTGGCATTGTCTCTCTATTCTGGGAAGATCTGCAGTTTTTTTCCCTCTGAGTTGGAGGGTCCTTCTGCTTTCCTTCCCCTAGAGATAGAGAGGGGTGTGGCGTGGGCCACAAGGTTTCAGTCCCTCTTCCCATGTTACAGCTGGATATTCAGTCCTGGGATGGAATCATCCAGGTTTTGCTGGAAGCACGGTAAGACTCTCTCTGGAATCCTTCCTTTTTCACAGTTTTGTCTGTCTCTCTCTAGTCAGCCTCTGGCAAGAGGAAATGGGATGCCTGTTTCTGTGGGGCCTCCTACTTACGTGACCTGGGTGCTGAGGGCTGGCAGAGAGAAGCAGTGGATCTTGTTGTACACATTTGTTTTCTGGAGACAACAGCCCCTCCTACCACTCTTTTCTTCCACACCTTTATGTGTTGCACAGTAGCTGCAGGAAGAGACCACAGTACGAGGGTACAGGTACTAGGTGAACTAACCTTTGGTGTTACTCTCTCCTGCCTTTGCCCGTCCTCCTGCAGGGAGTGCCATTCCCACAAAATGAGGCCAATGCTATGGATGTGGTGGTCCAGTTCGCCATCCACCGCCTGGGCTTCCAGCCCCAGGACATCATCATCTACGCCTGGTCCATTGGCGGATTCACTGGTACCAGTCTCCCTCCCACTTCCCACTGTAGACAGATTCATGTCTCTGCCCAGGAGAGGTGGGGACCTGTACTGCTGGCTCAAGAGGCAGGTGGAGAGAAGGCTCCGGGAAGAAGAGTGAGGAAGTGGAATCTAAGTGGGCCCGGAAGAACATACCCATTTCCATATACTTCACCTCTCCTTCCACCCTTGTGCCCAATCATTAAAAGTAGACCAGTGTCCTGGGGTGGGGAAATCAGGGAGATAGAATGTTTTTGTCTGTTGTTTTCCATGCACTTCCAGGTTCTCTATTCTCTCTGGATGGTTAAGGAGAAACATAATAGGGAGAATAGGGTCAGGGATGTCGTAGGCATGAGCCCCTCTCTTTTCCTTGTCCTGGTACCAGCCACATGGGCAGCCATGTCCTACCCAGACATTAGTGCTGTGATCCTGGATGCTTCCTTTGATGACCTGGTGCCCTTGGCCTTGAAGGTTATGCCGGACAGCTGGAGTGAGTGCAGCTCCCAAGCCTGTCTTCCATGGAAGGGGTGGGCTGGAGTTGGGAGCTGTTCTAACTGGGGATGGTTCCCATTTCTGAGGGTTATAGCTTACCCTACTGTTGAGAAACAGGAGGGCTCCTTTGCCCACTACCTGTTTTCTCTCTCCATGCAGTGGGGCTCTTTATGTTGGGCAAGGGCTTTGTCTGTGACATCCCTTCACCTTTATCCAACTCTAGGGGGTCTGGTGACCAGGACTGTGAGGCAGCATCTCAACCTAAACAACTCAGAGCAGCTGTGCAGGTGAGGGCAAGCCAGTGTCTAGTGTCTCACCCCTGCCACCCACCCTACCCACCCAGCTCTGGTGGGTATTGTACAGAGAAATTCATACTAAACATTAAAGTTGGTAAATGCCCACTGCCTCACATCCCCCTAGTGACTCTGCCACCACCCCAGCTGGCCTAAAATCCTTCCCAGGCCCTCTGAGGCCCTGGACCTCCTGATGATCTGGCAACCAAAGGGTAAAGGCCTGGCACGGCAGGAGTCTCCCCCATGGTCAGAATGAGCAATGCCCATTCTTAGTTTGACTCACCTGTGGGTGAAGAGCTAGCTCAGGGATCCCCCTGTAGAAGGGGTAAAAATGCCACCAGGGCAGAGGGGAGAGCAGGCAGTTGTCATCTGTCTCTAGTGGAGCTCTTCTCTCCTTGCTGCTGTCCTGAAGGTACCAGGGTCCTGTGCTGCTGATCCGGAGAACCAAGGATGAGATCATCACCACCACGTGAGTGCCTGGGAGCCTCTGCCCTTCTTGCATCCACAAAGGCTAGGAAATTACCTCTCCCACCTCTGCCCTCCAGAAAGCCAGGTTTCCAGACCCCTCCTCCCCATTCTCCAGCCTCTCCATGGTAATTCTTCTTGCCCCCAGGATTCCTGAGGACATCATGTCTAACCGAGGCAATGACCTCCTGCTGAAGCTCTTGCAGTTTCGGTGAGAGCTGGGTTGGGGATTGGGATGGAGGTAGAAGGGGTAGGCTCACATAAATACACCAGCACAAGGAGGGAGAGGCTCAGGGTTGAGGAGTGAAACAAATTTAGTCCTGACCTCCTGTCCCTGTGCTCCTCTGTAGATATCCTCGTGTGATGGCAGAAGAGGGTCTTCGAGTAGTGAGGCAGTGGCTGGAGGCCTCCTCCCAGCTAGAGGAAGGTGAGAGGCATCTGGTGAGGCTTGTGGGTAGAAGCCTGGCAAGCCAGTGCTCACAGGCCCTCATTACTCTCCCTGTCCAGCCTCAATTTACAGCCGATGGGAAGTAGAGGAGGACTGGTGTCTGTCTGTCCTCCGATCCTACCAAGCAGAACATGGGTCTGATTTCCCCTGGAGTGTGGGTAAGGAGGGGGGATGGGAAGAACCAGGAATGGGATGGATACCCAGACGTGGTGGTGTTTGAGTGCCTCCTTTCTGCAGGAGAGGACATGAGTGCAGATGGACGGCAGCAGCTGGCGTTGTTTCTGGTGAGCTCAAGAGTGGGAAGCAGGGGAGAGGGTCCGAATGGAGGAGATCTTATATAGGGCTTGAGATAGGAAATCTGGAAGCTTTCCTAGAGTGGGTGACTGGTTCAGAAAGTGGAGGGTGGAAAAGGTATCCAGTGGTTCCCACTCACTACAGTGCCCAGTGCCCACCTGCTCCATTTCCTCTCCTTAGGCTCGGAAGCATCTGCACAACTTCGAGGCCACACACTGCACCCCACTTCCAGCCCAGAACTTCCAGATGCCCTGGCACCTCTAGGGACCACATTGGGACTCATTCTGGAAGATAGGATGGGAGGAGACATAAGGGAGGACCCCTTTATTTGTGACTCTGTGTTCATGGTGCTGTTTATAGTTTGTGGAAAGTGGGGGTCCACCCCCCTACTGTTCCTCTTGCATGTTTCCCCTCATCCATGTGGCAGCACCTAACCTTCCCCATCACAACCTGCATTAAATGAATGGATTATTCCTAATAATTAATTAAAAAAAGGTATTTTTTCTACTATCTGGCTAATTGTGTAACTCTTCAAGTGTCTAGGAAGCTAGGAACTGGTTGTGGGGAGAGCAGAGGTCCAAAAGGGGCTGTGTTCTGGAGAACCCCAACTCCAGACAGTCATCTTAACCCTCCTCATCTCTGTGCTTCAGTTCCCAATCTGAGCTGTATTCATGCAGTGGGTCCCCAAGCCCCACCCTCTTCTGGCATGCCATGCCTAGTGATATCACTGCTGTGCATCTCCCCTGATCTTCCCTTCTTCCTTTCCACATACAGCTACCTCAGGAGCCCACTCTTGCTCATAGCTTGTTTAAAAAGTGCCTTCTAGTAAACAATTTCTTTTTTAGGGGGACAGTACTGTGGTTTGAACTCAGGACCTCACACTTGCTAAGCAGATGCTCTACCACTTGAGCCACTCCACCAACCCTCTAGTATCCAGTTTCATCTACTCAGCTCCTCTATGATTTCTAGGTTCAACTTGCCAGGTGTCACTCTCAGTACCCCCAATTTTCCTTGCTCAGCTCTTATCCCCACAGGATAACAATGGCCTGCTCTCTGAGTCTCATGCAGCAAACCCTGAAGCTCTCCTCACCACTTCAAGTCTCCTTATGCCCTATTTGCAATTCAGCAAATAGAGGGCCTGCCAGAACCATACTTTACTTTTTGAACAGCTCTATTAGAACATTCTTAGGCTGAACCTAAGGAAATTGTGGTTCCCCATAACTTCTATTTCTATGCCTTGGACCTTGTGGAACAGAATGAGTCCCTGGCCACCTTCTTCCTTTCGAAACTTCTCTTTTTCAAGTGAAATACCCCCTGCTGTTCCGCACAGGGCCCATTTTATTTTTTCTGGGGTGGGGGGGGAATCCATTGTTTTGAACAATGTTCTGATGTCCTAGGTACAATCCCTGGCTAATTTCTATGTCTTCTCCAACCCCAGGTCTTGACCCTTCTCTGTAATCCTGGGGCAGAGACTGTGTCTGCCCTCATCAACTCAGCTCCTTGAGGGAAGAGGAAATCTGAGACTTAGTAGGTGATGTGATGCCAGAAATTTAGGGTTTGAAGAATAGAGGTGACCACAGCTCCAGGAGACCCCATCTTTAACAAATAGTAGGTGGAGAGCTGATACTGGTGGCCATTTCCTCTGTCCCATCCCAAGGGGCAGACAGGGTGAAAAGTATAGAGCATGAAGCTGTGAGACCAACTGCATGGATATGAACCTCATCCTCCCATTCCAACAGTTTATCTCCTGAAGACCAAGTCTCTTCAGCTAAGGGAACCTCCTTAAATTCAAATGGGGGCACTCAGCTGGGTGCCAGTGGCTCATGCCTATAATTCTAGCTACTGGGGAGGCTGTGATTAGGAAGATCACAGTTTAAGGCTAGCTAGGGCAAAAAGTTCACAAGATCCCATCTCTAAAATAACCAGAGCAAAATGGACTAAAGGTGTGGCTCAAGCAGTAGAGTGCATGCTTTGCAAGCACAAAACCCTGAGTTCAAAATCCAGTCCCACAAAAAAAATTGGGGGTACTCAGTTCCATCTCCCATACCCTGGAGATAAGAACTCCCCCTTCTTAGCCATAGCCAGTGGGGCCTCTGCAGACTTCCCTTACTACCCACTTTCCTCCTCCCATCTTCCTGCACATAGGATAGAGAACAGTAAATATCAAGAGAGGCCCTGAATTCGTGAGGACAGGGGAAACCCAACATGTGGATTAGACCACCTTACTCAGAGTTACTCCTCACCTAGTAAGACTGAGCACAGCTATGTTTATTTTTGGAAACCACCCCAACTGGGGGTTGGGACCAGCTGTTTGTCCACTCCTCACCCTATATAGTAGGGTTCCTTCAGTCCTACCAGTTTATATGCCTACCCCACAGCTGCTGGGGCTCTGGACCCTGCTGTTCTGGGCATCAGGTGAGTGCGGAGCTAGGGGAGAAGATGGAAGGAGAAAGGAAGTTAAACCTAGGAAGAAGTGGGTGCCTGGGCAGGACAACACCGTGTCCTACCCTATTCTCACTGGTCCAGGACCTACCCAGCCCTTCTTCCAGTGTGAGGTCTGGGCTGCATGTTTGGGTTGTTTTGCTCCCTGCCCCTAGGAGGGGCATGTGTTTTCTTTACAGATGTCACAAGTGCACTGAGAGTGGGGTCTAGCGTTGGGGATAGCTAGGTCCCATTCCCATTCATCCATCCACCCATCCATCCAATAAGCCACCCAGGTTCCTTCAGGAACCCAGACATTCATTTCCATTCAGGATAAAGACTTCGGTTTTTCTCTAACGGCACTCGCCCAGCAGAACTTGGCTCTCATAGGGCCCCATGGTTATGGTCCCGCCCCTCGTTTACCTCACCCTATTTCCCTAACCCTGGTGCTCAGTCCTCAGGCCCCGCCTTCTTAGTTTCGTTATGCAGCTGTTTACCCCAGGTGTCCCTTGTCTCCAGCGAGGGCACTCAGCCTGAGTGCTGTCATCTGCTGCTGTCACCATGGCGACGATTGCAACTCTGTACTTCTTTACCCTAGGAAATCCCCGCGGAACCTGTCACTATGGAAACGAACTCTTAGGGCTCTTTCTGCACACTGGCTGTGAGAACAGGGGAGAAACGAAAAGAAACATGGGCGGGAATTAATGACTGAAACTACACCCCCTCCGAAAAAGGCTCCACCGGGTCTCGGTCCGCCCTCTCCCAAAATCCTAGCGGGGTCTTCTCTCCAGCTTGTCTCAGGGCTCACGGACGTCGTAACCTCACAGCAAGCCCTCCCGAACCTTCAGGGTGACTCCTGTGAGCCCAACCTCAGCCTCGCTTAGTCACTAGTCCTTGGCCTTTCAGTTGCGGTTATATTCGCGAGAGAGGTTTGGAGGGCGCTGTGAGATGCTGTTCTGCCTCGGGCTTGCCTCTTCCCTTCAACAGGGGCCCCCGTTCTTTGTTCTGTCTATCATTGAGCGCTCATTCATTCAACAGACATTTACGTAGGTGTCAGGCACTCCCCCAGTTTTCCTGATTTTAATAGTTTTTAAAGTTCATTCATCCCAAGGCTTGGGATGGGGGCGCATATATTTTCCTCTCGTTTTCTTTCTTCTCGCCCATCTTTCTGAGAATGGTTTCCCGTTTGTGTCTTCCCTTCTTGTGCCTCAACACCTCGAAATCGCATGATTCTTGGGTAGTCCGGGAGAGAACCCTCCCGTAGTCCAACGTCCCTAAAAGTAAAAGCTCTCACAGTCTGCAACTGACCTGGAGAGATGGGGACGCAGCAGGCCAGGTCGGAGATCCGCTCAAAGGAAGTGGGCGGGGCGTTTTGGAACTGTGGTCTCCAGAATCAGCCAGAAGGGATGGTGGTGCTACAGCGCCACCTCCTGGGGAAGTTGCACCACGCGCTGTACGTTCGCTGGCCCCCGCCTGCCCGACGCCAGGCAAAAAAAGGTGCTGCTCGGGCCAGGCCTCCCCCGCATCCTCTCCGGAGCTAAGGAGCAGTCAGGCATGGAGAGCGAACGCGCAGCGCAGAACCTGTGGGCACCGGAGATCACGCCCATTGACCTGAAGCTGAACTTGGGCGGAGCAGGAGAAAAAAAGGCATAGTGTGGGAGAAGGCGCTGGGCTCCGAACCCGGAGAAGGCGCTGGGCTCCGAACCCCAAGAAGGCACCAGGCTGAAGAATCCACGTGTCTTTGCTTTCGGATATCTAAGAATGCCCCATCTTTTCCTTCTTGGAAAATGATACCAGCAATCACCACCTGTGTAAACCCGCCCTCCCCTTCCTTCACTCCATATTCCGACACCGAGCCTGTCCAGTCTACCTTTCAAGTGTACTGTGGGTAGGTTCATTCATACTCCTGGGTAGTCCTACCTCTCTTCCGCAAACCTAGGCCGCCATCTTGTGACTGAATTCAGGAATAGCATCCTATTTCCTGGCCTTTTAACCCTTTTATTCTCCAATGTGAAAACCGTGGCAATATTTCACAAGAACTATTGCGTTATTTCGCTGCTGAAATCCCTCGTCACTGGTTTCCACTGCCCAGGTGCTCCAGGGGGCCCTTCTCTCTCCCCCTCCATTGCTTGTTGTTTTGTCTCTCTCACTGTGCCTGTGAGGGCAGGGGCTTTGTATACTTATATCCCCAACACCTGATGTAGTGATAAGATAAATCTCTTTGAGTGAATATAAAAGAAAGTTTCCTGTCTCACTCCTCTGTTCCTGGGTGCCTGCCCCAAGCCAGGATGTGAGGGCTGAGTGGCTGTGGGTGAGGACACTCTGAACTTCTAGCTATTCTTGGCCAGCCTCCATTCCATCAATATAAACCCCAGGCTGGAGGCTGGAGGGCCATCATGCATTTCATGGCAGGCCCTGCAGAGAACCAAAGTCTGGGGCCCCTGGGTCTCTACAGCACCCATCGGTTCCTGTACGCAGCCCTCTTATTAGTGCTGGTCATGATCAACCTGGTGTTTGGTAAGTGGTTCCAAGAGATAGGAAATATCTCCTGGCCTGCTGGATGGAATAACTCAGACACCAAGTGTCTGGATACTTCTGCCCACCCTGCTTGGGTCAACCCAGACAGCAGGAATGATGACATGGGTGGATGTGATGGGAAAATTTCTGGGGATTGCAAATGGACTGATGTTGGGAGAGTTCTAGTGATTGCCCCATGGATGTCACACTCAACAGTTGTGACCTGAATGGAGATAGTGAAGGGATCCTCTCTAAAGCTGAGCACAGCATAGAATAGAGTTGGTGGACAGGACAGATGATAGAACCAGAATCCATGGGGTAGAAGAAAGCTTAATTCATCTTGATAGCCTTCCCACTTGATTGCAAAGCACCATTTGCAGCAGTGTCTATTTAGCATTTGCCTCTGTCTCACAACTAGTGCTCTACCTGCTGGATACTCATTACATACTATTGGGGCCAAGGATCAGAGGAAGAAGGTGATGTACATGCATGGAGTTTGGGAGGGAGCCAGAGGATGGGGATTTTTGGTAGACAAAGTTTAATAGGGGGTCTGTCCAGTGAAGTGACCACCAAGACAAAGCATGTGGCATGGGCTGCTTCAAGTCTACTGCATAAATGAAACATTTTTCTTGTCCTGTGATGTACTTGTTTCCACTTCTGAGTATTACATATATATGTATATATGTACCTATATATGTGCATGTGTGTGTACACTTTTTTGTGGTACGGTGGTTTGAACTCAGGACTCAAGGCCTCATGTTTGCTAGGTGGGTGCTCTACCACTTGAGCCTCTGAACATTATATATTTAGAAGTTTGTCCAGTGGTGGATCATGCTTGTAATTTCAGCATTCAGGAGGCAGAGGCAGGAGGATGGAGAGTTAGATGTCAGGGGGGCTACACAGTGAAACCCTATCTCAAAACAACAAAGATGTTCTAAAGAGAGTCTGGGACTGGGGGGACTGAGGACTACAGAACCAAGTCACAGAGGAAGGACTAACTTGAATGGGCTGCCCCAGCCTCACTTGTGAATTTAGAGGCATGCAAAGGCATACTGGGCACAGGTTAGCCCTTCAAATGCATGCTGAGTGAATGAATTAATGAGTTCTTCATCTCTAGAGGTATAAGAGCAGAGAATGGAGATTTTTAATGAGGGTTAAAACTTCTGATCCATTAAACCAAATGACTTTAAAGAATTAGTGATTTTTGCTAGGTGCCAGTGGCTCACACCTGTGATCACAGCTACTCAGGAGGCAGAGGTCAGGAGGATTGAGGTTCAAAGCCAGCCTGGGCAAACAGTTCATGAGACCCTATCTGGAAAAACCCACCATAAAAAAGGGGTGGCAGAGTAGTGTAAATGGTAAGAGTGCCTGCCTAGAGTGCTCAGGGCCCTGAATTAAAAACCCCACTACTGAAAAACAAAACAACAACAAAAAAACCCCAGTGATTTTACAGTTTTCTGAAGTGGGGAGGGAACACTGGGATTAGAATTAGGAAGGTGGGACTTGGGGTCATTGCTTTTCTGTGTTCTAGGTAAGCATGTACCTGCCAATGCAGGCCCCCCAAAACCACCTCAATTCCCCAAATACCTGCACTGCTATCGATGTGTTTTGGAGACCAAGGAGTTGGGGTGCCTTCTGGGATCTGACATCTGTCTCACTCCAGCTGGCAGCAGCTGCATCACTCTGCACATAAAGAACAGTAAGCTGCTGCCTTCTTCCACTTGTCTACTCCTCTCCCAAACAGCTTCTTTCAGCCTCCTAAGCTGCACCCCACATCTTGTTCCTACAGCCCTAAGCCATTGCTCTATAGTTTGCATTCAGAATAACTCTCTGTCTCCACTTCCACCCCACTTCCCTCCTCAACCCACAGCTCACTGGCTCCTACTCCCTTTTGGCACTCATCCTTGAAGGGAACTTTAAGGATCTCCAGAGGCACTAGAGATCAAGCTATCTGCCCCAGAGCGGTCAGCATGGTTGCTTTTAGTGTCACTCTTCTGACACTTCACTGCTCTTCACTCAATCTTGCCTTGTTCTCCCTGACCTTTAATGGTTCCTGTTCAATAAGGTTTGGTCCTTATCTGTCTTCCCGCTGCATACTCTCCCCAGAGTACTTTATCTGCTTCTTTGGCTTTTAATAGCAGCCAGCTTCCTCCTGGGTCTGAATATTATGCTGAACTGCTCTTATGTCCAGTTGCCCACTGGACACCTCTGCCTCATCTTCAACTTGCTGAAGGTTAACTAAATTCCCTTCTTCCTCCTCATGTCTGTTCTTCTATCCAATCCCCTACCTTTATTAACAAAAACACAACACATGCTATGTGCCAGGCACTGTTAAGCATATCAGAGCTGATTTATCCTCCAAGTCAGGCATTACTATCACCTATTTTACAGAAGAAATGAGTGCAGAAAGATGCAAAATCTTGCCTGAGTCTCACCAGAATTGGTGGTGGCTCCAGAAATGATGCTGTTTTTAAAATTTATTTTATTTTACATTTTCATGTAATAATAGTACAGGGGGAATACACTGTGACATTTACATACGTGCTTACAATATATCTTAGATTCATCCCCTTCATCATTCTCCCTTATTCCCCTCCTCCCCTTTCTTAGATCATCTCATTGTTCTATTTTCATATACAAATGCAAAATACCTTCTCGGTTTACCCTCCCTCTGGCATTCACCCCTGGACAGGAACTGTTTTACCTTTCTGTCCTTCATTTTTTAAAGTGTATATTGATTGTTCAAGAGGATTTACCTTGGTATTTCAGACATGTATATATCGTGCTTTAATCAGATTAACTCCCTCTCTATTACTTTCTATAATCCTGCTCCCCTATGGGGACTTGCTGTGTTGTCCAGACTGGCCTCAAACTTGGCAATCACCCTGCCTCAGCCTCCAAAGTGCTGAGATTACAGGCGTGCTCCCCCACTTGGCTAGAGATGCTCTTAACACCCACTGCATGAAACTGCCTTTGTTGTTGTTATTATTTTTTTGGTGGTATTGAGGTTTGAACCAGGGTTCTGCACTTGCTAGGCAGGTGCTCTACCATTTGAGCAATGCCTGCAGTCCCTAACCCCCTTCTTTCTTTTGTCCAGTGCTGGGGATGGAACCCAGGGCATGCTGGGCAAGTGCTCTACCACTGAGCTACACCTCCTCCTCCCCCAATCCTTGGGGTTTTATTTTGTAGCCCTGCTGACCTGGAACTCACTATGTATAATAGGCTGACTTCAAACTTGCAATCCTTCTGCCTCATCCTCCCAAGTGTTGGGATTACAGGTATACAGGCATACACCACCATACCCAATACATTACTTTTTAAAAAATTTATGTTTGGTTTCCTTTTTTCCCTCCTTTTGTTGTTTTTATCCCCCCCTTTTCTCTCTTTCTTCTTTTTTTGTTTTCTCATTATACTTTTTAAAGCTGATGTATAGACATGGTTTAAGTATCAAAGAAAACTTCTTTTCATGCCTGGCCAGTCCTTCTGTCTCCCATGCACGCATAAACAACATAACCACTCTTCTTCCTTTTTTATTAAGGGCCTGGCACATGCTAGGCAAGTGTTCTACCGAGCCCCCCTCTATTTACTTTAACCTTTCTGCAATCTTCTATGCACATTTCACCCTACTTAAATTTGCTGTTTTCTCGTCTCACTTGATCTTTTTCACACAGCTGGTTGCATACCACAGTAAACACTGTTGTGCACTTGCTTTTTAAACTTGAAAGTTATGGGAACTTAATGTTACCATATCAGTTTGTAAACAGCTTTCTTGTTCTATTGACTTGCTACATGGTACTCATGGCATCAGGCTTATCAGTGCGGATTGGATTTATCTATCCTACTATTGATGGGCATTTAGTTGTTTCTAATATTTTACTCTCTCAAGCAGGACAGCAGTGAACATCCTGTATATGACTTATGACATGGGCCCAAAGAATTTTTTCTCTTCTAATATATAAAATAGTGGAGACATCTTCTTATCCTCTAAAAAGGATATGAGTATTATCTATAAGATAAATGAGAACCACCTCCCATCTGCAATCTAGCCTTCAGTACATTTCCCAAGCTTTTCCTTACAAGGGCTCATGATACTGGTTCTCCCCACTTCACTCCAAAAATTCCAACTCAGTGCCCCTCTTCAACTGTTACATTTTCAAATGGCTCCTTTCCTTTAACCTTCCATGGAAAACTTCAGAGTTCCATGGTTGGTGGCTTACTGAGCACTCCCTGCTTCTGTTCACTCCTAAGATTTTCTTTTGGCCAAGGGCAGGGTATGGAGGTAGTAAGTCTATGTGGAGCAACAGATGAAAGGATGTGGAGTTCTGTGTGGGGACTTCCTCATCACTGGTGCCTGACTCCTCCCCAGGCAGCGGTTCTGACATCATGGTGAGTGACTGCCGCAGCAAGGAGCAGATGAGTGACTGTTCATATACCCGCCCTTCTCCCGTGTTTGGCTTCTGGATATTCTCTCAATGCTGCTTCCGGAATTTCTGCAATAACCCTCAAAACAGAGTGCACTAGAAAGACTATATAGAGACCCTTGGAATAAAACTCAACCAGTTTCCAACATCCTTTGGATGTCTATCTTGGTTCAAGAAAGACAACTTCCAGTCTCTTATACCAGCCCTCCCTGCCTCCTTCAAGTCACTGGACCCTAGCCTGGACTCTTCCTCTTGGCTGATGCCTCCATCGCCCCCTACTCCCACTCTCCCTCCCAGGTTCCCTCTCTTGTCCCAGGTATTCTTCCAAAAATAAATTGATGTGCAAAGTGTTTGTCTTTCTTCTGGTGGATGTGGAGGCTGCAGGAGCTGGGTCTACATGTCTGGCCCATAATGGGGCCAAGAAAGGGGTTTCTAGCTCTGTTCCTGCCCCACTTCAGTATCTCTGATTCAGCTTTAGGCTAAAAGGTGAAGAGAAACTGGAAGCTCTCCTATAGTGAAGGCTGTTAGTGGGCATCCTCAGAAGAGCTGTCAGACCAGAACTGTGTGGGGATGGGTAGATCCAGAGGGCTGTATTGGTAGGAAGTGGACTTAAGTGTCTCTCTTCAAAATCCCTGACAAGAAGTTGATTTTCAAGTTTATCTCCCTCCCTCCCTCCCTTTTCCTTGTGGTGATAGGGGGTTTGAATTCAGGGTTTCATGCTTGCTAGGCAGGTACTCTACCACTTGAGTCACTCTACCAGCCCCCTCCTGCTTTTCTTATTCTTGGTTAAGTCTTAAGTCTAAAGCTGGGTGCATAGTGGCCCATGCCTGTAATCCCAGCATTTGAGACAGGAGAACTGACACTTTGAGGCCAGTCTAGGTTACATATACTTAAAAAATCAAAATACGTATGCTTCAAAAAAACAAAAATCCCAACATACACACATGCACACACATTAAATGGCAATTTTGGGCCGTCGGTTCCTCGGCTTAAGGCTTTCTTCTAGTTTCACCTGCTAGAGCAGGTTTGTCTCTCCCCACACTTCCATTCCATTTTTTTTGAGACAGGGTCTCATTATGTAGCCCAGACTGGCCTCAAACTCAAGATCTTCCTGCCTAGCTTCCCAAGTGCTGGGGTTATAGACATGTACATCCACATCCAGTTTTTTTGTACTGAAGTCAGAGATCATAGGAAAGACAGGCCCAGCAAACGGGTTTGTTCCCCTCTTTGTACCTCCAACTGCCTAATAACCTAAACCTTGCTTTCTTTGTCCTAACACAAACCGTTGAAGTAGATGTCAATCTGTAGGAAATACAGGTAAGTCTGCAGTGTAATGCCATTTCCATCAAGCATCCTCCAATTTAGGAGTGTCTGGGAAGGGGCAGGAAGGCAGCCTTGGGTGCTGGCGAAATTCTTCATGCTGACCAGAGGGCTGGTTATACAGGTGTGTAGGTGACAAAAATCCCTTATATGTACATGCTCCTTTATGCTTTGCCAAAAAGGCTTAAAAAACAGGCTCCAAATTGTGTGTGCATTTGTCCCTAAAGCATATAGACTTTTGTGTGTATGCATATTTACATGCAGTCCCTCAATCATATGAGGCACTATACCTTCTTGCCTGGTGACCAAACTGAGGCTGCAAGAGACTAACCCAAGCAACAGAGGAACTGGAATTGGACTTCCCAGCCACAAAGCTGTACTGCTTTTAAGATAAAGGTTTCATAGCTGGGTGCTGGCGGCTCGTGCCTGTAATCCTAGCTATTCAGGAGGCAGAGATCAGGAGGATCTCGGTTCGAAACCATCCTCGGCAAATAGTTCAAAAGACCCTATTTAGAAAATATCCATCATAAAAAGGGCTGGCGGAGTGGTTCAAGGTGAAGGCCCTGAATTCAAAAAAGAGTTCATAACCTCAGCAATGGGCTGTAAGCCTGGGAAGACACCTGGCTGTTCTTACCTAGAAGTCCTGGAGCTTTAACATAGGGCCTGACTGAGCAGCATGTGCCCGCTGCTTATTGAATACATAGAACAAGTTGACTTGCAACTATCCTTATTGCTTACTCTATGCAATTTTTCAAAAACAAAATATTAAAATAAAAATTCAACTATTGCAGACAGTATACTCTATAAATCCCCCAACCTCACAGAGAGTCCCAGGTGCCAGGATCCTTGAAAAGAACTAAGGAGTCACAGGAGCCCAGGTCCTTCAGCATCAGGTGACTGGAAGGTATGGACTCCTTTTTCTTCCTGATTTAAAGAGTGGCTTAGACCCTGAGTTCAAACCCCAGGGCTGTCAAAAAACAAATTAAAGAACTTACTCCTTTCAGGTGATAAACCCTGTTACCACCTAGATTCAGTGTTCTAGATCTTCCAGGGTATGTTTAAGGGTGGAGTTACATTCTTCGAGCTTTGATCTTTAGCTGAGCAGTAAGTAAGAAAGGACATGGCCCTTTGGGGAAGGCTGAGAGGAAGCCACAAAGGCTAAGTAGAGTGGGCAGGACTCTGGAATCCTGTTTGAATCCCACACTTAGTAACTCTTTAACCTCTACACCTACCCACATCTGAGCCTGACCCAAAAAATAATGTGACACAAGATTCAGCCCAGTCCCAGTTTATTATGGAGGGAACAGGGGACATGGAGCAGAGGAGACCCTCCCTGTACTCTCACCGGGCACCTACTGATGTGCGTGTTAAGTAAAATGGGTCTGTGATGAGAGGCCAGAGGTAGCAGAACAGAATAGAAGAGGGGCTGGTGAAGATAGTGTGGCAAAGAGACCAGGTTGCCACATCAGGAAATCTGTACTGAAGTCTACCCCTCATTCTTCCTGTTACAAGTGCAGCCTGGCATTGAGTCTTACAGACAGGCTTTAGACAGTGGATGCAATACCAGATTTGAGTGGCAGATAACCAAATTGAGAGAGGGGGAGATGGTGAACACTCTGATGATGGGAACCTCTGAGCCTTCCTCAGATCAGTTTGAACAGAAACCATACTTGAGATTCTTTTCTAGGAGGAAGACAGAGCAGCACTAGGGTTCAGGGTAGGAAATTAAACCAAAGCCATACAGATGCTGGAAGTACAAAGGAGAGAGGCCAAAAAATCATAGGGACCAGAGAATATGAGTGTTCTCATAGGATAGTTCAGGATAGAGGTATTCACAGGGAGAGATGCTGGAACAGAGCAGAATTTGGGAAGGGGAAGGTATCAGGGTTCACCCCGGGGAAGAACCAGAAGTCCAGAACTGTTCAGGAACAAATATATGTGGCGCAGGTTAGCAATGGACAAGCCCAGATCCAGGGGCAGGGTGACCAGGGGGTCTAGGCCTTCAGTCTCCTTCCCAGCATGGAAGCTAGGTAGGGGCAATGAGAGGTTCAGTGCCTGATAGAACCAATGGGCCTGGGAATTGGACAGGGGAAGAGGCCTCTCGGGTGGCTCAGTCAGAAAGCTGTGACGCTGGGCACTGGTCCAGGAGTTACAGTAATCATATTGGCAGCACTGGGCCTGATACCAGTACTCTGAGAAGTAGGTGTTGCGTTTTTCTTGGCAGCGGTAGGAGTTGTGCTGTCCACAGCCTCGGATGTTGAAACGAACTTTAACGTCTGGAGGAGAGGGGACAACTATAACCTGATGGTAGACTCCCCGTATTACCCCAAACCTGGCTTGTCTGCCACTGACTCTCCAGACTCCTCACTCAGACCTGACTTCCATCCTAAGCATCTTCAGAAGAGGTCAGAAAAATTCACTGACCTAGCCTCTAGAATTCCCAATCCCTCCTTCCAAGATCCTTCCCTATTCCTTGTATACCCTAGGCTCCAAGAAGCACTCATGTGTGGAGACCAAGCAATAGCTGTCCTTCCAGCAGCCCCTCCATGGGACTTTTTTTTTTTTTTTGGTGGTAGTAGAGTTTGAACTCAGGGCTTCGTAATTGCTAGGCAGGTGCTCTACAGTTTGAGCCATGTCTCCAGCCCCCTCCCTGGGACTTTACTCACCATAATAGATGGTAATCACCATGCATGGGGATGAACTGCTTATAGTGCATTTCTCCAAGCCCGAAATGCATCCCACAGAAGGGTCTTCTAAGAGGCAGAAGTGACAGGTCCGGACTTCAGAAACAGGAGGAACTGGGGATGCAGAAGAAAGGAATGATGGGGGCAGTGGTTCAATCTGAAGTCCCCTGCTCTGCAGAGAGCCTGAGCATCCAGGGCCCCAGTTCCACCCCCTTCCTTCCTGCCCCTGGGCCTCACTTACCCTTTCCCACTGCGAAGCCCACCATGACCAGCACACCTACAAGCATACAGGCTTTCATTATGGAATTCAGGGGACAGGGGTAGTTCCTGTGAGATGCTTTGAAACCCCACCTTCCTGGGATCACACTCCTTGATCCTTAGCTGCAGAGTGGTTTTTGACAGGCAGTCTGAACAGAAGCTTCTGTAGGTGAGGTGCTATATTCCTGCCTAGGGCATGATTCTGGCCGGGGGAGGAGGTTATGAACTTAGCAGGAGGATTGGCATGTCCTCACCCACAAGGTCTGGTTCCTGAGTGTGGGATCAGTGGCCTAGACAAGGTAATGTCTGGATCTTTTCCCAGTTTTATATGCTATGTGGGTCCCAAACATCTACTCCCTCCCCTCAAGGGTTCATGGGTTAATGTTTGTCTCTGGCACCTTTTACTGTCCTCCCACACAACAGGTCAGTTCCTGCTGTGCTGGGACAGGCTGACCAGGTACAAGTGTCCCTATCCTTCTGATATGAGCATGTCTCAGCTCCCCCAGCAAGGGGCACATGGACACAACTAAGCAGCAATCCTGGACCTCCTCCCTCTTCTCCAGTTCTACTTATTTTAAGACTACATACACAGTATTGCTGACTAAACCTTTTATGGTATAAACGGATAACTATGATGCCTAAAGAGAACAGGCTATTTCCCTAGTCTCTGAAGCCTGATCTTTTCTTTTTACCTTGTACTTCTCCACAACCAACCTAGGAATTGTGCTCTACTCTATACTAAAAACATCACCCAAGTCCACAGGACACCAATTTGTGCTGGTTTTCCACCTGGGGAGGGTGGGCTTGGCCATGAGGGCTCCTGGGGTCCAGCACACCACCACCTTCCCTTCCCCAACCACAAGTACCAGCAGACTAGCTCATGGCCTTTTCTTCCACTTTATTTCATATTCCCACCACAATAATGACTCCTTTAATTTAAACTAAAAACCATAGAAGGTTCCTGAAAAGGTTGCAGCAAAGGAACGGAGGTGTCAAAGATGAGGAACTGGTGGAGTGGGGAATCAGCGAATCGTCTTGACTGGGCTCTTGAAGTTGCTGGCGGCTTGGAGCTGCAGTTGGTAAGCCATCGGATGGATCTTGAAACCATAGAGCCTGGGCCGGGTAGAGGTCAGAGAAGCAGCAGGTTGAGCCCCATCCTGACCCTGCAATGGCCTGCATTCCCACCTCCCCACCCCACCTCCTCCATGGGCCTGCTCAATGCTTAAGGGTAGTGGTTCCCAAACTTCTTTGCTCTGAGTATTTGGAAATTTATCTCCAACAAAACTCAAATTCCAGGCTAGGTGCTGAAGCCCCACATCTTGGGGAGGCTGAAGCAGGAAGATTTCTTGAGTTCAGTTGTTCAAGGACAGCCTGGGCAAGAGTCCTTGTCTCACCAGGACCAAAAAAAAAAAAAAAAAAAAAAAGGGGCCTGGGAGTATAATTCAGATGCAGAGCATGTGCCTTAATATGCATGAGGCCCTGGGTTCAATCCTCAGTTTTAAGAGCACAAGCACACACGTGTGTGTGTGTATAAATATATACTGAGATCCCAGGACATATATAAACACTACTTGTTTCAATATAAAATAGAACCTTTCTTCCCTAACTCATAATAAAAACAATAAACCATGCTTGACCACAATCTGAGGATCTCATGGCAAAAGGTGAGCACCCAGGATGGTGGAAATAACAGTTACTGTTTAAAGGTCACTACAAGTACCACACATCCTAAACAATTCACATATTTAAAGGCACAGTCAGGCAATATCAGCATTTCTAATACATAGATAAGGAAAGTGAGAGATAAGCAAACAAGTAACTTCCCCAATCACTTAGCAGGAAGAAGTCCTGCCTTTGGGACAAGCAGGATTGTTCTCTCTTCTCTCCAGGGGATCTTTGGGCTTTTCCTCTGACCCTTGATGATTCTGTCCCTGCTTCCCACCTGGGCACAAACTGGTTGGCAGGTCGCTTGGGCCGGTACTCGGGATGCACCATGAAGAGCATGTGAGGGAAACCGGTGCCGAAGTAGGCGCCATCCGTGTGATGGTGCCTCGATGACTTGGGTGTGTACACATCCATGCACTTGGGGCAGTAGAGCTTCACCATGGCCTCACCTGGGATGTCCGAAAGGCCTGGGAGACAGCCAGACTCTGCAGGCCAGGTACCCCCCAATTCTGCCCAACCTCCCCACAGGACTCAGACACTGACCTGCTGAGCCCCAACTTCTCAAAGTACTGCCATGTGGTGCCCTCCTCTCCCTTCTTCAACACTCACCAATGGGAAGCATTGGCTGGTTCTCACAGTACACACGGGGACAGTAGCCAAAGTCTCCCTGCTGGTACTTTTCCAACTGAGATGTATAAAATGGAGGGGACTGTTGGTTAAGTATGAAGAGGAGGGACAACCTCTTCCTCAGCCCAACCCAAATCACTTGGTCCTTGATATTTGACACCTCTGACCAGAGGCCCCTTCTCCGGCCCCAACAGGTCCTTAGACTCATTTACTGCCTTTCTTCTAGTTAGGCAGGCTGCAGAACATCAGTATCATTTGCTATTTGTTCCCTAAAGAACAGGCATTCTATAACAACTCCCTATCCAAGGTTTTGTCTCCCTCCCAGAAAACAACCCTCTCAGCAGGCACCCAATGAGGAGTCAATTCCCAGGTCCAGGCTCTGGGATTCTTCCTCTTTTTCAGCTAGACTCCTTGATAGAAATGAAACTTGACTTCTTGCTGTGCAAACCTCTGTTTCCCTTAATGCCTCAGAGGAGTCAAGTGGGAGCAGAAAGGGCTCACCATCTGGGCGATGCCACGGTTGGTGAGGATATAGCGGGCGTGGATCAATCCATAAAGCATCTCGGCTGCCTGCTCAATCAGGTCGCTCTGGTTGGGGTTGTCTTCCAACTCTTCATCTGAAATGTGGGCCAGCCAAATTCAACTATTTGTTTTTTTAGCTTTCCTAGATTATACACCTATCCCCGGGGCAGTAGCCTATTCAGTTTGTCCAGCACCCACCTTTGAACCTCACCCCATTCATCACCTGGGCATTTAACCCAGAAACCTGGACCTCTGTCCCCACCAGCAATCTAAGGCAGTTTTGCCTTCTCTCCACACCTCCTCAGCCCGTGCTTTTCTTCTCTTGCTCCCAACTCCCTCCTCAACACATAATTGCAAAGATGTCAGTGCAGAATGTAGCATGTTAGGTTGGAAGATGCAAGACAGGAGAAAGAGGCAGTAAATGAAATCCTTGAGGAAACAGAACTGAATAAAAGATTCAGAGAGCATGGGAATAAGCACTGCTGGTGACATGATTAGACAAGAGTTAGGTAGCGGATCAAAATAAGGCAGGGTATTTTGAGTCTGGGGAGTTGGAGAACCAAAAGGAAATTTAAAAAATTCAAGGATAAAGTGGGTACGAATTGGAAGAGAAAAGAAAAGTGCACACATACACCAACATACACATCCCAACCCTGGAGGGTGCCTCACCAGGTTCCAGGTCCAAGATCATGTCTAGAGCTTGTCGATAGTGAGGCACCTGCTCATTGAGTCCAGTAAGATTAAATTTGTCCTGGATGTAGTCTTCATCCACCTATGAGGACAGGGAAGTCAAGAGGGAGCCTATATCAGAATCCCTGGCCTTGATCTAGCCAAGATGCTCTGATGACTGGTCCTCAAAAACTGCATCTGTTCCCCTTGGTTCCCACTCCCAACTTACAGAAGTACTTGAGACTCTTCCTAGTTTAAGTACTCTCTCCCATAAAACACACACACACACACACAAACAAACCTTTGGCTTTTCTCTTCTGAAGATAAGCAAATATAACCATCTCATAGAGACGTTCTATTCAAGATCACTGTCTCTAATACTGCCTTTTATCTCTAAGAACCCATTTTGTTCTCTTTTTAGGGACAGCTGGCTCTCTGAGGACAATGGAGGCGTGGTTTCCGAAGGCAGTTAGACTCCCTTACGTTAACACACAATTTTTATACATTACGAAGTACTATAACGTGAAGCTTTTCAATTCTCCTAACAGCCACCAGATATAATGTACTACCAATAAAAAAAGTACAGTTGGCCCAGTCCTATGTTATAATGCAGCAGGGTGGCAGAGTTGGGACTAGGGACTTGGTCTTGCCACTTTGCCACAGATAATGTGAGATTACTGATAAGATTCTTCTTTGGCAGGAAGGACGAGAGGCAGGAAAGGTGAGTGCAGAGCATCTGTGGGGATGTCTGACCACGTGGAGCTGGCCAGTAGGGAGGTTAAAGAAAACTCACTTCACAGAAGAACTCATTGCCACGGAGTCCACAGAACCAGGAAATCCAGGACACCTCCTCTGAGCTACTCATCTTCACGTCAACTGAAAAATAAGGGTGTAAGTAAAGTCCGAGCTCTCCTCCTGCCTCTGGCATCCTCTCTCCTCCCACACGTTACCTCTAACCACGGAAGAATCAGGGGCCACCCTATCTTAAAGGATCCCAGACTCTGGAGCACCTCTTCCAGATTTTCTCACTTACCCCTGGGCCCCTTTTCTGTGAGGTGAGGAATTCTTCGAGGTTCCACAACTTGTGAGAAGCGAACAGACACTGAACACCCACCGCCCCACTCACATTCCTGGCGCTCAAGGCCAGGGCCCTCGGCTTGGGCTCCCAGCCACCGCGGGCGTCCGCATGTTCCCGGCGCCTTTCCCAAGGGTCCCGAAGTTTATCCTTCCCAATTAAGAGCCGGACCCCTCCTTTTCTCACAGGGTTGGGGGGCCGTCAAGTCCCTCTCACGGGAGTTCCCCCATCCTGCCTCCGCCCCTCAGATCACCCACCCTCCTTCGCTGCCTAACTGGGTCACTTCCTTCCTTGCCCCCACATCAAGGCTCACAGACCCCATGTGCCCCGCCCAGGGACAGGAGACTCGGCACGGCGACGACCTCGGACTCACCGGCTGGACGGGGACCGGGACTGGGGTGGGGGAGGGGAGTTGCTGCTTCCAAGGAACGGCGGCGACCGCTACAGTGCAGGCCGCGGACCCAACCGCGGTAAGCGAAGTAGGGTTGGGGGGTGGAAAGTGGGGAGGGTGGAGAAAAGGGTAACGCGCAAACGCCAAGGGTCGGGTGCCTCGGTGGACGCCGGGAGATGGAGTCCCCAGTTGTGAGAGAAGCTGGTAAAATGAAGGAAAGCGAACTACCAATCCCAGTAGGACTCGCGCACGACCCTGGTGTCGCGAGGCCTTTGAGGAAGCCGCCTGGGGGCGGGGCGCAACCAGGAGCCACCGGAAGCGGAAGTCAAGTACGGCGTTCGGGGTCAGGGAAACAGCATTACGTTCGCTGGATGGAGGGACTTGGATGGGGCGGGGACAGGAGCAAGCGGCAGGATCCCTCCCCGCCGCTCTCCCCACGAGGTTCCACTGTGGTTCCCTCTGCCTCTCCCGGGCCAACCTACTGGACCGTTATTCTCCTGTCAGGCACTTCTTCCGAATCAGGTCGGCCACTGGAGGCCCACGACGGAGCCCATGCTTCTCCCGGTCCCTGGCATGAGGCGGGAGGTGCGGCTGGACTCGGTGTTGTGTCTTGGGTCGGGTGTGCTTGAGCTGAGCTGAACTGGGCTGGGCTGGGCTGAGCTGAGCTGAGCTGAGCTGAGCTGAACTGAACTGAGCGACGTGAGAACTGGGACAGCCCGGTGCGCTAACCTGAGGTGGCGCCAGCCATTCTGCTGTTCGTCCCTTTGCACTTCTCCATTTCTGCTTAGTGCTTGAATGGAGCGTTCTGAACCCTGGTCAGAGTGATGGTGAGAGGCACCGTGACGTTACTTCATTTCACAGCTTCTCGGCATTCCACAGGTTTCCCTCTACCTGTTCCAGGGACTCTCAACCCGGAGAGTGGCTTCCCAGCTCCAGAAATTGAGCTTGGAGCCGGGGGCCACATCGAGGGCGGCGAAAGGCATTGTGGGGCGTTATGTAAAAGGAGGACCCCAACCGACAGATGCCCATGGGTCCTCGCGCTACCTGGGGACGAGATGCTTTGCGCGTATACTTGTAAAGACTCCCAGGCGGGAAACTGAACCTTGTGGGTGTTTTTGTTGTTGTCTTGCCACGCATGCGTCTTCGTGCCTTGTGACTAATTGTCCTACCCTTTAGCAAAGCGCCATTTTGCCGTACGGAAGCCACAAAGTAATACCGCAGTTTTCCTGGATAATGTCATGTCTGTTTTTGTTTGGGAAGAAGATACCTCGAAATACGATCGAGGAAGATTTAAAAGGCCGGGCTGATGTTTCTTAATGGTATGTGTTCCAGGATGGGAAAGTGGTTTCAAGAGATAGTGGCACTATTTATTGTTGGGGGAGGGGAGATGGAGGTGGACCTCTGAATAACTCGTGAAGGTTTTTTTTTTTTTTTGCTTGTTTTTTACGGTGCAGGGGATAGAACCCAGGGCCTCATGAATGTTTTACCACTGAGTCACACACACACACCCAACCCCCATGGAGGTTTTTTTTGTTTTTTGGTTTTTGGTTTTTTTTTTAAACTTACTAAGGGGCAGGATTTGCTAATCTAGAGGAGTCTGTGCTTTATATGTGCCGCATGGGCCTTGGGCCCTGCAGGGGGTCTACGTTGTGGAATCAGCTTCGGGGGTAGAGCAGCATTTTTTATTCTAAGGCTGCTTTTCCTCATCCCAGAAGGTCTCTGGAGGGATTGGGCTGTTTGTCTCATTATTTCTTTGCCTAGTTAAGTTTTCCTTTTCTCAGTTCTCCCCAAAGCCATGTCCAAGCCATCTCTTATCGCGTTCACCCCAGCCACTGACCCCAGTGACCTCTGGAAGGACGGGCAGCAGCAGTTACAGTCTGAGGAGCCAGAGCCCACTTTGGATGGGGCCGCAGCCCGGGCTTTCTATGAGGCCCTGATTGCAGATGAAAGCAGTGCCTCTGAGCCCCAGAGATCTTCACCTGAGTCTGTCCAAGAGAGAAAGAGGAAAAAAAGAAGAATGCTGAGGCAGGCTACACCAGAAGGCGTGGCAGCAGAAGTATCAGGAAGACCAGGACAAGGGAGATTCCTTGGGGCTGAGGACAAGATGACCCAGTGGATACTGAAAGCAGCTCAGGAGGGGGACCTGGCAGAACTTCGAAGGCTGTTGGAGCCACGAGAGGCAGGGGGAGCTGGAGGGAATATCAATGCCCGGGATGCCTTCTGGTGGACTCCTTTGATGTGCGCTGCCAGAGCAGGCCAGAGGGCTGCTGTGCACTATCTCCTGGGCCGAGGGGCTGCCTGGGTGGGGGTCTGTGAGCTAGGTGGCAAGGATGCTGCTCAGCTGGCTGAAGAAGCAGGCTTCCCTGAAGTGGCCCGCATGGTTAGGGAGAGCCATGGAGAGACAAGGAGCCCAGAGAACCGGTGAGGGGGTAGCCTTATCCAATACCCGTCTTTTTGTGTACTGCCCTTCCTGCCACCCCACATCTGAGGCCCTAGAACAGCTGAAGTGGTCTCCTATACTGTTGATTTAGCAGTATAGTAGAGTGGCTATGGACATGAGCTCCCTGGATTTAAGTCCTGATTGCACTTACTTTTAACCTAATGTCTGTGTCTCAGTTATCTCATGTGAGAAACGGGGTTAGTAAGACACCCTTTCTTCTGGGCACCGTGGCTCATGTCTGTATTCCAGGCTAGCTACTCATGAGGTGGAGATTGGAAGGATTGCATTACAAGACCAGCCCAGGCAAAAACTTATCAAGATCCCATCTCAACCAATAAAAGATGGGTGTGGTGATGTGCGTCTGTCATCCCAGCCTTGTGGGAAGCTTAAAAAGGAGGATCACAGTCCTAAAACGTAAACTGTATTCAAGAAATAACTAAAGCAAAAGAGGCTGGGGGTTTGGCTTAAGTGGTAGAGCATGCTTGGCAATCACAAGGCCCTAAATTTAAACACCAGTATTGCCAAAAAATGAATGAGTGAAGTAAGAGCATCTTTCTCATGGGTTGTTAGGATGCAGTGGGTTAACATGCAAAGTGGTGGAACAGTGCTTGCCACACAGTATGTATTTTATAAATATTAGCTACAATAAGAGCTTGTAAGGCCTGGCTACCTACTCTTCTAACTATTTCCTTTTGAGTCCCCTATGGCTAAGTGGGAAGGGGCAGGACGTGTAACTCAATGGTAGAGCACTTGCCTAGCATTCATGAGGCCCTGGGTTAGATCCCTAGCACCTCAGGCAAGACAAAAAGGTGATGCTAAGTAGGAAGGAAGGTGTTCTGCCCAACCCTGCCAGCCCCCTCTGAGGCCTTAACTCTTCCCCAACCCTTAACCTTAACCCTTTTTCTTCTTTCTCTGCAGGTCCCCTTTGCCCTCTCCCCAGTACTGTGAGACTTGTAGTGCCTACTTTGAAGACTCCAACCACCACACATCTACTGCTCACCTGCTGTCATTGTCCAGGGGTCCCAGGCCCCCCAATCTTCCTCTTGGGGTGCCTACCTCTAGCCCTGGCTTCCAGCTGCTGCTGAGGGGGGGCTGGGAGCCAGGAAAGGGACTGGGACCCCGGGGTGAAGGCCGTGCCAACCCTATCCCCACTGTCCTCAAGAGGGACCAAGAAGGGTTAGGCTACAGATCAGCACCCCAGCCTCGAGTCACACACTTCCCAGCTAGGGATACTCGGGCTGTGTCTGGGAAAGAGAGAGCCCCTCGGGGGGCTACACTATGCCGGAGGGAGAACAGAAGGCAAGAGGAGAAGGACAGGGCCTGGGAGCGAAATCTAAGGATGTACATGAACTTTGAATTCTGACTGATGTCTGATCTGGAACCTCTGACTTGGACACTTTGACTTTTAATTTCTGGGAACTGCAAACCCTCAGGTTTTGGTCGTTGGGCTCTGTTTTTGGGGGAAGAGGGACTGAGTAGAGGAATAAATCAATCTCCTTTTATTGTGGTTCTTTCATTTTTCTGGAAACCGTGGGAAAGCATAACATCCGAGAGCCACATGCAAGTCTCACTTGAGCCAAGAGATAACCTCTTTAGGTGGCATGATAGGGTCACTTCCTTGCCAGGTCCTAGCCCCTGAAGGTGATGCCACGCTTGTTCGTTGAAACCCCTGAACTTCATGAAAGTCATACCACCCTCAAGAAGGGTCTCCTGATCACTCCAGCCAGTTCAGTCACTGATGTCACAAACACAAGTTCATGTACTATGTGCTAAGAATAAAAGACATTCCCAACCCTCAAGGAGTTCACAGGTGGAGGAGGAGGCAGTTATATGATCAAATACAATGCATGGTGAGGGGAAGTGAAGGAGGACACACCTCCCCGCCACCACTCCCCCAGACAGAGGCTATAAGCAGCCAGAGAAGTAGATAGGAGGCCTAAAGTTATCCACCCTCTATTTTGTCTGAGCTGGGACCAGAACTATGGCTTCCCAAATATAAATTTTTAAGACAGTTTTTTTTGTTGTTTTTGGTGGTGCAAGGGGTGGCACTTTGATATGCTGGGCAAACAACCACTCTACCTCTGAGCAACACCACTCCAAAGTTCTTCCATTTCACTAGCTGAAAGCTTCTGGGGGCGGGAGGCATATCCTATGTGTGTACATTTTTATTTCCCCACAACTTTGCTGCCTGGCACCCCCACTCCCTTACACTGCTCAGACAAGGTGCTAGGCCTGTGAAGAATTCACACATTCCTACTTGGAAAGAAGGGCTGCTCAGGTCGCAAGGCTCCCCTTATGGTTTCTCTCTGGATCAGCCTTTTAAGAAGTCGTGGGCGAGAAACGGAGGGGTGATAGAGGATGTGCGGAAGAACCCAAGGACAGGGGGCCTGGAAAGTCCTCTGGGCGTTGAAAACAAAGATGTGGGATTACGTTTAGATGCTGGTCCTCGCTGATCTGGCTCTGCCGCCTGCTGTGCAGTGCGCGGGGAGAGCGCGGGAGTACGGGGGAGGTGGATCCGTAGGGTCCGCCCCGCGAGCTGTGGGCTCCGCCCCTGTCGGTCCCTCCCGTCCCAGTGCAGCTGCTTCCGGGCTCCGCGAGGCTGCGGCCCCTAAACTGGGCCCAGGAGCGGCCACTGCGCACACTGCCGGGACGCCAGGGTCCCTAGGTAGACTCTCACTACCCTCGAGACCCTCGAGACTGGGATCTCTGAGGACATCTCGGTCCTGAACTGGCAGAGGCCGCGCGGGCTGCGCCCTCGCGGGACTGACTGGCCACTTTGTAGGAATTAGAGCCTCCTAAGTCAAGGGTCGGACGCTACTAGCTGGAGTTTGCTGGACACTCCATCCCATCTCCCAACGCAGACTTCCCATTCCTTGAATTCTCTTGGGGCAGCCGTTTAAGGCTCCTCAGACTCGGAGGACTGAAGGACCCCAGGCCACCTTCCTTCTTTGATGGAGCACCGCCTCCCCCGTTTCTGGGGCACCTTGGGGTGTGGCCTTGGTGAGTGAAACTTGGGGTACTGCCTGCTGGGAAGGAAATCCGGAAACAGGACACTGGTGGTGACTCAGGCCTCATCAGACCCTGAGACGCTTGAAAATCTTATGTGGGGAGTGAGGGGGTGGGGGATGAATATGGTTTGGCTGTGCCTCTCTTCTTTACCCCCAAACTGAAAAGGAGACAGGCCACTTGAGGCTGCATGAGCCTTCAGCGAAGTGGGGAGCTCCGTTTGAACTCAGAGTAGGAGGACATCACTAAGCAGATACCTGTACTGAACCCAGATTCTGGCTTCTGAGGTGAGCCTGAGAGCCTAAGCAGTGCCAGGAAGTAGCCCCAGATTTGGGGCTCATACGCCACAGCTATGTTCCTGCAAAGGCTAGGTGGCTGGTTACCTCGCCTTTGGGGCCGCCGGAAACCAGCGAAGCCTGACCCGCCTGCTCCAGATCCCAGATGGGTGGACAACTCCCCTGAGAATTCAGGGAGTGACTGGGACAGTGCCCCAGAAACCATGGATGATATGGGGCCTCCCAAGACAAAGGACTCAGGGACACTGAGGAGCTCCAGGGCTGCTCCAGAACCAAGCAGTGAGTCCCCAGTTGAGCAACTGAGGAACAAAAGACTGGATTCCCTCAAGTGGAACAAGACTGTCTCTAGCAGCCAAGAGTCTGGTAGACTGGAGAGTGGGGGAGCCGCCATTCCAAAACTGGGATGGGATCCTGTGGATTCAGGTAGCACCAGGAGACCGGTGGTGTCCTCTGAAGGGGCACTGGACGCCTCTGAGCAAGAAGTGCCAGTGGAAAAACCTGGCCGGCGGCAGAAGCTGCTGGGCTGGTTGCGGGGGGATCCTGGGGCTGCCCCACTGTACCTGGGAGGCCCAGAGGAGTGTCTGCAGATCTCCACCAACCTGACCCTGCACCTGCTGGAGCTGCTGGCCTCAGCCCTGTTGGCACTGTGTTCTCGGCCGCTTCGAGCAGCCTTGGATGCATTGGGCCTTCGAGGACCACTGGGCCTCTGGCTACATGGGCTGCTGTCCTTCCTGGCTGCTCTACATGGGCTCCATGCTGTGCTGAGCTTACTTACCGCCCACCCCCTGCACTTTGCCTGCCTCTTTGGCCTCCTGCAGGCCCTGGTACTGGCTGTCAGCCTTAGGGAGCCCAGTGGGGATGAGGAGGCCACTGAGGGAGGCAAGGATTTGGGGAAGGAGGCTGAGGAGCAGAGGGGAGGCCCAGGAAAGGGGCTGTGACCATAGGATGGAGTGGGGGCAAAGGGTGAAGATAGCATGGCCTTGAGGATAGTGTGGCCTTGAGGACAGTGAGGAGACCCAGATTGTAAGCACAGGGACCTCAGGGATAGGAAGAAACCCCAGAGTTTGAGGGTAGGGCCCCCGTCCATACTCAGAGCTTTTTAGGGTGTCTATGGACAGTGAGGCATAACTGTCCCAGCTTGGATTCACCAGCTATTGTTTTTACATTTCTCTCACCTATGATTTTTTATTTCCATCTTCAGTTTTTTTTTTTTACCTACACTTTTTAAAAGGAAAATTAAAAAAAAAAAAAGAAGTGTAATGGTGGAGAAAAAAGACTAAAGGGTCTTTTCTACCTTTCCAAACTCCAAGGGTGGAAGAGACCAGAGGCAGGGCAGATATCTCTGCATTAAGTGGGTAACTGGGAGACCAAAGGTGTCCCTTGGATCTTGGAACCTGAGCCATCTAAGGAAGAGTGGGGCTGCTAGATGAGCAGATTAAGGATTCATATGTGAGAGAGGGCCTGCAGCAAGGATCTGGTACTTAGGGAAACCAGTGGGAGTGGAGATCATGCAGGTAGTATAGGCTGGAGGGCCAGCTTAGAAAGACTGGCAGTTCAGACAGGTGGCCGGGGGGGCACTGGGGCTTACTGTCCCCACTCAGAAGCTAGGGTTTGCTCACTCAGCAATAAATGTGTCACACTAAATCCTAAATATACCACTACAATGTGAGAGGTTACTGCTACTCATGTCTTTCCTGATGCTGTCCATCTGGGGTGTTAGGTAGTAGAAGGTTCAAGGGGAGTGTTGAAATGGGGAGAGTGACATCGATACCTGGAGAAAAAAACCTGTAACAAGACGAAGACTGAAAAATCATCTTTATTATCCTTGAAAGGAGTTGAAAAACTCCAGCTTCTCCTCCCTCCAGCAACTCAGGTCCTATCATATTGGTCTGGGGGCACAGGTGAAGTTACAGGTCAGTTACTGGATAGCTCGCAGTTCTCTGTGATGGTAGGAGGGGAAAAATAGAGGATGGAAAGGAAGAGAAACAGGGTTGGTGGAATAGGATGGAAGAGAATGTGTTCCTCATTTCCCGGTGTCAAAGAAGGGGTCTTGGATGCCTTTTCCCCTCCATTGCTTACCCTCTGCCCCCTTTATCTACTGCACACTTGCAAACCTATCTTTTGAGTAGCCCAGGCTCCTTCCAGTTTCCCTCAGGTGACACCACAGCTCTTAGCCACATCCCTTTGGTGTCATCCTAGCCTATGAAAAGTGGAAATGTCAACATAGCCACTCTGATGATGTCTGCCTTTGGCTATGCCCTCTGGTTACACTGCATGAGCTTCTTTCATCTAGTACCTGCAGAAGACATGGTGAGTCCCAGGCCTCTTATGGAAGACTTTAACCCCTCACCTTGATTCCTGGGAGTTAGTAAGAAGGCTTTGAAATCCAAACAGAAGGTCAGGGACTGGAATTCCTCCACACACTTCTCAGGAGGATGTGGCGAGCGATCTGGAAGGGCAAGGTGCAGCCAGGCCAGTCAAAGCCACTGTTTCTCAGCACTGCCCCTGCCCCCAATAGGGAGAACTTCATAGAAGCACGTATCCCATTCTGGGAGGATGTTATAGAGACCCACTTAAGGGGTCCTCCTGCCCTCCTGTTTCCCTCTTACACTTCCTTTTTTTGTATCCTCACTCACTGTAAAGGAGAAAGCGCTGGTAACCCTGGCCTGTCTCTTTCAGCATGATTCCACCTGAGCATGAGTTGGAAAAGAGCTCAGTCTTCATGTCAGGGCGGCCTGTCAGGATGATTAGGGGAAAGTGTGAGGATAGTGACACAAAACCAAACTCAGGGACTAGGAAGGTTGAGGGCTGGTGGGAACCAACCTTCAGTTCTGAGATCCGTACTCCCTTCAGTCAAGTAGTAGATCCATTGCCGGGGGATACAGCGCCCATCTTTCCTGCAGAGGTGGTAGAGGCAAAGATGAAAGACTGAGTGTTACCCCAGCCATACAGCACTAGCCTCTCACTCCTTCCCAAAGCTGGACTCCTGTTGGGTTTCATGCTACTAAGGTAAGGGTGAGACCCATTCTTTTTCCAGAGGGCAACTGGTAGAGCTGTTGAATTCAGTGGGCCAGGAACAGAGGATATACTGGGCAAGAGCCCAGCTCCTGATGAGTGGGTGCTCATACTTTGGGCAGAGAGTGTCTCTGCTTCACTACTCACATGCGGATGGTAGCACGAAGCTGGAGCTGCACTGGGGCAGAGCCAGCAGTCATATTGAAGACAATGTTGTCCACAGAGTCAAAAGTCATCAACTCCTCTTTGGTGGGAGCTGCTCCTGCGATAAAGTACCACTGACCTAGGTGGGGCTCTGGGAACTGGAGAAACAATGAGAGGAACAAGAGTGTGGATCAGTGGGTCTACCACAGGATCCATCCAACCTTTCATCAGTCCAGCAGAGCAAGACTTGGGGTATAGGTGTTGGCTGCCTTTTTACCAACTGAGAGCTGAATTCATGACAATGTGTTAAGTGACTTTGTTTGCCCTTTCCCAATCATTATGGGTAACTCTACCCCCAAAATCCTGCTATGTCTCCACATTGTCATAGCACTGATTTTTTTTTTTATTGCTTTCTCATCAAAATACTCACCCTCTTCCCCTTTCCTTTCCCCAAATTGTTTTTGATCATCCTGGCTACCCACTTAAGACCTTCAGCTTCCACTGTAAGCTTCCCCCATTCCTCAGTCCTTACCTCTTTGTCATCCACTCCCAGAGTTGTCAGTTGACTATGTTCAGGGCACTGATAGATGGAGTTAAGGAGAATGCCATAAAAGTAGAGCAGAGCTGCCCAAATTTGGTGGAACATCTTCAGGCAGGAGGGAGCTGGTGCTCTGTGTGGGGCAACTGGTGCCTTAACTGCTGTGTTCTCCACTGCTGCACAGTTGACTATGCTTCCAGCCCTCGTGCTTCGACCCTTGACCCTTTTACCTGCTAATAAGTAACTTCAACCGTGTTTTCCAACCCAAGCCTGGATTACTTACCTGGTTGGGGCCTTCCTCCCCCTTCTGAATGCAACCACTAAACAATATACCCTGGTATGACCAGGGTCTCTAGAGTTATGAGAGCTGAGCCCTACAGGTACATGGCTTTGGTCTTTCAACCCATATCTGAGCTGGAGCTCTGCTGTGTTGTGCAGCATTGAAGAGAGGTGATTTGATTAGGTCTTTCATTCATTCAGTTAGCAAACTGTTTCAATTCCCACCTGTTTGCCAGGAACTGGCTAATCCTTGGGAACATAAAAATGAGCAAGACAGTCTCTGGCCTTGAAGAAGTCAATATAGGGAAAATTGACTGTGTAAACAAATCATGCAATACAAACAGATAAGTGCTTTAGAACAGGTATGAGCCAGTTGCTGGAGCACTGTGGATTTCTCTCTGAAGTTTATGATTGAGGGACCAGTAGATGCACACCCTGGAAAAAACTGACACATAAGTGAGTTCATCCACTCAATGTTTATTACTACAAGAAAGAGTCTATACAATCTAGTGATTAGCCAGGTGCCAGTGGCTCACACCTGTAATCCTAGCTACTTGGGAGACAGAAATCAGGAGGATAGCAGTTTGAAGCCAGCCCTGGGCAAATAGTTCATGAGACCCTATCTCAAAAATACCATCACAAAAACGGCTGATGTAGTTGCACAAGTGGTAAGAGCCTGCCTAGGAAGTGTGAGGCCCTGAGTTCAAACACCAGTACCGCCCCCCCCCCAAAAATCTAGTGATTAAAGAGGATTAATATTGGTATCAGGCAGAGTGAGTTCAAGCTCTGCTACTTAATAGACCTGGTATTTTTTCTTTTGCGGTGATGGGAATCAAACCCAGGGCCTTGTGCATGCAAGGGAAACACTTTGCAACTGATTCACATCCTCAGTCCCTAGGACAACTGTATTAATCTGTGTCTTGTTTCATTTTTAAAATGGGCACATCATCAATCTGAGTATAAATGAGATAATGCATGTAAAGCCTTTAGCAAAGACCTGCATATGGTAAATCTAAAGTAAATATTCATTATAATTAATAGTAGTTTGCAAAGCACTTATTATAGTTCCTGGTGAGTAATAAATTTTTAAATGATGGTGGTAAGACTTGTTAAGAGGCAGACATTGGACAGTGCCAAGTGGGTGAAGCAGTTAATGCAGTGAGAAGTAGAACTTATTTATAACTCATGGGCTGCTACAAAATGATTTGTCTTAAGATGTGAGACTTGCTAGAGGCATGTGAGTTAAAACAAAGCCCAGGCATGATGGCTCATATCTGTAGTCCCAGCACTTGGGAGGCAGGAGGATCTTGAGTTTGAGGTCAGCCTAGGCTACACAGTGAGTTCCAGGTAAGCCTAGGCTGTATAGTGAGACCCTGTTTCAAAAAACAAAAACAAACACCACCTTCCCCCCAAAATAACCCCAACAGAACCAAAAAAGTCTGTATGCTAGGAATATGAGAGTTAATTATACTATTCTATTTTGAGGTAATGTTCGGCTTTTTTTTTTTTTTTTTGCGGCGCGGGTGATTGTGCATGCTAAACATGCACTCTGCCACTGAGCTATATATTCAGTCTTTTTTTTTTGGTGGTACTGGGG
Organism: Castor canadensis; assembly: GCF_047511655.1. Lineage (NCBI taxonomy): Eukaryota > Metazoa > Chordata > Mammalia > Rodentia > Castoridae > Castor > Castor canadensis. Next base: position 24,543,432 of record NC_133393.1, read on the forward strand.
TTTGAACGGAGGACTTCACACTTGCTAGGCAGGCGTTCTAGCCCTTGAGCCACCTCTGCCAGTCCCAGTCCTTGAAAATTCTTTTAACAACTACAACTGCCAGGCGCCAGTGGCTCGCACCTGTAATCCTAGCTACTCAGGAGGCGGAGATCAGGAGACTCGCTATTAGAAGTCAACCCCAGTGAGACAGCTCGTGAGACCCTATCTCAAAAAACCCATCATAAAAAAAGGCTGGTGGAGTGGCTAAAGGTGCAAGCCGATTTCAAACCCCAGCACCACAAAAAAACAAAACAAAAAACCCAAAAACGCACCACAGCAACTTCTTATTGGAGCAGTAAAGTAGAAGAGCTCAATCTGGAGTCTAGTAGGCCTGGATTTCTCAGTTCTGTGATTTAGGTTCACCTAGGGGTAACTCACGCACAAAGTGAATGTTAATTCCCATCTCAGATGTTGAAAGGCTTTTTAAAATATGACAACATGTAAAACTCTTAGTATACTAGTTGACACAAACTAAATGCTCACCTATCAGGTGCTTACTGGAATTCTTTGAAATAATACTGGCACCTGGATATAAACGATGAATTGTAGAAAGGCTGCGGGGGCTGTTGGGTATGGCCTAAGTAGCACAGTGCCCGCCTAGGAAGCAGGAGGCGGAGTCAAAAATGCCAGTACCTTAAAAAAAAAAAAAAAAAAAAACAACGCTGGGAAAGGAGGGGAAGAGGGCAGAGGAGCTGTAATACCCGTGGCCTGCAGAATCACCTTGGCAGGCCCTTCAACTCCTCAATGTCAGGGACTTGTGTTTCAATCCAGTCCAACTTCATTTGCTCCCAATTCCCACACATCCCTTTTCCTGACAAAGTCCTGGAAGGCAGTGGCATGTTTAGTTTTTCTAATATACGGCATGTCTCCTGGGCTGCGCTTCGCCAACGACCAACGTGACGCCCACAGACTGTAAAACTCCCCCCTCCTCTGGGGCTGAACGGAGTTCAGGTTCAACGACTGCACAATAAGCAAAACAGCCCGCGAGCCACCCCCAACCGCCTACGGGAAAAGGTGACTTCCGGACGCGCGGAACGAAGAGCGCAGAGAGGGCCCGAGTAAGAGAATAAATTGTTTTAGGTGGCTAGGACTGTGCCGCCCGAAATTCTCCGCCTGCCAAAAGTTTAACATAGGTTAATGAGGCATCATAATTCCCAGTCTCCAAATTGCAAGGTCCATATGACGATGTACAGCATCTCTCTAGGCAGAATCCCAAATGGTAATTTTTTTCAGGCATTTACGTGGCCGTCTCACCCTCTTGTCGCTCAAGTGCGCGCACACGCGAAGTGCACACGGGGGCGGTGGGGGTGCTGGTGAGGCGGTGCTTAAAGTGTACGCATGCGTACTAAGATACACGCAGGCGCAGTACGGTCCCCCGGGCGACGGCAGCGGCGGCGGCTCCTCCGGGTGCTCGGCTCCCTCCCATCTAGGCCGACCCCGGTCCGTCTTGCCCCCAGGAACTCCTTGTTTGGGGCCACGAACTTTCTCATCGTGCCCCACAAAAGTAAATCTTAAGGACCTGGGGGAAGCCGGAAGTACTGCCTCGAGAACCCCAAATACCAACGGGGAAACGGAAGTGGCCTTCGGTGGCAGGTTAGAGACCGGAAGTGACGGTGCCGTGGGGAAGTCGGGGGCGGAGCCGCAAGGCGGTGGGGTGTGTTTGTGTGTGTGTGGCCGCGTGTTGGTTAAGCTGTTCTGCTGGAACATCGACGGAAGGCGGAAGTGGGGGGGCAGTTAGCTACCCGGTCCAGCCCCCCGTGAGTGTCTGCGGTCTTGGGTCTGTAGTGATTTAGGCGGGTTTGATGGGCGTGGCGCGCGTGCGCGAAGCTACTTTCTTCGCCGAGTCTAGCGCGACCCCGGCTCTCGCGTTGTCCCAGGATTTGCCGACCTCTCGGGCCCTTGACCTATCGCGACCGGTGATGACACTGGTCCGTGGTCTCGTGCTTCCTTTCCTGATTCCTAGCCCAACTGGCCCTCCCTTATTGTGATTGGCATTGTAGAGCCCCTCCCACCTCCCGTCCTTCAGCTCCCTATGCCGTGGATCTCCTGCCCTTTGTGTTACTCTCCCGGTGCCCCGGAATCTGGAGCGGGATGCGGGCGGATGTGTGTGTGCTCGTGCAGGAGGAACTTTTTAGGTGTTGGGGCGGAGATTCAGAGAGGCTTCCGGGCATATAAAATCTGCTACGGGCGATAGCGGACCTCCCTCCCTCCGTCTTCCTTAGAGAGCTGTCGGCAATGGAGCCCAGTGATAGTACCAGTACCGTTATGGAGGAGCCTGACAGCCTGGAAGTGCTGGTGAAGACCCTGGACTCTCAGACCCGGACCTTTATTGTGGGGGCCCAGGTGAGACCCCAGTACTTCCGAAAGAAGCCCATTAGCTTTTCCTGTTCCTCCCTTACACTGAGGGAAGAGCCTGATTCTCTTGTCTTCAGTTTTTCCTTTCACTGATTTATTTCTCATATTCTAGATAGAACATCTGATGTGTTTAGGGCTAATGTTCAGTGAGACAGATTTTGTTCTGTTTTCACCTTAATAGAACTCAATGTAGAGAGAAATAGAAAGGAAGGACAAATCTGTGTGCCATCATTGTGGGGGGAATCCTGCCAAAGGGACATGGCTCCACCTTTGGGAGGGAAAACATAAAACTGAGAACTCAAACAAGTGTTTCTTATAAACAAGTTGATCACAGGTCTATACTGTGTTTACAAAGACTACAAACTAGAAGCCATAATTCAGGTAGAGCCTGCATAGACTCTTGAATAGAATTACCAATATCTATGGCATAATTTGAATCTCTTGAACTTAACACAAATGGTCACAGTTGTCTGTGGTTTTACTCCTATAATCCTTAGAGGCAAAATCAAAACGTGTAAAGTCATACAGACTTTTATGATGAGATATATGTAAATACTCTGATACTTTCCAAGAGTAATTAATTTAGTTAGGAAAGATGTTTTTCTCTTTTGCTCCCTGCTCCCCCCTCCCCCCTTTCATCCAAGTTAGACAAGTATTATACTCTCTATCTCTAGCCCTTTGCTCCCTTCTTGGTTAATCTTTTTTTTGGCACTGGGGTTTGAACTCAGGGCTCATGCTTGCTAGCCAGGTGGTCTACCACTTTGAGCCACTCTGCCAGCCCTTGGTTGGTCTTCTTTCCTTAATCTGGTTCCCTGCTGCATCCTCCTTGTCATTGTTTTTATCTTTGCGATTATACGGGATAAACAGGTATCATTTTGTGTTTGGATTGGGGGTCATTGGTATCTCTAGACACACATGCCTTTGGGATCCATGCAAATGAGGAGAGAAGCAATGTTAGTTGGCTTTTTTGTTTCTCATCCATGTTATTTTTTTTCCTAGGCTTTTCCCTTGAGTTTCATTAAATTTATTGTCGGTGTTTTGGCAGGACTTAATTCAGTTCACAGCTTTGCACAATACTATCTTACCGTCAGGACAGTGGTAGTGATTCTATAATGGTTCTGTGCCTTACCTCCACAAGTTAGTTGTCCCTCCATTCTGTGATCGATTCCTGTGTGTAACTCTTCCTCCTCGTAGATGAATGTAAAGGAGTTTAAGGAGCATATCGCTTCCTCTGTCAGCATCCCTTCTGAGAAACAGCGGCTCATCTATCAGGGGCGAGTTCTGCAAGACGACAAGAAGCTCCAGGAATACAGTAAGGGTTGGGGAGGCATTTCAGAGTTGAGGCTGCTGTCCAGAGCAATGAGCTGAGGCCATAGACTTTCTGCTCATACAGTACTCTGACGTGTGCCTTTTTCTGCAGATGTTGGGGGAAAGGTTATCCATCTGGTGGAACGGGCTCCTCCTCAGACTCAGCTCCCTTCTGGAGCATCTTCTGGAACAGGGCCTGCCTCAGCCACCCATGGTGGGGGACCCCTGCCTGGTACTCGGGGGCCTGGGACTTCTGTTCATGACCGGAACGCCAACAGCTATGTCATGGTTGGAACCTTCAATCTTCCTGTAAGCCTGGGTTTCACATGGAAGGGTCTTGGGGGAAAAAGTAGTTTTGGCTGTGGTAGCAACAGGGACCTCATGAGATAGGTGTCTTGTCTCAGTGTTTACGTTGGATTTGGGGGCCCTCTGGTCCTATACTGGCCTTAGTCTTTTGAGGAAAAGGGGTGAGACTCCAGAGAATGAGTTGGAAGTGTGGAGGCCTTAGTATTTGGCTTCTCCCAGAGCAACTTCCCTTACCCTTTCCCCAGAGTGACGGCTCTGCTGTGGATGTTCACATCAACATGGAACAGGCCCCGATTCAGGTATTGAGGGGCCTGGGAGGGTCAGGGAAGGGGATCTGGGAGAAGGAGGCTGTCAGGAGAACCTGACTGAGGAGATACCTGGGACCTGTTTTAGTAGGTGGTGGAGTTCATGACTTCATCTCAAACTTGCCCTGATCATTCCTCTCTTATTATAGAGTGAGCCCCGGGTACGACTGGTGATGGCTCAGCACATGATCAGGGATATACAGACCTTACTATCCCGGATGGAGGTAAGTGGGCAAGTCTGGCTAGGGTTTCTCCCTCATCCCCCTTTTCTCATGGCCTGGGGGTGGGGGCATGATTGGCTACATTTTATTTTCCTAATCTGGTCTCTTCTTTGTAATCATTCTTTTAGGCAGAAAAAGTATCTTTGTGAGGCTATCTTGTCCCTGCCAGTCTTCTTGATGCCTGGCATTTGGGGAGTTTGTTTCAGACTTGTCAGATAATTTCATAGAATTTCTTTGATTAAAGAATCAACCACAGATTTTTTTGTTGTTGTTGTTTGTTTGTTTGTTTATTTGAGCCAGTATCTCACTATGTAGCCCAGGCTGGCCAAGAACTTGTAATTCTCCTGTCTCAGCCTCCCAAGTGTTGGGATCACAGATGTACACTGCCACATTCAACATATCCCACAATTTTTAATTTTTTAACTGTCACGTTCAATATTTGGGGTGTCCTAGTTTTATTAGTTTGTGTTGTGTTTGCATCCTGTGGCCTTTCCCTCTCCTTGTGAAGGTTAGGAAGTCACAATCCTTATTCTTTGCTACTAATTCATTTACAAGTAGTATAGATGTTTATTATGCATCTAATCTGCGCTAGTCATGTACTGTTACAAATACAAAGCCCTGCCTTCACAGAGCTTAGTTCAGAGTATCATCTCCTCTCTGACTCCTTTGGCCTGAATAATGCACGGCAACAGTCTTATCTTGCCTTTGGTGTCTTGACTCTTACCCCACTTTCAGGGTCGAGGGGGGCCCCAAGTACAGGCTAGTCAGTTGCCTTCGCAGACACCAACTATGGCCCCGGAGACAGTAGCTTTGAGTTCACAAGCATCAGAACCAGTCGAAAGTGAAACCCCTCCTCGGGAGTCCATGGAGGCAGAAGAAATGGAGGAGCGTGCCCCAGCCCAGAGTCCGGAGCTCACCCCTTCTGGCCCAGCTCCAGTGGGCCCAACACCTGCCCCAGAGACAAATGCACCCAAGTGAGAAGTGGAGGGAATTTTTGGGGGTTTGGGGAGTTCTGAGTGCAATATGAGGACCAGGAAAGGTATGATGGGAGGGGAAGCATTGCTCAGGGGTATTCCTTGTATGATTAGTATTGTGGGGCAAGGTAGGGCCCCACAATAGGTTCGAACAGGGAGCTGAGCAAAAGTATTGCTCTCCCCGGGCAAGGAGATCCAAATGGTGCCTCCTGAGCCTGATCAAAGTTCTCTCCTGTTTCTTGCCATTGTCAGTACAGGATAGTTGTGATAAAAGTGGGAGCAGTTCTTCCCCGCCCCCCCCCCCCCATCTTCCCATGGGTGGAAGTAAAGAACAGAAGCTCTGCTAGTCCGGAAAGGGATTGGGCCAGGGATCTAGGGAGAGCAAATGTAGGTCCTGTGGACTGTGGGTGGGACTCTGAGAAAAGCCTTGACTCACTACCTCTTGGCGTTGTCCACAGCCATCCTTCTCCTGCGGAGTATGTTGAGGTGCTCCAGGAGCTGCAGCGGCTGGAGAGCCGCCTCCAGCCCTTCCTGCAGCGCTACTATGAGGTTCTGGGTGCTGCAGCCACCACAGACTACAACAACAATGTGAGTTCTTTGATGGCCCTTTTCTCCCCCCTAGTACTCCCAAAACAGATCAGGCTGAGATGCAGATAAACCACCTCCCCGCAAAGCAATATTGTAACAAAATCTCTCTAGATCTTTACTGTCTTAACGGGGAAGGTGATAATCTTTATCATACCTACTGTTCTTGTACAAAGTAAGTGAAGTTAGTACATGATGATTAATCTATTCCTTACAGAGTTTGTTTATGTAGGAAATTTTTTATGTATGTTAAATAGAACTTACTTGCAAAACTTTGGTCCATGCAGAGGCTTCCAAGGGTATAACTGAAACCTTACAGGGCATAACATGGTTTCAGAGGGCATTATTGTTATTAGTGAGGTGGATTCCAGCTTAATATTTCATGCTTTTCTGTGTTTGACCTGGGGGCACAGCATGAGGGCCGTGAGGAGGACCAGAGGTTGATCAACTTGGTGGGGGAGAGCCTGCGGCTGCTGGGCAACACCTTTGTGGCACTATCTGACCTGCGCTGCAATCTGGCCTGTGCACCCCCACGGCACCTGCATGTGGTCCGGCCCATGTCGCACTACACCACCCCAATGGTGCTCCAGCAGGCAGCCATTCCCATCCAGGTGGGTTGAGGGAGCCTACCCAAGACAGAATAGTGGGGAAATGGTGGGATGACCAAATGTCTGCTAGGCTTGAAGGGGTTAAAGAGGGAAGAGACTTGAAACATGTGATGAAGAATGAGGGAAATCTTCAGAGATAGATCATAGGGTGCTCTGGGTTAGGTGCTTGTGTTTTTTTTTTTTTTACTTCTGCCTGCCCATCTCTCTCTTTCAGATCAATGTGGGGACCACTGTGACCATGACGGGCAATGGGACTCGACCCCCACCAGCTCCCAATACAGAGGCACCTCCCCCAGGTTCTGGCCAGGCCTCATCTCTGGCTCCACCTTCTACCACCGTTGAGTCCTCCACTGATGGGGTTCCCCCACCAGGGCCAGCTCCCCCCCCATCCACCAGCCACCCAAGGGTCATCCGGATTTCTCACCAGAGTGTGGAACCTGTGGTTATGATGCATATGAACATTCAAGGTGAGTTAGGGTTAGTGGCTGTTACAGAAGAGTAGCAGACTAAGGGGGTGGGATTGCTTCTGAGGTATGAGGGAGTGAGGGTAGTTCAGGGGTAGTAGGCCAGTGCTGGTAGTTGGCCTGTGTGGGGAGGGACAGGAGGGGGTTGCTTTTTCCTTGGAGGTTTGTTTATGTAAAGAGTACCTGCTCCCTGTCTAGATGGAGGGAAAGGCGGGCTTTTTGATTGGAGGAATGGGGGCCTGAAGGATGGCTGATCTCAGGAGGATACGGTTAGGCCTTGACCCTGCTGGTCTCAGGGCACTCTCTCTGTCTCCCTGCTCAGATTCTGGCACACAGCCTGGTGGTGTCCCGAGTGCTCCCACTGGCCCCCTAGGACCTCCTGGTCATGGCCAGACCCTGGGTAAGAGTGAGGGCATCAGAGCAGGACAAGCTCTGGGTAGAGAATGGGTAGGGCTGAGTGGGTGGGTTGAAGGGGTCCAGGTTCAAGGTTACATCAGACCCGCCCCCCAGGCTCCACCCTCATCCAGCTGCCCTCCCTGCCCCCTGAGTTCATGCACGCCGTCGCCCACCAGATCACTCATCAGGCCATGGTGGCAGCTGTTGCCTCCGCGGCCGCAGGTAATGACCTGGATGGGAGGCCTGGGAGGTGGGGCATAGTCCATGGTGGTGGGTATTGTCATCTGGTATGCAAGGGCCCAGCCCTCAGCCCTCTTCGGTCTGTTTTCTCTGCCACCCACAGGACAGCAGGTGCCAGGCTTCCCAACAGCTCCAACTCGGGTGGTGATCGCCCGGCCCACCCCTCCACAGGCTAGACCTTCCCATCCTGGGGGGCCCCCAGTCTCTGGGGCTCTGGTGAGCAAGGGTCAGGGAGTTCCAGTGGGAAACAATTCTGGGTGGTACATGGAAAGGGCAGGACTAAAATCTTTCCCTTGTCTTCCCCAGCAGGGTGCTGGGCTTGGTACGAATGCCTCTTTGGCCCAGATGGTCAGTGGCCTTGTGGGGCAGCTTCTTATGCAGCCTGTCCTTGTAGGTGAGTCCTCATTCTTCCCCACCTCAAACTTAAGAGATTTTCATGACTCTCAAGTTTGGAGTTCTGTTCCTAGCCTGCTTACTGGTACTTCCTAGTTCTTTGTGTAGTTTCTTGAGTCTTGCTTTTCTGCTGGACAGACTAGAATGGGACTGCTATAGTGTTCAGTTTTTCTTCACATTCACCTTTTCTCTTTTGATTTCTGACAGCTCAGGGGACCCCAGGAATGGCTCCATCTCCAGCCCCTGCCACAGCTTCAGCCAGTGCTGGCACCACCAATACAGCTACCACAGCTGGCCCTGCTCCTGGAGGGCCTGCTCAGCCTCCACCCCCTCAGCCCTCCACAGCTGACCTTCAGTTCTCTCAGCTCCTGGGGAACCTGCTGGGGTCTGCAGGGCCAGGGGCTGGAGGGCCTGCCATGGCTTCTCCTACAATCACCGTGGCAATGCCTGGTGTCCCTGCCTTTCTCCAGGGCATGACTGATTTTTTGCAGGTGAGCAGCTGAGTTGTTCTCACTTCACCTCACCCTTCTGTTCCCCAGCCCAGCAAGGCCATGGTACTTTGTTGCTCACTAGCAACTGGATTACAACTCCTAGTGACTTATCAGGGGAAAGGACCTGGGAGTTCACTGATTCTGAACTCTCAGTTTTAGAGATGAGAAAAGCAAGATGAGAAAGTCAGTGTAGTGTAGTAGTTAGTGCCACTAGGCTTTTTTTTTTTTGGTGGTACTGAGGTTTGAACTCAGGGCTTTGTGCTTGCTAGGCAAGGGACTCTACTATTTGAGCCATACCTCCGGCCCTGACTCAACTCTTGTTGAATACCTATTCATGAGTATTTTGGTTTTGTTTGTTTGTTTTGAGATAGAATATCACTATCCAAGTGATACTCAGTCCAAGCTGGCCTCAAACTCACAGTCTTCTCATCTCAGCTTTCCAAATTGATGTTACAGGCATTCGCCACTGCATCTGGCTAGTGTTCTGTTTTGTAGCATAAAGACCAGAATATAACTCACTCCCATTCTTTCCAGGCCCCTGTTGTTTATGCCCTCTTGATGCCATTTTATGTCCTTATTCCTGTTCTCATCTTCTGTTCTTTATTTTATGGCTGTACTGGGGTTTGAACTCTGGGCCTCACGCTTGCTAGGCGAATGCTCTACCACTTGAGCCATTCAGCCAGCCCTGTTGGGTTTTTTTTTTTTTTGAGTTACTGGGACTTGAGCTCAGATCCTACACTTTGAGCTACTGTACCAGCCCTTTTTTGTGATGGGTTTTTTAAGATAAGGTCTCATGAATTATTTGCCCAGGTTTGGCTTCAAACTGTGATCCTTCTGATCTCTGCCTCTTGGGTAACTATGATTATAGGCATGAGCAACTGGTGTCCAGCTTATGTTGGGTGTTTTCAAGATAGGGTCTCGCTGTTTGCCGGGGCTGGCTTTGAACTGCAGTCCTTCTGATCGCTGCTTCCCGAATAGCTAAGATTACAGGCATGAGCCGCCGGCACTCGACTCACTTTCTGTTCTTTATGCCTTCTTTGTTTGCCAGGCAGCACAGACAGCCCCTCCACCCCCTCCACCTCCTCCACCTCCACCTCCTGCCCCAGAGCAGCAGACCATACCCCCACCAGGATCCCCTTCAAGTGGTGCAGGGAGTCCTGGAGGCCTGGGTCCTGAGAGTCTGCCACCGGAGTTTTTTACCTCAGTGGTGCAGGGTGTACTGAGCTCCCTCCTGGGCTCCTTGGGGGCTCGGGCTGGCAGCAGTGAAAGTATTGCTGCCTTTATCCAGCGCCTCAGTGGATCCAGCAACATCTTTGAGCCTGGGGCTGATGGGGCCCTCGGTAAGCAAAAGGGATGCTTTGGCTTTTTTCAGGAAGGTGCAGCCAGGGGAAGGGGGAAGGTAGATGGCTTTTTTTTTTTGATAAGGCTGGGGTTTGAACTGGGGCTTCACGCTTGCAAAACAAGCACTTTACTGCTTGAGCCACACCTCCTGTCCAAGGTGGCCTTTCTTTATTGTAAGATAAGATGAGACTGATAGACCGGTGAAAGGCAGGCAGGCCAGGAGATAATGCAGTTGCTAATTTCTGCCCTTAGGATTCTTTGGGGCCCTGCTCTCTCTTCTGTGCCAGAATTTCTCCATGGTAGATGTGGTGATGCTTCTCCATGGGCATTTCCAGCCACTACAGCGGCTTCAGCCCCAGCTGCGATCCTTCTTCCACCAGCACTACCTGGGTGGTCAAGAGCCCACACCTGGTAACATTCGGGTAAATGAAGGCCTGAGGTTCCAGAATTCTTGTCCTTCCCACCTTCAGTTCCTCATTTCTGACTGCTTCTCGGTCAGCTAAAGCTAGAACTGCCCCATCCGAAGCACTAGACTTTCTGGGGGTAGAAGGGGAAGTCTCTTGAGGACTGAGACTTGGGACTAAACCTGTGATATTCCCCCATAGATGGCAACCCACACATTGATCACCGGGCTAGAAGAATATGTGCGGGAGAGTTTTGTGAGTAACCTTTCTTTATTTTCCTCTCCTGTCATGAGTCTGGGGCAGGGCAGTTGATGTTCCCTACTGCCTCTTCCTCTTTACTCCCAGTCCCTGATTTCATTTCTAATTTGGGAATCTTTGTGTTTCTTGTCTCTCAGTCTTTGGTGCAGGTTCAGCCAGGTGTGGACATCATCCGAACAAACCTAGAATTTCTTCAAGAGCAGTTTAATAGCATTGCTGCTCATGTGCTACACTGCACAGGTCAGGGGTCAGTCAGGCTAGGGTGAGTGGGGACATATGGGTGGGGCTGATGGATATCAGTGTTTCCTCCTTATATCTGGCCCACAGACAGTGGATTTGGAGCCCGGTTGCTGGAGTTGTGTAACCAGGGCCTGTTTGAATGCTTGGCCCTGAATCTACACTGCTTGGGGGGACAGCAGATGGAGCTTGCTGCTGTCATCAATGGCCGAATTGTAAGCATCACTTAACCCAGGTCTCCAACCTTGTTTCCTTCTGTGTCCTGCAGTTTCCATTTTTCTTCTCCAAACTACTACTTGTTATCCCAGATTTGATAAGTTGCAAAGGTTGGTTGAGGATTTTGTATTCCAAGTTTGCTTTCTGACCCTCAGCGTCGTATGTCTCGTGGTGTGAATCCATCCTTGGTGAGCTGGCTGACCACTATGATGGGACTGAGGCTTCAGGTGGTCTTGGAGCACATGCCCGTGGGCCCTGATGCCATCCTCAGATACGTGCGAAGGGTTGGTGATCCCCCTCAGGTAAGGGACCTGATAAACTGTGGGGTTAGGGGACTTGAGAGAACTGGAGAGATCTGAGATTTTTTTTTTTGTTTTGGGTTTTTTTTTTTTTTTTTTGGTGGCACTGGGATTCAAACTCAGGACTTCACCCTTCCTAAGCAGGCACTCTTACCACTTGAGCCACTCTGCCAGCCCTTTTCGTGTTGGGTATTTTTGAGAAGGGGTCTCACAAATGATTGGCCAGGGCTGGCTTTGAACAGCAGTCCTCCTTATCTTTGCCTTCTGAGTAGCTAGGATTGTAGATGTGAGTACTGGCACACAACTGAGAGGCTCTTTTTACTTGTTCTCTTTTTCTGTCCAATTTCACAGCCACTTCCTGAGGAGCCAATGGAAGTTCAGGGAGCAGAAAGAACTTCCCCTGAGCCTCAGGTACCAGAGAGAGGTTGAGGGACTAGATAATGTAGAGGTGGAGGGCTGAGGGGAGAAGGGCTGGAGGCTAAGAATTCTGAAGTCTGGATCTTCCTACTGTCTGACTCCCAGCGGGAGAATGCTTCTCCAGCCCCTGGAACAACAGCAGAAGAGGCTATGTCTCGAGGCCCACCCCCTGCTCCTGAGGGGGGCTCCAGAGAAGACCAGGATGGAGCTTCAACAGAGACGGAACCTTGGGCAGCTGCAGTCCCCCCAGTAAGTGACAAGAGGTGATCCACTGGGTTAAGGCAGCTACAAGTTGTGGGAATTACTTTCTGAACTTTTCCTTGCCAGGAATGGGTTCCCATTATCCAGCAGGACATCCAGAGTCAGCGGAAGGTGAAACCCCAGCCACCCCTGAGTGATGCCTACCTCAGTGGTATGCCTGCCAAGAGACGCAAGGTTGGTCTGTCCCTTTCCTGAGGACTTTATCCATGTTCCCCTGTCATATTTAAAATCAAACTTAAGAGTTGGAAGGCACTTCAGGAATTTTTAATGAGAAAACCTTTCCAGGTCTCACACTTGCTCATGGTTAGTGTCTAACTACACTGGACTTTTAGTCTGTTTGCTAGCAGTCCTACCTTAGTGTCTCACCTGCCTTATCCCCAGGTGACTAGGGCCCATTTTTTAAGGTGGGTCCTAGTGTAGATTAGCTAACTCTGAATCCCAGATGGTTTGACCCATTTGTGTTCTCTTGTTCTGAAGAGCAAGTTCAGCACATTGTGTTTTTGGCCAGAGCCAATTAGAAAGGCATTTCTGCTGTTGAAACCACATATGGACTGTTCCCCTTCTTTCCATTAGCATAGAACACTCAGTGGTTGACTTATGGAGAAGTGCTGGGCAGTGGCATTGGATCTGACGTTGAACCTTTTCTTTCCAATTCTGTCTCCCAGACGATGCAGGGTGAGGGCCCCCAGCTGCTTCTCTCAGAGGCCGTGAGCCGGGCAGCTAAGGCAGCCGGAGCTCGGCCCCTGACAAGCCCTGAGAGCCTGAGCCGGGACCTGGAGGCACCAGAGGTTCAGGAGAGCTACAGGCAGCAGGTGCCCCCACCTTGAAGCAGAATAGGGATGGTCTAGTTGGGAGGGTTTGGGCTAGGGTCCTTTTTCCCTGAATCCTTTCAGAGATGGAACTGGTAGTGTGGGGCTGGCTAGGTGTTTTTAAGTTTTCCCCTTTGTGGCATCTGGGAAGGCTCAGTGATGCCAAATTGGGTTATTGACAAGTGTGGCTGGTGGGGGAAGTTTCAGCTCCTGAGGGATGGTCCTGTGCTTGTTGGAATCATGGGATTTGGCTAGTCCTTCTCCAACCTGCTTTGCACTCTCTATAGCTCCGGTCTGATATACAAAAACGACTGCAGGAAGACCCCAACTACAGCCCCCAGCGCTTCCCTAATGCCCACCGGGCCTTTGCTGAGGATCCCTAGCTCTTTACTCTGTGGCCCTTCACCAGGGGAACCATTTGCCCCTTCTTCACAGTATTTAAGAAATAAAGTCGGATTTTCCTGGCTCTTGTCTCCAAATTTTCTTTAGTCCTTTAGTCTTCTTTGAACTTGTCTTTTTCAAGTTACTCCCTACTGCCCAGCTGTACCAGACAGCTCATAGTGAGCATGTTACACCATCATGCTCGGGCAGTACAACGTGCAAACCTAATTTGATGCCTTTTTCTATAAAAGCATTTGGCGTGTAAATAAGTTGTATTTTAAGTGCATGCTAGGATGGAAAACACCATTTAATTTCAGCAACTGCAGAACACATGGTTTAGCGTAAGGAGCATACAATGGCACCTATGAAATTCAAGTTTGACCACACTAGAGCTGGTCTAAACAGGTCAAAGAGCCAACTCAATTGTGCTCAGACGGGAGGACAGCTGTAGTGACTTCCTTAGTTTGTTAATGGAAGCAGTGATGGCTGTAAATTTGTTACTCCCTCTGAGAATCCAGTTGATTCTGCTGCTTTTAACTAGTTTAGTGCTAGAACAATGTTGCAGAACATTCTAAGACCACTGGGTCATAAGCTTTGCAACCTCCACTGAACCCCAGCTGACCTCATTGACTGGCAGAAGCACCAGACTGCCCCAACTCAAATTCCCCAACCTACAAAACTTTAAAAGATCCAGTAAAATGGTTAAGTTTTGATGCAGTCTGTTAAAATAGCTCACTGGAATAAGCAGCTTGTTCTTACTTAAACACCACTATAGCTGTATCCCTTAACTCCATGCTGTAAAATACAATAGCTAACCAACCCATTCCCCAAAATCACTTTGGAATTTTTTTTCAATCCTTTTATTATTCTTTTTTAACAAACGGCCCCAGGGACAGGGGACCAGGGGAAGGGGGAGGAGGGGAAGTGAAGTCTCAGCCCCACAACCCCTCCCCACCCACCCCTTTCCCCCTTATATATTTATAATCTATATACAAGCCCCGGGGGGGGGGGGGGGGGGGGAGGGGCAAAGGGAACTCCCTCAGCGGGGTGGGGGCAATCCAGGCTCCTTGTCCCCTCGGGACCCAGGCTCTTCTGCCCTTCGGGAAGGCCCTTCTCGAGAAGGTGGCCCTGTCCGGTCCCAAGGCTTCGGCATCCATCGCAGGGCATCTGGTGGGGAGGCCTAAAGGACAAGGTACATGTGGAAAAGTCAGTGGTAGGTCAGAACTCTTGAATTTAGACTGAAGGCCACACAGATTTCTTCTTTACCTGCTGGTAGAGATCAATACGCTGAGTGCGGAATACTCCGCTGTACGTGGAAGGTGGGGCCTTGAGACGGGAATTGAGACCAGAGAAGGGCCTAATGGAGGAAGGAGGTTGCTTAAGGCAAGCCTAGGATCTACCCCCTGGACTCAAAGTAAGAAAGCCCTCATGGTTGGGGTGTCTCTATACCAATTTCGGTTTACCTTCCAACTGGGGGAGTACGTGATGACCCAGGTCCCCCAAGGTTGCCGCTTAACTTTCGATAATCCTGGAACGGCTTTAGTTCCACTGGGTGTAGCTGAGTAACAACAACAAAAATTCACAAACCTCCTCTCTCAACCCATTCATCCCCCACCACTGCCCCTCCCCCACACCCCCACAGGATCTCCCTACCTAGCCTAAGCTGGCCTTGGCTCTCGCCCTCCCTCAACCCATTCACCTGGAGATACAGAATCCTGGCCCTCTTTTTTTTTTTTTGGTGCTGGGTTTTGAATTTAGGGCTTATACCTAAGCCGCTCTGCCAGCCTTTTTTTGTGATGGGTTTTCAAGACAGGGTCTCATGAAACTATTTGCCTGGGTTGGCTTTGAACCATCATCCTCCTGATCTCTGCCTCCTGATTATCTAGCTAGGTTTACAGATGTGAGCCACCAGCACCCGGCCTGACCCTAACTTTTAAAAGAGTTCCCTAGCACCTCAGCTCTGTACTTTACCTCTGCTCGTCCCAAGTTAGGAGGGAAGGGCCTGGCAGGTGAAGGCAACACCCGAGCAGCAGGAGCAGGTGGGGGCCGCACAGCCAGGCTGGGGGGCTGCAGAGCAGGGCCCACAGGTAACAGAGAAAGGGGGGGTGGGGCAGGAGGTGGCGCTGGTGGCAGGGAACCAAAGTTCACCACAGGCAGTTGTGACTCTACCATGGGTAGAAGCATCTGTAACAAGAAAATCCAAGAGTGCACACTGAGGCAGGGAGGAATAAAAGGGGGTAGGGAAAATAAAAGCCAGAGACAGAACCCAGAAAATGAAGGAAAAATAAGAAAATACAAGGTACCTGCTGGGCAGGGGCCCCTGAAGGAAGGAAGCCACTTTGTCCACCAGGCTGCAGAGGAGTAGAATAAAAATCAGAAGGGGATGGCAGATCCTGGCGAACCTATTAGGGATTGAGGAGAGAACAGTCAACTTGACCCAAAGCATTCTTTCTCATCTCTAGCAGCTGCCCATTTCCAGTTACCTGAAGCAAGGGTGGGTCTGGCAAAGGGCTGGGGCAGAAAGCTGGAGAATAGAGGAAGGAAGGTGGAGGGTAGAGAACTCCTCCAGCTGGCATCTTCCCCAGCTCTGTGGCTTGCAGTGCTGAGAAATCCAGAAACTGGCCCTTGAGAGCTACCCCAGAAAGCAGGGCTGAGGGAGGTGCTGGGCCAGGGGGTAGATATAAGGGTTGTGACCTGAGAAGAAATTGGGAAAGGAGAGGTGTTAGGAAGTCAAATGTTACTCCTCTAGTATGAGCAATGCCTAAATCCACTAGCCTTTGATACCTTAAAACTGTCTTCCCCATTCTTTTCCCCTGAAACCTATCTCCACTTTCTCCTGAGTCCACAGGCATCTAGTTTTACCTGTAAGGGTGCAGTGAGGGTGTCCCAGGGCGGAAGCCTCCATTGTTTGGATGTAACTGAGAGTCAATGGCTCCTCCAGAGACCTGAAGAAAAGCAGGTTTGAAATAGCTCTAGTGTCCTCTAATCAAGAAAAGCTCACCTTGGGGCTAGAGATATAAACTCAGTGGTAAATTACATGCTTAGCATGCAGAAGCCCTAGCACCAATCCCTAGTACCAATGCTAAGGATGGTTGATCTTGTTAACTTGACTGGATTGAGAAGTATCTAAACAAGGAAAGCACACCTCAGGGTGTGCCTATGAAGATATTTCCAGAGAGTATTAGCTGCGGGAAGAGGGGAGAGACTGACTTCCTGAACACAAATGGCACCATCCCATAAGGTTGGAGCCCACATGGAATAAAAGGGGAAAAGGAAGAAAGCCTGCTAGCAAAGGCATTATTCTCTCTGCCTCCTGGCCATCATAAGGGAATTTGCTTTGTTCTAGCATGTTCTTCCCACTATGGTGAACTGAAACCATGAAAAATAAACACTCCTTCTCTTAAGTTGCTTCCCTGGGAATTTTGTCATAGTGGTGAAAAGTCTAACACACACTGCTACAAAAAAACGTAACTCACTTATTCTACTCACTGCAGTACAAAGAACAAAGATGGAATGAGAAAAAATAGAGTATCTCACATCTGTACAACTTAGGATTCGTTACAAGAGACAATAAACTAAAGAATGATTACTCATTCATTCAAGGGATGAAGAGAGGCTTACCTGTGAACCGGGAGGCCCAGGGCTGCCATAAAAAACCTCAGGGTACAAGCGCTGACTGGAGGAGCTGGGCTCTGGGCCACAGTGCCCAGAACCCAGGCTCTTGGATTGTGGCTCAGCTGAGGCAGAGGTACTGGGGAGCAACTCCCAGTCTCGGGATATGGGAATGGCCTGGGCATAAGATGATTTGTCAAGACAAACGTCTGACATCCTGGATGCCCAGGTCACTCCCACCAATCTTCACCAGAAATTCTCGACCTTCCCACCAAACTCACTCTCCACACACCTCAGTGACTGATGCCGTTAGTTCCTTCTCTGCTTTTAAACTGTCTCCTACTAGACGCGAGTCCTGTGACAGTGATATGGGAGAGATTGTCCCATGATTCAGGTATGTTCCACCTAATAGGCCTTCCCTTCTCACCACCCAATTGAAGATACCCATGCAGACCTTGTCACTAGTGCCAAATTGGACTGGGGGGCCAGGACGATGGGATGGTCGGAGAGGGCCTGGCTCTGTGCCTCGGTCTGTCCGCTGCGATCGTTCTGTGCCTATGGGGCCAGGGGGCAGAGGCTGCTCCCGGGGCAGCTCCTGGGTTGAAGAACACAGTAAAGTGGAGTTGGGAGGATGCCAAATCAGGGTATCCCCAAAACACAGAAGGAAGGGGAAAACAAAGGGAGGGCCAAAATAAGATTCATAAAAACATTCCCCTCATCTTTTCTTGGTCTTTTACCTTTCTGTCCCCTTCATGGGGGGCAGGTGGCCGTCTCCTAGGAGGTTCAGAGGGTTCAGAGCCAGGTAGACCCTCACCAGGAACAGCATTCAGGGGTGAGGGGCCTCCAGGCCGCTTGGGGGGTCCCTCTGCTGCCCCCTTGAGTCCTCCATCAGGGGAACTTCGCTGGCTGCAGGGACCTGATGACACCTGAGAATCCCCACTCAGGTCCACCCCACTGTCAGACTGACTCATCTGAGAGGAGTGGAGAAGGAGCTAGTTAAGTTGGGGTAGAAAGCATCCCAATACCTGACTGATGCACACATACTGACAAAAGGAGACGACCGTGTGAAAACAGCCCCAGACTTGACCCAAAACAAGTGGGAAAATATGGCCAGTGTTCAACAGAATTCCAATTTAGCTGCTCCCTCTCATCCTCACTCACCTCTGTGCCAGCCACATCCTCAAATGGACTGAGAGGCTCCATCCAGGGCTCCATGGAACCAGGCCGGTAACTCTTTCGGTTAGTGGCTAGAACATTGACCAGAATGGAGGCAATGAGAAATTTTTAAAAGCCATTTTACTCTAACCCTCCACCAGTTCTTCCCTCCACTTAGCTTTACTCACCAGTATGTAAACGATTCCAGATGTGGGGGGTTAGGGCTTCTGGGCCTGAATCTCTGGATTCTCCCTGAGGGTCTGGGACCTCAGGCTTAGAGCCCAAGAATCCAGAGCTAGGAGAAGGTGGCAGAGATTCCTAAAGATGAGAAAACCCAGAAGGGCAAAACATAAATTATATGGCAACTGGGAATACAGAAGCCGGGACAGAATGAGGTGTGGCTGCAACAAGTCAGACAGACATATGGGAGACAAGCAGTAATTACTAGTGAGAACTATGGGTGAGAACACAATGATGGGAAAAATAAAGAGTGGAGAAAACATAGCTAAGGAAAACCTTCAAAAGTAAGACACAATGAAGCCCAATCTCTAGCCCCATCCCTCACCTCCTGCAGCAGCTCCGGTTTTCGGGGAGGCCGCTCCCGCCGTTTGGGGGGGAAGGGATTAACCCCGGCAGAGTCCCGGGGAGTCCCGCCCACCCCCCTCACCATCGGCCCTGGCTCCTCGAAGTGGGGGTCTGGGGAAAAGGGGAAAACTGTCACCATCTACCTCACTTTCACCAACCCTAGTTCTTTTTCTTCCTACTCCACCTCCCAATCTTTCCAGTCCTGCTCTCTGCAGAAACCACCAGTAGGACACCCAGACTCTCCCCCATTACACCACTTGACCTTCTTTGGGGATAAAGGCATTCCCACCCTAGCCCCACCCTCACCTCCAGCTTACCAGAACTGATGCTGTTGTTGGCCCTCTGGGGGTCATATCGGTTTGGGGGTCGGGGGGAGGAGCCCTGTGGGGCTTGGGGAGTCCCAGGCTTGGGCCTTGGGTGCCCCCCTGGTGCAGTTACACTTCCTTGGCGGCTGCTAAGCTGGGCCAGAGCCTGTTGGATGCCAGCAGGGTTGCTGTGGATAACTTGGTCCAGGCGGAAGACAGCAGAACTGCTGGGGGGCGGGGGAGGCAGGGGAAGTCCCTGGGGACGCTCCTCTGGAGGACGGCTAAAGAAAGCAGAGCATCAGCTCCAGGGTTCGCTGAACTGTTACTCCCTCTTCCCTGTTAAAATCCATGTTTTTGACTCCTTCTAAGGATTCCTACTTGCACAGATTTGTAGAGTGAAAAGCAAGGAACAAGGAATACATGCATGGGTATGGTATGTTTACCAACTACTTTCCAGCTGCCTGGAAAGTGAGGGAGGGAATCCCAAAACCTTTCCAACAAGCCCATGTGCCCTAAGGTCACTGACTTCCCAGCCTTTCACCCCCCCCCACCCCGCCCCCTGATTTTTACCTGTATTCCTACTCACCTTCGGTTCTTGGGAGATGGCCAGCTCCTTTTGTCCCGTCCTGGGCCAGTCCTTCCCCCAGGACCCCCGCTACCACCTCCACTGCTGCCACCACCACCAGCCTTGCCCCCAGGGCCTGGGCGCCGGTTCTGTCGATCCATGCCCGGCCGCTGACTGGAGAAGCTCCGCTTACTTAAATCCTTGGCTCTCTGGCTCAGATCTCCACGTGACATGGCTGAAATGCCCAGTCCAGCTCCCCCTGTACTACCCCCAGTTCCCACAGCTTTAGGGGTCATTAGTGCTGGTGGGGGAGCCTCCTTGTCACCCCTTCGCTCACTAGCAAAGTCGCTGCTCTCTGATGCAGTCTCCCATTCCTCATTAGCTTGGTCTGAGTTCTGGTTTGACAGATCAGGAGACTTGGCAGCTGCCCTCCGAGGTGGAGGGGGTACTGTGACTGCTGTCAGGGATTCTTCAGGTCCAGGAATGGGGGCTGGAAGAGCTAGGGAAGAGGGCTTGCCCTCAGCCCCTCTAGCAGCATTTTCCCGCTCCTGTTTCAGCCTCCGGAAACGAGGGGGTTTGTCCTGTTGCTGAGCCCTCCCATGCCGCCTCCGTCGCGGTCGCTCTCCATCTTCCACACCTATGCCTATGTTACCTCCTCCACTGCCTCCCCGGGCCATTGGAGACAGAGGCCCTGGGATTAGCTTCTCTTTCAGAGGCTCCTTACTTGGGGGCAAAGAACAGGTTGTAGGTTTCTTTGGAACCAGGGACTTAGCTGGAGGGCTCCAGCCTGGGCAAACAGAAGGAGGGGGTCGCCCTCCCCCTCGGCCCCTGCGTGATGGCACCCCTCTTGGAGTGAAGACACGGCCACCCCGGGCAGTGGAGAAGCGGGCTGGAGCTGGTGAAGGCGGCGCCCCTGGTGGTGGGGGAGCAAGAGGGACCTGGGTGAGCACTCCTTCCTTGTGTGGGGGTGCCTCCTTGTCTGAAGGGGCCAGATCACTCTCATGGGTCTCACTGCCGGTTTCTGAGCCACGCTGCCGGCGCCGCTTCGGAATTTCTTCATACTCTGAACCCTCACTTCGTGTCTCACTGGCAGTACGGCCTCTGGAAGCAGGAGTGTGGCTTGGTCCCCCTGCCCCACCTCCTCGTCCATCATCTCCCCGGAACTCTCGGTAACTGCGGAACTCCCGGCTCCGGGCTCCACGACCCCGGCCCCCGTAGGTTCCCCGAAAACCCCTCCCTCTGGCAAAATACTCGCCTCGGCCCCGACCTCGGCAAGAGGTAGGGCCCACTCTTTCATAGGAATAGTCCCTCCGAAGCCTGGGGGCAGGGGAAAGATTCCCACCAGGTGCGACCTCCTTGGGACCCATCTTGCCCTTCGCTGTTTTAAGTGGGTCTGGCTTTGCGACCTTTGGGGTTTCATCCCCCTGTTCCAAGGGCTTAGGAGGCAGCTCTTCTACTTTTGCAGGTGGCGGTGGTTTCTTTATAGGCCCAGCCCTGCGAGGAGGGGCCCCTGGCTCCTCTGGAGGGATTCCACGACGACTGCTACCTGGACGAGGACCCCACCGGGTCTCAGTGCGGCTTTCTCTGCGTGGTGGCGGGGGGCCTTGGCCTCCACCTCCAACTCCACGGGCAGGCTTTCGGCCTGCTTCTGGACCTGTTAGCTGCGGAGTCTCCTCCTTGGGAGATTCCTTCTTGGGTGGTGGAGCTTGTATCTTGGCAGCCTCATCATTGCCTGGGGGCCAGGGGAGTGCACGGCCCCCTGGGGGAGGTGGTTCCTCCAGAGGGAAGCGAGGAATTGGGGGACCAGGGGCTCCATTCTCGGGAAAGCCTGGATAACTGGCCAGATAGGGTGGTGGTGGGGGTACTGGAGGTGTCTCACTCCTGAAGGAGACAGAAAAAAATGGAAGTATCTCAGGATGAGGAAAATGGGAACTGAGAGGGGAACATGTAATTCTAGACACTCCTTTTGGTCCATCCCTACTACTTTACCAATAATTCACAGTACTCTTCTCCTAGGCCTAGGCTCTTTTACTAATAGTAGCTCATCCATTTCTCATTACAAAGACTCACCTCATCCCCTTGTCCTCCTCATCTGCAGCCTGGCGCAGTGGTGAGGTTAGTGGGCGAGGGTCAGTGGGTGTGGTGGTAAAGACATCTCCTACCCAAGCCAACTTTGGATCCACTGGTGGGGTGCCTCGTTCCCGCAACATGGGGGGTGCATGACGCTCAAATGGCTCTGAGCTTGAGCCCCCGCTGTCTGAGCGCTCCCGGGGAACTAGGCCTAAAAAATGAGAGAAACAATCCTTGTGTCACAGGTCCTTCAGCCCTAAAAGCATCTCCCCAATCTAGCGTCTGTCACAGCACGTCCACCTCTCACTCCAAGTCTGGGCCTTGCTGCTCTTGTAAAACAGCCCTCAGCTTTCCTATCAATCAATCCACCCAAATAAACCCTGGCCAGTGAAGGACTAACACTGGCTGTTGGTTTATTTTCTCCTCAAGCCCATTTTCATTAGACTCTCAGCTGTACTAAGCACACACTCCACTCTGTTCACTTCTAATCTGTCATACCAGTCACGCTGAGACACCGACATCCACCTCCTAGGATTTGAGGTGCTCTACCTTCACATGGTCCCTTACCAGAGGGATGCACACCAGGAGGGTAGAAGTCCAAAGGGGGCCGGCCCTGGAGGAGCCGAGGGTCCACATAAGGAGGAATCATCATCCAGCGGGGATCAAAGTTCATTGGGGGCATGGGCGGGGGCCGGCCCAGAGCACCTGGATACAGGGCCTTGGGGGGTGGTGGAGGAGCCTGTGGAGCTGGCACAGCTCCCAGGGTCACAGGCTGTGGTGGTGAGGGGGGCACTGGGGCAGGAGGGGCAGAGCCCTGCTGATGCTGTTGCCACTGCTGCTGTTGTTGCTGCTTCAAGAGCTGCTCCTAAAGAACAAAAGACAAATTATCAAAGTCCTTACACAAGGAACCAGCACAAATGTGACAAAAAGAAAAAAAACCGGGCTAGATGAAAACAGTAGTGACACAACAGAGAAGTAGGCAAACACCCCCAGAAAATAACTTATAGATAGGATAAATAGTGAAGTCAGAGGGAAAAGCAGCCCTGAAGAGGTTAAACTTGGATCTCACCTGCTGCTGCCGCTGGAAACGAGGAGGCAATGACTTCTGATATTTAGGGTAGCCCAAGCCCTGGCTCAGAGGCTGCCGGGCAGGACCGACCCCATCACCCTTGGATTCCACCTTTGGGATTGGGGGTGTGGAAGGTGGAGGAACCTCTTCTTGTGGTTCTGGACCCTCTTTTGAAGGCAGTTGGGGTTCCACTGCATTGAAAACAGTGACCTAGTCCATCAAGACAGTCCATCAAGAACACCCCAGGAATTCTCTCACTGAAGTGTTGACTGAATACCCACTGTATTTAAGGCCTTCCTGTTAAAGACCTATAAAACCACTCTATGGCCTCAAGAGTCAACAGTGCTAGTATTAACTTCCAGAGAAACCCCCAAAACAATGCTTTCTTCCATCCTGCTCCACTCCAGGTCTATAGAAAATGGTTTTAGATCCCTCTTTCAGATACCCATACAAATAATGGACTATGGGGCTGAGGGTGTGGATTGCTGCTTAGCAAGCACTAGGCCATGAGTTCAAACCCCATTATCATCAAAATAAACAAACAAAACAGAACACCAAAAAACAAATGATGGACTATTTCCTTTCCACTGACAGGCCACCTCAACCACCCTGGACCCTCAAGCCAAGCAAGAGATCTAACACCTAGCAGTATCTATTCCCTTGTTCCATACCTGGACTGGCTTCAAAGCTGCCACTGCTGGTGCTACTGGTAGTGCCACCACCACTCACCAGAGTGGGAGCAGGAGCCACACCTGGACTGGGGGTGGACTGGACAGGAGTGGCCTGTGCTGGCTCTTCAGGTTCTTTTTCTGGTGTTGGGGCTGGTGCTGGCGGTGGAGCAGGAAGTGTGGGGAGTTCTTTGGGGACTGCAGATTGTGGGGCTGCAGGAGAGGCAGCAGGTGGGGCTGCAGGCTCTGCTTTGAGTCGCTTGTCAGGTGCCCCAAACTTTTCATCAAGCCTTTTGAGCTTCTCAGCACAAGCTGCCCGGCGCTCCTCCTGCATGCGCCGCTCCTCCTCTTCTCGCCGTCGCCGAGCCCGCTCCACCGCCAGGGAGATCTCAGACGAAGACTGCTTCCGTCGCTGCCGCCATGCCTCATCCTCATCTTCAGGTGCTGGGGGCTTACAGGGAGGACCCCCACGATCCTATCAGAGGGCAGAGCCGGCAGGCAACGAGTGTCAGTCCTTATGCTTTCTACCATCTTCACAGCTCAATCAACTGCCTCTAGTTACAGATTGCACCTTCCATCTGCCTCTAGCTACAGATGTTAAGACCAGGCCTCAGGACCGATGGCCTCTCTAAATTGAGACAAATTTCATCCTCACTTTTTTATT
Organism: Castor canadensis; assembly: GCF_047511655.1. NCBI lineage: Eukaryota > Metazoa > Chordata > Mammalia > Rodentia > Castoridae > Castor > Castor canadensis. The sequence continues at coordinate 24,567,433 of NC_133393.1, forward strand.
CCTTTCTTCCTTGTGTCCTTTAGAGACTTAAAACATTCCTAGCATCTCAATTTGTCTCCCTGACTCCCCTAATAGCAAAGATGTTTCCAAGCTTTTCAGAGATGCCCAACAGCCCTGCACTTCACAGAGCCCATTCTCAGCAACTCCCCTGTCCCCAGCTTCTGTACTATTGCTTCAGTTTCTCAGCTGACACTTCCCACAACTGACCCTCTCAACCTCTCATTGAAAATACTCACTGGGTAGTCCCCAGGGGGGCCCCAGTTCCCAGTAGGACCCCTGTGAGGCGGGGGTGGGGGAGGCTTTGGGGCAGGAGGCCCCTGCTCTGTCTCTGAAGGCCGAGAGGTCTCTGCCCAGGCTGTCTTGGGAGGGGGTGGTTCGCTGCCAGGAGAGGTGCCCTTTTTGCCATCTGCTTCAGGAGGTCGTTCCTCACCATCAGCTGAATGGGAATCCTTGCTGTGAGCAGAACAACAGTGGAATTAAATTCAGCTGTGACCCAGCTCCTCTAACTATATCATGAAAAAAACTGAGCCCTCTCCCCCATCTCTGCTGGCTTTAACTCACTGGCCCTCAGCTCCCTCCTCATCAGAGTCTCGCCCGTCTTCCTCATCGCTGAACTTGAGCTTTTCGGTGTAGTCGACCTCCTCATGAGCCCCTGAGGGGAAAAATGAAGAGTACCTAAGCATTCTTCTCTCTGATGTCAGATGTTTTCCCACAACACAGTAAGCGGTCTGGAAGTACATGGCATACACTATCAATGCCAAGCCGACCCCCTCCCCCTAAAATCTAGGTCCACCAACTATAAGCCTTGTCATTCTCACTTCTCTCAGTCCGTTGCCAGGATTTGGTTTTCCTCTATGTATCTCCCATACCCTTTAATGTCTGCTTTTCTCTCACATGACCCCATTACTTTTCCTAATCAGATCCAAATGTTTGAACCTTAACATTCACTCACCTGCCCAACCATCATCATTCTCCTGGTCCAACTGGTCAAACTCTTTGAGATTATCCTCTTTGAGAATAGAAGGCCGACCCACAGGCTCCACAAGGCGCATCGGTGGCCCTGAGCCCCGGGGGGCCGTCACACGCGGGAAACGGCTGAGTATGGGAAGTGAAGATGACATGTTGTGTAATCATACGCAAGACTAGGACTCCTGGCTGGAAAACCATCTCCTCCCCCATAGGTTTACCCTGCCTCCAACCACAAACCCAGACCTGGATGGCTCACCTGGGCCCATCAGGAGTGGGGTATCGGTAAGGCCCCTGGGGTCCATAGGGCGGAGGGAACGGGAGATATGGGGGATACATCTGTAAAAGGGCCCAAAAGTAGCTGCTTAGAGGGTCAAATAGCCTGTCAACTCTTTAAATCTGCTATCATCCTCCCACCCGTTTATTCAGTGCCTACTTTTTCATTGTGCCCTTCAAAGATTTAACACTTTAGCTTCCAGGGCTACCACTCCAAAATAAGATATCCGAACTCACAAAGGGCGGCATCATTCCGCGATAGGGAGGGAACTGGGGTGGGCCTGACGGCTGTAGACCCCCCCGGGGATCATGACCATGATGAAGTTTGGAGTCCGGGCCCTCCAGTTCATCAGGGCCACGCCCACCTCCATCCCTCCAAGTTGTAGAATCTATATTTTGGAAAAAAAAGTTGGGGGAGGGAGGGAGAGAGAATTAATGATATCTGGGGGGCAAGTGAACACAAGTGAAAATGATGGGGAGGAAAGTGGTTAGGCCAACACAGCCACTCACTTTGGGGGCGGAGGCTTGGTCCGGGCCCAGACGACTGTTCGGCAGACTCCCTTTCCTTGGCAGCTTTGTCCTGGTCGCCAGCTGCCTGCAGGGTCGGAAATTCCTCTCGAGAGAATCGCGATAGTAGGCTTGATGCCCTTCCACCTGTTCAAACAAGGGTACAGGAGACCCTTGGTACATTTACTGAGGATGCACCATAAAAACAAAAGGTACCAAATCATCAAGTTCTTGCCTTCAAGGGCAGTTCTGGGACCCCTCCACCTCCTAAGACTACAACTTAAACTTGGTCATGTGCCAACGAAAATGAATTATGGGGGTCAAGATTTAGCCAAAAGTTCAAAGACACTTTACTGATGGTAAAGTGCCTAGACACAGTTTCCCAACCAGCCCTGCACTCACCATCTCCATGGGCTCCATGGGTGACACTGGCTTGTGCCCAGGACTTTACCCCGCTTGGAACCGAAGGAGTGTTCTGGGGTAATAGAGAGATAATATATAGTGGTGCAGGTGGAAAAGCTATGTCATTCCCCACCCCCCAACCCCTCCAGTTCTGCAGGTACCTCGGGGGCTGTTGGGGGTCGTTTCGGCTGGTTGGAGGCAGGCGTCTGTGAAGCCGGCAGTGGCTGCGATTCCGGCGGCTGAGTGGTTGAGGCATCGGAACTGAGTGGATGGTAGAATGGGAAGCTTATTCAAAGCCTGATATGCCTACCCTCGTTCTCCAGCTGGTGCCAAGGAGAGACTAAACCTAAGGCCATCACTACCATCTACAAATACAGGACAAAATAATTTTGTTGCCCTGTATAAGATATTGTGTCTTTTCATGCTTTCTCGCCATCTGACAGAAACCTAAAGGGATCAGAAATCATCTAACAGAAAACCTGGTATAGGCTGGGCTCAATTCACCCTCAAGTTTGAAGTTAATATCCTTATCACTATAAGTCTCCCAAGTCTCTATCTACCTCTTGGGGTCGGACTGCTCCTGTTTGCTTGCCCATCCTGTTCCGTCTTTCGGCACTAGTGAGACATTGGGGTCATTGCCTTTGTTCTCGGCTTTCAGGCTTGGAAGGTTGGCTGGGGGTGGCATACGCCGGGCAATAGCAACTTTTCCGAGACTCTGCAGGCCATGACGAGGGGCAACTGAAGAAAAGGTGGAGAGAGAGTCAAAAATGCCTCACATGGGAGACCTGACAATCTCCTACCCCAGGTCCCATTTAGACATTCTCAGTATCCTATTACCCACTTACTCTTATATTTCTCTTAGTAGCCAGCCCTTTCCTTGATAATTTCCTTCTGAAATCCCTACTGGGAAGGCTGAGACGTTATCATTGCATCTATGTGGTATGGTTGATCGTGAGCCTGCGGGGAGCAAGCTGGCCCCAGATTTCTCCAAATCCACATTTCTTTGCCTCCAATTCTTACGTGTCCAAAGACAGGGAACCAAAGACACGCCTTTGTAGGAGGGTAACTAGTGTTCACCTAGAGGCCAACTCCCCCTTCAAGACTCAAGGTAAAACTGGAGGTCTCCAGTGTTCCTCTGGTCTTTTGCTATCTTTACTATAGTGGCTTATTCCTCCTTCAAAGAGTTCTAAAGCCTATGTCCCAGACATGCCTAGCCTCGGACCATTAGAAACATCATCTTGTAGGACCCTCACCAGCGGGTTTCTGGATCTCTAAGGACTTGCCCTTATACGTATCAAACAGGTTGAGCGAGGAATACTTCTTTCCATCCTTCCCCTTGGCAGTCGGCCCCGAGCGATCGGACATTGCGCTGGAAGCTCATTGAGTATGTTGGGTCCTGCAGGCACCTCCCCCAAAACGTGCCGGAGCCTGTGGGCCAGACAATTGGTATCTTAGTCTCTGCCCCCTTTGAAGAAGATAACAAAAGCCCAGAAACTCCATTTCATTCTCATTAGGGAATGAGATTTGCAGCCTTTTAGTCTTTTCCCTCTAGCCTTTGTAAACTCCCCAGTTCCTTCAAAGCAACTACAAGACTAGAGGTGTGGCTCAAGCAGTATAGTACCTCTGCAAACGTGAAGGCCTGAGTTCAAACCCCAGTCCCACCAAAAAAAAAAAAAAAAAAAAGTCTCAGCTCTCACTGCCCAAGGAAAACCAAATAAAAATCTAGAACCCTCCTAGTGTAAACGCCCCTGCCCTTTGTGCCATTCTAAAAATGGTAACAGCCTCTTCATTATCCCCCGATGTAATCATCTCTTTTCTCTCCATCAAAATCATTTTGAAGACCTACAATAAAACGGGACAAGCAAATTCAAGCACCAAAGAAAAGCAGAAAGTGGCATACAACTCCACTGCACAAGAACACTTCAGACGTCCAACTTATTAGACACTAGCTCCCTAATCATGCCCCAGGGCCTGGTGTCCAGGCTCCATTCCCAAGAGCCTTAAGTCCCATCTGGGAAGGTTTGAAGCAAGATATGCTAGGAGTTTAAGGCTTTTATACATTTGCTCTGCCGGACTGGGAGCTTATCACCAGAAAAAAATACTAGTGGTTTTTAGCTTCCCTTAGGTACAACTGAGAAAAACAAAATATTATGGAGCCACCTTGAGATCCCCTGTAACCGGGACCATACACAATCCAGACCAACTTCATTTTCTTATACTCACTAAAAATGTCCATCAGTCTTTTCTTTCCTTGATGGCTCCTGTCCCCCAAGCAAACTAAACTCTCCATTCTCAATCCCTTCTAGAGTGATCAGGCATTCACTGGTGGGTAGAAACAGTGAAAGGAAACAGGAGATGGAAGAAAGCAGACAGGTCCAGGATGAAAGCCAAAATTGGGGAGAGAGAGAACTTTATGACAGGCGAGAGATGGGAGTTGCTGTGTAGGTACTTAAGAAAGCCAATCGGAAAATAAATATACGACGGAAAAAGGAACAGAAAAACCCTACAGTGAATAAACTAAGGCTAAATAAAAGAAAATTAACATGAAAGCAGGTGGAAAATAATACATGGAAGCGGTAACGGCAAAAGATGCTAAGAAAGTAAAGTAGCAGTGTCAAGAGACCCAGGAAAAAAAAGGGTAGCGGGAAAAGAAGGAAAAGGGCGAATAGGAAAAATGGGAAAAAACAGAGGACTGGGAAACAGAAGGCAAAAATGTGGGATAAAAGCAGGGTTCGAGAAGAGGAGTGATTCGATGCAGAGAAGACCCAAGAAAGGGGTACCATAACGTGGGGTGATGGGAAGGGATTAATAATATACAAGACCCTTCAAGAAGAGGTCAGTCAGGCGCGGCCCACCCCAGGACGACGAGGGGGCCAATAGATGGGGTGAGGGGCCAAAAGCAGAGCGAGGAGTGGGGAGTTACCGGCCCATGAGCCGGGTCGCTCCCTGAGCGCAGCACTATGGGTGGGAAGGAGCAGGTTGCAGACCCAAAGAAGAGCGGGTCCCCGGGTAGAGGTATCAGAGGGGGAGGGGCAGGCAGGGCCGGCAGCAGGAGGACAAAATGGCGGCGGCTAATGGCAGCTTCTCCTCCCCCCGGCCCGCCACCGCCGCCGCTGTCGCCGCCGTCGCCGCTCCCGCGCCGGAAAAGGGCGTCAACGCTCAGCTTGCTCAGACTCACCTGGCCGGGTGCGCGGGGGTCCGGGACCGGAGCTTAGGGGTTCCCCGGGGCGGATGGCGGTGGGGCGGGGGCGGATGGCGGCGGATGGCGCCGGGTTCGGCTCCTCCCGTCTCCCTCGCTCACTCCGCGCTGGGCTCCGACTAACGGCCCATCCGGGCAACCGCCGCCCCCGGGAGCACCCCCCCCACCTCCCTCCGCTGCTGGACACGCCTCCTTATTTGCATAAAGGGCGGGGCCCTTTCTATCCTATCCCTCTTTACTTCCAGGCTGTGCAAAACACAAATAAAAAGACAGGGTGCTGAGCTTTCAGACGTTATTTGCATAAAGAGGAGGGACTTACAGACGCTAGGACTCCGGTTGGCTGAGAAAGTGGGCCCCCGACGTCGGCCGTTGAGACGTGTACAGGGGGCGGGAATGCGGCGCCGGCCGGCCAGGCGGTTGGGGCGCAGAATTTACACGACAAATGGTGGGAGAAAAGGGAGGAGCGTGCGTCGTGCGTCCTTGGCAAGATGGGAGCGGAGAGACGTAGGGACGCTGAAAGTGCAAGGAAACGAGGCAAAACCGTTGGTGCTTTGAGCAGATGAGACGGAGACGTGGGGGAACGGAAGGAATTAGCTAGCGGAAGGCGGAGTTTACGTAGACCAGAGAAGAGCCCCAAGTCACGCGTCCTTTCGCGAGAGGTGAAGGCATCAGAGAGGCGGGGCCTTCCATTTATTAAATCACGTCATGCAAATAGGCTGGATAGGCCAATCCAAGGGTCCAGAGGAGTGTATCATCGACTCTCTCAGTGTAGTCATTCTTTGGGTAGTTCTATTTATTTGCATAATATATGCAAATAATTTGAACAAAGGCTAGAAACGACCAACTCATCAAAATATCGGCAACTAATAGCTAAGACATTTAACTTTATACCAATAATTTTCATGAAGAGATTCTTATTTTGTATTATTGGCAATTTGTATTCTCTTCGAAAAATTAAACCCACTATTTCCCCTCTTTTGTCTGTTAGTACTTGACTGTAGATCTCATCATCCCTACTACCAGTCATTCAGCCTAGGGAGGTTTAGAAGTGCTTCTAGAAAAACTCGTATTAAGAGATACGAAGAACTAGCTAGAACTTAGCCAATTTTGAGGAGAGGGTGCACATCTCAGGTGCAGTGAGCAAATAAGTGGTGGCATGGGTTTGCCTAGCTGGCATAGCTAAATTATCCTATTGGGACTGTCCTCCAATAGGGTCAACGAAGACAGAAAAGTTAGCAGGACACAGTTAAGAATTTTAGCCTTGGTGAATGTCTCTAATTAGGTTCAGGTGACTGCAGAACCTGGAAAAGCTGTTACTAGTATTGGTGCATAACATATTGCTATTATTGGTTTTATATAAATATACATATCTTTAACTTGAATTTTTTGAAGCTTTAGCTATGCTGTCAAGTATTCCAGTTTACCGCGTTGGCGTTTTGTAAAAATTAATAGCCAAATCAGTCTAGAAACGTTAAACTTATTTTTTCCCATTTGTACAGGAATAACACACCGTATTAAATATAGGTCTTATCTGTGTGGTTTTAATTACAGAAACTAATAAAGTATTCACTAAATTTTAAAAGAATTTTAATCTTGATTAGTGGTAAGCACTTGTTAGTGGTAAGCATGGTTTAGCATATACACAAGGCTCTGAGTTCAATCCCCAGCACCAAATAAATACAATTTTAACCTAAGGCTCATTAAAATTTAAGATGACTTCAGTTTTCATACATCATTTTATTTATTTATTTATTTCTCATACTGGGGGTTGAACCCAAGGCCTTTGACATGCTAAGCAAGTTACCACTTGAGCCACACCCCCAGCCTAAGATGACTTCAGTTTTCAAACTTTCAAAATTCTCTGTCCTCTTTTCCATGAACTTTTTTTTTTTTTGGCAGTATTGGGGTTTTGTTGTCTTTTTCCAGGCCAGCTATTACATCATTTTGCTCCCCTTTGCAGTAATCAACCTTCCTTCCTTCCTCCCTCCCTGCTTCCTTCCCTCCTTCCTTCCTTGGAGGCACTATCCATTACCACTTCTCCAATTCCTCTCTCTGTCTCCCTCCCTTGTATTTGCTTTTTTGTTCTTTTTGGTGGTTCTGGGGGATTGAACTCAAAGCCTCACACTTGCTAGGCAGGCACTCTATCACTTGAGCCATGCCTCCAGCCTTTTTTGCTTTAGTTATTTTGAGATAGGGTTTTGCATTTTTGCTGGGGCTACCCTGGACCATGATCCTTTAATTTATGTTTCCTGTGTAGCTGGAATGACAGGTGCCATGCCACCACACCCAACTCAGTTGAGATAAGGTCTCACTGGGCAAGTGCCCAGGCTGGCCTGGAAACTTCTCTTGAGTAGTTGGAATTATAGGCATGAGTCTGTAACCTCTCTTAAACCCACTCCAGTGAAGCCTTTACCCCACCCTCTACCAAAAATGGGCCTGGCAAGAACATCCACTCTCATGGTTTAAAAAATAAAATTATGCAATGATGGCTCCCAAATGTGCATCTTCATCACAGACCTCTCTCTCAAACTCTACTTGTATTTAAGCAATGTATTTGACGCCTACTTTTAGATATCTAATAGGTCATTTCAAATTCAGTGTAGCCAAATAAAACTGAACATTTCATCTCCAGGACTTCAAGACCTTTTTATATACAACTTCCATGTCATCCGATGGCAATTTAAAAAATCCCATTTAAATCCAGGCCTGGTGGTGCATAGCTGTAATCCCAGCACTCTGACTAGAGGCAGGAGGATTGCAAATTCGAGGGGAGCCTGAGCTACATAATAAGACCCTGTCTCAAAAAAGCCAAAACCTAGCTGGGTACCTGTGACTCATGGCTGTAATTCTACTCAGGAAGCAAAGATCAGTAGTATCACGCTCAAAGCCAGCCCCAGGCAAATAGTTCATGAGACCCTATCTCGAAAACACCCAACATAAAATAGTAGGTGGAGTGTCTCAAGTGGTAGAGCACCTGCCTAGCAAGCATGAAGCCCTCAGTTCAAACCTCAGTACCGTCAAAAAAAAAGCCAAAACAAAAAATCTGGGACTGAGGGCATGGTTCAAGTGGTAGAGTGCCTGCCTAGGAAGCAAGAGGTTCTGAGTTCAAACCCCAGCAAAAAAAAGCCAGAACCAACCAAACAAATAAATAGTCTGGGACTGAGGGCATGGCTCAAGTGGTGGAGTGCCTGCCTAGCAAGTTTGAGGCCCTACATTCAAACGCCAGTACCAAATAAATAAATGATAAATTAGTAGAGTGCCTGCTCAGCCAAGTGTGAGGCTCTGATTTCAAATCCCAGCACACCAAAAAAATAAAATAAAATAAGGGGGGAAAAATAAATATATAAATAAATACAATTAAATCAAAATCTCAGAACATTAATTGAGTATTCTCCCCTTTCTTTTTTGGGGGGGATGGTGGGGGCAAGACTGAGGTCATTTGAATTCAGGGCCTAGTGCTTGCTAGGCAGGCACTCTACCCTTAAACCATGCTCCCAAACTTCACTCCTCACTTTCCATCAGACAGGAAATTCTATCTTGAGAAAATATCCAGGGTCCAATCACTTTACTTCTGTCACCTCCACCTTGATCTGAGGCATCATCATTTCTCACCAGGGTTAGATAACAGCCTCCTAACTGGCCTCCTGGAGTCTGCCCCCACTTGGCCAGTCAACACAGCCACCAGAATGAGCTTCTCTCGAAGAAAGCCTGTTCAAAGTCCTGCAACAGAGCCCTGTTTCTTTCAGAATAAAAGCCAGAATCCTTACTGTAGCCTACAAGATCCTAGATGGGCTGGGCCTCTACTGTCTCTGATTTTATGGCTTTCTCTACGTGCAACCAGGTACTACCAAATATGTCTCTGGAGCTTTTCTGCTACCTTTTGCTCTGTTCATTTGACCCTTCCCCCAGAAACCCAATGACTCACCCTTTCTCCTTCCTTGAAGTTTTTGCTCAATGTTCATCACCTAAGTAGTGAGGCCTATCCTTATTACCCATTCTAACCTTCCTTCCTCCCTCCCTCCCTTCTTCCCTCCCTCCTTTCTTCCCTCCCTCCCTTCTTTCCTTCCCTTTCATTTTTTCGAGAAAGTCTTGCTATCTTGCCCAGGCTTGCCTGAAACTTGCTGCCGCTTGCCTCAGCCATCCAAGTGCTAAGATTACAGGCGTGTTCCACCACACCTGGTCCCATCTCAAATTTTAATCTCCTTTATCCCAAATCTAGGTACTCCTTTAACCTGCTGTACTTTCTCCTGTTTTCATACAACTTCTCATACACATTTTATTTATTTCTTCTTCTTCTTTTTTGGCGGTACTGGAGTTTGAACTAAGGGCCTAAGAGCCACTCCACCAGCCCTTTTTTTTGTGATGGGCTTTTTCAAGATAGGGTCTCATGAACTACTTACCCAGGCTGGCTTTAAACTGTATTCCTCCTGATCTCTGCCTCCTGAGTAGCTAGAATTATAGGTGAAAGCCACTAGTGCCCAGCTATTTCCTCTTACTATTTTTGTTTATTTTGGACACAGGCTGTGTAGCCCAGGTTGGCCTTGAACTCAAGATCCCCCTGCCTCAGTCTTTCCAGTGCTGGGATTACAGGCATGAACCACTATACCCAGTCCTATTATTTATATTTATTCTCTCTCCCTCTCTCTCTCTCTGCTACAGATCAAACCTAGGCTCTCATACATGCTTAGCAAGTGTTCTATTCCTTAGCTAAATCCCCAGTGCCCATAACAAATTTTAAATTCTGTTTATTGTTCATTGACAGTTCTCATCCTCTACCAGCTTCCAAAGTAGAATGAAAACTTTGTGAAGTTAGTAATCACCATTTTGTTCACTCTTACATCTCAATCACCTAGAATACGTACTGGCACATAGTTGATGCCCAATAAAGGATTTAAAAAACTTTTAGGGGCTGGGATGTAGCTCAGTGGCTAAGTGTTTGCCTAGCATGCATGAGGCCCTGGGTTCAATCTCCAGTACTGCAAAAAAAGTCACTGTGAATTACAGCACACACATACACAAAACATACAGTTTGATAATTTTTCACAAACTGAGCAGAACATGTGACCAAAAACAGAACCTTAACTAGCACCCCAGAAGCTGCTTTGGGCTTCTGTTATTCACTGCCCCCCAAGTCTAACTAGTATCCCAACTCCTTATACTTTATACAAATGAATCATAAAAGTAAGGATCCTTTTGTGTCCTCTTTTGCTCAACATTATATTTATGAGATGTATATCTGTTGTGTGTAGTTACAGTTTACTAATTCTTGTTGCTGGATAATGATAGTCTATTGTGTGAATATAACCCAATTTATCCTGACTGAATGAATTATTTAAGCCCAGGTCCTTTCTACCCTTCTTGGTGTCATCAGGATTGTTGTAAGGATTTTATGAATTAATACATGGAAAGCATTTAGACTAGTGTCCAGTTCATAGCTGGTCCTCTATAAAGATTAGCTATTAATTTCATTATATCTATATACCTTATTAACTTATTCAAGAATTTAGATCAGTAGATTCAGATTGTTGAGCATGATTTCTTCCTCATCTGAAATTTTATACAGTTTCTGTATCTATCTATCTATCTATTATATATATATATATATATATATAATCACCACCCAGAATGCCTCCCTGGTTTCTCCATTCATTCAACCACAGTTTGAAGCCAGCCCCAGGAAAATAGTTCTTGAAACCCTATCTTGAAAAAAACCCATCACGAAAAAGCCTGGTGGAAGAGTGCTTGTCTAGCAAGCATAAGGCCCTGAGTTCAAACCCCAGTGCTGCAAAAAAAAGAAAGAAAGAAAAAAAAAGTCTCAGAAAGGCTGAATGATTTGTCAGTTTGTCAAGGTCATAGTGTTTACAGTGGTAAATAATGTTGTCTCAAGATAATCCTCACTTTTTGTGGAAGTGTCCATGGCCTGTACTAAATGTACAGATTAAAAAAAAAAACTTGGGGGCAGGGGGGAGAAATGAACCAAGCCTTGTATGCACATATGAATAATAAAAGAAAAATGAAAAAAAAAAGAATCATTACTAGAAGGAGAACACACATTTCAAGTACTTTTGGTACATAAATTAAAATATTTATCTAGTGGGGCTTAAACACTGTATTGGCACTTTTTTAAAATAAAGTACTTGGTTCCAGTAGTGACCTAAAAATAAATAAATAAAACTAAAAAAAAACTTAACCTTATTTCCTTCAGGCTGAGGCTTGTCTTGTACATCTGGAATCTTCCTTGGTGCACAGAGCCACCTGCTGTAGTAGATACACTACAAAATTGACAATGGATTGCTTACTTGAGCAAATCCTTGCTGTTCTTTCCTCAAAGACACCCCCTTCCTCCCAAATCCAGGAGGAAAAAAAATCTCCCAAATAAAAACCAAGATGACTTTATCTGGAGAGGGAGGACAATTCATTTAATTTAGGTTAACTTTGGCTCACAATTTGTCTTCTTTTTTCATGTTGGGATCATTAGAAATCCCTTCAATTCACACGGTGCAAAGACACACCCCCACACCAATTAGGGCAACTCAGAGATAGCTTTCTTGGCTGGGAGACCAGTTGGCTTTTCCTGTTCTCTGGCTTTCTCTTCATACATCAGGATCCTGGAATAGACATAGGCATCAGGGAACACTTCTCTCAAGGGTAAATCTTAGGCTGCTATGACAGTCAAGTAGGGGTTAGGGTTGTGAGGGTGGGAGGAGGAAGAATAGGGAAAGGGTAGCAGTGCTGGGGACTGTGGGAACCAGAGCCATGAATGGTGACAGGGCCTTAGAAAAGCACCTCTAAACATGAAAGAATTGGTACTGAGTGATGTATAGAAGTTGAGCCTTGGGGACAAGGTTAGGACTGGGGATGGAGAAGAAAACAGGTAAGTATAGATGAGGTTGGAACTGGACACTCACATTTTTAGGATGGCGGATCTCTTGCCCAACATCATTCTGAGAAAGTCAGGGTAGTTGAACGTCTCTCCAGAGCCACCAGACACCTCTCTAATTAACTTCTTTAGCTCTAGATGGGTCTTGGGGACTCCAAGTTTCTCCAGCATTCGCTTCAAGGACATGATATCTAAAGGTAGAGGATCAGGGTGGGAAGAAGAGTGGGTAGTCTCTCTCTCTCTCTCTCTCTCTCTCTCTCTCTCTCTCTCTCCTTAAACCTCCACATTCCCATTTGACATCCACCTCTGATAGGTGGGCCCCCTCCCATCCACAAGGGATAGAGCAAATAGAAAAGAGACCTCCATCTGCCTAGGTCCACACACTCCCCCATTCACCCTTTTCTCACCGATATCTCCATTTCCGTTCAGATCAAACTCCATGTATTTCTCTGAGTGAGGGGAGAGAACAGACAGGACAAGTGTTGGCTGTAGGGTCATGGGCAGGATACTGAGGGAGAGGTGGCTGACCAATGCTAGGTAAGGGGAGAAGCATGATGTGGAAGGAGGAGGAGGAGGGGCAGGCAGAGGAAGTAGAGTTGGGGGATTGAGGGGCCCTGTTGAGGTAGAGGGAACTAGGGGACACTAAGGGGGGTAAGCTAGGAAAGGAACTGCAATATGGGAGGGGGACAATAAAAGCAAGTTCCCCTCTTCCCAATACAAAAGTGAACTTTGGGTTTTTGTTGTCCCTGTTGTGTTCTTGTGAAAATCCTAGTCCTGACCCTAAGCCCACTCTCTGCCTCACAGTTTTCCCCTCACTCTTGAAGTCTTCCAGTTTGGAGAGCAGATCCTCGTCAGTGCTGTACTTGGGATCATCCAGGAATTGCTGTTGGGGGGAAGGTAAGAGCAAAGGTCCATCCAGGGCCATCCTCCAGGCTCTGCCCACTCCGGTCTTCCTTTTACCTTGTTGATCTCATCCAGTCTCTCTTCCTGTTGTGCCTTCAGCAGTCCAAAAGCTTTTCCTCCTGTGGGGGGCACCAAGGCTAATCACCTCCCTTCCTCTCCTCCTCTCATGGCCAACCCAGGGTCACCCCAGCTCTACCTCAAGGCTCTCTAACCGCTCCCCTGATTCCCTGGCCCAGGCCTGCCTGTCCTTGCTTCCAGTTTTGTTGCTGTTATTCCACCTCTCTTACCCTGTAAGTCTCTGGTTTGGCTCATAGTTCAGCAGATGTTGGTAGCCGTAGGTAGGGAGACAGATCAGGCTGATGGGTCTCTGTCTTCTGCCTCTTCTCTCTGCCAGTCTCCTCTGAGGCCCTCCCTCCCACACTTCCCCTTTCCCCTCATTCCCTCCTCTACTACCTCCCAGGCCTCACTTCCTCATCAGCTTCTGCTGACACTAGCATCCCAGGAAGAAGAGTGATTGGGTATAAAATGGAGATTAGAAAATAAATATTTTTCTTTTTTTTCTGAGCTGGGGTCTCACTATATTGGGATACTTCTGCCTCAAGTGATCTTCCTGCCTCAGCCTCCCAAGTAGCTGAGTCAACAAATGCCTGGCTGTGCACATTTCCTCTGAATGAGAAATGGGCCTGGAAATGGAGAAAAACTTCACTCTTACCAGGCAGCTCCAGAAGGGCAGTTGGAGATGTGGACATGTCTAACAAAGGATTTGGCATGTTGCTTTAAGATGTGCAAATGTCACCCCTCTCATCTTATCTCCTTTGAAGTCTTAGTAAAAGCTACAGAGCTCAGGAATTTGAGAATTTAAGTAGATTCTTTGGAGGAACTGAACTGAAAGTGGTACCGAGATGGGGGGTTGGGGGGGGGGGAGAGAGAGAGAGAGAGAGAGTGTGTGTGTGTTGTGCACTGTGGGTTCAGCAGAGTTCGTGAGTTGCCTTTGGTAAATGCCCTCCGTATGCATAACCTTTATCCCTTATGCCACTTCATCTGGCTATTTGCTTCCAGCATTGATGAGGACAGTGCACCCCCTCACCAAGAGGTCCTTGTCCAGAGTCCCAATCCAGCACTGATGGAGACCCCTTTCCTTTTGCCCTCCCCCTGGTCTTTCCCCTTCCCAGGGGAGTTTTCAATTTTCACTGCCCTTTCCCTGATCCAGCTGGGTGCACAGGTAGACTCTGGCTTCTTTCTTTTTTTTATTTTTCCTTTATTCATATGTGCATACAATGATTGGGTCATTACTTCCCCCTTCCCTCCACCCCCTTTCTTTCCCCCTACCCCCTCCCTTTTGCCCCCACCCCCTCGCTTCCAAGCAGATACTATTTTGCCTTTATCTCTAATTTTGTTTTTGTTTTTGTTTTGTTTTTTTCTTTTATTCATATGTGCATACAATGTTTGGGTCATTTCTCCTCCCTTCTAATTTTGTTAAAGAGAGAGTATAAACATAAATAAGGGGCACCAGGAGTTTTTGCTAGTTGGGGTAAGGATAGCTATATAGGGAGATTCCTAGTTTTCCTTCCATGTACATATGTGTTACTTTCTAAATTGATTCTTCTCAAAGTATCCTTTTCTCTAGTTCCTAGTCCCCTTCTCCTATTGGCCTCTGTTGCTTTAAAGTTTCTGCAGTAGTTCCTTTGCATTGAAGACATCAAATGCTATATTTTTTAGACTCTGGCTTCTTGACTTTCCTTTAGAGCCATGGCCCTCTCACCCTGCAGAGAGAACTGCAACCCTGCCCTCCCAGGGCTCTTATGCCTGGTGGGGATCATTCATTTTTCTAGTCATACAGTCATTCAACAAATGTTTATTTAATGCTTGCTATATTTGCCAGGTATGCTTCTAAGCCTGATGAATCAAATGAAAACTTTTATCCTCATGGTCAATCTAATTGAGGGAGGCAGACAATAAAAATAAAAAGTACAAGCTGGATGTGGTGGCTCATTCCTGTAATGCTAGCTACTTAGGAGACTGAGATCAGGAGGATCACAGTTCAAGGCCAGCTCAGGCAAAAAGTTCACACAAGACTTTATCTCAACCAATAGCTGGGCATAGTGGTGTGAGCCTGTCATCTCAGCAATGGCTGGACTCATAAAACAAGATCATGGTCCAGGCTGCCCTGGGCAAAAAACGAGACTCTAACTCAAAAATAACCAGAGCAAAAAGGGCTGGAGACATGACAGGTGGTAGAAAGCCTGCCTAGCAAGCACAAAGCCCTGAATTCAAACCCCAGTACTGAAAGAAAAAAAAAAAAAAAAAAGGCAATGGAGGAAAAGTAGGGAAGGGAGAAATGTGAGTGCTGCTTGTGTACTGCAGGTTTGAAACTTTTTTTTTTTGGCAACATTGAGGTTTGAACTCAGGGCCTCACACTTTTGAGGCAGGCCCTCTTATACCTTGAGCCTCTCTTCCAGCCTTGTACTGCATGTTTGAACAGGGTGGTTGGGGAGGCAGATTCCAAGGAGATGGGGGAACAAGCCATGTGGATATATGGATAAAAAGAAAAAACAGCCAGTCACCAGTGGCTCACACCTATAATCCTAGCTACTCAGGAGGCAGAGATCAGGAGGATCATAGTTTGAGGCCTGCCCCAAGCAAATAGTTCTCAAGATGCTACCTTGAAAAAACCTGTCACAAAAAAGGGCTGGTAGAGTGGCTCAAACAGTAAGAGCACCGGCCCTCCAAGTGTGGGGCCCTGAGTTCAAATCCCAGTGCTGCCAAAAAACAAACCAAAAAAAAAAAAAAAAAAAACCCAGGAAAGACAGTTTTCTTTTTCTTTCTTCTTCTTCTTCTTTTTTTTTTTTTTTCAGTACTGGGGTTTGAACTCAGGGCCTATACCTTGAGCCACTCCACCAGCCCTTTTTTGTGAAGGATTTTTTTCGAGATAGGGTCTCAAGAACTATTTGCCCTGGCCAGCTTCAAACTTTGATCCTCCTGATTTCTGCCTCCTGAGTAGCTAGGATTACAGGCATGAGCCACTGGTGCCTGGCCACAGTGTTTTTCTTTTCTTTCTTTCTTTTTTTTGTGGTACTGGGGCTGACCTTGAGTCATTCCACCCTTTTTTTGTGATTTTTTTTTTTTTCGAGATAGGATCTTGCAGACTATTTGCCCAGGTTGGCTTTGAACCATGATCCTCCTGATCTCTGCCTCTTGAGTAGCTAGGATGTGAGCCACTGGTGCCCATCTCACACTGATTTGTTTTGTTTTTTTATACTCACAATAGTTCATGTGAGGGCTTCTCCCTCACCAACCAGTTTTCCAGTTCTTGGTGGATGCTGACTGAGTGTCCTACAATATAACTTAATTTTGACACCATCTATTGATCTCACAAGTTAAAGGACTCACTCCCAGTTAAGATACCAGTTGTGAGTCCCAGCCTCTTGTATTTCTGGTCAACCAGCTATAAATCAGGGAAGGCTGGTTCAATAATTTGCTAGAATAGCTCACAGAACTCAGGGAAACACTTCACTTATGTTTACAGATTTATTATAAAGGATACAACTCAGGAGCAGCCATATGGAAAAGTGCACAGGACGAGGAATTGAGGCGATGGGAGTGGAGCTTCCATACCTCCCTGGGTACCACCCTCCTAGCATCTCTATGTGTTTGCCATCCTGGTAACCCTCTGATCCCTATCCTTTCTGGTGTTTATGGAGCCTTCATCATGCAAGAATGATTCATTAAATCATCAGTGGGTGGAGCTGAAAGTTCTCACTCTTTAATCACATGATTGATTCCCCTGGTAACAAGGCCTTTCCAGAAGTCATCTTATTAACACAAATTCACATGTGGTTTAAAAGGTCTTAATGTTTGGCTCTCTGCTCTCTCCCTCTCCCACCTGGCAATAAAGAATCTCTTGGCCAGATCACTCCTCTCCACGTGGTCAGTTTTGGAGCCTATGTATCCTTACATTTGGTGCCATGACTCGGGGCGGGGCTCCCCACTAATCTTGGTGGGACCCCGATTCCAACTCTCCCCACGACCACCCTGAGGACGTGACTGGCCAGGACTCATCCTCCCAATCGCCCTCACTCGCATCCAACACCGGACATCTTCTTGTTGTACCTCCAGGGACACCAACCTCTCCAAAATATGAGGATAGTTGGCTGATACCCACCATGCAGAGGTCGGAGGATTGGCTCGAGACTCTTTAGGACCTGTGGCTACAAGGGACCTTCATCAACTTCAGGGAAGAGGAAATCTTCATTTTTAGAGCCTGGGTGTACGCCATCATGAAGCTCACCACCCCAACACTGTTTGCCAACTGACCCTCCCTTCCCCTACACCACCCCTTGCCAGCTCGAAGAAGCCAGAGCGAACACAACGCCCCCCCTTCCTTAACAAACAAAAAAGGGAGGAATGTTGGCAATAATGGCGCTGATAGGTTTCAGTTCTTACTGCACCCTTAAGCTTCTGTTTTCCAGGGTCACGGTCCTACCTTCCAGGGTCACGGTCCTGCCTCAAGTCTAGCTTGAACCCTCCTTCTGCCCCAACCTCCAATCAGCATGAACCATAAGATCCTAACCAATCAGATCATACTGAGTCCCATTGAGGTGTATTTAAGCCCTTGCCCCTCCTGCTTCTCTCTTGGCTCTCTCTGCTCTCTCCCTCTCCCACCCGGCAATAAAGAATCTCTTGGCCAGATCAAAAAAAAAATTAAATAAATAAAGGGTCTTAATGTGAATGACAAATGATGCTCTTTTACCTTTATCACTTAGGGTTTTTTTTTTTTTTCTGTAAGAGGGATTGAATTTAGGGTTTTGAGTATCTTTATCACTTAGGAAATTACAAGGGTTTTTAGGAGCTGTGGGCAGGAGCTGGAGATCTATAAAATCATAATACCACAATAAAGGAAGAATACTTCAAGCTGAGGAAGCAGCAAATGCAAAGGTCCTGAGGTGAGACCAATCTGGATAACTGGAGTATTCAAGGAGCAGCAGGGAGGCCTGTGCAGCAGGAGTCAAGTACAGATGAAGTCAGGTTGGGCGGGACCTTAAAGGTCATTGTGAAGACTGCCTTTTATTTGGAGTGGGTTGCCACCCAGACTGGTCTTTCCATTAAGGATGACGTGGCAGAATTCCATGATGGGATAGAAAAACTTTCTGGGCTAGAGAAAGTGATGGCTCCTCTGATTTGGGATAAAAGTGAAGATTAAAGGGTATTTAGTTAGGAATGGTGGTGCATGCCTGTAATACCAGAACTCTGGAGCAGAAGGATTGAGAGTTTGAGACCAGCCTGGGCTACATAGCAAGACTCTGTTAAAACTTTTTTCAAAGGATAACACAGCAGCTCATTCTAGGCCTCTTGGCAAAGACCTGTAAGAATGCATTGTGGGGTGGCTGCAGCAAGGAATCCACTTTGAACTTGGAAATGAGGAAAACATATTACTCTCTGACAGTTGTGCTGCAGTCTAGTTCTGAACAGAGATATGCAGAATCTCTTCAAAGCAGCAGAGTGGCCCTGCCAACAGCACCACGTGGAACTTTTTAGAAATGCACATGGGTGGATCCCAGACCAGACCTACTGAATCAGAAACTTTAGGGTGGGGCCTAACAATAGATTTTTGGTTAGTGCCTCAAATGCTTCTGATATGCACTCAACTTTGAGAGCCACTGCCCTGAAGAAACAGAGTGACTTCCGACCTTGCAAGGCTTACTGGGCCACATCTGAGGGTGCTGACATAGCTTGAGAACAGGCCAGTGGGTGCTGGGGCTTTTCAGGCTAGGAAGCAGGAAAAAGGAGTGAGTTACTAAGACCAGGGTTTGTCAGTGTCCCACCAAGCAACAGTGGAGAGATGTTGAGCAGGTTTAAGAAATGGACCTGTAGCCGTTGCCAGTGGCTTACACCTATAATCCTAGCTACCTGGGAGGCAGAGATCAGGAGGATTCAGGTTCAAAGCCACCTGTAACAAAAAAGGGCTAGTGGAGTGGCTCAGGGTGTAGGCCCTGAGTTCAAATCCTAAAAAAAAAAAGAAAAGGAATGGACCTGCAAGAACTGCATTAGATAGAGATTAGATAGAGCCCTTTTTGGAAGTGTTATGTGTTGCCAAGGGCCTTGTTATGATTTTACTCCAGGGGGACTGCTGCTGATTAGTGTCTGGCCCCATAAAGTGTGCCTACAGAAAGAGAAAGCAGTACCCAGCTCAAGTCTATGTATGTGCATGCATGTGCATGCGTTTCTGCCCTGACTGTCTTCTGTTTGCCCCGTTTTTCCCTCTCTTTCTCTGCTCTTTGCCCCAGGAGATGAACCTCTACAATGGATTTATTTTGTTATATATTTCATATTTTATGCTTTACTAGAAGACAAAGAGTTGTGTGGCACAAAATAAGTAAGAACCTCTGCTGTAACCTTCTTTTGTCCTTGTCACTTTGGCCTGGGTAGTAATAGCCCCTGCAGTTTCCCTACACTTCTGTAAATAAACTTTCTGAATTTGTGGATGTCATCTCCTGTAGGGACCCTGATTTGTACAGCACATGTAAGGCATGGAGGAAGTGCAGGACTTTGAGAAAAAGTGGCTGCAGACGTACCATTTCTTATAAATGAACAAAGGGGAATCCTGCTGTCTGCAGCAGCCTCTGGGTCATGATTACATGGTTGGACAGCTGTCCCTATTGCTGGAAAATAAGTCAAGGTTCAGAGCCTGCAGGGCACAGCCCTGTAGAGCCTCAATCAAGTCACCAACACTGCCTACAAGAAGCCTTTTCTTATCTAAAAAAGCTCCTTGTGGGGCTTTGAGTGGAAAAAGCTCCTTGTGGGGCTTTGAGTGGAAAGTGAGAGCAGCTTATTTCTCATCTCTCCCTTGTCTCCTAGAAACCATTTAGAGCAATGGAGAGAATGGAAACACACACATACACACACACACACACACACACACACACACACACTCTATATTTTCAGGAAAGCTCAGATGGCTCCAAATTATGTGTATTTGTGATCAAATTCCAAGCTGAACAGACAATCCCCAACAGTGCCCCAAAGAAGGGCCAGGAGGGAAGAAGGTTTCTTGTGACTGCACACAAATGGCAATACCTATTCATTTCTAGAAGAAAAGCTACGAGCAAGGCTGACAAACCAGAGGCAAGCACTGGGAAAAGGTGGAGAGAGAATGATTAAAATGTCTAGAGGTACCTAGAGGAGGAGGATTTTGGAAAGTGCCAGGAAATTCTCTTTCTAATGTTAAATGCATCTTCTTTGTATACTTGGGTGACAGTAACCTGTGGGACTTCCTGTGGAGCAAGAAACCTGGAGAGGTTCAGAGACAAAGGAACTAGTTGCTATACAGAGGTGACAGACTTTAAAGAAACAATCTATTATTATAGCAGAAGAGGAAGAACCCTTGAACTTTAAACCTGGGAAGCTCCCTAACTCTCCACAAGATCTTCCTGCTAATAATTTAGTAAGTTCTACCTTATTTAAATAGAGAAATACAAATGATCAAATGATTGTTTCTGTACAATTTTTTTTCTCGTCAAGATTTTAATACAGATCTGTCTGGTTCATTTTTGTTAATTCACTGCCAAACTTAGGGGCAGGGACTGCTTCAGTTGCTCTGCCTTCTTCTTGTCTGTGAGGACCAAGGTATAAAGGTATCTATGCAGGGAACTTTAAACTTCACCTTACCCTGGTTTTTCTTGATCTTGACAGATTTGTCGTCCTTTCACCTGGCTGTGAGCAGAAAATCCTTGATTTCTTCAATTTTCCAAGGCATGGCAACACAGCGCACAGATGGCGGGGGGCGGGGCACAGCAAGCAGTGAGAACTGAAGAGCATCTGTACAATTTTAATTAGGAACAAAAAGGTGAAAAAGAGCAACACAGTTTACCAATAGGTGATGATACACCAGAAATATACTGCCAAAGCAGAAGGAAATTGTAGCCTAAAATTCCATCATATCTGAAAACCAAAACTTAACATTTCTGCAATGAAGGAAGGTGACATTACAGAAAGATGAGATAACAGGAAGGGATGAACAGGAATGGAGGAAAGATACAGCAGAAAAATACAAAGCCATTTCAAAAGTGAGCACTTAATTTCTTAGAAGAGAGACATATGATACGTGTTCTTTTTGAGGGGGAGGGGAAACGGGGGATAGAATTCTAGGCCTCATGTTTGCTAGGCAGGCATTCTACCACTGAGCTACATCCCTACCCACCACATTCCTAATTTTTTAAATCACAAATGTATGTTGTGACTGGTGGCTCATGCCTGTAATCCTAGCTACTCAGGAGGCAGAGATCAGGAGAATTTTGGTTCAAAGCCAGCCCGGGAAAATAGTTTCAAGAGACCCTATCTTGAAAAACCATTCACAAAAATAGGGCTGATGGAGTGGCTCAAGGTGAAGGCCCTGAGTTCAAGCCCTAGTACCACAAGAAAAAAAAAAAGTACCCACTACAAAAAAGGGCTAGCTCACAGCTATAATCCTTGCTACTTGAGAGGCAGAGATCAGGAGGATCACAGTTTGAAGCCAGCCCCAGGCAAATGGTTCAAGAGATCCTATCTTGGCAAAATACCTAACCCAAAGCAGAACTGGAGGAGTGGCTTCAGTGGTTGAGCACCTGGGTAGCAAGTGTGAGGCCCTGAGTTCAAATTCCAGTACTGTCAAAAACAACAAAAGAATCCCCAGAAACTTGTTGTTTTGCATTATTCAGTCAGTTCTGGTTTAGTTTTGGTAATATTTTTTCTTTTTTGGAATCTACGTTCGTAAGTGAAATTGCTTTATCATTTTGCTTTCCCAAATGATATTTGCTTTTGTATCAAGGCTACAAGAAACATGTTAAAGAAGTTTCTCTATTTTCTGATTTCTACATAATTGGAATTATCTCTGTTTTCAAGGAAGGTTTCATGACAATCAGGGCCTAGTGACTTTTTTTTGTGGTGAGGTTTTTAATAATTGGTGTTTATAGTGTATCATGCTTTTTTTTTTTTTTTTTGGTGGTGGTGGTACTGGGGTTTGTGCCCAGAGTCTCACGCATACTCAGCAGGTGCTCTACCACTTGAGCCACATTCCCAGCTAATTTTCCTACTGTGTCATATTATTTTTCTAGGATTTTTTTTCCCAGTACTGTGGTTTGAACTCAGGGCCTACACCTTGAGTCACTCCACCAGCCCTTTTTTGTGATGGGTTTTTTTGAGATAGGGTCTCATGAACTATTTGCCCGGGCTGTCTTCAAATTGTGATCCTCCTGATCTCTGCCTCCTGAATAGCTAGGATTACAGGACTGAGCCACCAGTGCCCAGCCTCTAGGAAATTATTCATCTTATCAAAATTTATAATCTAAATATCTTCTATATCTGAAATTCTACCTTGTGTGTACTTGTGTGTGTGTGTGTGTGAGAGAGAGAGAGAGAGAAAGAGAGAGAGAGAGAGAAAGAGAGAGACAAGGTCTCACTATATAGTCCAGACTGGCTTGGAACTCCTAATCTTTCTGCTTCAGCTTCCTAAGTGCTGGGATTATAGGCTTGGAAGGCCAGGCCCAGGTTTATATTCCCTTATATTCACTCATGTTTTGTGTGTGTACTTTTACTTTCCTTTTTCTAGTTAACCAATTTGGTTAGAGGTTTGTTCATATTAGTCTCTGTAAAATATATATATATTTGCTTTCTTGTTTCTTGTTTTCTAATTTATGAATTTCTTTTTTTTTTTTACTTTTACTCACATGTGTATACATTGTTTGTGCCACCTCCTCCCTCCCTCTCCCCCCCACCATTTATGAATTTCTGAAATTATTTTTATTATTTCCTTCCTTGATTTGGGGGACTTACTCTGCTCTTTTTCTAATTTCTTGGCATTTTTGTTCAACTCATGGATTTTCAAACTTTCTTTCCTAATATTCACATTGTGTTCTTCTATGAATTATTTTAACCACATTCTAATTTTGATAGGCAGTATTTTTCCTGTCATTCAGTTTCAAATATTTTAAATTCCATTATAATATTTAAAATTTTCCTAATATATAATAAATATTCTTTGCTATTGCTCTGTTTTTTGTTTTGTCAATACTGGGGTTTGAACTCAGGCTTCATGCTTGATAGGCAGGTGCTCTACCACTTGAGCCACTCTGCCAGCCCTTGTTATTGCTCTTTTTTAATTATTATATTATTGTGGTAAATTGTGACCTTTACAAAAGTTCTTACAATATATCATAGTTGAATTCACACCCTCCATCATTCTCCTTGTTATCACTCTTATACTGTCATAGATTTGGGTCAGCAATTGTGACTTGTATGATTCTGATTTCTTTTTTTCTAAACGTCTATGTGTACCTGAAAATAGTGTGTATTTTCTAAGTTTTCTTAGTTTCTAAGATTCTCCCATCCAAGTACTAACCAGGTCCGACCCTGCCTAGCTTCCGAGATCAGATGAGATCAGGTGCATTTAGGGTGGTATGACCAAGATGGTTAGATTCTAAGACTCTAAGTTTCTACATATTTCCATGAGATCAAGCTTGTTAATTGTCTGATTTCACTCTCCTATGTCTTTAGTAATTATTTGCCCACTAATTTATCAGTTTCTGAGAGATGTATGTCTCCAATACTGTTTAAATTTTTTAAAAAGCATCCTGGTACAGAGAGTCTAAAGGAACATGGTGGAGGGAGGTTGTCAGCAGCCAGCTGGCATTGGGGAAGGCTCAGTGGAGGGCAGAGGGCCCCAGAAGAAAGAATTGAATGCCTCACCACTGGCCTTCAGTGAGTAAAGGGAGAGAAGAAGAGTGAGAGACATGGGATGGGGAAAAAAATATGCTGATGGGGAGAATGGCAAGGAAAAATGTGGAGAAAGATGTGAGGCAGAAGATGTGGAGAAAGATGGGGCAGTACCTGGTGCTTCAAAGGTGCTCACTAAGTATTTGTTGATTGAATGAACTAAGCTGACAGAGAGAGAGAGAGAGAGAGAGAGAAGGAGAAAAGGCAGAGCTAGAGAGATGTGGAGTGGAGTACAGAGAGAGGGATGAAGAAGAAACAAGTGTTAAAGGTGATGAGACAAGAGATGTGGGAAATGTGAAAGGAGGTATCAAGTGAGGTGCTACCACACACACACATATAAAAAAAAAGATGAGAGACAAGGGAAAGAGTGATAAGAAGAGATGAAGATAGGTAGGCATTCATTAAAAGCATTGCTAAGCTGGGCCGGGTGCTGTGACTCATGCCTGTAATCTTAGTTACTCAGGAGGCATAGATCAGGAGGATTATGATCAAAGCCAGCCTTGGCAAATAGTTGAGAGACCCTATCTCAAAAAGGAAAAACAAAACAAAACATAAGAAAGGACTGGTGGAGTTCAAACTGCAGTTCCCAATCATTTGAACTCAGGAGTTCAAAGCCAACCTGGAAAACATTGTGAGATCCAAGAAGGAAGGAAGAAAGGAAGGGAGGGAGGGACGGAGGGAGGCAGGGAGGCATTGCATCACCAAAGAGATTAATAAGCTTTGGTGCTCAGCAGGGGAGGGGTGGTGGGATGGATACTGAACAGAAAACACACTATGCATCTGAGAAATGAGTGTGCTGGTTTCCTCCAAAGCGACAATGGACTTAACTAGCATTGCGAGCAAAGAGGTGGGGAAAGAAGCCCGCAATATTTCAGAGGCAGAATGGACAGGACTTGGAGATTGTTTGAATGGAAGAATTGAGGGAGAAGGCAGAGTAGGATACATCCCAGGTTTTGTCTTAAGTGATGGGGTGGATTGTGTTTCCATTCACAAAGACAGGGTCTAGGAGGCTGACTGGGTTTGGGTGGACACTGATTTTTTTTTTTTTTTTTGGTGGGACTGAGTTTGAACTCAGGGCTTTATGCTTGCAAAGCAGGAGCTCTACCACTTGATCCATACCTACAGTTCATTTTGCTCTGGTTATTTTAGAAATCCGGAACTATTTGCCCAGGCTGGCCTCAACCTGCAATCATCCTGATCTTAGCCTTCCAAGTAGCTAGGATTACAGGTGTGAGCCACCAGCACCTGGTAACACTGATGATTTTGAAATGCCTGCAGAATATTCAGGAAGGGACATCTAGAGGGCAGTTAGATATTCTGAACTCAGCCTCAAGAAATACCTTTGAGGTGGAGCTATAGTTTGGGAACTCATCAGAAAACAAACAGTAATTAAAACTGTGGCTGAGACACCAGTCAACTGAGCCACCTCTGAGGATTCAGCAGGTCCCCAGCTCCATCCATCCGACTTCTCCTGCAGTTGCATTTCCATGGAGGAAAAAGAATCTTACCATGTGTCTGCTCCCCAGAACCTCCAGTCTTTTGGCCCCTGTGCTGATGAAAGTAAGGGTGATGACCTGCTTTTTAATGGCACTGAGGGTGCCAGGCTGAGGGTGTAGCTCAAGTGGTAGAGCTCAAGTGGTCTAGTAAGTGTGAGGCCCTGAGTTCAAACGCTGGTATTACCACAAAAAAAAAAAAAAAAAAAACAGAACAGAGAACTGGCAGGAAGACCCTGCCAGTGATGATGATTACGATAAAAAAAAACTAGTGAAGACATTTGAGAAGAAATTTGCCAGCAATGGCTTCCAGAACACAGAGAAGTAATTCAGCTACATGGTGACCAGCACAAGAGCAGATGCCAGCTCCTGTTAGTGAGTGGAGGGGGTCAACCAAAGGTTCATGGGTTTTAAGTGCTTGTGGCACACTGAAGCTTAAGTGACAATTTCCTTGCAATGAGTTGAATTTCCCTTTGTCCTTGTCACAAGTTCAAAAACCTCACACCTTGTACGATGTAACCATTTGGGGTTCACTTTTAACCTGGGCTAGTATAACTTCATGCAATAAACTGAAAGAGCCAAAAACATTAAACAACAACAACAACAACAACAAAACCAAAAAACAACCCTGTGGCTATAGACCCTTTTGTGGTTCATAAGTGTGGAGACTGGGTTTTCATGTCATTGTGTGAGATATACTGCCCTCAAACCTTGTTACTGTGTCCGTACATTAGTTGTCTATTAAAAAACAGGAAGAAAAAAGGAGGAAAAAAAAGAAAGAAAGAAACTGTGGCCGTGACAGGACTGCCTAGATAAACCCATGACATTTGTTCCAAATTTGTAGAATGAAAGTGTGAGAAACAACCCAGAAGTCCTCCAGAGTGCAGGAGTGAGGGGGCTCAGGCCGGAAGGCTTCATGGTGACAAGATCCAAGATGTTGGTTATGTAGAGTCAGGTTGGTGGCGGACGTGGACAAAGTGAAGTAGCTTCGAGGTTAGGGTATTAGAAAGGCATTTTTGCTAGTGGAGTGGCTCAAGTGGTAAGAGCACCTACCTAGCAAACATGAAGCCCTGAGTTCAAACTCCAGTGCCACAAAAAAAAAAAAAAAAAAAAAAGAGACAGAAAATCTGTTCGGGTTGAGGGTGTAGCTCAGTGGCAGAGTACTTACCTAGCATGCATGAGGACTTTTCTGTTTGTGTTTCATACTGTGGTCCATGATATAAAAAGAAAAAAAGAAAAGAAAAAGAAACAGAAAGGCATCTGCAAGACGTGTAAAGCAATGTTCTTAGTAGATTTATTTCATAATAATAAAAATAGAAACAACCCCATTGTGCATCATCAGGTGAGTGGATTAACACATGTATATAGCAGATTTTTATAATGGAGTATCAATCAGCAATAAACAGGAGCTAACTACAGATGCATGAGGCAACATGGGTAAATCTCAGACAGCACAGAATGAAGGAAGCCACATATAAGAGGATATACTACAGCATCCCATTGATCTAAGTTCAAGAACAGATCAAACTAATCTACAGAGGTATAAAGCAATAGTTGTTTCTGGAAAGAGAAAGGGGCATGGGGGATTTTCTGGGTTGATGAGAATTGCAGTGTCGTATATTTGCTGAAGGTCATCAAACTGTACACTTAAGACCTGTGCATTTTCCTGCATATACTTGTAGCTCATTGCTTATAAATGGCATTAATGTAGACATCAAGGCCACCAGGGGGTGGCAGAGGTTGAAATGAAGGAATCTGGTGAGTCAGATGCACCTTTTTTTTTCTTTTTTAGTGGTACTGGAGTTTGAACTCAGGACTTAGTGTTTGCTAGGCAAGCACTCTACTGCTTGAGCCACATCTCCAGCTCTTTTTGCCTTAGTTGTATTTTGAATAGTCTCACATTTTATGTCAGGCCACTCAATCACCATGCTTCTATTTGTTCTTCCCACATAGCTGGGATGACAGGTGCATGCCACCACACCCAGCTTATTATTGGCTGAGATAGAATCTCATGATCTTTTTTGCTTAGAACCTCAATCCTTCCGATCCCAGCCTCCCGTGTAGCTGATATTACAAGCATGAGTCAATATGCCCAGCTTTAAGTGCATCTGTCCGTCTGTCTTTCTCTCTCTTTTTCTGGTGGGACTGGGTTTGAACTTAGGGCTTCACACTTCCAAAGCAGGCGCTCTACTGCTTAAGCCACTTAGGTGTATCTCTTAATGAATGTGAGTAAGGATGGATGCTAATGGCAAGAAGGCATGACTGGAGGTAGTGGGGTCAGATGCTGTGAACATCAGAGGAGAAGTTCTTGTCACATGGTGAAAGTATCATTACCTAGAAGTCATTCATTAGCTGATGAATATTGATAAGAACTTGGCCAGCAGAGAAATCACCCACATCTCATCCCAACCACACTCCAGCCACTCCATAGCTGGCTGTTAAAAGAGTTAGACCAAGGGCTGGTGGAATGGCTCAAGTGGTAGAGCAAGCATGAGGCCCTGAGTTCAAACCCTAGTATCACCAGTAAAAAAAAAAAAGTCCAAGTCCAGTACATGCCTACTTCAGAACTTTCTTATTTGTCATCTAGGAAGTGTTCTTTTGAAAAACTTTCACTCTTGTGCCATTGAACTGATTAGCCCAACAATTCCCATCCTGCAGGTTAAAGTACCCTAGAGGGCCTCAGAGATAATGAAAGGGGTCCTTGAATCCATACATATACCAGCATTTATTTTAGATGGAGTAAAAAAAAAAAAATCCAAATACTGTCATCAGAATCCACAGCGTTTTTAGCAATGACAGGTTTGCAGGCCTTGGGTGGAGAAAAAAGGCAGGGAGAGCAGGATAACCTTGAGCAAGGTTGTCAAGACCTAGCAATTACCCTGGTCACCTTAGCCCAGGTTTGGGAGGAGTAGAGAATCAGCATACCCTGAGCACCTGTTGTAGTGAGGCCTGGAAGTTTTCAGATGTGACTCCCATTTTATAGATGTGTAAGTAGTGGGACCAGAACTCCACTTAGGCTGACTTGACTTCTAAGTCACCTTGTTCTGGTCATGGAGTACTATCATATGACTGCGTGTGCACTGTTAAAATATAGAGTTTTATCCTCAGGCCAGTGGCCTATTTTAGATCCCTACTAGGGTTAACCTCCTCTCGTTACCCACAGTAGGGAGGCTTCTCACAGTTGAAATAAAAGAGACAATTTTCTCCACACTGACTTTTTAGATTGGGGATGGTTGTGAAGGTAAAGTAAGGGACAGGACAGAAGCTGGAATTGAGGCCCAGTGAAGAGCCAAGGGCGCCTCCCATGCTCTGTGACCACCAGGGGGCAGCCCTTGCCTTGTCATGGTACCTCAGTCCCACACCCTTCAGTTAGATGCTCTGCTGGACAGTGACTGAGTGGGTCCTTCCCAGATTAGGTGGCTGAGAGGACTTAATATGTTCAAGATCATGTAACTAGTTTGTGAACGAGCTGGCATTTGAATCCAGCCTGTCTCCAAGCCAACAATCTTTTTGTTTTCTTTCAATATTGGGGCTTGAACTCACGGCCTTCATCTTGAAGCACTCCACCAGCCCAATTTTTTGTGATAGGGTTTTTCAAGATAAGGTCTTTTGAACTATTTGCCTGGGCTGGCTTCGAACTTCAATCCTCCTGAGCTAGGATTACAGGTGTGAGCCACCAGTTCCTGGGCCAAGCCAATAATCTTAACCTTGAGATTACTACTTCTCCAAAAGAAATTTGCCAGTCAGTGCGGCAATGGGTGGGAAGTGAACAGTTGACAAACATTATTTCAAAACAGAGCTGGAGGCTGGGGGTATGGCTTAAGTGGCAGAGTGCTCATCTAGCAAAAATGAGGCCCTGAGTTCAAATCCCAGTATAGCCAAAACAAAAACAAAGAACAATCAAACAACAACAACGAAACAAAGCTAGAAACAAACACAAAGAAAAAAAAATGTATTAATTTAAAAAGAGCCAGAAAGAAAGTGGGTGGTAAGGGGTGAGTCCATGTTCTATCTGGCATATTACACTAATGATTCTTTTCTCTTTCCTGTGTTATCTCCCAGGTGTGTGGCATATACTTGTACTAATCCTTGTATAACCTTGGAGCTTTGTGCAATGTGATATATCTTTCATTTGTGTCTGTAAAATATATCTTAAGTCATGAGCAGTACTGTAGATTACCAATAAATGCAGTTAAGTGGTGAATAAAATAGTAAGAGTGAATTTCCCAGTGGTAAGCCCTTGTAGAAGGTACCTTTAATAGAGATTTGAATATACATGAGTCCATGCTCCTCCATCAGTAGCATTTAATCCTGTCAAACCACCCCAGTCAACATTATCAGGGCCATCCAATGCAATGCAGCTTCCAAAGTCCCCAGCAACCACCCTACCACCCAACTACACACACCACCAAAACCAATCAGTTTGCTTCTCCTAATCCCTTCAATTTGTAAAGAAATCCTAGAGCAGCCCTGGGGAAGGGCCAGCCTAGAGACAAAGAGAAAGCCTTGGGCCTAGGCATGACTGAGCAAGGAGGAGGGGATGGAGGCTAGCTTCTGGGCCCAAGAGGTCTCCTGGAGGCTTATTCTGGGTAAAAAGCTGGTCTTCTTGAACTTCAGAAGGTGGGGGAAGTGGGGGAACCACATCCTGGTCTCACCCGCCCACTCGCCCTTCCTTGTGTAACCAGCCACCGAAGCCCCTCCCTGCCCCTTGCATGCAGGCTCCTTGCCCACAACTGTCCCCTCAGAGAGACCCAAGCATTTCCATCTGCAGCATCCTCTGTCCTCAGGGAGGCATGCATTTGCTGCCCTAAGTCCCAGGCAGTAGAGGTCCTTGGCAAGCGATGTGTGAGCCCTGATTGTCCTAGGAATCTCTCCATCCCCATCTGGGGACCAAAGGCCAGGCCACAAGTAGTTGGTCAGTCCTCCTCCACCCAGACCTCACTGCTGAGGTCCCCCTCACCAACTGGGACACCCTCCGACATGGCCTGGACGCTGTCGCTCATCTTTATCATGGTCTATGCAGGTGACAGGACCCTAAGGGGTGTGGGACTGGGAGGAGGGGGAAGCGGGAGGCTGGATTTAGATGCTGCAGGGGAGCAGGGTTGGTGGGGCCTGAACACTGTGGCTTGAGAGGTACATTGAGGAAAGTGCTCAGCTTTCCTGCCATAAAGCCAGTGCCCATGGATTCTCCTGGTTCATAGTCCCTCTAGGTCACACACTCCTCCCTGCAAGGGTCATTCTGAGCTTTCATCCCAGAGCCCTTTTCTTCTCAGTCAGCTTCCTAGTAAAATAAACTTGAAAGGACCAGTAAAAAGGGCTATAAGGAAAGACAAGCTAAAAGGAAAGGGCCAGTAATTTAGGTAATTTTTTTTAGGGTTTTAATTTGGTATATCAAAATCTATTAAACTAGGCTTATTAGCTAGGGTCTAGATACATCATTAGAAGTTTGGAAGCCTAATTAAGCCTAAGATAAATTTTTTAGTGAAATTGATTTTAATTAATTGAGAGACTGTAAGTATCAGGCATATTCATTAACTAATCACAAAGCTTCTCAAAGTAGATTCCAGGCCCAGTTTCAGTCACACCTAGGAACCTGGAGTAAAGTCCCAAGACTCTCTCCAGACCTCTAGGGTACTGCCCAGAACTTTTTTTTTTTTTTTTTTTTTTTGGTACTAAGGTTTGAACTCAGGGCCTACCCCTTGAGCCACTCCACCAGCCCTTTTTTTGTGATGGGTTTTTTGAGATAGGGTCTCTTGAACTATTTATCTAAGCTGGCTTTGAACCTCAATCCTCCTGATCTCTGCCTCGTGAGGAGCTAGGATTACAGGTATGAGCCATGGGCACCCAGCCCAGGCCTCTTTTTAGCAAATACTCCATGGCAGATACCTGTAGTCCCAGCTACTCAGGAGGCTGAGGCAAGAGGATCACTTGAGCCCAGGGGTTCAAGGCTAGCCTGAGCAGATGCTAGCTCAAAAACAAACAAACAAACAAAAAACTAAAAACTTAAGTCCTTCAGATAATTTCCATGTACATTCAAAATTGAGAGTCACTGAATTAAAATGATTGGTAAGCTGGGCATGGTGGTTCGTGCCTGTAATCCTCGCTACTTCGGAGACTGAGACTGAGTGGACTGCAGTTTGGATCACAGTCCAGGTAAACAGTTCTTGAGATCCAATCTCCAAAATAACCAGAGCAAGATGGACTGGAGGTATGACTCAAGGAGTAGAGTGCCTGCTTTGTATCTTTGCAAGCACGAAGCCCTGAGTTGAAACCCCAGTACCAAGAAAAAAAAATAAAAAAAGAAAGAAAGAAAATGACTGAATGACTGGTAAATTTTTCTCTAATTAGATAATTTAAGCAGAGATTTTAGTAATTGTATTTTAATCCATTGATATAGGCAATAAATAAGGATCTCAACCAACTACAGCTGTGTCTTTTTTTTGGCTGGTACTGGGGTTTCAACTCAGGGCTTCGCACTTGCTAGGCAGATGTTGTACCATTTGACCCTCACTTCCAGTCTACAGCTGTGTCTTTGCCTGGAAATTTAATTAGGTAATACTCTAACAAAAAACAAAGGAGCAAGGGTAGTTTACTACAGAATGTCATGAATACTAAAATAATACCTGGAATAACATAATGCCCATATTGGTTAAATAGGCGGGCACGTTCATTAATAAGCTTCAGTTACACTGTGGTAGGATAAATTTCAGCAAGACAAGTTATTAGTGAAGGTAGCTGGAGAATGATGGGAGAGGATGATGGGAAATAATTTGAAAAGTAACTTAATATGCAATATTTAGGAACTAAATTTGTAAAGAGGAAAAGGTTTAATGAGGCCGGGAGCCAGTGACTCACACCTGTAATCTTAGCTACGTGGGAAGCTGAGATAGGGAAGATCCAGGTTCGAGGCCAGCCTGGGGAAATAGTTCACAAAACCCCATCTCCAAAATAACCAGAGCAAAATGGCTGGAGGTGTAGCTCAAGCGGTAGAGCTCCTGCTTTGCAAGCACAAAGCCCTGAGTTCAAACCCAAGTCCCGCCAAAAATAAAAAAATAAAAAAAGATATACCCAAAGTGGTTATCCTGTGTCTTCTATGGGGAGGGGCAGCTGAACTTCTACTCTAAGCTCTTTTGCCTTTGGAGTAACTGGAGTGACATTTCTCTGGGTCTTTTCTCTGCCCACAGGATCCTGTGCTCTCTGGGTGTGCCAGCTCCCTGAGATTCATACCCAAGAGGGCACCACTACTCTCCTGCCCTGCTCCTTCAATGCTAGCCAAGGGACACTAGCCATTGGCTCTGTCACATGGTACCGAGATAAAGTGGCCTTAGGGAAGGAGGTGAGCAATATGACCCCAGAATTCAGGGGCCGCCTGGCCCCCACTTCCTCTTCCCGATTCCTCTATGACCACCAGGCTGACCTGCACATCTGGGACACCCAATGCCATGACGCCGGCGTCTATGTGTGCAGAGTGGAGGTGCTGGGGCTGGGTGTCGGGACAGGGAATGGGACTCGGCTGCTTGTGAAGAAAGGTGAGGCACTGGGAGGTGGTGCTTCCTTGACTGAAGGCCCTGATTGTCTCTGTAATTCAGGAATTCCCGTTGCCCTGATTTACCAGCCCCTTCCTCTCCAGGACCTCTTCAGACAAAGACCATCATGGTGCTCTTCCTTCGAGCTGGACTCTATGCCCTCAGCTTCCTCTCTGTGGCCATGGGTAGCACCCTCTATTACCAAGGCAAATGTGAGTAGTAGAGTCAGGGGCAATGGAAGAGATGGGAGGGGCAGTAAGAGAGCTGAAGGAGGGAAGGACAGACACCAAGAAGACAATAGCTTCAGGACTGCGGTACTGAGAGGCTCCTGTCATCTCTCCCACCAGGCTACTGTCATACTGGAATACAATGTACTCCTTGGAGAGCCTCCTAGAAGAGATTCTAGACCCCAATGATCCTGACTCTCTTTAAGGGACCCCAATAAATCCTTCCATGCTCTACCACTACCTCCTTCTTATGAGTCTCATGTGTTTTCTTCAACATTCTCCAAATGCCCTAATATGCCTCTCTCTGGTTCTCCTGGTTCTTAGCCTTCCCTTCCGCCAGATCTGTCCTGGAAAGGTCTAAGGAGAGACTCTGTGGCAATTGTCCCTAGAGTCCCTCCTGCCATCACCCTGGAGCTCAGCATACCCACCTCTCCCAGGTCCAGAGGCTGAGGCTGGGGCTTCTGAGAAATGGAGATTATCAGAGCTGATTATTCCCATTTATCAATTGCCCCTCTGGCCAGGCCTACAGATTATGTTATGAAGGGAGTGTAGGCCCTTAAATACCCTTCTTTACCCAATAAGTAAGTATTTGGCCCCGGAGTGGGTAGAAGGGCAAGCCACTTAAGTTTTGACAGTGCTCATTTCTAATGTGACCTTGAGATGGACTGAGAAGTCTGAGACATAGAAGTCATGAGACCTTTACTGGAAGAACCACAGGATGGCCTTGCCGACCTTCCTGGGGTGAGGGAGTTATTTGGGGTGCTCAGGTGGATCTGTTCTTGGCAATGCAGGCATAGTCGGTGCTGGGGTCCTCCTTTATGCCTTCCCCTTCTCCATCGACGTGGTCACTGCTGGACACTGGCAATCTCTGAAGAGATGCATAGTGGGGCTCCTGCTCTGGGAGCTGGGCCTGGTCAGGCAGAAGGCCATGATGGGAGGGTTCTGGAGTGCCACCCTTCCATCCTTCCCTGAGCTCTGCCTCCAGCTCCGCCTTTCTTCATCACTGTCATTCAGGCTCCCTTTTTCTCTCTGAAGCTTCTCTCTCTTTCTCTCAGTTTTCTCTGTCTCTCAGTTTTCTTTCTTATTTTCTCTTGCATTTGTTTGTCTGTCTCATTTCTTCCTTCCTCTCCCTTTCTCCTTTCAGTTTTATTTTCTCTGCACTATTTCTTTTCTTATTCTCTTAGTTCTCTCTGCCTCTCTCTTATTTTCCCCATCTCTCTGACTCCCTCATGCTCCTACTTTCTCTTCTCTTTTCTCTTGGCTCCCAGCCCCTGCTGTCTTCCATCCCTATTTGTGCTCTCTGTTATGGGCTCTCTCCATCCTCCTCCCCTCCCCTTGCCCCCAGACTCACCTGGCTCTTCTCCAGCCTCTTCACTGGAAGAAAAGAAGCAGTTCAGTATAGTCCTCTCCTGGTCTCCCACCCTCCTCACTGGCTCCCCAACTCTCAATGGGCATTTCCTCAATTTTTGACTCCCCTGGTGGAAACCATGGCCAAAGCCCAGGCCTTCTGGACACATTTCTCTCACCTCTCCCCCCCTGCTCCCACCATCCTCCACACAGAGCCTGTCAGGTTTGATGGGACTTTTGTCCCAGCAGTAGAAAGAGTGTGGGTGTGTGGGCAGGCAAGTGGCTGGTGACTGATAGATGTGAGGGTAGGGCTTACCTCTCCGATGGAGCCGACACAAGCAGATGGACACAATGATCACAAGGAGAAGCAGAAGCCCTCCCAGCCCCAAGCCCCAAAAGAGTGGTTGATGGTCCATGTCTGTAGGGAAGAGAGATAAGTATTAGAGGGTCCATTACTCTCTTCAGCTTCCCCCCCTCCTGGTTGGTAACAGTTTCAGAGGCAGACTGTCAGGGAGATTCTTCATTTCAGACCTCAATTTCTCACTTCCCACCAAAGATGCATATTTCCTCATCAGTTACTCGGCCTCCTATCTGAGACCTACCTCCCCTCAGTGGCTTCTCCATATAGTCTCTGTCCTTTCTGGGGCTTCTGGGAAGCTCCTTCCCATCTGTACTCACTGATTCTAAGAGGTCCTGATCACCTGCTTATGAACTGCACACACCACATTCTACCCATTATTCTCTGAGAACTCACAACCTTCCCTATACAGAAGCGAGGTGCCCCTTACTTACTCAACTGCCATTGACTGTTGCAATCTGACATGGTCTGGGAATGAGAACTGGCTCTGGAGGTCAAGAAGCCTAGTAGCTGTTCTGCTAGGCTTAATGGCCTGGGCTAATCATGTGCCTCAAGTTCCTCATCTGTGAAGCATGGGGTCCTCTATTACAAGCCTCCCCTTAGCGGAGGAGCCTCATCTATGCCTGCACTGGACACCTTAGACTTGTCACTGCTAACCCTCATAACAGCGTAAGTTATGACAGTAATCCTTTCCTAGCCTGAGACTCAAGCCCAGACTTGAATAAGGACCAGCCTAGAAGTGCAACAACTGGAGTTCAAGATCAGATCTATCCAGTTCCAGAGTCGCCTTCCTTCCCTCCCCCTTCTGTCTGCAGGAGGGGCCTCTCCAGCACTGGATAGTTGTAGGTGATGGAGAGAGGCTGATAGAGGGAGAGAGTCATGGTTAAGGTGAGTGTGGGGACTGATAGAAAAGTAGAGAGGAGGGAGTCCCGTGCCCCCAGTTGTTGGCACTCAGTGAGGGAGACCCTATTTGTTTGCTGTGGAGAAGTGGGGCAAGGAGGAGTGTCTGAGGCCTATAACTTCCCCTCAGGCTCTTCCTGCTCCTCAACCACTGGTTCCTGTTTGAGGGCAAACAAGGGGGTTGCTAACTTCACCACAAAGCCAGATGCACTGAATATACCCTGAAACCAGGATCCTTCTAGGTTTAAGAGGAATGCTGGGAGGTGGGCAAGCAGTAGCCCAGGTGGAGCAGAAAGCCTGAGGATGGTCAAGAGGGCTGTAGGTACAGAAGTGGATTATTTTTAACTTCTTTGGAGAGTCTTGAGGCTAGGAGGACAAGTCTCAGAGGACAGAGGATTCCTCTAGAGCTCACGGAATCTCTAATCCATATTCTGCCTCCCTTCATTTTAGCCTCACCTCACTCTGGGGTGTGCCCCCCTCATGGTTTTGCCCACCAAATCCCTGCCCACACCCAGCTTATCCATACCTTGTGGCCTGTAGTGGGGACACATTCAACCAGTCAGAGCCGCCTGGGTGGAAATAAGAATGGTTGCCGCAGACATTCCTGCCCTTTTCTGGCTTTAACTTCTCTCCTCTCTTTGGAGGCCTCCCCAGCATCTAGGAGAGGAAGTGCAGCTCTGACGTCCAGGGTGACAACATCTTTTCTTTGAGGCTCCTGCATGTAACTAGGGTAGTCACCCCCCACCCCCAGCTCCAGCCATCCTATCTATTCTGCTGCAGTCAGTGAATGCTCACCTCCTCCAGGTGCCTTCCCTGATTATCTTGTTCCCAATTACCCCTCACCTTGCATCTGCTGACAGCTCATGATCTTAGTGTATGTGAGTGGACACACATACTCTAGCTCCTACCTCGGACAGAACTCTGGTGGGTTTGGGGTGACCTCTCCTAGTGTCCTGCAGCTATATCCAGTTGGGTACTTGTAGCTGGCCAATTAACAAGCAGGAGAGCGAGAGGTTGGCTGCCAGACTAGATCTATATGAACACTATTGACAAATGTAGGACAGAAAATGGATAAAAAGTTGGTGGTGACAAAGTAGGTATGGATAATTTAGGAGGACTTCCTGCAGGAAGCCCCATTTTGGTATTGAGCACAGAACTAAGGGCAATGGCTCAAGGCCCTCTAGACAGAGACTAGTGGCAATGTGATGGAGAGGAAGAGGAGTGCTGGAGGACTGCAATTCAGTCTTTTATGAGAGTGAAAATTAGGAACTCAGGTGGAGGCAAGGGGTGAGGAGACCTGGTATCTGTGTCTATATGCATCTGTGTTTTGTTTTGAGACAGGTTCTCACTATATAATCAGACTGGCCTTGAACTCAAGATCCTTCTGCCTCTACCTCCTGAATACTGAGATTACAAGCGTGCACCACCACCCGCCTGCATTTGAGTTTTGTTTTCCAAATTCAGGAACTTTCTGCTACTTCCTCCTCTCACCCCATCCTCAGTATTCCTCCTGCAATACAGTAAGACAATGTTCAGTGTTTTGTTTTGTTTTGTTTTTTTACATTTTATTATTAAAAAGTTCAAACAAAGGAAAAATGAAAGAATTGCACAATAAGGGCTGGAGGCATGGCTCAAGTGGTAGAGTACTTGACTACCAAGCACAAGGCCCTGAGTTCAAACCCCAGTACTGCCAAAATATTTTTTTTGTGTAGTAAACATATCCCTAACACTTAGTTTCTATAAATAACATTTTTTGTATCTTCTCTAATCACATACTTATCTTCCTTTTCCTATCTGTCAGAGTTGCAAACATAGTTTGTGCCCCCTCTGAACCCTTTAATCTGCTGATCATTGAGTTCAGAATTTATTTCCCCATTTCTTTTTTTTGCCTGAAGAAGGCAAAATTTGCATATAGTGAAATGTACAAATCTGAAGTTAGTACTTGAGGCTTTTTTTGGATTGAACCTGGGCCTCATACTTGCTGGACAAGCACTGTACCACTGAGCTACTCCCCCAACTGGTCCACTAGTTTCTTAATCTCTCTGTGCCTTGGTTTTATTGTAGGGTTTTTGTCAGGATTAAAGGAATTATTATGGATAAAGTATGTAGATCAGTGACTGGCACATACTCGGTACTATTTGTCTTTTTTCTCTATTATTATTATTGTTATCCAAACACACACAGATGTCATCAAGAAAGGGAGGTGAGAAGGCTGGTAGAGTGGCTCAAGTGGTAAGAATGCCTTCATAGCAAGCATGAGGCCCTGAGTTCAAACCCCAACCCCACAAAAAAAAAAAAAAAAGGAAAAAAAAAACCAACAGCAAGAAGGGAAGGTAACCTGGGACCACTTCCAGCTTTTTCTTGGAATTGGCCTTTTTCCCCTGAAGTTCTCTATTTCTTCCTTTCATTTGGTCCTTGCTCTTTTGTTTGGCTTACTCATTCATTTTTCCTTTCTTTCATTTACTCACAAACATTTAGTAAGCTTCTGTGAATGGATGGTTCCCATCTAGACTGAAGCTTTTTTTTTCAGTACTGGGGATTGAATCCTGAGGCCATATGCAAGCTAGGCAAGCAAGTGCTCTACCTCTGGAACCATCCCCTCAGCCTTTTTGTTTTTGTATTTTATCTTCTTTTTTTTTTTTTTGAGGTATTGGGGCTTGAACTCAGGGCCTCCATCTTGAGCCACTCCACCAGCTCTATTTTTTTGTGAAGGGTTTTTCAAGATAGGGTCTCAGAACTATTTTCCGGGGCTGGCTTTGAATTGCAGTCCTCCTGATCTCTGCCTCTTGAGTAGCTAGGATTACATGCGTGAGACATCGACGCCCGGCCTGTATTTTGTCTTTAAGGTATGTTCTCCTTAACTTTGCCTGGGCTAACCTTGAACTCAAGATTCTCAGTGTGTACTACCATACCTGGCTTGGACTGAAGCTTTCTGAGGAGGGGATGTGCCTCATTGCTCTGTCTTTACTCTTTGTAGCAAGGGAGATAATGCTCTGTTTCCATTCCTCCTCAGTGAGTCAGCAATCAGTGGTGATTCTGAGGCCCCCTTTATGAACTGATGCGCACTGGCTTAACTCTGCCTTTCTCACCTGATACCAGGGTGCTGGGGTGAGCAAAGGAATGGGAAGAGGTCAGCCCAGTGTGGGGATAGGTTCTTTTCAGGGACACAGACACCCATCCCTCAAGACACCAGTTCTTGTCCTCCTACTCCAGCCCTTGATATCTGGAAGGGGTTTGCAGCCCTCTCTCCAGCTCCCAGTCCGGGGTGCAGAACTCACACCACATTGGAGACCTTGGGTTCTGTGTTGTTATTACAACCTGGCTGCTTGGCTTTCTGCAAGCTACCTTCCCTGCCTGGGCCTCCCTCCCTGCTGAGCAGGAGAATCTCTAAATCTCCTCTACCTTGAAAGCCTGACTCTCTTAACTTCTTCCCCAGTTCAGAGAACCCAGGCATCCAGCTGCCCCACCCCAGCTCTGGGTAAACAGGAAGCTGGGTGAGGGGAGCAGGGGTGTGCGGAAAGTCCCAGCCAGGTGTGTGGGTCTATAGGGAGAGGGTGGCCCCACCCCTGAGGTATGAAAGCCCCCTGACCTGGCCCTGGTTCAGAGTCTGGATGGGGGCATCGGGGCTGCAGGGTCGGGGTGGGAGGCCCCAGGGGAGGAGCTGCCTCCTGCTGGCTGTGGCAGGAGCCACTTCGCTGGTGACCCTGCTGCTGGCAGTGCCTATCACTGTCCTGGCTGTGCTGGCCTTGGTGCACCAGGAGCAGGGAGGACCGGTGAGTGGCTGCAACAGGCCCTAGAGGGCTGCATCTTGTTCATGTTCACTGACCTCTGGCTATGCTTGGGATCTTTTGGTGTCTTGTAGGCACCTGGTTCAGTTGGTGGCTGTTCTTGTAGGAAATGTCTTGTCTGTCTCTTTGCTGACTCTTTTTCCATGTTCCTGTGATGCTGTTGTGTCCTGATATCTCCAAGCACCTTTCTGGTTGTCTGTCTCCTCTCCTCTTTCTAAGACACACTCAGGCCACTGCCTCGCTCTGCCCAAGAACATATGCCTTACTTGCTTTCCCTTCCAGAGAGGTGTGTGCTGGGGGTAGTGCTGGAAACCTCAGGCCTGGGGCTTGGGTCCATGATGGGAGGGGCAGAGTTGGCATCAGCTGAATCTGAACACTCCAGCACTCTGACCCCACCCAACCAGGTAATGGAGATTGCTGCCCGGCAGCAAGGACTGGATGAGAGTAGACCATCTCCTTTCCTGCCCTCCAGCCTGTCAGCAACTCCCAGCTCCCATCTGCGTTCCCAGATACCCTCTACCTCCAGGAATCCGAGCTCCCTATCCCGGAGTCCTGGCGCCCGGTCCTCTCAGGGGGAGCATGCATGGGTAGCCACCCTGCCCCCGATCGTGGACTCTTCTCCAGTTCCAAGATTTCAGGAACTGTCAGAAAAGGAGACAGAAACACATCTCAGCCCCAAGCTCCCTGCTGCCCACCTCATAGGTAAGGCTCTCCTAGGCCTGAATCAGCGTTCAAATAGTCCAAGAATGACAGTTTTGCAAGCCCACAGTGAGTCCCTCCGCTCTGCTATTCCAGGGCTGGGTTTCCCAGCCTCTCATCACCTCCTTTCGCCCCTTGAAGAGCCCACCTTTGGGCTCGCGTACCCCTCTACCCTCCCCCCGCGCGTCCCCATTCTATCTTCTTGGATCCCCAGGCAGATAAAAGCCGGCCGGGGTCTCCCTGTTGGGTAGGCAAGTGTCCCCTAAGTCACTCATTCTGTGCGTAGCATCATCCCTCGGGCTCCTCCCCTGTAGGTTCGCGCAGGGCGCTAAAAGTCGCGCCCCTCCGACTCCTGCCCACTCTCGCTTAAGTCCAGGGCCAGATGGCTCTTCTCAGGGTCGGATTCTCCAAAAGTCCACTGGCCCATTTCTCCGCAGGCGCTTGGATGAAGGGGCAGGGGCTAAGCTGGGAGGCGAAGAAAGAAGAGGCGTTTCTGAGGAGCGGGACGCAGTTCTCCGGCGCGGAGGGGCTGGCGCTGCCGCAGGATGGCCTCTATTATCTCTACTGTAACGTCGGCTACCGGGGCCGGGCGCCCCCTGATGGCCGAGGCCCCCTGGGCCGCTCGGTCACGCTGCGCAGCTCTCTGTACCGGACTGGAGGCGCCTACGGGCCGGGCACTCCGGAACTGCTGCTCGAGGGCGCCGAGACCGTGACCCCAGTGCTGGACGGTGCCGGGAGGCCCGAGTACGCGCCCCTATGGTACACCAGCGTGGGGTTCGGCGGCCTGGTGCAGCTCCGGAGCAGCGAGAGGGTGTATGTCAACATCAGTCATCCCGATATGGTGGACTACAGGAGAGGAAAGACCTTCTTTGGGGCGGTGATGGTGGGGTGAAGGCTGCCTGCGTCCCTGGAAAAAAACGACTGTATGGTGCGAATGTGTGAATAGGTGCAGATATTGGGGATCCAGACGCTTGGGATCCCGTGGCAGTGGGAAAAATGTAGAAGACTGTTTGGAAACTGATTTTGAGCCTGATGAAAATAAAGAATGTAAAACTTTAGGGCTGCCCGTGAGGATACTGAGATGCTAATATCCTGGGATTGAACCCAGGGTCTCCTGTATGCCATAGCGGCAGACACTCTACCACTTTGAGCTATGCCCCCAGCCCTGTTAACCTGTCTTAATTCCGGGCAGTGCACTGGGGTGGGTTAACTACCATTTATTTTTCTTGTTACACAAAACCATTCATACATAGCACTGCATATGGCCTTTGCTCCCAGGGATGGTGATCTGCTTGTCCCACCCACCCCTGCCTCTAACTGCCAGGCTCCAGCATGAGTCCAGTAAAAGGGGAGTAGGAACCTTCTCAAACCCTGAAACAGCCAAACATCCTGATTCTCAGGGTCATGTACTCTCCACTATGCTGTTTCTCCTGGATCCCGCCCCACCGTGAGAGGGGTCACTATAGAAGGCAAGCACTGCTCAGAAAGGCACAGTGGCAGAGGAAAACCCTGGTATGGCTGAGTTAGGAAGTACTGCAGAGCTCAGCAGCTCTTCCCTGCTGGCTGCCTGACCAACAGTCAACTTTTCTCCAAGGAGTACTGTCCAGGCTCATGGGGTCTGAAGAGGGGAGGCTGGCAGAGAAAAGAGGGGAAGGTGTTGGGGAGATGGAATCAGACCAGGGGCCCTGTGTTGCCCAATGACACCAGAGAGAGGCCAGGGAGGAGAGGGCGGAGGAAACTGATGCCATGGAGTCCTTTCTAGGGTGGGATGGAAAGTCCTCTCCTTTTGTTCACACTATGTTTTCTTCCCCAAAGTGGGCAAATGTGGAGACCCATAGGATGAGTAACAGCAGTCCCCCCACGCCATGACCGACTTTCAGCACCAGGCCTATCTAGGTCACCCATCCTCACAGCATACCACATGTTTGGTTTTCCACTCCCTACAACCCAAGCTGAAGAAGTCCAACTTCTGAGCCCACTCTCTGGGGCTCCACTTCCGGTTCCATATTTGTCTTTGACTCCGCATCTAGAAGAGCCTTCCTGTAGGGTGGGAGGGTGATAAAGAGTCTTTGCTTGGCCAAATTTTCATCAGGCTTCCAAATCTTCTCCTAGGCCTATTTGTATACTTCCTTATTAAATAGTTTTAGTGAAAAGCCCTGTTAAGGTCAGCTTAGCAAGATCCCGCCTTCCTCTCACCTCCTACTCTCTTGACATCTGATCACTTTCAGGAGTATCAGGTCATATTCCTCATCCTCCACCATCCCCTGGGGGGGATGTCTGATTGCCCTGGCCTGTCGGAGCAAGTATATTTTCAGACCTGTTTAGCCAGAATCCCCCTACCCCGATTTCATTTTCCTTTTAGTAATTTTCCATCCACTCAATCCCACGCTGCTCCTTGGCTATCAATTCCCACTTGTCCATGCTGTATTTAGAGTTGAGCCCAGTCTCCCCCACTGCAAGACCCTATGATAGGTGCAATGGTCCATGCACCTGTCATCATGGTTTGAATTAAGTCTTAGTATGCTTTTAACAGTGCTATTGAATCCATTGAAAAAAATATATAATACATATACATGAATATGTATATATATGTATATACATATTATATATATATATAATATGCTGGGGATCTAACCCAGGGCCTTGAATATAATTTTTTGTTTTGTGGAGCTGGGAATCAAACCCAGGCCTTTGCACGTGTTCTACATGCTCTCTACCACTGAGTACATCCCCAGCCTGAGTAACTTTTTTTTTAATGGGGTGCTTTTCTCTTTGTATATCACCCACCTCATACTCCTCCCTTCATCATTTGCTGAAAACATCAGTAAGAGACCAAAGTTGTCTTACTTTGTTGTTTGTCTTACTTCTTGTTTTTTGGTTTTTTTCAATGCTGGGTCCATTGAACCCAGGGCCTTGCACATGTTAATTATTGCCCTCTCCCACTAAGCCACACCCCTATTCCTTGTTTTTTATTTTCTCCAGTCTTCAATTTTACCCACTGAGAGAATGGAAAGGGATAGGTAGTTGGTTGCCAGCTAAATGAAGTACGGCTGAAATCATTGAGTGCCTACCATGTCAAGTACTGAGCTGGATGCCAATAGAGGTGGGGCCTTGTCAAGTGCCCACTATGCATTATGTGTTCTTATGTCTGATTCACTGGTTTGAGGTTGACTGGTTCAGGTTGCATAGTTAGGACACAGCTGAAGTTGGGGAGTGACTGAAATTGAGTATTTTCTAGCCCAGACACCTGAGTCTCTGGAAGTCCCTTGGCAGTGATTCAGGTACCTGAGAATGTGGCTCCTCCCAGCTCTGTCAGGCCACAACAGCCTGAACGAACTGCAGTACTTTCCCAGCAGGGATTTGGAATTCCCAGAGTGGGAAATTCCCATGCCTTGAGGGAGAGGTAATTAGGTTCAGGCTCCTGTCTCTTGGGGGAGGAAGGATATTGGGTGGGCTTTGTTCTGTAGGGTCTCCTGGGCCCTAGGAGTGTAAGGACTGAGACCTGGGTGCAGGAATTTTAAGTCCCCTGGAGGGAGGACGTCAGTGAGTGGCCTTCCCCCATCTCCAACCCATCCACCACCACCCAGAGTAGCTGCACAATTAATTAAAAAAAAAAAGTATGTTTATTTTCTAAGCAATCTTTATTTCTCGCCACTGATCAGTAGGGCGATTACAGACACAGCTCCCCTGGGGAGCAGAGATTCAGCCATGCAGCAACCACACTCTGGTCACCAAATCAGCATTATTAAAACAACTGGATTAGATAAATATTTTGTTTTAACAGAAGCAAAAGGAGGCACAGAGGCCAGGAGGCCAGGTGGGAACAGCCTATAATTCAGTTCCATTTTCACAGAAAACATGCCTGACCCAAGGCAGCTCCTACATTGGGTCCCCCAGGACACCCTGACCTCCCAAATAAATACATTCATCAGTAAATAAATAAATAATAAATAAATAATAAATAATCACAAGTGCAACCATAAATAG
Source organism: Castor canadensis (assembly GCF_047511655.1). NCBI lineage: Eukaryota > Metazoa > Chordata > Mammalia > Rodentia > Castoridae > Castor > Castor canadensis. The sequence goes on from NC_133393.1 coordinate 24,611,637, forward strand.
AGGAGGGTGGCCCTGTGAGGTGGGCTGGACTCCACATCTCAGGGAAGAATCTGGAAACATCTGAGGAGAGGAAGTTCTGAAGTACACTCATGTCAAGTTTTAGGTGAGGTCTTCTACCAGGGGTATTCTGAATCAAGATTGCCTGATCCCTACACTCCAGATGATCCAGGTTGAATTCAGGGATTGAAATGTGAGGCCCCAGTGAGTTCTGGAAGCCTCAGTTTGAATTCTTGATGGAGGCTAGTGAGTGCACCATTGTCCAGGTCACACATCCCTGCATCCTAAATTTCTGAGTGCTGTTGCTGTAGAAAGTTCTAATCTTGGGCTCTGACTCTGAACCCCAAATTCCCTTTCTAAGACAGAAGAGGATGAGGGTTTCTGAGGGGAATGGATGACCATCCATCTCACAGAGCAATGACCCCAAAGTAGACCTGCCCAGACTCAGCAAAGTCTAGATAGCTGGGCAGATTGACTTCCGCACTGAGTCGGTCACCCTTCTCCAGCTGGAAGACCCCCCCCAGGTAGATGGGCTCATACCAGGGCTTGAGCTCAGCCCCCTCTGGGGTCTCCTTCTGGCAGGGGCTCTTGATGGCAGAGAGGAGGTTAACGTTTTCCCGATAGGAGACGGCGAAGCGGCTCACTGTATGGGTGAGAAGTACATAGGAGGGACAGCCTTGGCCTTTGAAAAGGACCTGGGAGTAGATGAGGTACAGTCCGTCTGCTGGCACAACCAGCTGGTTGTCTATCAGCTCCATGCCATTTGCAAGGAGAGCATTGGCACGCCGGCTCAGCCACTGCAGCTGCTCCTCCACTTGGTGGTTTGCTGGAGGGAAGGAGGGAGAGGTGAGTCAGTGTGGCCCTGTCAGTTCACTCTCCACATCCTGGCCCTCTAGTTCTGCTCATCCCCACTTCCGGTTCCTGTTCCTTCTGTCTTCTCACATCCCATTTAGTGATGAGGTCTTGAGTATTCTCCTTGAGGCCTTACTATTCCTCTGCCTCCCCTTGGGTCTTTCACACACTGCCTCCAAGGTCTGTCTATGCTACTAAACCCTATCCCTTCTGTTGCTTCATCTCCAAGACACTTGCTCACAGCTCTTACCTACAACATGGGCTACAGGCTTGTCACTTGCATTTTGCGATGATGATCCTGAGGAGGAAAGAACAAAGAAAAAGTTGAGTCCCTTAAACTTCCTAAAATATCCATTCCTCCTCCCCCCAAAGCCAAAGTTCTAAATTTCCCCCACTGCTTCCATCCCAGGACTAACCTCCCCCTGCCCCAGTGTTAGGAGAGAAGCTTTGGAGATACTTACTGAGTGTGAGGGTCTGGGCCAGGTGGCTGTTGAAAGGAAGGCTATTCCCGAACTGCTGGGGAGAAAGAGAAGGTCAGCATCTGAGGAATCACCCCCAAAAGATAGATAACCATGCTTTTATAGTTTGTGTTGACTGCTCTGTGTCTGGTTTTCTCTCCATTCATTCATTTATTCATGCACTCATCCAGCAACTCAATAAGTCTTTCATTAAGTGCCTTCCATGGGTCAGACACCCTAGGTTCACCTCTCCTTATCTCTCTTCCCTCAACTCTCTCAAGTCTCATATCTCCCTTATCTCTTTCTGTCTCACCATTTTATCACCTGTTTCTTCCCCCATTCCTCTGCCACATCTCTCTCCACATCTCTCTTTATAATGTATATCTGCTTGTTCATTCATTCATTCATTCACCAAACAAATGTTTAGTAAGCATGCCCATGGATTAGACATCCTATCTCTATGTCTTTCTTTTCCCCATCCTCTCCACATCTCTTTCTGTTTCCCCATCTTTCTCTACTTATTCCTCCTTATCAGGACACTTTTTTCCTTCACTCCATTTATCTCACTCTCCTTCTTCCCCATCTCTGTCTGGGTGAGCGTGAAGGCTGGCAAGGTACTCACCTCTTCCCTCTGGGGGCCGATCACCCCGAAGTGAAGCAGGCAGAAAAGCGTGGTGGCTCCTGCCACAAGCAGGAAGGAGAAGAGGCTGAGGCACAAGCACCGTCTGGAGCCCTGGGGGCCCCCCGCCTTCTTGGGGAGTGCCTCCTCTGCCAGTTCCACGTCCTGGATCATGCTTTCAGTGCTCATGGTGTCCTTTCCAAAGGGAGATGTGGAGCCCTAGGGCAGTGTGTGTGAGAGGGACAGAATCAGCCTGCCTGGCTTCTTGTCTAGAAGTTATTTCAGGGGGTCTGGAGTTGCTTCTTTCCCTCTTGGCTGATGCCCTGCTGTCCTCGCCGAGGAAGCTTCTGCTGGCTGGGTGTGCAGACAGCTGCCTTTATAGCCCATGGGGCAAGAGGAGGGCGGGGAAAGGCTCTCATTCAACCAGCGGAAAACTTCCTTGGTGGAGAAACCCATGAGCTCATCTGGAGGAAGCGGTAGTGGGTCCTACACCTTCTGTCTCGGTTTCTTCTCCATTGCGGGGGCGAGGGTTTGGAAAGTTGGGGACACCCAGGCATCAAGGATATTCCTCATCCTCCCCACCAGGATTCTGAGGCAAGCTTCTTGAACCAGTTACCAGTGTGTGTGTAGGACCCTGGGACCTGGACCTCCATTCCTCTCTGCTCTCCAGGGCTAATTGTCTCTATTTCCTTGGGGGACCATGTCTGTGGTCTGTTTCCCTCTGATATCCAGTCAGGACTCACATGATCTTGACATGAGATGGGCCTCAGAAAGCTGAGTACTTGAAGGGAAGAAAATTCAGTGAGGAGGAAAGCCATGTCTGGGTCCCTGGGGGAGGAAGGAGCTGGGAGCAGGGCAGCTTGAGACTTGGGTGTGCATGAGACCTCTGGAAGGGCTGGGTAGGCGTAGCAGGGACAAGTCTGGGACAGCCCCAGAGGGAATGAAATCAGCCCTGGGAATTCACAGACCCCACAGGGCAGGCCTTCTCCTTTCATTCTGACTTCAGACTCACACTGTTGCTTTCAGTCTTGGCTTCCAATGGACTTTGAAGCATCTGACTTTTTCATGAAGCTCCCCCAACCCCCACCTCTCAGAACCCTGGTGTGTGGCCATGTCTCCTCAAATGTCCACTGTATTCCATACCCCTTAATTCTGGAGGCTCTCCCATTCCTAAGGGTCCCAGGATTCTCATATTCCACCTTCACGGTCCTGACATTCCCCTATCCTTTGGTGTGGCCACTTTTCCCCAGAGACCTCCTGGAACCTTTATTCCTCAAAGCCTCCACATGTGGCCATAGCTCCCCCATTTTCCTTTACCTCTGCAACTTCCTGCAACACTCAGGCTGCCTGGCCCCCACAAGTCAGCCATGTGTCTCTCGAGTTCCATGGGCACCTTTATCTTGTTCTGCCCACAGCCCCTGACCTCTCTGAGGTCTCTGTCCCTCCCTCCATTCCTTAGAGATACCTGGGAAATTATCTCCCCACCCCAGACAAACAGACATCAGCAGACAGTAGTTCATAGAAAAGAGATTTATTGGGCTTCATCGAGGGTGCAGGTGGCTCATTGCGGGTGTCATGGCTGGCTTTTCAAGCCTTTCGCTTCCTTCTAGATCCCTTTTTGGTCCCTCAAGACCTACTTCTCTCTCTCTCTCTCTCTCTCTCTCTCTGAGCCCTGTGAGGATGTCTTCTTACTCTTCATCTCTGAGTTCTCTCTCTCCTGGTGCCTTTCTATTGTTCCCCTCTCCATCCCCCATAAATAAATAACTTAATTTTTCCTTCATAAATAGTCCCCCTTCCCTGCCTCCAGTCATCTGCCCTAGCTCCCCTATGTCTCCTCCTTCTTCTCCATGTCCACATTCATCTGTCCTAGACCAGCAGGACAGACAAACAGCTCTGCTCTGGGAATTTCCAGGCAGGCTTGAAGTCTTCAGCTGAGCACCCTAGGTGGTTGGGGATGTGTCTCTTGGAGTGGCTGGAATTCCTTCTTTGAAAGGTCCAGGTGACTTGAGTGGGGAAGACTTGAGACTGTTGGAATGGGCAAAGGAGAGGTGCTGTGACTCTTGAAATGCTCAGGATGGAGGCAAAATGGGAGAGAAGGGCTTGAAATATAATTTTTCTTTTCTGGATTTTTCCAAGTTCTACAGAGCAAAAGCTCCGAAGAAGACACTACTGGGGCTGAAATGTAGATGGGAGATGCCGTCTGTGTGGGTGGATAGCTGATCTCCCTTCGTGAGCAAGAACACAGCCCCCTGGTACACTGAGCGCACCCAAGGTCCCTGTGGCCCTGGGCACACAGATTTCTGAGCACTGAGAAGAGGCACATGGAAGGGGTACTGGGAGGAGAAGAGCTGAACCTCATGAGCTAGGTAGAGAGGGGTGGGGATGACATTGGGGGAACAGCTTTCCCCAGAGAACACCACCTGGGAGTAAACAAAGTAGAGGCCATTGGTGGGAACCAGGAGGGAGTTGTTGTTCAAAGAGAAGCCATGTCGGAGGAAGGCACGATCCGTATTTGCTCTCCAGCGCAGTGAGTTCTGCATGCTGGGGTCTCCTAAGAAAAGCCATAGAGGATGGGGGTCAAGGGGCTAGGTCAGAGCTCTGCATCCCTGAGGAAGCAGGCATTGGACCACTGAGTTCCTAGGGGATGGTTGAGGAAGATGTGGAGAAGGTTTTTCTCCATCTTTAGGGTAAGAGAAGTTAGGGGGAAAATAGGGGGGAGATAACTTGGATACTTGGATGGGGAAGGTAGGAGGATGACAGGGGACTACATGAGTGGGAGGTCAGGTGGAAATTTACCAACAAGGTGAGCAGCAGGCTTGAGGGTGCCATGGGAGAAATGCTTCTGAGGGTGCTCATGGGCAGTCCGGGCAGCTGAGGGTGAGAGGCCAACACGAGGGAGTCCCTAAGGGAAGAACAGAGTTGAGAAGGCTCTAGAGCTCTAGGTCAGGCTGGGCCACCCCAGCAGCCCCCATTTTCCTGCTGTCTCACCTGAGCCCCCAGCAGCAGGGCCAGCAGCAGCCCCAGGAGGAAGAGGAGGGGGGCGCCAAGCACCCTCCGGAGGTAGAGACGTCCAGGTGGTGTCATGGGGAGAATCTGCAGGGAGAGAGAGAGTGTGTGGCAGTGAGTGGGGCGGGGCGCACAGCGGAAGACAGACCTCCTACCCCCAGCAAAGACAACCACCCTGAGCGACAGGGCGACAGACAGAGAAGGGGACAAGACACTGGCAGGGAAACCCTAAGGTGAGCAGAGGGAGACAAAGAGAGAGACCGGAAAGGAACAGAGAAGGATCACGACAGAATCAGAGAATGCATGACAAGGGGCAGAGAGAAAAACACTGACAGATGGAGAGTTACAGACTAGGAACAAATCAAAACCAAACCCACCAAGGCCCAGGCCAGGGAGGTCCAGGCAGGAGGAGCAGGAGGGGCTGGGGCTCAGGTGGAGGGGCAAAACAACACAAGGCAGGAGCCTGGCGCCTGGGCAGCCCAAGGAGATGGGGCAGGAGAGTCTTACCTGCTGTGTGGGGCCCCTGGGCCCGGACGCTTGGGTCCCTTTATAGAGGAAGCGGCAGTGTCAGCGTGGCAGGCAGCGGGCGGGTTCTAGGTCGGGGCTGGGGCGCGGGGAAGCCCCCAGGGCTTAGAAGATGCTGCTGTTTCAGTCGAAGGCAGGAAAGGCTGAGGCCTAGGAAAGAACCGCAGGCTGGGGGTTCAGGCAACTGAGTTCTGGGAAAGGGAGTGGAGTCAGGGGAACTGTGGGGCTGGGACATCCAGGGAGCAGGGTCAGGCCTAGGAGTTCCAGAGAAGGGGCAGGCAATTCGGGGAGGAGGAGGGGGAGCACCTGGGCTGTGGCTGGAGGCCTGGTTCCCTGAAGAGTGATAATTTATAACACCTCTGCACCCTTGGCTGATTACAGGCCTCTCTCTACCCATTTCCTTCTCTTGCACCCCCCCACTTTGTCCTTGTCCCAAATGAGATAGGTTACACTTGTCCCAGTGTATGTACTTTCTAGGTCTCCAGGTTTCAAGTTAAGAAGTTGCAGTGTAGACCCCCCTTGTCTGGTACATACATGCCTGCTTGTTGAAAATATGAACGGAGCCCCCTTTCATTCTTGAGTGTTCAGCCTTCGGAGATGATTATGTTTTTGGTTCCCTTAAGCAGAGATGATGGTGTATATATATATATATATATATATATATATATATACACATATATATATATATATATATATACATATATATATATATATATGTATATATATATACACACATATATAATGAGGTCTCATTCCACTCCTGAAGGATGCTGTCCACTTAGAGCTCAGTTTTCTGATACTCCAACTAAGCACACAGTCCAGGCTTCTACTCTGTAGAGTGGGAGCTTCAGAATTCCACATAGGAGCCTGGTGTGGTTGCACATGTCTGTAATCCCAGTGCTTGGGATTGTGAGTTCCAGGCCAGCCTGGGTTATACAAGACCCTGTTTCAAAAAAAAAAAAAAAAAAGTTCCACACAGGAGGGGCTTAAAGGATGGCGACCTAGGGTGAGGTGGGGACAGCAAAGGGACTTGTCTTGAGGCTGTATTTGTGGAGCCAATTACACTGCCTTGAGGGACTGAGCAGCTAACTCAGTGGTAGAGCACTTTCCTAGCAAGTGCTGAGCTCTGGATTTGATCCCCAGCAATACAAAGAAAAAAAAATCATTTAGAATTGTTTTCTATCTATCTGTCTGTCTGTCTGTCTATCTATCATCTATCTCCATCCAGCCCCAGGGCCTCATGAATGCTAAGTATCTGCTCTACACTAAGCTACCCCCTGCTTAGTGTTTTCCTTCATTGATGTGCAACTTAGGTATACTGAGGTGCACACCTCTGAAGTGTGCAGCTGAGCGTTTCCATCTGTATATGGCCATGTAGCCCATCCAGCGTCATACATTTTCAGGTCCCCAGCAGGTTCTCTCATGGCCCTGACTAGTCAATACCCTCCAAAGGTCATGAATCACTCTCTGGTCTCTATCACCAACGTGTTAGTTCTTCCTGCTTTTTGGTTTCATAGAAATGAAATCACATGGAATGTCCTTGTTTGTGTTTGTCTTCTCTCTCTTTTTTGGCAGTACTGGGGCTTGAACTCCTAGGCAGACGCTCTACCACTTGAGCCACTCCACCAACCCTTGATTGGCTTTTCTCAGTCAACTTTATATTTGTGAGGTTTTATTGTGTTATACTCTTCTATTATATAAATACACTACAATGCATTCTTCCATTCATGAGCATTTGATTTATTTGTAGTTTGAACTCAGGACTTTGTGCTTACAAAGCGGGTGCTCTACCCCTTGAGCCAAGCCTCCAGTCTATTTTGCTCTGGTTATTTTGGAGATGAGGAGGTCTCATGAACTATTTTCCCAGGCTGGCCTTGAACTACAATCCTCTTGATCTCAGCCTCCCAAGTAGTTAGGATTACAAGCCTGAGCCACCAGTGCCCAGCTGGTCTTGATCTCTTGATCCTCCTGAGTGCTGGGTTTATAGATGTGTACCACCATGCCCAGCTCAGCAAACTTATTTATATGACACTAGAGACAAAGGCCCAAAGACCCAGGGAAAACTGTCCCTAATTTCAAAGTACTCAGTATGCCAAGGCTCCATATTTTTTTCCTCTTATTTTATTTTATTTTTATTGATGGCTCCATATTTTGAGTTACTATTTTGTCAGCCCCAATGTTCTTCAGTTTTTTCTTCACTCCATAAACTTTTTTTTTGGTGGGACTGGGGTTTGAACTCAGGGCTTTATGCTTGCTAGGCAGGCATTCTTACTGTTGGAGCCACTCTGCCAGTCCCATAAGCTTTTATTGAGTACAAGGCACTGGGGAGACAGATACAAAAGATGATTCCCTGGCCTCTGGGAGCTTAAGGACAGTAGAGTATCATATGTTGCCTGACTGTGGACTCAAGGAAGACCACAGTAGAGCCATCAAACATGGCCTGGCATTCGTTATGGAAGCAAGGAAGATGGGGAGGGGCATTCCCAATGGAGGGAAGAATATGTGCACAGGCTGGAGGTGAAAGAGAGCATGTCATGTTGAGATGTACAGCTGGGTACAAATGGAAGGAGCAGACTTGGGAGGTAAGCTGAGCATCTATCCTGAAGCATTTAAAGCCAAGAAAAGAAGTTTGGATTTCATTCCTAATATGATGAAATTCAGTAAAAATTTTAAACAAGAGCAGGGCCCACTTAGATTGGTATGTTAGAAAACAGAGTCTAGAAGTTACATGAAGAATGGATTGGGGTATGGAGATTGGTGGTGAAAGCTAGAGGGGAGACCACAGATGTAGACCAGTGAGGAGGGTTTTACAATGCTCCAGCAAGGACATAGGGTTTGTGTTTGTATAAAGGCAGTTACAGGAGAACAGAAAGGACAGTGATTCTAGGGAAAACCTACAGGTCTTGGTGGCTGCCCACATGTAATAGAGGAGGAAAAGCCAAAAATGCTTCTTTCAAATTCCTTGGTCTGTATCTCCTCTCCTTGTTGTTCTTTAAATTATTATTATTATTATTATCTTTTGGTGTGTGTGTGTGTGTTGCCCTGCCCATGCTAGGAAGCGCTCTACCCATGAGCTACATCCCTAGCCCCATTCTTTTAATCTTGTTACCGCTTGTGTCATTGTTGTTTTCCTTCTTGACCCCTGTTCCTTTCCTCTTTTCTGGTTTCCTCTTTCCCTGGGAGTCTTTTTTTCCTTCCTGCTGTTTCTTTCTGATTCTCTAATGGTACAAGTGGATAGACTAAAAGGCTCCTGCTAAGCTAAGTACAAAACAGTATTATGAGGGAGAAAGAGAGAGAGAGAGAGAGAGAGAAGCAGGTAGGAGAGTGGGATATCAACGGACAGAAAGAGGAAGGCAAGAAGGAGTGTGGAGAAACATGAGGTAGAGAGGAAGGGCGAAAGCCGGCTGAGGCTCAGTGTCACAGGAGTTTGTGTGTGCTGAAGGACGCTCCTTGAAATGGGCTAATCTTGGTATCAATCTCAGTTTCGGAGGTTGTGTGAAATTTGGTTTCTTTCTTGGGGAGGCCAGTAGTTGGTTAGGGGCTTTCCCTGGGTGGGAGGACTGATGACTGGAGTCTTGTGCCCAAAATCAGGGAAATACAGTTTCTACAGTGGTCTCTGTGAAGAGACCAGCGATATCTCTGGGGCCTCCTAAAATGACATTAGCCTCACAATCCAAATTTAACCTCAACTCAAATCACAACTCAAACTCAACCCCAATGTTAATCTTAACCTCAAATGTAAACACATTCCAATCAATAAACCCTTAAGTAAAATTTATCCTCTAAACTGACTCAACCCTGTGTCTAAGGCTAATCTTGAAACCTACTTATGCCCATTTCTAACCCTAAACTTAAATCTGACTACAATAAGTAGAAGTTCCTATCCAAGCCACAAACCTACAGTTGAACTTTGTTCTGCTTTATGTCAGTATTCATCTATCCTTCCACTTACTAAGTATGTGTGGAGTGCCTACTATGTGCTGTGCATTGTTCTAGGCAGTGGGGATATAGTGGCAAACAGGTGAGACAAGGAACTGGCATCCTTAGAGCTTATGTTCCAGTAAGGCCAGATGGAAAAGAAACTGAAAGAAGGGCTGGGGATGTAGCTCAGAGATAGGGCACTTACTTAGCAGGCGGGAGAACCTGGGTTCCATCCCCAACACTGCCCAAAAGTAAAAATAAAAACTGAGCCAGGTAATGGTGGCTTATGCCTGTAATCCTAGCTTCTCAGGAGGCAGAGATCAAGAGGCTCGAGGTTTGAAACCAGCCTGGGCAAAATAGTTTGAGAAAATCTATATCGAAAAAAAAAAATCACAATAAAAGGGCTGATGGAGTGACTCAAGGTATAGGCCCTGAGTTCAAACTCCAATACTGAAAAGAAAAAAAACTGAAGAAGAAATTGGTAAGTAGTGCTTTGAGAAAATGACACAGGATGGTAGGCAAAGCAGCAAGGAACTGTGCTTAGATATGGTATGAGATCCTCCCTGAGTGAGTGAATGGCATTGAAACTGAGACCCGAATGACAGAAAGACAAGATGAAAGTTTGGGAGCAAAGTGTTCTAGGCAAAGGGAAAAGCTACAGCAAAGGCAGGGGAGGAGGGAACAAGCTGGAGTGGTGAAGAACAGAAATAAGGTCAGTGTGGCTGCAGCAGAGAAAGAGAGACTGGGAGACAAGGTCAGAGAGGAGGGCAGGGGCCAGGTCACGAAAGGCCATGGGAGGAGGGGTAAAGCATCTCAGTTTTATTCAACTCTGAGGAGCTTTTGGAGGGTGTAAGGTGTGTGTGTGTGTGTGTGTGTGTGTGTGTGTGTGTGTGTGTGTGTGTGTGTGTGTATAGACAGAGAGAGAGAGAGAGAGAGAGAAAGGTGATTGGATTTATGGCAGTTTTTGTTTTTTTGAGATAATTTATTATGTAGCTCAGGCTGACCTCAAACTCATGATCCATGGGTCTCAGTATTCCAGGTGTTGAGATTACAGGTGTGCCCCACTATGCCTGTCTTCTGGATTTATGTTTGTAACAACACTGAAGCTCCTGGGTTTAGATTTGCTTCTAAGAGACAAGAGCGGAAGCAATGCTGAAGAGAAGGTGGTGGCAGCCATGGAGTTGGACAGAAGTGGGCAAGCTTGGGATCTATGCCAGGGGTGGGATCGACAGGACTAGAGGATAGATTGGATGGGTAGGAAGAGATGAGACTGGGAGAGAGGCAGAATTCTGGGGAAAGGGAAGAACCAAAAGCTTTATTTTGGGCGTGTTAAGTCTAAATTGGTTGGAAACCATTGCAAGTGAGATTGTCACTTGGCAGCTTGAAATGTGAGTTTGGATTTCAGGGCAAGGTCAGAGCTGGAAAGAGAAAGTTGGGAGTTGCCATCCAAGGAACTGAAAGAGATACAGCAACTCACACATCCCCCTAAGATCTGGTCAAAGCCTGCATGTTTTCGTAACATTAAATACAATGCATCTTCCATGAGGAGTTCCAGAAGCCACCATCTTTTGCTCCTAGGAGAAAAACTGTCTGGGTTGCCTTCCTTGCCTAAAAGCTCGATGGGATTTGACCTTGGATTCAATTCTCTATCCCACAAGGATCCTTCTACAACGTTCTACTGAACTCATCTATTAAAATCCTCTATTTCGTTGTTTTTTTTTTTTTGACTGGACTGAGGTTTGAACTCAGGGTCTTGTTCTTGCCAGGCACGTGCTTTACAAGTTGAGCCATACCATCAGTTCTTTACACTAGAGTTATTTCTTCAGATAAGGTCTAGCCTTTTTGCCTGGGCTGACCTCAGACCTCAATCCTCTTACCTATGCTTCTCGAATAGCTGAAGTTAGACATGTACCTCCATGGCTAGTTTTTTTGTTAAGATTGGGGAGGGAGGAGTCTCAATAACTTTTTACTCAGGCTGGCCTTGAGTTACAATCCTCTTGATCCTTGCCTCCCAAGTAGCTAGGATTACAGGTGTGAGCTATGGTGTCCAAGCCTTGTTTTACTTATTTTTCAGATAGGGTCTTGTGCTTCTGTTCAGGGCACCAGTCTTGAACCATGAATGATCCTCCTACATTCATCTCCCATATGGCTGGGATTTCAGGTGTGGATCATCACACCCAGATTGTTTCTTTCTTTCTTTCTCTCTTCTTCCCTCCCTCCCTCTCTTTCTTTCTTTCTTTTGTACATAAATGCTACTGAAGTGAGCACCCACCTTTTTTTCGAGATAAGGTCTCACTAACTTTTTTTTTCCCAGGCTGGTTTTGAATAGCAATCCTCCCCTCTGCTGCCTGCTATAACTGGAGTTACAGGCCTGTGCTACCATGCCTGGCCCCTCTATTTCATTTTTGAGAGCACCTCCCCTTGAGTACCATGAACTTGGTTTTCCCCTAATGATGCATCTGCTTTCTTTGGGGAACCAGGAGAAGGGGCAGACGAGAGAGGTCACTACTCCTTCTCCGCCTCCGTGGCTAACATCTACCTTCCTCCTCCTCTCTCGAAGTCCATGCCTTTGCATTTGCCACACTCTTCCTGTCTTCACAACACAATCTTCTTCATCAACATCTGTACTGTGATCTTAACAACTTGTACATCTAGCCCAGTTTTTCTCCATCTCTCATCCTCTATCACCATCTTTAGTGACTTCAAAACCACACAGATCTGATGAATCTTACCTTCTAGACTCTCAGTTCTTTTTTCTCACTTCAACAGTTTTACAGCCTTTTCTCTGCTCCACTTTAGCCACCTCCGAGAAAGGTTGGACCTCCTACCTCAGAGTTTTGAATTTTCCCCCTCATAACAATCACCCTCTTTTCTTATCTCCTACTCCCCTCCAATTGAATTAGTTATTCATTTTAACCCAGACCTCCAACTTCTTTTTTTTTTCTTTTTTGGCAGTACTTGGGTTTGCCTCCAACTTGCTAGGCAGGCATAATACTGCTTGAGCCATGACCCTCACCTCTCTTCTTTCTTGTTGGTTTTGTTTAACATATATGATAGTCAACAAATTCAGCTACATTCTCACTACCAGTTTAGATTTGTTTTCCTTTTTTGGCAGTATTGGGGTTTGGCAGGTGCTCTGATATTTGAGCCACTCTGCCAGCCAGGTTTAGCATTTCTTGCCTCCCTGATGTTCAACCAGGGGGACTTTGAAAAACTTGATGTGAGCAAACCCAAAGATCATAGTCTTGGGGCTTTCTCCTTACTGCCAAACACTGCCAGAGAATCAGGTCACCATAAGAGGTCTTATACTAATAGTGGCCTTGTAAACTCAGAGGGTCCTCAGTGTGCCTTTAAAAAATTTCATCATTCTTTATGGACCCTGATGTTCTCCTGTAGGCGATATTCTTGATCTCCATGCCCCTATGCCTTTCACCTGACCTCTTCCCTCTCCATTGGTGTTGCTGTCATCTGTTTTACTGAGCTTAAGCCCATCCAAGGTGAATAGCCTTTTTCCCCCTTTACTTTGTTATTTATGCTTTCTCTTCCCCCACCCTTTTTTATTTTTAGTGGTATTGGGGTTTGAACTCAGAGCTTCAGCACTTGCTAGGCAGATGCTCTACTGTTTAAACCACACCTCCAGCCCTCTTTCCTTTCTTCTTGGCTCAGAGAAGCACACTTTCTCCTTTCCGAGGTGGATCCTTTAATCTATATTTCTTATTCCACTTCCTCTCTCTTTACTATATTCTCCTCTACCTTTCTTGTATTTTCAGTGTCTTTCTCTTCATGCTTTTTCCCTTCATTTTACAAATACATTCAATTTTATTTCTCAAAAATAAACAATAAAAAACACCTCCCTGGATTCTTTCTCCCTCGAATGTCTGTTCTATCTCTCACCTTCCCTTTCTGTGTGATGTCTTAAGATACTAGACCTGTTGACTAACCACTCTTTTAGGAACTGGTAAAATTTTCCTCATCTGTCAAATTCGTGGGTAGAACCAAGACATGATTCTTAGTTGTCTTCTTTCTTCACCATTCTATAAGTTTGTACTCACTGCCTCCTTTGTCTCACCTCCTACACATTCCTTAACCTGTATAAAGTGATTTCTCCCCCTCTATTAAATGGAAAATGTTCTCTCAAAATTTGTAATCATCTAGTTCCTGAACCCAAAGGATCTTTTCAACCCTCACTTACCAGACTTCTTTGAGACCTGCCATGGTTGCCCAGGCTCTGCTTGCACGTCCCTCCCTTGCCCTACTTTTCTGCCTGCTCCCCACCCCTCCTCCTTGGGTTCCTCTTCATTTGATCACCCTCAGAGCTCATCTGGCCACTTCTCTCTGTCTCTCTGTCCTGAAGAGTGTGTCCACTCAAATGCTCAACCTCTATTGGGAAGGAAATGATACTCAAATCTATCCTGCTAACCCAAATTCTTTGAGCTCTATACCTGTTTGCTGGAAGTTTCCATCTGAGTATGATGTTAATATCTCAAACTCAGCAGGCCTTATTTGGAGCACTTCATTACTCTAGGCAAGAACACCTCCATTATAATGTGTAGTTGTTACTTGTATATTGTTTGTCTCACCAGACTGCAAGTTCTATGACAGTGTCTTCTTCATTTACACCCATTGTCTAGCAATTCTCTGCTCCTAACAAGTGCTTAATAAAAATTAATTCAGGAGGCAGAGATCAGAAGGATCTCGATCCAGCAGCCTTGGCAAATAGTTTACGAGACCCTACCTCGAAGAAACTTCACAAAAAAGGGCTGGTGGAGTGACTCAAGGTATAGGCCCTGAGTTCAAACCCCAGTACCAAAAAAAAAAAAAAAAAAAAACCAAAACGTGTTGGTCAAATGTTTGACTCAAACTCCTTACCTTTCCTTCAGCCATGCTCTTTTCTTTACACTATTATCTTTCCAACCTTCTGGGCTCAACCTTGGAGTCATCTAAGATTTCTCCTTCCTTACTCCTACCACTAATCACTTGTATAATGTCTTCTCAAAGTTTATAAAATCTGTTCCATGCTTTAATGCTATTGGAGCTACTGGGGCTTAAGTAGAAAGTGCATGAGTTTAGGAGTCAGATGAGTTTAATATTCATTCCATTACTTTTTAGTGTGTGGCCTTAAGCAGGTTACAGTATGCTTATGGGCCTCAGTTTCTCATCTGTGTAACAGAGATCCACACCTCCCTTTTGGAGGTGTTGGCAGTGTAGGGGCAGAAAGGTGTGATCCCTTTTCTTGCCCCTTGTAAGGGTCATAGCCCACTCTCTTATAACAAAAGACAGGTTAACAAGAGAAAAGCATAATAAATTTATTTAATCCAAGTTTATATAACACTAGAGCCTTCAGAAATGAAGACCCAAAGACCCAAGGAATATTGTCCAACTTTAGGCTTAGATTTGATGAAGAATGAACAGCCATGTAGAAATATGATCGGACAGAAAGGGTGTGACCTAATGAACAGAGAAACTGAGTGGGAAACTCAGATCTACCTGTTCAGTTTCTTTTTGGCCTGTGTGACAGTCCTTCCTCCCCGGTATGGGGCAGGACCTTCCCTCTGGAATAAGGGTCTGAGACTTAGTATCAGACAAGTGAGGTCAGATAATTTCTTTATAGCCAGTTCTTACACAGAATGGAATATTTCTAGGTCTTATGGCTGGCTTTGTGAAGATGGCTTCTAGTTTCTATGACCTGCCTAGGGGAAGACGAGTTCTCAATCTTAGGACTCACTTTGGAGGAAATAAGAAGGGTGAGAGACAGGAGGACAAGAGAAGGGCAGAGAGGGACTTGCTTCTGAGGCCCTTCTAGTTCCTTCAGTTCAAAGTACTCAGCAGACGTAAGTGCCACACTTTGGGGTATTGTGTCCTGAGCCCCTAACAACAGGATTACTGGTGGTCAGGAAAGGGCTGCTTAACACATTGTGGGTATTCAGACAATGATTCTCTTATCACTTCTTATCTGGGCTCCCGCAGCCCTCTCCTGTTCTCCATCTTCATAGCTGTCCTCAGGGTCACTGCCGTGGGATAAAGCCCAAGTCCTTGACCTTGGCATTCTGTGGCCCTTTCTTCATCACATGCTCCCCACATCTGTGCTTCTCTCCTTCAGGACACTCAGCTTGTCCTGCACATATCATGTTTTCTGATTTTCCAGCCTCTGCTCTTTTACCTATCAAGCCTTTCCATTCAGCTCCACTGCTGAAATCCTTGCCCCTACAGAGCACACTCAAATGACTAGTATGTATCCAATGTGTCTTTCAGTTAATTAGGTATGGGTTTGTCCCCCTACTGGACTGCAAACTTGATGCAGGGCTACATGATGCTCAGTTTATCTGCCTGCACTAAATAGAACCCTTCCAAGATCCTTTTCCTAATTTAACCCAAACCTTTCCCCATTTCAACCCCCAGACTGACCCTTTTCAATCTCACTAGTTTTCTTCCCAATCCTGGTTCTCAAACTGAAGCCCAAGTATCTTCCACTGAGCCCCAACTCCTAGTTCCAGCTTGAGGGAGCAAAGATGTGCACACTTCCATCTCTCCAGTGCTTCATGATAGGCACTGAGTCACCTCTTGGGGATCCCTAGGACCCATCCCTGCCCCCACTGTGGTGGACAGGATGCCTGCTGCCTGGCACCATAGGGTCAGAGGAAGCCAGGGCCTCTAGGGCTCAGTATTTTTATCAGCCTAGGAAACAAGACACACAGAAGCGGAAACAGTGTGGTCAGAGAAAGTGAACAGCCCTCATCTCAGGGGAACCCCCACCAGGGCTGGGGGCCAGACATCAGGGAGAGACTTCGAAAAGAGGGAGGTCTGGGGGCCCAGGTATCACAGCTTATCTTTGGGTTTATGTAACTCTTGCAGAAGGGGAAATGATGTGCTTTAAAACTACACAGAAATCTGGGAGGGGCAAATGTGGACACCAGTTTTCTGTTGCTTACCTTTCAGCCCCAAGCTCAGGGGTCCTAACTCCCCCCAACTCCAAACCTAGGCTCTTTGCATGCCACTTCCGAAATCTCCGGCCTGTGAGAGGAACCGGACGCCTGGGTTGCTCACAGTTCTAAGTCTCTTTTCTGAATCACAGCAGTTTCCTCTCACAAGATCTTTCTCACCAGCCCTCCCCAACTCTGGCCCCTGAACATCTGCCTGGTCCATGGAGGCCTCCGGCTTCTTCCTAACTTCTATCTTGGTTGGCAAGATTCTAATGTACACATGTGCAAAACCAGTGCATGCCTCTACTCTACTCTTTCCTTCCAGTCCTGTTCTTTCTTTTCCTGAAATCTCAGTTGTGTACTGAGTGATGGCAGTAGGGTACGGCTTATAACTTCTTATCCATTTCCAAGGTGCTGGAGTGGGAGCCGAGTATGAACAATGGGAAGGATGGAACCCCCTCTCTCCTCCATGGGAGCCCCAGGCCATCGCCTTCCATCCTTCAGGCCCTCAACTATCAATTCTCATCAAAAGGAGATGTTTATGTGAAAGGCCAAACTTGGGCTTCCCAGTGATAGGGAAGTTGGATGAAAAGAGGCAAGAATTGAGGCCCTGGAGGAGATGGGACTGAGAAGCTAGGAGAGCTAGTCAGGAGTCCATAGCTTGGATGCCTGCGGGTGTGGATCTCTGGTTACCCAAGAACAGACAACCCAGGTTACATAATTGGGCTCTTTCCGCCTCCTTCATTTGCTTCTAATTTTAGCAACTGAAATTCCCTCCCCCACAAGTCTCTTCCTCCATCCGTTTTACTTCTATCCTCCATCCTCCCTCATCATGGTCCTCCAGCCTCAGTTGCCCCCAACTTGGCTCATTCAGTGACTCAGCAAAGGGAAAGCCCTCCTGTGTTGGACGAGGGGGTGTTAAGTGGGGAGGAGGAAGTGGTTCTGCTTGGGGAGCCTGGGGGGAGGGAAACTGGTTTTGTTCCCTTTTTGCCTCCATTCAAATCTATTTCTCCAGCTGCAGAATGTAGGGTGGACAGAACACCAGCAGAGGCAACAGAGGGAGACCGGAGGGCAAACTGGGTCTTCTGAGGGCTGACTTTCAGGGTGGGCAGGCAGGGAGCTTCTGGTCTCCAGCCGAGGGCACACATTGGAGTGTGTGTGTTGCAGGTTTGTAGTAGCTGTGGGTTTCGGCAAGCGGGCGGGAAAGGAGATGTCATGGGTGATGAAAACCATAGCAATGGAAAAAGGCAGAGGAGACACTGGAAGTGAGATGTGGAACCAGGTCTTATTAGGAAATGGCAGAGTCAAGAGCAGTAGGAGAGGCCCATGTGCCCCACCCCCACTTCTTACAAGTTTCACTCCCACCCCATATCCTCTCCAGCAGCATCTGCCTCCTTCCTTGTTGATCCCCAGCCCTGACCTTGCCCTTCTTCCTGCCTGCCCCAAGGCTATATCCCCACAGTTTCTTGCTCTTTCCCTAAGGTCACTTGAGGGCCTCTGCATGGCGATTCAGGGCCTGAGAAAGGGCTGTCACAGCTCCCATCACACGACCCAGCTCCCAGGTCTCAATCTGGCTTCGGAATCGCTGCAGGAAACGGTCAGGGTGCCAGCGGACCTGCTGGACCCTCAAGTACCTCCTCAGAGCCCCCTGTTCCTCCAAGGGGGGGCCCCTGGCCACTAGGGCTGCAGCCATGGCCTCTGGGTCCCCTCCCCCAGGGCAGGGCCAGGGCACATCACCAAAGCGCCAGAGGCTGCCTCTTTCTGCCCCTCTGGGGTGCTCTGCCCTGGGCCCAGCCCTGGCTGGCTCTGGCCCTCGGTCCCCTCGAGCCTCCTGGGCCCTCCTGGCTTGGCTCTCACGCAGTTCTTCCTCCTTGGCCCGGGCTCGCTCTCGGAAGAGCCGCTGCTCCTCCTCCTGCTGTCGCCAACTGTGACTGGAGCCCTCAGCCCGCAGGGGTCGGCAGGATCCCTCTGCTTCCCTCTGCTGCTGCTGGCGCTTCTGGGCATGCTCCCGAGCCAGGCGATCTGACCAGGCTGAGAATGATTCTGGTTCTTGGGTCTCACGGGAATCATCATCTGTTTGGGAGGTGGGATGAGGTAGGTGGAGAGAGGCTGTGAGAAGTACAGAGGATGGGGCTGAAGAGCCCAGTGTGGGCCCAGGAAAAACAGCTATCGGGAGGAAGGGCACCTGTGGATAGTAAAGGATTCCTCACCTT
The DNA here is from genome assembly GCF_047511655.1 of Castor canadensis. Taxonomy (NCBI): domain Eukaryota; kingdom Metazoa; phylum Chordata; class Mammalia; order Rodentia; family Castoridae; genus Castor; species Castor canadensis. Next base: position 24,630,148 of record NC_133393.1, read on the forward strand.
CAAATCTCCCAATGACCTCCTGCCACTCATCCTCCAGCTCCCCCTGCAGCTTCTGCCTCCATTCACGCTCCTTGGAAGCCTCATCTTCTTCCTCCTCTTCAGCGGAATCCCAGGGGGGTCCCCAGCCCAGAATCTGCCCAGGGGTCTCCCCATCCTTATTCTTTATTCCCATTGCAGAGGGACAGCGACTCAGTAGTGGCAAGAAGAAGTCTGTGTAAGCTGTGGGTGGGAGAGCAATGAGCAGAAGTTCTACTATGTCAAATAATATTTTCTAGTCTTGCCCCTACTCACCTTGCTGTCAAAATCCTTTGTATTTTCAATTTTGGGCTTGAAAATATTGTCACTATATATTCCTTATTATGTTTCTCACCCAAAACTGTGTGTCAGACTGGTAAAGTACAGGAACACTGTACCTGTACCACTATATTTAGTGGGTGCTGGGGAATCACATCTGTAATCCTACCTATTCAGGAGGCAGAGATCAGGATGATCATGGTTCGAAGCCAGCCCCGGGAAAATAGTCAGTGAGACCCTATCTTGAACAACCCATCAAAAAAAGGGCTGGCAGAGTGGCTCAAGTGATAAGAGCACTAGTGAGGCCCTGAAGTCAAGTCCCAGTGCTGCCAAAAAAAAAAAAAATTAATGTCACTTTTCAATAAATTGAGTAAAATAAATGTTTCCAGTGGAACTTCCCAGCCAGCTTACCCAAGGGATGATGGGAGTAGGCAAAGGGAAGGTCAGCAACATGTTTGAGCCATACAAATGTGACCAGCAGGGCTGGTAGAGCGGCTCAAGTGGTAGAGTGCCTGCCTAGCAAGTATGAGGCCCTGAGTTCAAACCCCAGCACTGCCAAAAAAACAAAACAAAACAAAAACCAAACCTACAAATGTGGCCAGCAGCAGATTGAGCTCTTTCTGAATGACTGCTGACCTAGGACAAGGGAAGGGGCTGAGATAGAGGGTCTCTCCTGGGAGCTGGCAGGAGCAGGAGAGGACTGGCATTCTCCCGGTACCCCTTTTGCTAAACCCTGTTCTCATTGCATATGCTCCTGGGGGAGCTGAGTGCCATGCTGCTTGCTTCACCGACACTCTAGACATCCTACTCCTGGCCAAGTTGAAGTAGTGGTCACTAACCACCACTTCTTTCTCTCAGGGGGCAAGGAAGGTAAGTGAGGCAGCCTCCCTTCCTGTGAACCTATTTTCTTTCCTACGATAGGAGGAAATGAGCTGGCAGTCCTTAAATCTTTATTCGATGATGAAAGTACTATTTACCTGGCAGAAGGATGGCACACGGTAAGAGTTGATCTATCACTGCTAGGAAGGCACAAAGACAGAATAGCCCAGTCTTGGCTAGCCTACTCCCCACCCCACACCCAAACCATATCAGGGTAAGGGAAGGGGGCACTTTATCCTTAGTACTGCTGCTGTGACCCGTCTAACTTGTCCCATTGCTTATTTCCACCAGGACTCATTGCAGGTGTGTGTGTGTTGGGGTAGGGGGCGTGCTCAGGCTTGCACAGGTTTTTAATTCATAGGTTTTAAGGAGTAAGACCTCCAACTAGAAGAATATGGTAAATAAAACATGGCACAGAATAATAAACAGTACTTACAAATGATGTTTGTATGTGTGAAAAAAGCTGGCTACAAAACTGTTTATAAGATCTGATCATAAGTGTTTGAAAAAAAAGAGACCAAGTTGGGCATGCACCAGTTACTTGGGAAGCTGAAGTGAAAGTTGAGCCCAAGAGTTCAAGGGCTGCCTGGGCAACATCCCAACCTGAGCTTGGGATGTAGCTCAGTGGGTACAGTGCTTTGTTTGCTTAGCATGCACAAGGCCTTGGGTTTGATCCCCAGTACTGTAAAAACAAAAACAATAACAACAAAAAAACACTAGAAGGAAAGAAGTAAAAGTTCTGGGTAGTGAAGCTATAATTGATATTTTAATGTGAAAGGGATATAACTAAGTTTTAACTTTCCTTATTTTTTGGGGGGATGGGTAGTACTGAGGTTTGAACTCAAGGCCTCTTGGGCTTACTAGGCAGGTGCTCTATTGCTTGAGCCATGCCTCCTTCCCTTCTTGCTCTGGTTATTTTGGAGTTAGGATCTCACTTTTTGCCTGGAGCTGGCTTGGACCACACAGTAGCTAGGATGACAGGTATTTGCCACCATGCCCAGCTTCTTCTGTTGAGCTATGGTCTCACAAACTTTTTGCATAGGGTGGCACTGAACCGTGATCCTCCTGATCTCTGCTTCCCAAGTAGCTAGGATTATAGATGTGACCACTGGTGCTGAGCCTTTCTTTCCTTTTTAAAAGAAAGAATAATTGATAACTACTAACAGTTTGCTCTGGGCCCTACTAGACCTGTTTTGGTATAAATAAACACACACATACAATAAATTTACTCAGAGATACATAACCACATTGTTTGGCCACTTACTTTTTTCATTTATTATCTCATTTGTATTTTTCCACAGGAATATATGGTCTGTTTCATCCTTTTTGATGACTGTGTAGTTAGTGTTCCACTGTGTGCACAAAACAAACAAGTCTCCCCACTTCTAATTGACAGATTTTGTTTCCGAAAACATTCAGCCTCACACATATATCTTTGTGGACTTGTTACAGTATTTGCGTGGGGTAGATTTTCAGAAATGGAATTTCTGAGTCAAAGGACATGTGCAAGGAGAAAAAAGAGTGAGAAACTCTGCCAAATTGTTATGCCAAGAATGTATGTGTACCTGTCTTCCTTTAAAATAAGTGTGAACCATCAACTCCCCTAATATTGCTAACGTGATAGATTAAAAAAATTGATTTTATTCATGAAGTTGTCTTTTATAATTTGTTCATATTCATCTACTTTTTTCTTGGATATTATACAGATATATAGATATATAGGTAGATAATTATGAGAGTCCTTTAAAATTTTTATATCATTAAATCTCTCATCAATATTTTCTTTTTTGCAGTACTGGGGTTTGAACTTGTATTTGCTAGGCAGGTGCTCTATCACTTAAGCCACATCCCCAACCCTTTTTGCTTTAGTTATTTTTGAGCAAGGGTCTCGAGTTTATGCCTGGGCAGGCCTGGACTACGAGCCTCCTATTTATGATACCCTCCTAGCTGGGATGGCAGGCACATGTCACTGTGCCCAGCTTTTATTAGTTGAGATGGGGGGTCTCACAAACTTTATTGCCTGGGTAGGCCTCCTCATCTCTATGGAGTAGCTAGGATTAGAGGTATGAGCCATGATACCAGGTATATTTTCCTCTTCACTTTTAATTTTAGTTCATTCTTAGGAAGGCTTTCCCCACTCTTAATATTATAAAATATTCTACTGTGTTTTCTTATACTATTTTAATATATTTTTATTTTTAGAGATTAAAAAAATTTTTAAAAATTTCAAGTATAGCATAAATACCCCTCTTCCTACCATAGGGTATGCTGACATATTACCATTTTTACATAATTCTATTTTAAAGAAATAAAACCATCATAGATAAGGCTAGTTTTCTTTGATAATGCCTTCTAAATTTTAGGGATGAAAAAGTTTTTACTTTACAAAAAAAACCCAAAAAACCCAAAAAAACAGGATCTTGTTATATAATCCAATCTGGCCTTGAACTTGTAAACCAAACATTCCTCTACCTCCAGAGTGCTGGGATTACGGGTGTGCACCATTCCCAGCTTTTCCTAAAAACAACATAGGTCTTACTGTGTTGCCCAGGATGGCCCTAAACAACTGGGCACAAGCAATCAACCTGCCTCAGCCTCCTGAATAGCTGAGACAACAGACATCTGCCACTGTACCCAGATTTGAAATTTACTTTTGAGTCAGGTATGGGGTGGGGCTATTTTTCTCTAGGTGAGTCACATGTCCCAGTATCATTTAGTAAATATTTCATTCCCTCTTATATTTGAAATACTATCTTTTTTTTTTTTTTTTGCCATGCTAAAGTTTGAACTCAGGGCCTACACCTTGAGCCACTCCACCCGCCCTCTCTTTGTGATGAGTTTTTTTGAGAGAGATCCTCCTGATCTTGGCCTCCTGAGTAGCTAGGATTACAGGTGTGAGCCACCAGTGCCAGGATTGAAATATCATCTTTATCATCAATTTAGCAGTATAAATCAACTTTTTTCAATGTCCGTTAATTAATACGTTGTATTTTCATACTGGGAAAATCTGTAAGAAAAAAAAATTTGGAAGAAAAATTTACTTTGTCTTAGTAATAGAAGCACTGTTCTTTCCTTGCCCAACATGATTCCTACCTTAAAGATATGGACACACTTTTGGGGGCTAGGGACATAGCTCAGTGGTACAGCTTGCCAAGCATGTACCAAGGCCCAGGGTTTGAGCCCCAACAATGAAAAAAACCCCCAAAACTTCAAAACAAACAACAACCCACCACTAACAACAAAAAGTGACTTTTTTCTTTTTTGTGGTATTGAGGATTGAACACAGGGCCTTTTGCATCTGGGCAAGTTCTTTACCACTAACCTACAATCCTAACCTGAATACATCTTTTTTCTTCTTTTTGGTGGAACAGGGCTTCATGCTTGCAAAGCAGGCACTTGAGCCATACCTACAATCCATTTTTCTCTGGTTATCTTGGAGATGGGGATCTCTGGAACTATTTGCCTGGGCTTGGCTTGAACTGCAATCCTCCAGATCTCAGCCTCTCAAATAGTTACGATTATCAGTGTGAGCCACTGGTGCCCAGCTGTTTTTGTTTTTGAGATAGGTCTTGTTGTTCCTAGGCTGGCCTTAGTTCTAATTCTCCTGCCTCAGTCTCCCAAGTGCTGGGATTATAGATGTGTACCACCATACTCAGACATGAACACACTTTTTTTTTTTTTGCAGTATGGGGGTTTGAACTCAGGGCCTTGTGCTTGCTAGGCATGTGCACTACTGCTTCAAGCCATGCCCCCAGCCCTTTTGCTTTAGTTATTTTTTTTGGATAGGGTATCTCATTTTTGCATCCTTCAATTTATACCTCCCTTATAGTTGGGATTAGGGCATGCACCACCACACCCAGCATGAACACATTTTTTAAAAATGCCAATTTTTTTTTCTTTTCTCCTTTTACCTTATCATTTTTACATTTATTTACATGTGTATACCTTGTTTGTGCCACCTCCCCCCTCCCCCTCTACAAATGCCAACATTATAGCTAGGCCCAGTGGTACACACCTGTAGATCCAGCTACTTTGGAAGCTGAATTTGGAGGATTGCTTGAACCCAGGAGTTCAACATCAGCATGGGCAACGTGGGTTGGGTAGTCAAAGAAGGCTTTAAGGAGGAGGTGGGCTGGGAGGGGAAATCAGGCAGAAGAGAAGGCAACAAGCAAGACACAAGCATGCTCTGGGCACCGGTGGCGCACACCTGTAATTCTAGCTACTTGGGAGGCTGAGACTGGGAAAATCAAGATTCAAGGCCAGCTCAGGTAGTTCCAGAGACCCCATCTCCAAAAACGACCAGAGCAAAAAGGATTGGAGGTACGGCTCAAAAGGTAGAGAGCCTGCTTTGCAACCATGAAGCCCTGCGTTCAAACCCCAGTACTGCCAAAAAAGAGGAAAAAAAAAAGAGACAAACACGCTTGTGAAACATGTGCTTAGTGTCATTGAAGATAGACCCACCAAGCTAGCAGGTCTGTGGGTGTGCAGCAGGAGGTGAGGCTGGAAAGGCAAGTGGAACATAAACCGGATGCCCAGTCATTTTAAAACGAGGCCACCTTTTGCTGTGCAGATTAAAGTGGTAATAGGTGTCTGCTATTGTGTTGGCACAGAGCAGACGTGCAGTGAATGAGTTGAGCATGGTGATTCATACCATAATCTCAGCACTTGGGAGGCTGAGGCAGGAGGATCAAGAGTTTCAGGCCAGCCTGGGCTATATAGTGAGACCCTGTCTCAAACAAGCCACAAACCAACCAACCAACCAACCAGGCCTGTGTGGGGTTTTATTCTTTTTGCAAAGACTGGGAGAAAATAACCTTGTTTCTCAATGCTACTAATTCTTGCTATATGTATAGAACGCTTATTGTGTGTTTATTCAGCTAAGACTACTTCCCCATGAGGTGATGGGGACTAAAAAGAAGTCACCAAAAGCCCAAAAGGTGGGGGCACTTCATTGGCACCTTTTTGGGTGTGATAACCCAGCCCAGTCCCTCCAGCATGTACTGCTACATTCCTCAGACCTAACATGGGAACTAGGGGAGAAAGCTCCTGGCAGGGTTATGGATCATTTGATCTATTCAAAGAAGATATTTTCCTTTTAGTAAGGCAGGGTGGTCTTTAAAGCAGCTGGCAGCTGAAGGAGCTGGGCCTCATGACCCAAGAGTTAGAAGGCCACCTGGTGGCAGACTTGGCAGGGGACCAGGAGGAAATAAAGCCTGAGAGAACACTAGGGTTTGGAAGCAAAAGCATGGAGCAAGGGTGGCCCTTTGGAAGGCTATGACCTCCCAGCTGTGAGATGTCAGACACGTTCCTGAGCCTTCTGGGCTCCACTTTCCTCATCTATAAATGGGATAAAAATCAATCCCACAAGCTTCTGATAGAGTTCAACACAATGAATGAAGTGCCTACCACACTACTGGGGGTATTTTTACTATTTAGAAAGCCTTAATTGAGCAAAATAAAAATAATACACTTATCATTTAGTGAGTAACAAAACTGTTGCAAATGTTTGGTTCAATTTACTTGCCACAACCTCTATTTTGGAGACAAATTAGGCTCACAGAGGTTAGGTCATCTGACTTCTCAGTGGCCGAGCTGGGATCTAGAGGCAGTTCTGCCTCAGGTTCTCTACTTTGTTACTTTCCAGGTCCTGCTTCTTATATCAGCCAGAGAGACACCTGCACTTGGAAGACTCTTTGTTTTTAAGTCAAAACAACAACAACAACAACAACAAAAACCAATGCTGGGCACCGGTGGCTCATGACTGTAGTCTCAGCTACTCAGGAGGCAGAGATCAGGAGGATTGAGGTTTGAAGCCAGCCTGGGCAAATAGTTTGAGAGGCCATACCTCGAAAAACCTTTCACAAAAAAAGGATGGTGGAGTGGCTCAAGGTGAAGACCCTGAGTTCAAGCCCCAGTTCCGCAAAAAATTTATAAATAAATAAATAAATAAAACAAAAAAAAAACCCAACCAAAATATGTTAACCCATCTCACTTATGATAAGTAGAATTAAAGAAAATGGGATTTTTGACCATATAGGGGAGATTTTGGGGTGTAGTGGCAACTGGAAAAACAGCTAATCAACCCAACTACAGGTTTTCCTCTAATGTTCTTACTCTAGCAAGAAAGTTCTAGGTGGAAAAGGGGGCTTCATCTTTGATTTTGGTAAGAAGAGCTGTATTGCTACTGCCACTGCAATATCAACAAGTTCCATTTTTCTCCCCCAGAACTCAAGACATTTTGAAGATTTGATAACACTGATCTAAAAGTATACAGTGTAGATTAAGTAGCTCAGGAGGGAATGGTTGGCCCTAGTAACCAAATACACACTTTTTTTTTTTTTTTTTAGCAAGAAACGTTTTTTTTTTTAAGCAAATTGTAGATAGCCTCACCTTAGTTCAGGTTAGGTTTTTGATACCAAATGAGTTTTGGTGGCAAACTGTTGAAAACTGGATCCCAGAATTGTTTTTAAGTTTCAGGATTGTGTGTAAGGGTCATAACAACAATCCCCAGCATCTACCAAATGTTTATCTCATGCTAGATATTCTAATTGTACACTATGTCAATTGATTATGAAAATTTAAGTCACAGCATGGGTACTATGAATACATATACAACACTGTATAATTCTATAATGTATAACATAGGACAATGTAGTTGTTAAGAGTATGGGCACTCTAGCTAGTTAGGCTGCCTGGGTTATAATTTGTTTACTAGTGAATAGCTGTAACTCTATCAAATGAGTTAACTTCTCTGGGTCCAGCTTGCTCATCTGGGAAATGGGGAACAATGTTGATACCTCATAAGGGTTGTTGTGAGGATTAAATGAGTTACTTGGTAAGAAGTGTATGGCACATAATAGGGGTGTTATTATTTTAATTTGCACACCAGCAAACTAAGCCTTAAGGACATTTAATAACTTAATACACAGCTGTTACATGGGGAGTTAGAATTTGAACCCAGGCAATTCAACTGCAGAGACTACGTTCTCTGCTACTTTTTGTGTTATAGGCAAACAAGACAAGAATCGAAGTAGCTACTAATCTAGAAAGATGTGAAATTTAAAGGTTAGTTGTGAGGCAGGTGTGGTGGCACACACATGTAATCCCAGTACTCAGGAGGATTGACAGATTGAGGCAGGCCTAGGCTACATAGCAAGACCCTGTCTCAACAAACAAGTCCCTAGTTGCTGTCCTGAGAATGTTGGGCTCTTCAGACAATGGTATCTCAGTAATGTAAAGGCACAAATGATGGTCACATGCCAACTTGATAGGTCCCACAGATCAAATAACTAGCTAACTTCTCAACTAATAATTGGTTTTCACTTGAGATCTGATCAACTGTTCATGACCTTGTTCCCCACTGGCAACTCACCATCAGGGCCCTGGCGGGCAGCAGCGTGCAGCGCTGTGTCCCCATGGCGGTCCTGGTGGGCAGGGTCAGCCCCAAGACGAAGCAGCAGGCACAAGGCAGGGGCATCGTGGCGGGCACAGGCCCGGTGGAGTGGTGGGGGCTGCCCAGCATCCACATCAAGGCCTGGGTGTCGCTGGAGAAGGGCCTGGGCCCTGACCAGTCGTCCTGCAGACAAGTAACGACGGAAGCGACGTTCTCGGCGTTGGCGGCGGGAAGTGGAGGCCATGGAATTCTTGGGCTGAGGAAGAAGGAAAAAAAGGCAGCAGTCACGACCAGTCTTGGCTGGTCCGCCCTCTCCATTTCAGACATTCCCTCTTGTTTCTCCCTTTACTTTTTGTTTTTTCCCCACATCTCTAGAAAAAGATGAGGCTTATCTTAACCCTCATCCCTTATCAGATCATAGGTTCGAAAGAAAAATGAAGTGGGGTTGAGATCACAGACTTAATTTTTTTACGTAAATTTGGATTAAAGGATACATAATTACTTAAGGCTCGAGAGCGTGGGTAAATTTTAATAACAGACTTTTGAAAAAAAAAAACCGAATTGGGTCTGATGGGGGAAATTTTTATCAGCCAAATTTGAATTTTAAAAAAGTCACAATTTCAAATAATCTAGAAATTGAAATTAATGTACCCGGCAGACAGATGTAGAGGCTTCTCCCTCTGAGACCTGGGGGGAGGGGTTACTCATCAGACCTGCCCCCCGCCTCCCAAGTACCCCCAGAGCTGTAGGCCCAAGGCCTGTGTTTAAGACGCTCGGAGAAGGGAGGCGGGAAGGGCGGAGACACTCCAGGTTGGCGGAAATGGCGCAAACATAGACGCAAGTTTTGGGCGGAAATGAACTGTGAGGCGCATTACAGGATGTAGTTCCGCCCCGACCGGGTAGTTTCTTCGTCAGACTTCCGGGGGGAACTAAGGAACTTATGGTAAAGGGTCCTCTTGAAACCAGAAGACTGGATGAGAGGCGAGGAAAAGGAGAGGCCAGGGCAGGGAGAAAGACGGGCTATTTGGAGGTTTATCCGAGCCGTCTTAGGTAGTAGTAGAGAGGGGATGGTACCGTGACTAATCGAAAGATGAAAAGATAAAGAGAGAAAACGGAAGGTAAAGACAATAAAAATCACAGTGAAAATGAAAAACCAAAACCACAATGAAGCAAAGAATAGGTTATAGACACATTGTAACCATATACAATGAATTACCCCTGTACGACTAATATATGCTAATAAAAATGTTGAGAGAGAGAGAGAGAAAGAGAGAGAGAGATAGAGACACGAAATGGCATTTAAGAGGGTTGCAGATGTGGCTCAAGTGGTAGAGCACTTGGCCTAGCAAGCGCGAAGCCCTGAGTTCAAACGGCCCTCCCCCCCAAAAGAAAAAGATATGAAGAAAAAAAACCACAGGATAGGGCAAGTGACATGTATGAAGAAATTTGGACTTGGGAAACATGTAGAAAGAGATGGGAGATGGAAAAGAGGAAAGAGTTGGGGGAAATAAGAAGCCCAGCATCCTCTTTTTCCAGCGCGTGTCACACGATACAGCCTTACCTTCTCACCCCATTCTCATCGCCTTTATGCCTCCTCTGAGACCACCAATCAAGCTCTCTTCCTCCCACCCAAATACTCCTCCCCTCTGCTACCCTATCCCTAGACCTTGGTGACTGGGAAGGGTCTGCATCTGCCCCCAAATTGGCCGGCAGCTTAGGGCCAGGTCTCTGCTGCTCCCAGGCGGTCCTTTTGGGTATTACCTGAGTGAGAATGGAGAGGAAGACCAGTCATCAGTGGAGGATCAGATTGGGGGAGACACTGGTGCAAGGAGGCTGAGTGAAAAGGGGAGCACTAAGACCCAGGGATAGTAGAAGACTGCAGCAAACGAGCTGGAGGAGAAGTAGGCGCTGGGGGCGGGGGGATGGGAGCCATCTGGTACCTTGGTCGCCTCCAAAACAACATTATCCCTAGCCACTGAAATGGCCAGCCAGTCCCAGGGTATCCAGCAGCTCTTGCAAGCCGAGAAGCGGGCTGCTGAGAAGGTGGCAGATGCCAGAAAGAGTGAGTCTCCTCTTTTCTCTTTTAGGGAGTGTAAAAAGAAAATTAAGGGTCTGTGGGTTAGCAAACATTTGAGTCTGTAAGAAAATCCAAGGCTGGTAGAGAGAGCTGGGGGCTGGAGGCTGATTAGGAGGGAAGAAATGGGTGGATGTTAGACTCTAGCTCTTGGCTGACTGAGAGAAGGCTGCATAACTTTCCGGAAGGGACTGACCCCTACTATCACACTTTGTAGGGGATTCATCCCCATCCACTGTCCCTTTTTCTGTCTCTAGGGAAGGCTCGGCGACTGAAGCAAGCTAAAGAGGAAGCACAGATGGAGGTAGAGCAATACCGCAGAGAGAGGGAGCAGGAATTCCAGAGCAAGCAGCAGGCGGTGAGTAGAGGGGGAGTTGAGATGGGATCCATCAGGTGCAACTTGGTGAGTACATCTAGTGAGGTGTGTGCAGGTGACTCAACAAGAAACTAAGGTAGCAGGAGGCTGAGGGGACCCTGGCAAGGACCACAATATTGGTAAAGTTTTGACATGATATGTAAGAGAGTCTGGGAGTTTTGAAGGACATATACAACTTGTGGGAAGAATCAATCACCTATGTGGCATATGATAACATTTAGGGTGGAGGGAAGGGTTTTGTAGGCAGTGAGATGGTAGGGATTTTATAATCTGTTTTAGGATGAGGTTGCATTTCAGGTCTTAGAGAATAGGAGATTGTGTTGATCTCTTTGGCAACTGGTTATTTCTGTGGGATGGAGATAGTTTTGAAAAGGCATTTCTTCTTGGTCTTTCTCTCCACATGCCTGTGCCTTTCTTTCTCTACTTCTGCTTTTTTCTTTCTCTCCTCCACCCTTTTCTCCACCCCTCAGGCCATGGGCTCCCAGGGGAACCTGTCGGCTGAAGTGGAACAGGCTACAAGGCGCCAGGTACAGGGTATGCAGAGCTCCCAGCAGAGAAACCGGGAGCGTGTTCTGGCCCAGCTGCTTGGCATGGTCTGCGACGTCAGGCCCCAGGTCCATCCCAACTACCAGATCACTGCTTAGGATTGTCGTCTAGGACCCACTACAGGGTTTGACTTCTCCTGCCAGTTCCTTTCCTCAAAGAAATCTCCTAAATCAAGATCACTTCCCTTGCCTAGCATGCATAAGGCCCTGGGTTCAATCTTTAGCACCAAAACCCCCAAAAGACCCCACCAAAAATCACTTCCCACCATAATCATCCTCTCCTTTCCATTCTCTGGAAATTCTAGGAGGCAAAGTCTAATAATCTCCTGTGACTTATATTCTGCTCAAACCCTCACTGGGACCTTCTAAATGCCCAAATCATTCTCACCTAACCCTTCTGTGAAACTTGTAGCATGGGGAAATAGGGATTCGGAAAACATCCTGACTTCAGAGTCTTGACAGATTTGGGTTCCTCTCCCAACTCTGCCCTCTGCTGGCTGTGTAAGTGGGACAAGCTGCATTGAAACCTCAGTGTCCTCCTCTGATGAAACTGAAATAATAATAAAGCCTCCTTGGTGAGAAAGGTCAGGAGTCATTCTGTAAAGAATGGCAGGTAGTTGTTGTGATTCAATAAATGGCAACCCCATGATATAATAACCACTCTCTGCTCACCTGCCCAAACCTAAATATTCCTGCTTCCTAACTTTTGTCTGTGGCTAATTCCACTCATTCATTTTGTTTAAAAAAAAAAAAATTTTTTTTTTTTTTGGTGGTGCTGGGGTTTGGACTCAGGGCCTCATGCTTGCTAGGCAGGGACTCTACCACTTGAGCCACTCTGCCAGCCCTCCATTCATTCATTTTGTGACCCTAGTAATTCTCTGAAGAAATTGTTCTTCTCATCTCTTTACCCCAGAGACCTTATGATCCCTGAAAAGATGAAATGATGGCCTCACTAAGCCCCTCTACTATGGTTCCAGGTAGATACAACATCTTTTTGTGTCTCTTGAGCTAACCTTTCTCTTAATTGAATTTCCTTCCTTTTTTTATGTCCCCAAAGACCTATCAGATGCTTACTGTTTCTTGAGATCAGAAGTGATGCTGTGTCCCCCATATGCATGGCCTTCCTTTCTATATCAATACCTTGTTTTCCCTTTGTAACAATAAAAAAAGTGTCAATAAAATAACTATGGATAAATCAGTTGGTGAGTCACAGCCTTCTTTTGCCCCATCAATTTTCACTTTTGTCACTCTCTTGTTTCATGTTTACATAATCTCCAAACACTTCACAAGAATGGTCTTTGAAACTTGTTGGACAAACAAAAGCAAATAGTACTCTTTCTCTCAAGTGAGAAATGTGATTACTCAATTTTAAGAGAAAAGCTGGTGTGTAGGAACAAGCACTCTTTGCTTCTGACCTTGTTTTGTTTCGTAACACTTGAAACTTCACATTATGGTTATGTGCTTCATCTGTTATGTAAACTCTGTAGAGACAGGGCTGTTCACTGTTGCATCCTTAGATCCTAGGAAAGCACATAGTAGGCAGTTGATAAATGCCATAGAATAAATTGATACCAGGGTTGGGGAAACTGCTCTTCTATGACTTCATCCTTGGATCAGAAGACAAGCGTGCTTTACCAAGGATTTGAACCAAAGAGGTAACCTGCAGTGTATTTATTATTATTATTATTAATTTTGTGGTACTGGGGTTTGAATTCAGGGCCTACACCTTGAACCACTCCATCAGCTTTTTTTTGTTTTGAAATAGGTTCTCCCTAATTATTTGCCTGGTGATGGCTTCAAACTGCAATCCTCCTGATAACTGCCTCCTGATTAGCTAGAATTACAGGTGTGAGCCACCTGCGCCTGGCTCTGTAGTGTGTTAGTAACCAGATTCTTGAAGTGGGGAGGCAGAATATAGTAAGAGAATTACAGGTGTTTGGATTCTGCTTGTCACCTTATCTGTACTGCTTTGGACATGCAGCTTTACTTCTCCAAGTTCACTTATTTATTTACAAAATAGGAATAACGGTACCTACTTCTTAGTGTAAAATGGTTAAGTGTGCTAACAGAGAAAGCACCGAACACTTGGAATTTTTATTAAGCAGCAGGACATTACATCTGACTAATCTAGCATTCCAAAGAGAGGGATGCCAAAAGTCTCATGGGGTAGGGGAGAATCTAGGCCGAACAATGGAGCTGTTGGGGTGGGGCTAATTAACAATATTTATGGAAAGTTGTGTAACTCTCGAGGCTTACCATTTATTTTTAACAGTTGGGTCGGAATCTAGACCCCTTTCTTCCCCTCCACCTCAGAACACTTTCCTGACTCACACTTGCCAACCTCATTTTGAACAATTGCCGCTCACCCTCCCCATGGCTGGGAAGGGGTAGGAGCAGGACTTCTGGGCACATCTCACGCCAAGTTCCTGAGTCTTCAGCTGTAGCAAGACCACATTTAGACAAGCCCAGCAGGCCGCAGGTCACCTTGACCACTGGACCAAGGACCCCGTGGGAACTCGCAGCTTCCTCCCGCCGCGCTCGTTTCTCGTGCGCTCACAGAGAGGTGCCCAGAGAGAAGACCTGTGTGGAGAAAACGTACAGGATCACGGGAAATGGGGGGGGAAAAGAAAGGAGAAGCGAAGAAAAATAGCAGTAGGAGGAGAGGTTAGTTTCCTTTTTTTGTTTCTGGCAGCAGCGGAGGAGTTAGAGTGGCTTTAAAAAAAATTTCTGACAGGCATTCGCCAAAGGCAACTCCGGAGCGCGCGCGACCATAGACCTGGTGAAGGTCCTTCTTCTGGCACCTTGCGCCTGCGCTCTGGCAGCCGAGAAGGCGGGAGGCCGGGGTAGAGGGAAGCTTGAAACCGGAAGTGAAGGAAGGTTCCTTCTTTCGTCTGTGTTTCTGCCGCCATACGCGCTCGCCCTGCTAAGGTAAGTTTTGGCCTTCGTTACTATCCGCCTCCATCTGCGCTTCTCCCTGGTCATCCTGTTACGTGGATTCTTAATACCTCTTCCATAAGCGACGGTCTGGTTGCTAGGGCCTAGTTGGGTAGTTATTTCCATTGCTTTCATCCCTTTCCAGAGCAAAGAGCTTTTGGGGGGAGGCGAGGAGGCAAGGGGGGCCCAATCCAAGATGGTGGCTCCGGCGCCATTGTGTTCCCTTTGCTCCCGACTCTTTCAATGGGTCCCTCGCTTATACGAGGCCTTAGCGACGACGAGAGGCGGCGCCAGCTGTCCCCTGGTCCTGGGCATTTGTGGAGGGCGGGGCTTTTCTCCACCGGTGGTGGGATTAGGAGAAGCCCACGTTTGGGCCCAGTTGCACTTTTCTCATCCCTGCTTGCCCACGGTTATTTGAAGCGCTTTCTAAATATTTACAAGTGCTGTCATGTATGCTTTTTGGAAAGTCATCTGGAGGAGTGGAAGAGTGATGTAAGACCACTTGGTAAATATTCTGTTAAGCTGTAGCGGGGCTACTTCTCTCAATTATTTTTTATGACTACTAAAGTTTACCAATTTTTTGCAGTGCTGGGAACTGAACCCAGTGCCTTGCGCCTCCTAGGCAAGCGTTCTATCACTGAGCTAGCCTTAACGTTTTGCTTTTGTTTTTTTCCTACACTAATTACATAGGAGTTTTCTTTTCTCCTTGCATCTGTTTATCTTTCCTTTATTTCTTCCAAGTGCTGGATTACAGACAGGCTTGAGCCGTCAGGCCTGCCACACAGGTGTTTTCTTAAGCAGTGGAAGGGTACTGAGAAGTGGGAGGTGAATGGCAGCCACATGATGTTTTCATTGTGAGAAATGAGCGCTTTGCGCCGTGCTGACCTTAATCTATCACCCTTGACTGATGGCTGCCTTGTTAGGAATCCATACCTCGAGATTATAGAGAAAGCAGTCGTCTTTGAGATTTTAAAGGATTTTTCTCATCCTTCTGATTTCCCCTTTCCAAGTCAGTCGTATTCACCCTTTCATGATCTATTCTTTTTCCACTATTGTTATTACAGATTAGGAATTTATAACTTGGTTTTCTGTTACTCTTAACTGGTTTCTGCTAGTGTGATCCTGAATCTCCTTAGAAACTATGTCCCTCAAGACCACTTTTCTCGTTTTTCCCTATTTGCTGTTCATTTTATGTTTTGTATCTTTGTTACTTTTTTTTCCCCCTAGGTAAAGGGTGCTTATAGTTTAGGGAAAGTAAGAAGAATGTGGGGATGGAATAGAGTTGGTGAAGGTCTGCTCTCAAGTCTGATTAAGGTTTTTTTTGTCTTGTTTCTTCCCCCTCCCCCAGCTCTTCTATCAGAAACTAGTATCTTTCCTTTGCTGTTCCTCAAGCTTCCCTCTCCCCCTTTTTTCCTATTCTGGGAGAACTTATCCAGAGATCTCTTCCCTTATCCCCCTGCCGGCCTAATTATGGCAGAGAATGATGTGGACAATGAGCTCTTGGACTATGAAGATGATGAAGTGGAGACTGCTGCTGGGGGAGATGGGGCTGAGGCCCCTGCCAAGAAAGATGTCAAAGGTTCTTACGTCTCCATCCACAGCTCTGGCTTTCGTGACTTCCTGCTCAAGCCAGAGTTGCTCCGGGCCATTGTTGACTGTGGCTTTGAGCATCCATCTGAAGGTAAATTTTCTGCTGGGCATAGAGTACTAATTAGGCAATTTAAGGATACAAGAAAAAGATATGTCTGGTTCCTCAGGTGGTAAAGATTTTTATTTAGGGTAGAGCAGGAAATAAGAACCAAGATACAATAGAAGAGGCTCGTGTAGTCTTGTCTCTCATGGTAGCACAAAAGTGCTAGCGATCCCAAGACAACTTAGAGGACTGCTATTTGTTTTTGTGCCTGGCTTGCTTGTTCATTTGTCTTTAATTTTGTCATTTTGCCTAACTTAAGTAGGAGAAATGGCATGTGGCCAGTATTCAAATGTCACGAATTGTTACAGTTTAGGAAAGGAGCATTGAAGGTGAGCTCTTGGTAGATGCCAGAGGGTTGTTAGCACTAGTTGGGAGGCCTGAAGGAGGCAAGAGCTAGAAGGAACGAAGTCTGATTTGGAGAAAAGTGTGATTGAGGGGTCAAAGACAGGAAAGATTTAAAAGTTGGCAGGGATCAGGTAAACATTTTGAAAATTGTTTGGGAAGAAATGGGTTTGGCATGGTAAAAAGGGTCATCGAGTTACCTGAGGCTGAAGTCTAATTTGTCTTTTCTCTTTCCTTTCATTTTCTAGTCCAGCATGAGTGCATCCCTCAGGCCATTCTGGGAATGGATGTCCTGTGCCAGGCCAAGTCAGGCATGGGAAAGACAGCAGTGTTTGTATTGGCCACACTGCAACAGTTGGAGCCAGTTACTGGGCAGGTATATTTGGGGAGGCTGCGGGGAGATGTATTTTTGGTTAGGAATGAAGTGGAAATGTGTTCCTGGCCCAGCTACCCAATGCTTTGAGAGCTTCTGAACTCTGTCATCCTTGATAACCAGGGGGATGTTGGGTAGTAAGCGTAAGCTTAATGATGTAAATCTCAGGATGAAATCATTTATGATCTGCCAGGTGTGCTTTTGTGACACTTTCCCAGTGGGAATAAAAAAGGGGTATATATGTACTGTATGTTTATCTCTATGTGTTTCCTTTTTAAGGTATCTGTGCTGGTGATGTGTCACACTCGGGAGCTGGCTTTTCAGATCAGCAAGGAATATGAGCGCTTCTCTAAATACATGCCCAATGTCAAGGTAAGCCAAGGTAAAGAAACTTGAGAGGGAGGATCAGGGTGTTAAGAGCATCAGAAACTTGTAGATCAACAATCTTCTGTTTCTCTCAGATGTTAAACCCGTATAGGAGAACCTCGTGTACATATTACTGAAAGTTTCTGTGAATTTAGAGTGAACAGAGATTTTACTAAAATGTAGGGTTCATTTCAATTTGCATTATAGTTTAATCCAGTGTAAATAAACCTTGTAACATGGGAACTCATGATCGGGCTCTGGATGACGCTGACCACACACTGCTCTTTTGTTATTTTTTTTTCTTCACTGACTTTGAATCATTTTACTGTGCTTTGCCTGATAGTTTGAGAAATTTGGGGTGTGTGGCAAGAGAAAAGTTGGAATCTCTAAAACAGCTATAGTGTAGTGTGTGCATTTTAAGAGATTGAGAGATGTCTGGCTTGAGGTGTTTTCTATTATAAAACCTTGATATTCATGGTAGCTTCAGCATCATTTGGGAACTTGATGGAAATACAGATAATATGCATTCTATCCCAGACCTACTGAGTATTAAAATGCATTCTAACATGATGCCTATGTGATTGGAGGTTAGGAGACACTGGTATTTGTAGCTTCCTTCCTGGTTAGGGTGGGGTGAAGAGCAGTGCCTATTTATTTATTTATTGGTGGTTCTGGGGTTTGAACTCAGGACCTTGTATTTGCTAGGCAAGCACTGTACCACTTGAGCCACACCTCCAGCCCAAGAACAGTATTTTTGCTCAGATTTTCTTTCTATTTATTACTCTTCCCACACACACCTTTTGTTTTTGTTGTTTTGTTTTTTTGTTTTTGGCTGTACTGGGGCTTGAACTGGGAGCCACCAGTGGCCGGCTCCCCCCTACCCCCTTGAGACATGTTTTCCTTGTGTAGCCCAGGCCTTAAACTCCCCATCCTCCTGCCTTCCCCTCTGGAGTGCTGGGGTTACAGGCCAGGATGCCATTTATTACTTTGTGTTTTTAATGGAAATAGGAATGTTTTGAGTCATCAGTAAACTGAGAGTAGTTTCTTAAAAACCAAAGTATGTATGATAAAAAAAAAATGCTTAAGTTGCAGGTGGCTCACACCTGTAATCCTAGCTGCTCAGGAGGCAGTGATCAGGCAAATCTTGGTTCAAAGCCAGCCCTGGGCAAATAGTTCTGGAGACCGTATCTCAAGAAAAACTTTCACAAAAAAAAGGTCTGCTGGAGTGGCTCAAGCACTAAGAACACCTGCCTAGGAAGCCTGAGGCCCTGAGTTCAAACCCCAGTGCCGTCCAACAAAAAATGTTTAATACAAAAGGTCTTAAAATGAAAAGGTTTATTCCCATCTATGATCCTATTTTACAGAAGGTAATCACGTTTCCTAAAAAAGAAAAATGGTCCTTCCTGTTAGGTACTGGTTTCTGAATTTGTCACATAGGCCCTTTGGACATTTTTTTATGTAGCATTATTTAATATGTGTATACTATTTTTTTCTTCTGGTAGTTTGAAACTGGATTTAATTCTTTAAATCTGATCTGCAACCATGTATATGTATATACCTATGTGTGCTTGTATACTTCCACTGCTAAATTGTCAGTGGGTTTACTTTCTGTACTTTCATCAATCTCTCTTACTTGGATGAGGTTAAAAGTTGAAAATGAGGAAACCATATACGTTGTTGTAACTGTGGAAACATAGTTGCATTCCTTCTCTGTAGGTTCAACTTCACCCTTGTGCCACTCAAAAGAGAATGTTGTTGATGTCAAGATCAAATATGAAACCGGGCATAGTGGCATGTGCCTGTAATCCCAGCTGCTTGGGAGGATAAGGCAGAATTGCTTGGCCCTAGGAGTTGAAGGTCAACCTGGGCAACATAGCCAGACCACTTGTCCAAAAAAAATCAAATAGAAATTGTTTCACTTTCCTTCTGCTCAAAATCATTAAAATGACTTGTTGAAGAGACTGGGCCACTTCTACAGAGTGTCCCATTCTGGTTACTCCCTCATGGTTGTTCCTCCACTCTAGGAATCTCCTCCCCCCAGAATCCCATCTGGAGGTTTTTTTGTTGTTCTTGATAGTACTAGAAGTTGAACTCAGGTCTTCACCTATGCTAGGCAAGCCCTGTACCGTTTGAGACATGCCCCAGCCCATTTTTGTTTTTGAGATAGGGTCTTGCTAACTTGGCCGGGCTGGCCTCCAACTTGAGATCATCCTGCCTCTGCCTCTTGAGTAGCTGGAATTACAGGCTTGTGTCATAACGTCCAGCTGTCCCTAATAATTCTTGTAAACTGAAATTTATATTTGAAAGCTTAACTGATGAAAGTTAAACATTTTGGGGAGTAGTATTCATAGGTGATTGTGTTTCCTGTTTCACTACAAACTTGGCTTACCTGTCACTTGTGATTTTTAGATTTACCATAGGAACAGAAAAGATGGGCCAAAAATTAGGGTCATGATAATCTGATTCCTTGCTTGTTCTTTTCCTGTTAAAACAGAAGGTAGTTGGTGATGTTATTTGATACTGTATTAAGGCCCAAATCCTAACAACCATTTGCTTGATGGTTAGCCTGAATCTAATTTGTGTAGGATTTGTGTGATGGTTCAGTTAAGAAAGCTTGGTGTTCATGTGCTTTTTTGTGGTGCTTGATGCTCCTCTGATTTTTTTTTTTTTTTTTTTTGGTGGAACCTCCAGTACACTCTAGTGATTTCTTGTTGTTATTCTTTTAATGAAGTTTCATGAGAAGAAGCGTTGTTAGATTGAGGCAGCAGAACCAAATGCATGTCGTGACTGCCTTCATTAGACATGTAATGTTAAACAAGTCAGTTTTATTTCTTCAGTGTTTTTTGAGGGGGAGGCACATAAGAGTTTTAGATGAGGTGATCTCTAAAGTTCCTTTTAGTTCTGAGTGTTCCTAACAATACTGGGGTTTGAACTCAGGGCCACGCTTGGTCTACCACTTGAACCACTCTGCCACCTCCTAACAGTTGGCTTAGATCAAACTGAAAGAATGGGAGCTCTGGGGAGTTTGGAATCTTCCTTGTGAAACTCTCTTCCATGATTTGGCAGGTTGCTGTGTTTTTTGGTGGTCTGTCTATCAAGAAAGATGAAGAGGTGCTAAAGAAGAATTGCCCGCATATCGTCGTGGGGACTCCTGGCCGCATCCTAGCCCTGGCTCGAAACAAGAGCCTCAACCTCAAACACATTAAACACTTTATCTTGGATGAATGTGATAAGATGCTTGAACAACTCGGTGAGTGGCCGTGCTAGGACTGGAGTAATGGTCTGGGGAGTTGTCCTTTAGAGCCAAATGATGTTTATTTGAAAAAGGAGCACTTCAGTGCAAAGACGACTCTTAATCTATCACCCATGACTGATGGCTCTGGACTGTATGCATTTTTTTTTCTGGTGCTGGGTATTGAACCCAGAGCCTTGACTATGCTGAACACATGCTCTACCCCTAAGCTACATAACCAGTTCTGTAAAGTTCTTCTTTTCTATGATAGATGTTCTTTACCTTTGAGAGTAGGGGACTTTTAATAATCTTAGGTATGTCATTCCCACCACTACCTTTTTCTTTATAGGTTTCTTACATTGTCTGTCACGGTAGAGTTGTTAACTGAAGGAGGAGACAGTCTATTCTCTGGCATGTCAGTACAGCACGTATGATCAGAATTTATAGCTGAATAAGTTTGTAAACTTAAGTTCTAGAATTAATTTGGTGATTGTGGGAGTTTATGTGATATTCTAGTGTGCTAAGTGTGGTTAGTAAAAGAAAATTTTTTTGCCTGCTGCCTGTGGCTCATACCTACAATCCTAGCTCCTTGGGAGGCAGAGATCAGGAGGCTTGAAGTTTGAAGCCAGGCGGGTCACATAATTTGGAAGACTATTGAAAATACCCACCAGGTGCCGGTGGCTCATGTCTGTAATCCTAGCTACTGAGGAGGGAGGTAGAGATCAGGAGGATCGTGGTTTGAAGCCAGCCCTGGCAAATAAGTTTGCAAGACCCTTAACCTAAATCCCTAACACAGAAAGGGCTGATGGAGTGGCTCAAAGTTGTAGTCCCCGAGTTCAAGCCCCAGTACTGGAAAAATAAATAAATAAATAAAAAATAACACAAAGCAGGTGGTGGAGTAGCTGAAGTGGAGCACCTGCAAGGCCCTGAGTTCAAGCCTCAGTACCACCAAAAAAGAAAAAGAAATTTTTCTGTAAGAACTGAATTTTAGTGAATGGGAGAGTGGGAGTACATACAGCTCCAGAGAGAAGTCATTCAAAATGATGTTAGGCTATTCAAGATGGTGAGTTATATGATGGGCTCTAGGTAGAGGTCATGTTTGCCTAACTTTTTAGGGAAGTGTGATTCAGAGGAGGCATGGAATGGACTGATCTCTAGAATGTACTAAGAGTTCAGTATTTGTAGACTGCTGGAGGGTGGGGGATTGGAGGAAAGAAGTTGGGAGAAGGGCCTATAAAGTATTTTTAAAAGACATTGTCCTTAGGAGCTTCTGTGATAGAGTTTTATCTTTATTTTGTAGACTTGGACTTTAGGATTTCATCATATTTCTTGCCCAATTAAAACATAACTGAAACCTTATCCCATATGTTTCTTTTTTCAGATTCATTGCTCTTTCCGTTGTGTTATTACAGTTTGATTTTTATAGCTGTTGGAGAAAATAGAGAGCCAAGGTCATTCCATGAAATAATTCCTTGTATATTCACTTCTAGTAATCATCACCTCTTCTGATCTTTGCTAAAATCATAGGTGTTCATTTTCTTCTGTATTTTCTTTCTTCGTTTTGTAGACATGCGTCGGGATGTCCAGGAAATTTTTCGCATGACCCCCCATGAGAAGCAGGTCATGATGTTCAGTGCTACATTGAGCAAAGAGATCCGGCCAGTCTGCCGCAAGTTCATGCAAGATGTAAATACCCTTCTACCTTCTCTCCCTCCACTCCCCGCCTGATGCCTCCTTCCCTTCCTCGCCCTCTTCCTCCAGACTCCCTTATCCTTCAAGCGCCAAGAAGGGGGCTTGTGCCCATTTGGGAGTGATGACTCCTTGAAGAAACACAGAGTCAGAGACAGCTAGTGTTAGGGTCTGCGCGGGTGCCAGGGAAACTCCGGAAGACTTGGTCGGGTTAACGTGAGAGCGGGTAGTGTTCATTTTTTTTCTAAAATCCAGCATTTTTTGAACCTCTTCTCCCTTTTGGGGGAGGGCAGGATTTTCTGCCCTACCACCCATCCATCGTCTTCTACATATCCCATACAGCCACGCACCCTCAAGGTGGCATCAAACATACAGCTGGAGTCTTCTGTTCACCAAAACTCATACCTCCCAGTGGCAGGAGAGCAAGAGAGGGACAGTCAGATGGCAGGGCACGTCCAAAAGAAGAGCAAACACACAATCTGCCCCCTCCCCACCTCCAGGGGTGGGGGCCTTTGGCACCTCAATCCCCGATCCCCTACTCCTTCCCACCCGAACTTCCTTGCACCCATCGGAACCTCGGTTGATGTGAGCCGGCAGCAGAGAAGCACCATGGCACGACGAGGGAATGCAGACGGCACCAAGCAGTGGATGGCGGCAGCGGAGGCCGCGGGGAAACCTGACCAGGAAGCTGAGGACCAAACCAGCCTCTTTTTCCGTTCCCGGTTTTTTTCCTGAACCTAACATGTGCTGTGCCCCATTTTCCCCCATATGTGTTGGGGGAGGGGTATCCTAAATGGGGTGGTGGACTTTTTTTTTTTTTTTTTTTTCTAAAGAGATTATTTTTTAATACTCAAGAGAGGGGTGGGAAAGGTAAAAGCAGGGGGGTAGGGGGGCTCCCACTTGTATGTAACCAAGTGGTGTTAGGGTTGGGGCTGGAAGAGCCCGTTGAGCAGTGGAGTGTGTTCCTGTCCTCCCTGCAATGCTCCTTTCCTTCGGATAATTTTCTCTTGAGCTGTGCTTGGGTTAGAATTAGATTTGGTTTTTATTTTTATAGTACTGGGGTTTGAACTCAGGGCTTTGTGCTTGCCAGGCAGATGCTCTACCTCTTGAGCCACACCTCCATCTCTGAATTAGATTTGGAGGAAGCCATGGAACTTCTCTTTGGAAAGCCTGCCCTGCTAGCCTGCCTTATGGGATTATGCTTCTGGTTTTTGGGCTTTTTTCCCTTCCTCCCATGTTAAACACATCATGTTCCCTGGTTGATTATTAACTGTCTGGAGACAGTATGGAGAGTGTTAGGAAAATCTGACTTTGGAGTTGCCTTATGTCCACTTCTGTCTTTTTTTGTATACTACTATTCTCCCCTTTAAGGGGGTGTATGTGTGTTTTTTTTTTTTTTTTTAATTTAAAGATGAATGCCCATCTGCTCTTTGTTTTAAGTCCATTTATTGACTTTCCTGAAACTCTGTAGATGGTTTGTCTCTTGGTTCAGAGACCAGTCTCATCTAAAACTATTCTTTAGTGGTCCAAGAGCAAGTTTTATTCATATTGAGTAATTTTTTGCATGTTTTTTTTTTTTTAGAAAGGGTCTGGGCTGGGATGTAGCTCGGTGGTACAGCGCTTGCCTAGCATGCGTGAGGCCCTGGGTTCGATCCCAGCACCAAAAAAGAAAAGACAAAAAAAAAAAAAAAAGGAAAGGGTCTTACTATATAGCCAGGCTGACCTCAAACTGTCCATCCTCCTGCCTCAGCCTCCCGAGTGCTGGGATTACAGGTCTGCACACGTCACATGGCATTTTGATATGTCCATTACAGCATTCTCATCTTGGAAGTGTCCACTTGGCTAATGTGCATAAGATTCTCCTAGTTAAAACTGAAAGGGAAAAATCCTTGTCTCTTGCCCCATGTTCTTACAGCCGCTGTGATGGAGTTATTTTGACCTTGAGTCGTTGTTTTCCATCATTTCCCAGGTGTTCAGATCATGTTCTCCCTTTGAGCACTATCTCCCATTGTTCCCTCTACCCACCTCCATTTGAGGCAATGGCATTTTGCCATTGTGTGGTTTCACTGCTCTGTTACTTTTCGAAGTTTTTCCCCCTGACAGTTTTCAGTTGTGGGCCAGTCTTAAAACTCAACTGATAGGAAGGAAATTAAATCTAGTATGAAAGAGACCACAGCAAAATGGGTATTTTTGGTGTGGAGGGTGGGGTTTTCAATATTCCTCTCCCTATCCCCCCATGGGGGTGTATTGGAGATCAACTTCCTCCACCCCCCCCAGGTTTAACCCCCCCACTCTGCCCTCCTCCCGTTCCCTACTCCCTTCCTCCCCCCTCAGCCAATGGAGATCTTCGTGGATGATGAGACGAAGTTGACGCTGCATGGGTTGCAGCAGTACTACGTGAAACTGAAGGACAACGAGAAGAACCGGAAGCTTTTTGACCTTCTAGATGTCCTTGAGTTCAACCAGGTCAGTTGTTCAAGGTCCACTAAGGGTATGGGCATTGGATACCTTTCCAGCTATAGTAAAAACCTGTGTATTAGCCTTTTATCGAGGCAGCTGCATATATGATAGGAAGACTGGTGAAATTCTCTTAAAATGAGAATATAGATATAAATGTTTTGGAGAGCTAAGTGTGAGCAAAGTAGGAGCTGCTTTTCTGTTCCATGACTGGCATGGTTAGATAATAAAGACCTCAAGTAAGATAAATCTCAAAAAGTAAAATCCTTGAAGAGTTTCAGTAAGTTTATAAAAACGCTTATTTTTGGCATTTAGGGTTCTTAAATCTGTACTTTTTTTGTATTCTTTATTGAGACTAATCTTAGTTTACCTGGTTTGCACTAAAAACTACTTCCTGGAATTAGGTTTAGTGTTTTTTTTTTGTGAGCAAGAATATTAATCATGGTCTTTCTAGTTCTTAGTTGGAATTTTCAGCATGTTTCCATGAGGTAGCCTATCCTTTCTGCCTAATATTCCTATTAACATGAATTATCATTCTTCACACTGCCTCAGAGGCCAGCCTCCTCAGCAGAAATTATAGCCAAGGGGGAAAGGCTAAGTTGTATTTGGGAGCAGGAAAGAAAGCTACCCAGGAGGCAGAGATGAGGAGGATCAAGGTTCAAAGCCAGTGCCAGGCAAATAGTTCACAAGATCCTATATTGAAAAACATCACAAAAGGGGGCTGGTAGAGTGACTCAAGCGGTAAGAGTGCCTGCCTAGCATATTTGAGGCCCTAAGTTCAAACCCCAATGCTGCCAAAAAAGAAATTTTTTTTAAATTAGAAAAGGAGATATGTGATGAGGGATAAGAGGAATTGCTTTATTTTTTATTTTTTGGGGGTTGCTGAAATCTAACCCTATGCATGTGCTCTACCATTTGGGCCATGCCCCCAGTTCAGGAATTCCTTTAGAAGAGTGAAATTCCTGAAAACTCTCTCATACATTACTTTGCTCTTACACACCTTGGGCCCACATCCCCTATACACCACCCCACACACAGGTGGTGATCTTTGTGAAGTCTGTACAACGGTGCATCGCCCTGGCCCAGCTCCTAGTGGAGCAGAATTTCCCAGCCATTGCCATCCACCGTGGAATGCCCCAAGAAGAGAGGTGAGTTGGAAGGGGGTTTGTGTCCTTGAGAGGAAAAGGGACCATTGGAGAGAAGGGAATCTCAACATTTTTCTAATTTCCTTTCTCACAAAGGCTTTCTCGATATCAGCAGTTCAAAGATTTTCAACGACGAATTCTTGTGGCTACCAACCTGTTTGGTCGAGGCATGGACATTGAGCGGGTGAACATTGCCTTCAATTATGACATGCCTGAGGATTCTGACACCTATTTGCATCGGGTAGGCCCTCACCCGGGATACCCCACTATCCCACCTCCTTTTTCTTACATCTTTGTGTACCTTACATCTTCCTCTTCTCCAGGTGTCTTCCTTTTGGGGATTCATTCTTTCCTTTTGGGGATTCATTCTTTCCTTTTGGGGATTCATTCTTACCTTTTGTTGTCTTCAGGTGGCCAGAGCAGGCCGGTTTGGCACCAAAGGCTTGGCTATCACGTTTGTGTCAGATGAGAATGATGCCAAGATTCTCAATGATGTTCAGGACCGCTTTGAAGTCAATATTAGTGAGCTGCCTGATGAGATAGACATCTCCTCCTACAGTGAGTTGACTTTCTGAGCTTGACTCCCCACTTCTTGAGATACTTCTTATTCCATGGTGTGTTTGTCTTAAATCCCCTGTGTAGGTAGTGGGCATCTAAGGTATAATGGTTTCTTAGCTTTCTGTCCCCTACCCCCAATTCCTAGTCTTTGATTCTGTGTTAGGATATTTTTTGACCTGTATATAGATTCTTCTCATCATATGATTTGTCTTTCTCCCAAGTCTATCCCTTGAATCCCCACAGTACACAAGCATCTGCATGTGTGCACTTTTGTGTTCCTGTGTCCACTTTTAATGCCTTATTCTAACTGTCAGTGTTCTCTCTTAGTTGAACAGACACGGTAGAGGACTCACCCATTCTGGAACGTGACAGTCTGTCTCTTCAGGAGAGGACAACAAGTGTGGGAATGAAGACACTACTGCCACCTGTCCCTGACAACCCCTAGGCCCGAGGCTTTCTCCTTTTGCATCACCATCACTCCTAAACCTGTTCCTGATTTATCAGAATTTTTTTTTAACAAAACTAAAAATGAAACAGATGTGTCTGTAGTATCTGTAAGTGCTCTGTCTTTTATTGTGTTTATGCTGAGGTTATTTAGTGCTTGATCCAGCATAAATTTGTGTGAGGATTATGAACCTTGCTGTTGGCATGGTCAAAATGGGGGAGTGGGACTAAACATGCAGAGACCATAGCATCCCAACTACCTTCCTATTTCTGGCTTTCAATTTCCATTTTCTTGATGGCCTGGCATAGGCTGGGCAGTTTCTGGAAGGGTTGGGGAAAGTGGGGGCAGTTTGAGGGTGAACAGGGCACTGGTGGGCTTAGGCATCTCCCGGGCTCTCTTGGTGTCTCATCTGCTCCTTCAGCTTCTGAATCTTGAGCATCAGGGCCTGTGCTTCTCATGCCCCCTCCTGCCCTTCTAGCAGAGCCTGGTACAGCTCCAGCTGTTGCTCCAGCAACTCCTCAGCTTGGGCCAGCTCAGCTGTGCGGTGGGGTGGTCCCTGGATGGGAAGAGGGGTTGGGGCCACAACATCAACCAGGGTAGAAGACTGAAGCTCTTGAAAGCTGTGTTGCAGAGCTTGGCAGGAAGTCAGGAATTATGTTCCCTTTCCCTTTTTGGACTTCAGTTTAAGGTCATCTTGTGAAGCCAAAGTGTAGCCTATCTTGGGCGGTGGGAGTTGGCGCTGTGAGGGCGGACAGATAAGACCCAGGAACTCCTGTGCAAGTTTATGGGATAATGAGGAAGAGAGGGCTGGTTGTCCCTCCTCCCTAAGAAATAATTAACTGTTAAATTAGGGGGAAATTCCTGTTCAAGGACTTTGTGGACTACGCAGTTGGGTAAAGGGAGGGTATGGGGGGAGGGAGTCTTGAAGTCTGGACTGGAGTGTGGCAGGGGTAGGAAGGGGCTGGGGAATTGAGAGTTGGACCTAGGCAAGGAACTACAGAGTGTGTAGGGTACAGCCTGGGTTGAGGTGATTCCTTAAGTCCTGCTCTAGTACAGATTTCTCCCCCTCCCATTTGAGTACCACTTACCTTGGGAGGTGTGCCCATCTTCCCACTGCTTACAGAAATAGTCTCTTTTTCCATGCTTGCCCTGGGATTCTGGGAGCAGCACCTCCAGAATACTTGGAGGGCTGGGGGACAGGAGGGCAGAAGGAGGTGAAGGCAGCAGTACTGATCAAGCCAGGGCAAAGGCAGCACCATGGCAGGTGAAGTAGGGAGCTGTCTGAGCTGCTCAACAGCCACCAGAAACTGGTTCCCTCCAGGCCTTGGCTTCACTTCAGTTCCTACCCCTGCCCTGTTCTGCCCCCACCTTCCTTCCAGCCTAGCCAAACAAAGAGTCCAGGAACTCCTGTTACTGGTTTGAAACATGTTTCTGCCAGTTTTAGAACTTTATTTAGAATGCTGGTAGGTAACTTAGCACATCTTGTGTTTGTTTCTATTAGCAGTGTCTTTTCCCTCGACACAGGAATTAACATTGCTGGTTTGTAGACAAGGAAACTAGTGTAAATGGTTTCACTCAGCACTCAGGGCAAATGTCGGTTGGGGCCTGGTCTCAGCCAAAAAGCCCTGCAGCTGATGGGTTGGGCCTGAAAGGGTCACGTCCGGGTCCACCTAACTTGAAATCTCATCCTGACCTGGCTCAAGTACTGAGTACCCCTCTATTTCCCCTTCCTCTGCTGGCTCAGAATGACCTTTTTTTTTTCTCTTGTCCTGTTTTGCATTGCCTGTGAATGGGTTTCCTCTTCATAGGCCTGGGCACCGTCGTATCCCCTATATTTGTGGTTCCTGACAGTATGACACTCATACGGTATCAGGCTTTGTTCAACCACTGAGCCCTCCCTCTACACCTGTACAAAAGCCCTGTTCACACAGTGTGCATGAGTCTTGTGTGCAAATGCTGGGTTTCCTGCACTGTGTTATGAAATAGTGCCCTGTTGTGGCTAGAGGTTCTGTCACATCCCTGTGGTGACTCAGAAGGGATGGATGAATGGCCTCAAGTTTGATCACCTGGGAAAAAGGAAGGTCCTTAGAAAAACATGCCTCAGAAGGCAGGATTGCTGAAGAGTGGGCAGCTGCTAACCAGCTCATCTTTGGGACCTCATTTTCTATTGACAAGGAAAATGGCCTTTGCCATAAAAGGATCCAAGAGCTTAGAGGGATGGTCCCAGAGCTCCATGCTTCTCAAACTTGGGAATGAAGTGCCTTTAGATGAGGCCAAAGGCCTCACCTGTTTATTAGCTAACATTCCCACTTCCTGTGAAGAAAAAAGAACCCCTGTAAAAATTTTAGGGGAGAAGAGGTTTCTCTTGTGTCTCTTAGTGGTAAGGTTACATATAACATTTGAATTGCAGTGTATTGCACACATGCCTTAAAGTCTATTATTGGGATAGAAAGAGATCCAAACTACTGTTACAGATACGTGAAACTATTTGGTATAAAGTTAATCTACAAGAGACATTGAAGCTAACAACATTTTTTAAAAAGTTCAGCTGTTCAGGGAAAAACAAAACATGAGATTTCTGCAAGACAATCTAAATGATACATTAATAGCAATCTTTAAAAGTAGTTAACTGAGTTTATGCTTTAGGTTGTCAACTTCAAAGTGAAGTCAAGCCAGTCCAAGGGCTAGATGTGTGGCTCAAGTGGTAGAGGGCCTAGCATGTGTAAGGCCCCAGATAAAACCCCTAACCCCCAATAATTTATAGTAGATAGTTCTAAGCCATAAAGTGAATTTTGGCATTGTTCATCTGTGAGAACAAGAGGAAGTCCTGGAGTTGGGGTCAGTTGGAACCTATTGGATGAGCTGTTAATCTTGTAATCATGAAAATGAAGGACACCTAGTTTTGTGTCCTGAGAGTTTTGGTTTTTTTTTGTTGTTGTTGATCTATTTTGGCTGATGAAAATGTATATGTTTATGAAGTACAACCTTTTTTTCAGTGCTGGGGATGGAACACAGGTGTTTGCACGTGCTAGGCAAGCACTCTATCATTGAGCTACAGTCTCAGCCCTAACATGGCCCATTTTGATAAATGTTACATGTAGAATGGCTAACTCAAACTGCTTGGCATATGTGTTATCATATATGCATATTTATTTTGTGGTAAGAACAACTAAAAATCTACTTTTGGCAAATTTCAAACATAGCAAGTTTAGTCACCATGAAGTACAATAGATCCTTTGAACTTATTCTTCCTGTCAAATTGAAATTTTGTGTCCTTTGACTAACATCTCTCCATCCTTCTGCCTCAGCCTCTGGTAACTGTCAATTAATTCTCTTTTTTTGGTTCTGGGGCTTGAACGCAGGACCTACACCTTGAGCCACTCCATCAGCCCTATTTTTTGATGGGTTTTTTTTTTGAGATAGGGTCTTGCCAACTATTTGCCCAGGGTGGCTTCCAACCGAGATCCTCCTGATCTCTGCCTCCTGAGTAGCTAGGATTACAGGTATGAGCCACCAACACCTGGCCGATCATAATGCATCTGTTTTTTTAATTTTCCCCTGCTGGCACTGGGGTTTGAACTCAGGGCCACATGCTTGCTAGGCAGGTGCTCTACCACTTGAGCCACTCCACCAGCCCTTATTCTCTCTTGATAGAGTTTGACTTTTATACTCCTGACATGTGAGATTATGTTAGTCTTTCTGTGCCTGCCTTATTTCACTTAACATTCTGTCCTTCAGATTCATCCATGTCACAAATATCAGGATTTCCTTCTTTTTTAAGACTAGTGGAATAGTATTCCACTGTATATATGCCACATTTTCTTCATCTATCTGTTAAGGGACTCATGTTAATTCTATGTCTTGGCTATGATGAATAATGCAATGAACATGATGGTGTAGATAGGTCTTTGACATATGATTTCTTGACCTTTGGACATATATCCAATAGTGAGATTGCTATTTTAAATTTTTTTGAAGAAATTCCATACTGTTCCTCATAATGGTGATACTAATTGCTACATTGTCTTGATTACTGAAGTCAGGCAAAGGCAGTCCTCTGACTTTGTCTTCCTTCTGTATCATCCTGGCTGAGTCTCCTGCCTCTCCATATGAGCTTTAGAATCAGTTTGTGGATATCCACAAAATAACTGGCTGATTTTGTTTGGGATTGGTCATTTGGGAAGAAATGACTTACTGACAATATTGCATTTTATTCATAAACATGGACTATCTCTACATGTTTTTCATGAGAGTTTTGCTAATATAAATCTTGTACATAGTTTGTTAGATTTGCATGTAAGTAGGAGATGCTCATGTAAATGGTATTGTATTTTTAATTTCAAATTCCACTCATTTATTGCTGGTATATAGGAAAATTATTTAATTTTGTTTATTACCTTGTGTGTTGCATCCTTGTTATATTGCTTTTTGGTTCCAGGATTTTTTTATGTGGCATTTTTGGCATACTTAAGAAAGTAAATTTGAAACTTCTTAGGAAAAATACTAAGTTATTTTAAAGGAATTATGGCATTGAAGTCTTGAAACTGATCTGGTTTGCTTTATGTTCTCAACTTTGTGACTTATTGAGGAGAATTTTATTATTAAAGGCGTTTGCAAGAAAGACTCAGTGGTGTATCTCTTTTCTCTGTCCCAAACTTTTTTTTTTGGTAGTACTGGGGTTTGAATTCAGGGCTTCATGTTTGCTAGGCAAGTGGTCTACCACTTGAACCACTCCACCAGTTCTAGCTCTTGGTTTTTTTGAGGCAGGGTCTCACTGTGTATTTCAGCCTGGCCTGGAACTGGTAATTCTCCTGCCTCAGCTTCCTGAGTGTGGGATTACAATCTTACACCACCAACCCTCCACCTGCCTCCCGCCCTTCCCCCACTGCCTGTTTTGCAGATTTTTAATAGATACATCTACAAGGCTTAATAGGATATTCTGGTATTGCATTTGGTATTTACTACATTCTGTGGGGTTGGCTGAAAAACAATTGCTTCCTTATTTATGTTAATCAGGTTAAAAAAAAAAACAATACTGAGTGTCCCAATACAATGTGCATGCACATCCCGTAGATGTTAACTCATAGACACAGGTAATCCATTAGCTCCAGTGAAGGGCACTTGGCCTGTGCTGCAGACTTCCAATTCGGAAAGGACTGAGGTTGGTGCTTACTTCTGGTTGAAATATACAGAAAAAATCGTGCTTTCTTGTGCTTCGCTGAACATTAGCGCCATTAGCCCAGACCGCTCCCCTGCCCCATAGGGTCAACTAAGCCCTGCCTCCTACCCTCGCTCACGTCCCCTGTGTCATTTTTGGGTCTCATGAGCCTCCGTGTCCCCCCTCCCCTCCTGGCCCAATCAACCTGGGACCCCCGGCCCGCGCAGGAGGAGGGTCTTGTCGGGTCTCAGCCGCCCTCCCCGCTACGCCCAGGCTCCCAAGACTTGAGGTATTTCCACTCCGCCGGGTCTTCTCTTGGCTGCGGGAGGAGATCCTCCAGCTTGATCTCCGTCGGCTACGTGGACGGCGATGCCGCGGACCCGAGGATGGAGCCGCGGGCGCCATGGATGGAGCGGGAGGGGCCGGAGTACTGGGAGCGGGAGACGCAGATCGCCAAGATCAATGCACAGAATGACCGAGGGAACCTGTGGACAGGGCGGGGCCGGCTGGGCGGGGCTGACCTCCGAGATCTTCAGAGTCTCATACGTGTCTAGGGACGCTGTGGATCGGACCAGAGCCTACATCTTCCTGAACCAGGACCTACGCTGCGAGCTCCTCTACTCAGATTGCTAAGCACAAGTGGGACGCATCCCAGGAGGCGGAGCACAGCTGGGCCTACCTGAAAGGCTGGTGCGTGGACGGACTTCACAGATAACTTGGAGAACAGGAAGGAGTCACACTGCAGCGCACAGGCTGGGCCTGGCGGCTCCCAAGGCTGGGCGTGATGGGATCCTGCCTGGACTACTGCTGCTCTCTGGCATCAATAGCCTAAGAGGTTACTGAGATTTCAGATCCCATACCAGAGAGCGACTCACACGGGAGGGCTCACTCTTCTCTACTGACAGTAAGAGTCTGTCTCAGGACGGAAAGAGAAGATCCCTGGAATGTCTGTCAGCAATTCCCTTGACCCAGGCAGCAGATTATGAACCGTAGCCCCTCTTTACAGGTCTGACTGCAGTTCTGAGTCTCGCAGCCTCCACACACTGATTACCAGAAGTTCCTTTTCTTTCTTTCCTCCTCCCCTACACTGGCTCGCCCCGATTCCAGAATTTTCCAAGGAAGAGATTATCCCAGATGCCTGTGTCTGGGCTGGTGTCTGGGTTTTGCCCTCCATCCGCATTGTCCTATCCATTCTCAGTATGGTCACATGAGTGCTGCAGGAGTGTCCCTCCAGCATAGAATGAAAAGTACCTCTATTTTCCAACACTTCCCCTCAGATCCCTTAAAGGCACATGTGACCCATCACCCCAGACCTGAAGAGGACATCACTCTGAGATGCTGGGAAATCACACTTTGGAAATCACCCTGATCTGGCAATGGAATGGGGAGGATCTGAACCCGGTCATGGAGCTTGTGGAGACCAGCCCTGCAGGAGATGGAACCTTCCAGAAGTGGGCAGCTGTGGTGGTGCCTTCTGGGGAGGAGGAGAGACCCACCTGCTATTGGCAGCGTGAGGGGCTCAGGAGGGGATGTGGCATAAACCTTCTTGTCAGGGAAAGCAGGAGCCATTCTGGAGACCCTCAGCAAGGTCACTGCTGCAGCCTATCAGGACCCCTCCCCTCTCTTCCCTTCTCAGAACCTCCTTCTTAAGTTAGTCGGTCTTGTCCTGGGAGTCATTATTAGCTTGAGTTTCCTTGAAGCTGTGGTCACTGTAGCTGGGATTGCCATTGTGATGAAGATAAGTTCAGGCAAGGAAGGGGTGAGGGGTTACAACTCCTGTTCCTTTGAGGATCTGCAGTCACAGATCCAGGGGATTACCTAAATTTGGACATTTTCTGTCCGTTTTTTCTTTCTCCATTTCCTTCTTTCCTTCCACTCATTTTTCATGATGCTAGAGTTCAAACCCAGGGTCTTGTTCATGCTAGGCAAGCATTTTACCACTGAGTTATGTCCCTCCCCCCACACCACTGGAAATTGTGAGTGATGGGTTGACAGAAAGTTGTCACAGCAACTGCCCTGAATTTGTACATGACTCTTGTTCTGCAACATGAGGCAGCTGCTTTGTGTGGGACTGAGTGACACAAGATTTGTTCAAGCCTCTCCTTTGTGACTTCATGAACCCTTGAATTCTCTTCCTAAAGATAGTCCTATTGGCATAATGATGAAGTGGAGAGACCAAGCCCAAACTTGCCTACCATGGATGACTCCATTGCTATCTCAAATTCATGGTATTTGGAGTTGTAATTTCTTACTTCACCCCTGAAAATAAAAATCTGAATGTAAATTTGTTTTCCACTTTTTTTTTTTGTAGTACTGGAGTTTGAATTCAGTGCCTCATACTTGCTCTTTGTAGTTGTTTGTTTTTCGGTGGCCCTTGTTAAAACTCAGGGCCTCACACTTGCTAGTCAAGTGCTCTACCACTTGAGCCACTCTGGCAGTCCATGTGAAGGAGTATTTTTGAGATAGGGTGTTGCTTTTTCCTCTCAGGCTGACCTCAAACCTCGATCCTCCTGATCTCTGCCTCCCGGGTACCTAGGGTTACAGGCATGAGCCAACAGCACTTGGCCCCCATATTCTTAACACAGGAGTTGATCAGTTAAGGAGAAGATTTCTAAAATTTGAGGAAGAAAATAAATGGGAGTTCTGAGGACCTTCCAGAATCTTTTGCTGTGGTGAGTCCTGCAGATGGAGACAGGAGAAGAACGAGAGAAGCAGAGTGTAGACAGGGCTGTGTCCATTTGCTCAGTCCATCTGAGCTTTGATATGGTCACTCTTCAGCTGGGCCTCTTCCCTGTTCCTTAGTTCCTGATCTGCAGTAGAACCTTGTCCCACCAGGACCTGTGATCACAGGGACTCAGACCTTACCAGAGTCTTGTTGTGATTCCAGGACCATGGACAGCAGGGTTTCCTGTGACCAGGTCTGCCTAGGCTTGGGAGAGTGTAGCCCTCCTCCTCCATCTTTTGTGTTTATTTCTTGTTTCTTGGTTGCTATAGAGGATTATGCCTATTCTTTTTCTTGTGAGTGAGTTCTGGTCTCACTCTCCTTTGTTTGTCACCTGACTGTGATATCAGTAGGAGGTGTTTTTGGGCATTGCCCTTATAAGGCCCAAGTGGGCCCAACACACAGGAGTCTCTGTAAAATCAAGAGATGGGTTTCAGGGCTGGTGGAGTGGCTCATGTGGTAGAGTGACTGCCTAGCATGAGTGAGGCTTGGGGTTCAAGCCCCAGTACCATAAAAACAAACAAGAGAGATAAATTTTCAGACTTGTGAGCTCTGCCCTTTTCCCAGGGCTGTTGCCTGGATTATTCTGTCCTTCTTTCTCCAGTATTTAAAAATCTAATTTCTGGGCTGCTGGATTGGTTCAAGTGGTAGAATGTCTGCTTAGCAAGTGTAAGGCTCTGAATTCAAACCCCTGTACCAGCATAAAAATAAATAAGTAATAAATAAATAATCTTATTCCTCATTCTAGGATTAGCAGAGAGGAGAGATATCTAGTATCTCATCTTAGATCAATTCCTGTTGGAACTGTTTTCAATTCCACTCTCCTGTCTCCTCCTTCTTTTAGCTCTAGTAATCCTAGCGCTGGCTCCAATGTCAACTTAAGGATTTATAGGGGAGTGCCTAAATTTTATTTATGTGGAAAATAGGATCCATTAAGTCAAGAATCATCTTTTAAAATTTTTTTAATTAATTTTTTTGTGGTACTGGGGTTTGAACTCAGGGCCTACACCTTAAGCCACTCCCCTAGCCCTTTTTTGTGGTAGGTTTTTTTGAGATATGGTCTGGTGAATTTTGTCTGGGCTGGCTTCAAACTGAAATATTCCTGATCTCTGCCTCCTAAGTAGCTAGGATTACAGGTGTGAGCCCTGGTGCCTGGCTAAGAATCACCTTTTTTGGAGAGGAAAAGGTACTTGTGTGCTGTAGAGGCTGTGTGGGAGGAAGGGGAGAAGGAGGGAGTAGTGGGGGAAGCACAGTGAGAAAAGCCCAGGCTGCCCTGACCTCAGTGTGAGAGGACCTGTGTTGCAGCTACCACTGAGCAGCACTTGATCTGAGCTCCATTAATGACAGTAGTGTCTCTAGAACAGAGAGGGGCTCTACCATGATGTGTTACCTTTCCATTGCTGTGACAAGAGAGACATGTGAAAATCAATAGGAAAGGGTTTATTTTGGTTCATGGTTTCTGAGGTTTTAATTCATGGTTGGTTGACTTTATTGCTTTTAGGCCTGTGGTGATGTGGAGCATCATGGGGTGGGGTGGGGGAGAACACTGGTGGACAAAGCTGCTTACCTCATGGCAGCCAGGAATGAGAATGAGATAAGGGAGGAACGGGCCCTTTAGAGTGTGTTATGAGGCCCAGCTGTCCAGCGTTTGTCTACAATGGTTACTAGACTAGTACATAACTTTGTCTAAGCACATGCAAAAATAAAGTACTGTGCAAATCACATGTTCTGCTGAATATAGATGGTGACTACTTCTTCACCAATTGCAGCTTTCTCCTTGTTCTGGTCTGTACTCATTATGGATTAGATTTATTGAGACACTTGATCACAGAATTGTTCCAGCTTCTTAACAATGCCTGATCTAGAGTGAGCCCCTACTTCCTTAGCTCCCCCCCATATCATCCAGTCAAAACCCCAATCCTGACGTACATTCTTTCTAACACCTTTATACTAAGATGGCCAAGGTTTGTCTTCTTTCTTGCTGTAGTGAGTAGTGAAGCCAAGTTGTTCAACCATGTTCTGGGTGGGCTTTGACTGAAGGACAGTGATGTGTACTACCCCTGTTTCCATAAAAATTTGTATGTCATTTTTTTGTTGGGCCTGATATTTGAACTCAGGGCTTTCTGCTTGCCACACCTCCAGTCCATTTTTGTTCAGGTTATTTTGGAGATGGGAGTCTCACAAACTATTTGCCCAGGCTGGCCTCAAACTGTGATCCTCCCCAAAATAAGCCTCCCAAGTGCCACTAGCACCCAGCTCAAAATTTTTGTGTCTTTGAGTTTGATTATGATCATTTGTATTTGTGGTCGACAGAGATGTTTTACTTTGCTTTGTGTGTTTTGTTCAGCTTTGAATCATGCTTAGAAAATCCTTCTGAATTCCTCAATTGTAAAAACTGCAGTTATGTTTTCTTCTAGGTAGAGATGATGAGATTAGGGGGTCCAAGGATGAAGAGAAATTGAAATAGATTTGAAAGCTGGAGGTGGAGGTGGAGGTGGGAGATAGGCAAGAGCTAAAGAGTTCTAAGGTGGACTATTTTCTTATAATTTTAAAGATATGTGTACGGGACCTACAGAATATTTTATATATGCTAGTCTCAGTAAGTACTTTTTCTTGGGCTAATATTTTCTCTTATGTTCCTCCTTAAGTGCACCAGATTAAAGAAAACAATGATAATGTCAAGAGTCCTCATGAGATGTAGATGAAGATTAGCTCTGGTGATGGGCAGTGTTGAAAACTTAGCACTGTGAAATGATAAATCATGTTTTAATAATATGTACACTTTTTTGTTTTAAAAAAAAAACCTTTTTTGCTGGGTACAAATGTCTCATGCCTGTAATCTTAGCTACTCAGAGGCAGAGATCAGGAGGATTGTGGTTTGAGGCTAGCCAGGGCAAACAGTTTGAGAGACCCTATCTCAAAAAAAAAAAAAAAATCACAAAAATGGGTTGGTGGAGTGGCTCAAGGTGTTGGCCCTGAATTCAAACCCCAGTACTGGAAAAAAAAATTCTTTTTGATGGAACTGGGGTTTGAACTCAGGGTTTCACACTTGCAAAGCAGCCACTCTACTGCTTGAGCCACACCTCCTTAATATGTACACTTTTATTCTCTCTCTCTCTCAGTACTGGGGGTTGAACTTAGGGCCTTGTACTTCCTAGACAGGTGCTCTACTACTTGAGTCACTCCTCCAGCCCTCCATGTTCCCTTGGACAGCATTGCTGCCATAGACTGAAAATCTATGTACCCCCCAAATTCACATGTTAAAACCTAATTCACAATGAGATAGCTTTTTAAAGTGGGGCATTGGACTGATGGAGTGGCTCAAGTGGTAGAGTGCCTGCCTAGCAAGTGCGTGGCCCTGAGTTCAAACCCAAGTACTGCCAAAAAAAAAAAAAAAAACCAAAAAACAAGAATTATATTAGTGGGGTGCCAGTGGCTCATTCTTGTAATCCTAACTACTCAGGAGGCAGAGATCAGGAGGATCTTGGTTGGAAGCCAGCCTGGGCAAATGGTTCACAAGACCCTATCTCGAAAAAACTCATCATAAAAATAAGGTTGATGGAGTGGCTTGAGGTGTAGGCTCTGAATTCAAATCCCAGTACCGCAAAAAAAAAGAGTGGGGCATTTGGGAGGTGATTAGGTTATAAGATCAGAGCTCCTAGAAAAGCTCTTATAGGGCTACTAATTCCATTATATAAAAGCTGCCCTGCCCCTTTACCCATGTAAGACACATAAGAAGACAGCTGCCTGTGAGGAAGCCAGCCCTCTTGAGACAAGGAGTTGTCTAGTACCTTGATTCCCAGCTTCAGAACTGTGAGAAATATATTTCTGCTGTTTTAAGCCACCCAGTCTATGATACTTTTGTTATAGCAACCTCATGGAATAAAAGAACTGCTTTTTTTTAATTGTGTGTGTGTATGATGTTGGGGTTTGAACACAGTTCTTTACATTTGCTAGGCAGGCATACTGTCACTTGAGCCACACCACTAGGCCTTTTTCTTTAGTCATTTTTTACGTAGGATTTTGTGTTTTTGCCCTGGCAGGCCTGAACCATGACCTTTCTACTTATGCCTCCTATGTAATTGGGATCAAAGGCACACTCCACCATGCCCAGATTTTTGGTGAGATGGGGGGGTCTCACTAAACTTTTTGCCTATGCTGGCTTTGAACCATGATCCCCCTGATTGGTGTCTCCTGAATAGCTGGGATTACAGTCCTGAGTCCCATGCCTGGTCCAGTATTTACTGCTTAATTGCAGAGGAAGGAAAAAATTATTTTCACATAAAGATGTCCAGGTTGAAATACTAAAAATTATGAACTTTATTAAATTCTATTCCAGGTTCACATTTTAAAATATTATATATGATTGAATGGGAAATACACACAAAGCACTTCTGCACCCAATTTAGGAGGTTTGTATGTAGTAATCTCTTTTTTATGGAATACTACTTTTACTTGAAAGAATGAGTGACAGAGAAATTATAATTACTTAGGCTTGTGTATTTGACACCTTTTCTTTTTCTTTTTTTTTTCAAGCTTTTTTTCACCAGTTTACTACCTAATTGTATTTATTGAGTTTTCACTATCATCAAAATAAGAGTTTAGATTTCTGGTCAGTGAAATTAAAAAAAAAAAACCCATACTGATTCCACATCATATTCCAAATGTAATATGGAAGTACTACATATTTCACAGTATTGTTTTTTTTTTTCAAATTCTGCTTGCTTTTTTTTTTAATTTTATTTTATTCATATGTGCATACAATGTTTGGGTCATTTCTCCCCCTTCCCCCTACCTCCTCCCTTAACCGCCCCCCCTTACCTCCCCTTCCCCTTCGCTACCCTTATCTCTAATTTTGTTGAAGAGAAAGTATAAGCAATAATAGGAAGGACCAAGGGTTTTTGCTAGTTGAGATAAGGATAGCTATACAGGGAGTTGACTCACATTGATTTCCTGTACATGTTGACACCGTTTCAAAAGTGAATATGAGCCTGTCCCTTCAAGACAATCCACCAATAGCATTTTTATCAGTGATAAAAATGTAAATTCTCAAGAGAAAATTAGAATTTTGTAGATCTTTGTATCCATTACTATAAGCTTGACATCTTCCCAATGTTTAGCAACTTTTTTCTGGTACAATCTGTGGTAATACTAAAAAATGTAATTTAAAAATAGTCATGAAGTATGTAAATACTGAAATATCTATATAACTTGGTCAAATAATGCATGCCTTTTAAAAAATGCATTAGTAAAAGATTCTTTTGGTGTGCAAGACAGATTTTAATGCAACAGAATATGAACTTGTCAATGATAATGTTTCAGGTTGTACATCACAAAAAACCTTTAAGAAGGTTACACTTGTTTTGGTGTAGTATCAAGGAAGAATATTGACAACTATCTGAAAACCTTAAAACTAACATTTACATATTCGTGTGAGGCTTTTTTTTGTTTTTCATGTACTTAAATATAATAAACTAAATAATAAAACCAAAATAACAGGTTAAATGTAGAAGTAGATATGAAAATTCAGTGTTCTAATAAAACAGACAAGAAAAAGACTTGCAAAAATGTAGTGTAAAAAATCTGTTTATTTTGGAAAATAGTTATTTTTCATAAAACATTGTTTCTCTTAATACCCAATAGGGTATTAATAATCTAAAATGAATTATTTTAAAATAATGTTAATTTCTACTATGATTATTTTCTTCTTCTTTTTTTTTTTGTGTGGGAGAGTGGTAGACCAGAGTTTGAACTCAGGGCCTCACACTCTCAAAGCAGGTGGTCTACCGTTTGAGCCACACCTCCAACCCGTTTGACTGTGGTTATTTTGGAGATAGATCTTGAGAAGTATTTGCGCGGGCTGGCCTTGAGTTGCGAACCTGAGATTGTCGGGATCTCAAGTCTCTCAAGTAGCTAGGATTATAGGCATCTGGCCTAATTTCTACCATGATAAATATTGATAGCTATAACTTACATAGGCAAAATTACTTTTTGGTTCTCCTTCATTCATAAGAGCATACCGAGATCTTGAAAGGAAAACGTTTGCGAAACGCGGACTCAGCCCCCTACACCAGGACTCAGCGAAGAGATGTGACAAAAAGCGCTTGTCATGAGATGGATCTGGAAAAAGGCCCAAGTCCTAGCAGTGGCTTTTTAGGGTCTTAAGCTAGAGGGATTCGTCTGGGTCAGGAAAGCCAAGCAATGGGAATTCCCCATCTTCCCAGAGTTTCACTTCTCCCTTGCCCAACCCTCTGTGTCAGGTCCTTCTGCCTGGGCACTCATGGCGCAGCCCCAGTTCTCACTCCCATTGCCTGTCCGGTTTCTAGAGAGGCCAATCAGCATCCTCGCGGCCGGGGCTGATTCTTCCTAAATCTGGAAGGATAGGATCATGGCTTCCCGAACCCTTTCTCCTGCTGATCTCGGGAGCCCTGGCCCTGACCGAGACCTGGGCGGGTGAGTGGGGGGTCGGGAGGAAAATGGTTTCTGTGGAGAAGAGGTCAAGGGTCCGCTCAGTCTCGGCGCTGGACTCCGGGAAGGCGCGTCTCTGCTCTCTTCAGCCTAGATCCCACCCGGGTCCGCTCACCTGGGCGCTGCCTGCCGCCCCTTTCGGTCACCGAGCTCTCGCGCCCCCTATTTTACCCTCCAAGTCCCATCACAGACTTGAGCCCCGGGTTCCTGCGCAGGGAGGCGGGTCGCGGTGTCTCACCCGTTCCCCGCCCCCTGGCTTCCACTCCCTGCGCTGCATCGTCACCGCCATGTCCCAGCCGGGCGGCGGGAACCCCGCTTCGTTGAAGTCGGTTTGGTGGACAACACGCAGTTCTTGCGGTTTGACATCGACGCCGGAAGTCGGAGGATGCGCCCCAGACGCCGTGGGTGGAGCAGGAGGGGCCGAAGTACTGGGACCGGGAGACAGTATGCCAGAGATCTTGAACAGGTTCACCGAGACGGTCTAAACATCCTGCTGGGCTACTACAACCAGAGCAAGGATGGTGAGTTGCCCCGAACGCAAGTCGCAGATTACAACCTGTCCTTATTCCCAGGATTGTGATCCACTCGCCCGAATCTCCAGGTCAGAGACTCAGTCTGATGCTGTGAGACTTGCTTATCTCCTTGTGATGCTGGGGCTGAACTCGGGGTTTAAGCACGCTAGGCAAGCGTTTTAAGACTGAGCTACACCCCAGCGCCCGCTCATCTCCTAGACCTGGGAAGAGCTAGGGGATAGGCAGGGGGTGGGGGTGGGGGGTGCCGGTTTCATTTTCAATTTCGGTGGAAAAGGATCTGACCAATCACCTACAGTCCGAAGCGGGGTGTGTGCGTGTGCGTGTGTGTGCGTGTGTGTGTGCGGGGGGCGGGGTTCCTGTGGGCGGGGCTGACCACAAGGCGGGTCCAGGCGCTGACGTCTTGCAAAGAGTGTGTGGCTGCGATGTGGGACCAGATTGGCTACTCCTCCGTGGGTACTGGCACGACGCCTACGACGGCCGTGATTACATCGCCATGAACGAGGACCTGCGCTCCTGGACCGCAATGGTCACGGCCGCTCGCATCACCCAGCGCAGGTGGGAGGTGGAAGGTTTGGCCGACAGCAACAGGGCCTTCCTTGAGA
Organism: Castor canadensis; assembly: GCF_047511655.1. NCBI lineage: Eukaryota > Metazoa > Chordata > Mammalia > Rodentia > Castoridae > Castor > Castor canadensis. The sequence goes on from NC_133393.1 coordinate 24,672,426, forward strand.
GCACTTGTGGAGACGCTCCGCAAACACCTTGAGGATGGGAAGCAGACTCTGCAACGTGCAGGTACGAGAGACTGCCGGGCAACTCCCAGATCTCCTGTAGGTCTCCCACAAGCTTTCCACGAGGAAGGGAGGAAAATGCCACTGAATCTAAGATATCGCTCTCCCATGGGTCCGGGGAGGGACCAGATACTGTATCGGAGTGACTCTGAGGGCCTTTCCTTCTCTCAAGAACTGTTAAGGAATCAGTCATTCCAGGGCGGGAGGGAAAGACAATCCTTAAAATGATTGATCAGTTTCCTTTTTTGATGGCAGCAGCCGCGGGCATCACAGGGTGTCTTTGAGGCTATGTGCTCTTCTCTAACGCGACCAGTGTCTTTGGAGGTCCAGACGTCCTGCATCTCTCAGCCTGCACCCAGGTCAGAAACTGCAGACTTTCTCAGAAATCTGTAGCTTCCAACCTGGGATGTCTTACCCTGATTGTAGAATTTACCAGATCCTTGATTGCAGGCTGGTGATTTTGTGCTTTCTCCTCCACCCCAAATGTACTGTCCACTCCCAGAATGGTCACATGAGTGCTGCTTCAGTGGCCCATGGAAAGTAATGCAAAATGTCCGAATTTCCTGAATCTTTCCTCAGATCCCCCGAAGTCACATGTCACCCTCCACCCCATCTCTGACCAGAAGGTCACTTTGAGGTTTTGGGCTCTGGGCTTCTACCCTGCCGAGATCACCCTGACCTGGCAGCAAGATGGGGAGGACCAGACCCAGGACATGGAGCCTGTGGAGACCAGGACTGCAGGGGATGGAACCTTCCAGAAGTGGGCAGCTGTGGTGGTGCCTTCTGGGCAGGAGCAGAGATACACGTGCCATGTGCAGCATGAAGGGCTGCGTGAGCCCCTTACCCTGAGATGGGGTAAGGAGGGGGCGTGGGCACAGAGCCTCTTGTCAGGGAAAGCAGGAGCTGTTTTGGGTCAGGGCTGACTGCTGGGGGATCAGGACCCCTCATGTTTTCTTCCTTTCTCAAAGAGGTCTTCCCAGACCTTCATCTCCATCATGGTAATTGTTGCTGTCCTGGTTCTCCTTTTTGCTGTCCTTGCTGCTGTTGTAATGTGGAAGAAGAGCTCAGATGGGAAAGCGGTGTGGTCTTAGTTTTCTTTCCCACTAGGTGATTCCAAGCCCAGGTAGAAGTTTTCCTGGCCTCCTTACTAGGAAACAGTTTAGCCCAATGTCTCAAAAGACACAGTTGCAAACATGATAATATGGATATTTAAATCTCAAAAGATCAAAATATAAAAAATATAATTCTGGAAAAATAATTTAAAAAGATCATTAAGAAAAAACAAACAAAAAAAGAAAAAACAGAAGATCATTAAAAGACCTTTATTTGCTGGGGTCATGGGAAGAAAGAAAGAAAGAGAAAGAGGAAGGAAGGAAGAAAAAGGCTTTTATTTACATTTCAAAAGGGGATTTTATTTAACAAATACAAAAAAAGACATTTCAGAGGCCACTTTATACCATAAAATAAGCAATAGTATATATATTTTACACACATATATATGTAGATGTACTAATATCAGCCACATGGGTATAACAATTATGAGCACATAAGCTATATTCAGAAAGAAATTTGTCAATAAGAAAAATGTATAAAAGCATATCACAATGGTTGGTAATTGTGTGCACTGAGCTTCATACCTGTAGTCATCTGAAATACTGTGACAGACAATCTAAATCTTTTGACAAGATGGATCAATATTCATAATGGGTCACCACCAAATATGCAGTCACTTAAAGAGCTAAGATCTCAGGAAATTTTACTTCTCACAGGTACAGGTGTAGAAAAAGGACATCTCTTCATTTATTGAGGAAGCATTGGTGTTTTTACCCACATGCACAATGCTCACACACAGTCAGCCTACTGATAATGCACTTCCATGGAGTCAAATTCATAAAATGAATTAGAGCTCTCTGAAAGTCTTTACACAATTTGTGCATCCATTATTAGGAATGATGTGAAGATGAAACATAAAACAACAAAATTAAAAAAATACTGATAGTTTTAGATAGTGGGGAAAAAACTAAGAAGGAAAACTTGAGGGCTGGCGGAGTGGCTCAAGTAGTAAGAGCATCTACCTAGTATGTATGAGGCCTTGAGTTCAAACTCTAGTACCATCAAAAAAAAAAAAAAAAAGAAAAGAAAAAGAAAAGCTTGACATATTAAAAAGTGGGCATTCCACAGAGGTACTCCATAAAAGCTGGTAGACTTACTGATGAGGAAAGGAAAAAGGAGGAGGGAGGAGTAAAGAGGGCAATAAAGGGAGTAGATATGACCAAAGTATATTATACATGTATATGAAAGTGTTGTAATGAAACCCATTACTTCATATCCTAATAAAATGAATGAAAAAAAAGTTTGTGGACTTTCATGATCATTAATTATATTCTGAAGTTTTGGATCATTGTGAATGGCAGTTTTTTTTCTTTTGGGGCATGGCTCTCCCTGGAGAATATGTTCATATTCATGGTGCTTCTGTTTTTAAAATTCTATGGCTTGGTCGGGTGCTGGTGGCTCATGCCTGTATTCCGAGCTACTTGGGAGGCTGAGATCAGGAGGATCATAGTTTGAGGTCAGCCCAGGCAAATAGTTCATGAGACCCCATCTCCAAAATAAACAGAGCAAAATGGACTGGAGACATGGCTCAAGTGGTGGAGTGCCTGCTTTGCCAGAACAAAGCCCTGAGCTCAAACCCCAGTCCCACAAAAAAAATCAAAACATATATACCACTTAATATACACTGGCATGAGTATTTCCTATTAAATTTCCCATCTGCTATGCTATACTTCTATGTTTTTTGAGTAAACTGGGCAGAAATAATAATGGTTGAACGGTAACACCATTGCCTAAGTGCCTTCTTATCCTACCATGCATATAATTGTTTTCTTAACTTCATTGGCTTCTTCAGACCAATGAAGCTTTATTTCATGAAAAACTCCTGGAATTTCATTAGCTGGAAGGAATGTCAATGTAGGCAAATGTCTGGTTTTCATTGTTGCTGTATTGCATGGCCAGTGCTTTCCTCAGAATTCAGCTTTCTGCTCTTCTTATGTAGCACCTCCATGGTAACTGCAGTTGCTGGGGTTTCAGTTTTCATGACATTAACATCTTTCAGGATTGTGCCTTTTGGGATTTTAGCCATTAGAGATTTTGATCTTTCAGGATTTTAGCATTTGAATTTATAGCTGTCAGGATTAGACTTTAAGAATGATGACCAGCACAGACTGGGAAATACCATCCTACCCAGGTGCTTACCAGTCTGGGGCCCTGTTTGCAGACCTTACTCAAATGTAAAGCACATGTGAAAATGTCAAAAATCATCAACCTGATAATTGTGGTGATGAAACCTGATTCCCATAGGCCAGATTTCAGAGGGGAAAGTCCCTGCTGAGGACTGATCTCCAGGAGAGCAGCTGGTCCTCTTCCTGCATATATCCTCTCATGTTTCCTGATCTTTTCCTGGGTCTGCAGTCACAGTTCTGGTAACTTCCCAGATAGGATCTGTGGGCCCCTTTAGGCCCTCTTGGTTCAGCATTCTCTTACAGGTTGTTTTCTTCCCGCAGGTGGAAAAGGAGAGAGCCATGTGCAGGCTGCCTGTAAGTAAGGCAGGGGTGTGATCCCTGAGGACCCAGGGGTAGTGTAGACAGGAGTGCATGGGGGATTTGGACACCTCATAAGTCCTCCTTTTGCCACATTTCCTGTGGATCTGACTACATTCTGTTTTGTTCTTTCCCAGGCAGGGATGTTGCCCAGAGCTCTGATGTATCTCTCACAGCTTAAAACAGGTGAGAGCTTGGAGGGCCTGAAGTGGGAGAGAGGATGGAGCAGAGGGGATAAGACTGATTTGCAGGAACTGTTCCTCTGAATTTGGACTTTTTGAGAGTGTAATGAGTGGGTTGTTCAGAGCATTACATTTAACATTGACTGATCTGAATTTGTTCATGATTATTTTCTTCTACAGCATGAGACATGCTGCCTTGTATGGAATTGAGCAATACAAGATTTGTGTCTCCCTCTACTTTACCCTGACTTCTCTTTCTTTTTTTTTTTTTTTGGTGGGACTGGGGTTTGAACTCATGGCTTCACTCTTGCAAAGCAGGCAAGAGTGAATGTAACTCTATTGCTTGAGTTACATCTACGGTCCTTTCTTTTGTTTGCTGTGGTTATTTTGGAGATGGGGTCTTGCAAACTATTTGCCCAGGTTGGCCTCAAACCATAATCCTCCCGATGACAGCTTCCTAAGTAGCTAGGAGTATAGGCACGAGCCACCTAACTTCCCTTCCTGCAGTTCGCATCTGACTATATCTGTCTGTGATCCTAACAGCATGAAGTGAGGAAATGAGGAACCCAGCTCAGCCCTGAACACCAAGACCACTCCACACACCAACCTGGGTTCTCTTTCCTGATCAACCTGCTGCTCCAACAGAAGCCAGGTTGGAATGTCTCTATCCCTGACTTAACTTTAGGTTGCATGAAACTTCTGCTGAAAATAAGGATCCCTGTTGAAAATAAGGATCTGGATATCAATTTGTTTTTCAAATTCTGGCATAAGGTGTGATTGATACATTCATTTGAGGAGAAGAAGATTCATAAAACTTGAGAGAGGAAACAAAACCTGAGAACGTCCCAGAATCAGTGTGTGTATCAGTCAGGGTTCTCTAGAGGAATAGAAACAATATAATATACTTAAATATATATTGTTATATATATCATTACATATAATATATAAATATATATGAAATATACAAATCAGTACATATATAGAGAATATTATAGGACATATATCTAATTATAAAAGGAGATTTATTAGATTGGATTATATGATTGGAGTCTGGATAGCCCAACAATGGTTGTCTGCTTCCTGGAGAACCACAGAACCCAATAGCTGCCCAGGCCAAGGAGCTGGAAGCCTCAGAACAAGAGGGACCAATGGTGCAGCCCTAGTCCAAGGCTAAAAACCCAGAAGCTCCCTGGAGAGTCACTGATGGGAGCTTGTGTTGAAAGGCTGAAGAAGTTGAGTATGATGTCCAAGGGCAATGACAACAGCAATACATAGATGTACTTGCTCAGGAAAAGTGGAGCTTGCTATTAAATATTTTTACTAAAATGTAGCCCATGTCTTTTGTAGAACATGTAGATTGTTCTCTTTAATTTAGCAAACATTTTTAAAAGGTAGAGATGCATTGTTATTGTAGCTAAAATAATTCTTAATCCTAAAATTTTTGAAATTGTAATGTTTTCCATACTTATCAGAAGTTGTTTGAATTGTGATTTGAACCTCACACTTGCTAGAGAGCTATTCTACCACTTGAGCCCTGTTTTGTGTTGGGTATTTTCCAGATAGGGTCTCTTAAACTATTTCCCAGGCTGGATTCCAACCACAATCCTCCTGATCTCTCCTCTGGAGTAGCTAGGATTTCAGGCATTAGTCACTTGCAGCAAGCCTTCTTTTCAACTTTTATTCCACCCAAGGACCACTCCTTATTGGATGGTGCCACCCACATTCAGGGGAAGCCTTTTCCCCTCTGTTGCTCTCCTAAGTGTCAATCCTCTCTGGAAATGCCCTCACAGACACACCCAGAGGTGTGCTTTATTAACTTGTAGGCATCTCTCATCCAGTCAAGTTGACAATCAAGATTAACCATCACAATGTGTTTGATATACTGAGTCTGGTACAATCAGGGACAAAAGGGTGTGAGGAGTTGAATATGGATGGGGCTTTGAAGTGTTCAGTCTTTTGTGGGTTCACTCATTGGCTGGGTCACCTTCCTTTATCCTTGTCCCTTAGAAGAACATTGTTCCACCAGAACCTGTGATCACAGGGACTCAGTCATAGCCTGGCTCTTATCCTCTCTCCAGGCCCAGGGGCAGCAAGGGCATCTTATGACTGGGTCAGCATATGCTCAGGCCTGTGTCCTGGCCCTCAGTCTCTGGCCTTTTCTGTGTTAATTTTTTTTTATTTTTCTTTTTTTTTATTATTATTCATATAATTTTTTGTTTTCATAGATTATGCCTGTTAATGTTCTTTCATGTGAGTTTTGTTTGTGGCAGTACTGGGGTTTGAACTCAGGGCTTCACACTTGCATAGCAGGTGTGCCACATTTCCAGTCCATTTTTTTTTGCAGTAGTAGAGCTTGAACTCAGGGTCTCACAATTGCTAGGCATGCAACTCTACTACTTGAGCCACTCCACCAGCCCTTTATTGTGATGGGTATTTTTTGAGATAGGGTCTTTTGAACTATTTGCCTGGGCTGGCTTTGAACCATGATCCTCCTGATCTCTGCCTCCTGAGTAGCTAGGATTACAGGTGTGAACCATTGGCGCCTGGCTCCTCACGTGAGTTTTGATCTCATTCTCTCAGCGTCCTCATCTCTGGCAGCAACAGGACCTGCTTAGTCACTGTCCCCACAAGGCCCAGTGCAGCCTCTATACATAGGAATCTCTAGTGTCAAGATGTTACAGGAGGTTTTAGGCCTCAGGCCCAAACTCCTGGGTTTCATAGGTCAGGTCCACCACTTGTTCCAACATGCCAAATAAGACATGTAATGGCAAAGGGTGGTGAAGAAAGCTTATTACACAGCATGCATAGCCATGGGAAGAAGAAAGGAAGCATTTCAACCCATCTTCCTAAAACAGACATTTGCTTTAGGTTTAAATAGAAGGAAGAATTTAGTATAGAGGAAGAAGTCACAGGTGTGTTCCAGAGGTCAGAGGTAGTTGCAGGCAGTCTGGTAGTTCATTGTTTCAGGATTGGTCAGGTAGGGCCTTGTTATAAGAGTCATTGCTGCTTGGCAAATGGTCTGTCTTGTGAGTAATGCTGCAATAAATATGCTTTTGCAGGAACCTCTACAGTAAGAGGTATACAAGGGTGGTATAGCTGGATCATTTGATAGTTCTATTTTAAAGTTTTTGATGACCCTCCATACTGACTTTCACCAGAGCTGCACTAAATTATATTCCCATCAACAGTGTACAAAAGTCCCCGCCCCCCATCCTCACCAACATTTGTTGTTTTTTGATGATAGCCATTCTGACTAGTGTAGGATGGAATCTCAATGTAGTTTTGATTTGCATTTCCCTGAAGGTTAAAGATGTCCTCAATCACAGCTTGGTCTTTCTGGCAACCAGACACATTGAAGCTATGGAGGAGCCCTGAAGCATGAATTCCGCTCATAGTCATTCTAAGAACAGTCTCATTACCAGGACATTCCAAGGGATTTAAGAGCTCTCCGTCAGGCAGCAAGGCTATGACCAGACACCTTTATTATACCACAGACTGCCTCACAGAGTTCACAGATCTGTACTGGCCGATATGATTTACAGGATCCTGAAACGATATTTGATTTTCATGTTTTTTTTTTTTTTTGGTGGTACTGGGGTTTGATTCAGGACCTACACCTTGAGCTAGTCTACCAGCCCCTCTCCCCCGCTTTTTTTTTGTGATGGGTGCTGCTGAGATAGGATCTCATGAACTATTTGCCCAGGCTGGCTTCAAACAGAGATCCTCCTGATCTCTGCCTCCTGAGTAGCTAGGATTACAGGCCTGAGCCACCAGCGCCCAGCTTTGATTTGGTTGTAATGTGTATGCAAACTCTTTGCTGCTCCTCCCTTGCTGAGGTGCAGTTTAATTTCTTCCTGTGCAGAGTGGCCTGGACCTGCTGACTCACTTTTTTCTCCCTGATGCTGCGAGGCTGATTCAGTGTGATCTGGGTGTTGGACATAAGCAAGCTGTAGCTTCCTTCTTGCCTCTTTCTCATCACTGACTCTTAGGAATCCAACTGCTGTGTCAACCTGGGGATAAGTCCACATAGCTAGGAATGGAGGCCTCATGGTCCTGAGCCAGAAAGGTCCTGAGGCCTCTTCAAACCACCATATGAGGGAGCCAAGTTTCATGAGACTCCCCCTCCCCCAGTGCCAGTTAGAGGATGCAGCCCTAGCAGTAGATAACTAATACAGCTTCCTTTTTAAATTTGCTCTAAATTAATAACTATTTGGTTTTAAGATTTAAAAAGTTTTCATGACTGAATAGGATGTATTTTATTACTATCCTCAACAATCTATTCATTTGAGCTTCAATTTCCAATAGTGACCTAGGTACACACAAAAGGAAGAACCCTGCTGTGCTGGGCTGACTCTGGGCAGTCCTCCCCATTAACTGTCCCCTGTTTATCCCACTACCCTAGTCAATCACAAATGCTAAGGTAAATGTTACTGGGAAGAATTTTGGCAGATGTAATTAAAGGACCCAAATCAGTTGACCTTAACAGAGGAGATTATCCTGTGTTGAGCTGTCCTAATCAAGGGGGTCCTTAAAAGGACCAGGTTCTTCCTGAGTAAAGAAACCCAGGTGTGAGAGGGATACAGTGTGGGAGATTTACTCCACTGTGGGCTTTCAAAATGGAGGTGCCATGTGCAAAGAATGCTGAGGCTGCTTTGAGATGGCAGTAATCCTCCCTATTTACCCTGACAGCCAGCAAGGACAGGAGACCTCAGCTCTAAACCTGCAGGAAATGGAATTCTGCTTGTAAGCTTTGTGTGAGTTTGGAGGATACCAAGCTGTGGTGAGAACATAGCTTCTTGAAATCCCAAATGGAGAACCTGTCCACACTATGTCTGGATTTCATTTATTTTGTTTTTCTTTTTTTGGTGGTACTGGGGTTTGAACTCAGGACTTTGTGCTTGCACACCTCCAGTCTATTTGAGTTCTGGATATTTTGGAGATGGGGTCTCTTGAACCATTTGCCTGGGCTGGCCTTGAACCATAATCCTTCTGATGTCAGCCTCCCAAGTAGCTAGGATAAGCCACTGCCACCTGGATTTTCCTAACTTTTTTATGCTTTTCATTTATGATTTTGGTGTGATTTTAATAGTCATATTTCATTCATTCATCCAACAAAAATTAATGTATTAACAGGTGTGACTTTATTAGCTGGTGACACAACATTGATCAACAGCCCTGAGACCCTGTACTCATGGGCCTTATGTTCTAGAGGTCTTCTGAGAGTGAGATGGAGCTGTTGGCACATTTTAGATAGAAATGATACAACCTGACTCACTTTAGCAGGATGGCTGACCATAGTGAGGTTAATTAATCATGGGTGGCAGGTGGACTGTGCTAGTGCCACAGTTCAGGAGTGGGAATGGTAGGGACAAAAGTGAGATGATAGCTGAGAGAGGAAAGACAGACAGAAAGGGTGGAGATGCAGGAGGTGAGGAAAAGAGGCAGAGGTAAAGAATCTTAAAGTAGTGGAATTTTCAAATTTAACATATTTGTTTTATAGATTTTGAATAGATGTATCTACAGGGCTCAATAGGATATTCTTTGCATGTGGCATTTATCACATTCTATGGGGCTGCCTAAAAACCAATTGCTTCCTTATTTATGTTAATCAGGTTAAAAAAAAACAATACTGAGTGTCCCAATAAAATGTGCATGCACATCCCGTAGATGTTAACTCATAGACACAGGTAATCCATTAGCTCCAGTGAAGGGCACTTGGCCTGTGTTACATACTTGCAATTCTGAGAGGACTGAGGTTTGTGCTTGCTTCTGGTTGAAATATACTAACCAAATCATGCTTTTGTGTGGTTGTCTGTACATCAGTCCCCACTTATCTGTGGTTTTACTTTCCAGTTTCCTAAGGTCTGAAAATATGTCTAAAGTTCCAGAAATAAATATACCATAAATTCACACTTTGCATCTTTTTGAGTAGTAGAATGAATCTTTTGTCTGTCCCACCTGGGATGTATATCATGCCTTTGTTTAGTGTATCTAAACTGCATAGGCCACATACTACTCAATCACTTAACAGCTAACTCTGGGATCAGACGGACTGTAACACAATGCCTACACAACTCATCTCGCTCATACAGTAGGTCTGGTAGCATCTAACATTATCACAAGATGGGTGAGTGCATGATAAGATACTGAGTGAGAGAGAGCATATTCACGTAAACTTTATTAGAGTCTATGGTCATAATCACTCTATTTTTATTATTTGTTATTGTTGTTAATCTTTTACTGGGCCTAATTTATAAGTTAAGAGCATTATCATTGGTACATATGTAAAAATACAGGAAAAGGCTGTACCCAGTAGTGGGGGTCTTGGAACCTATTTCCAAAGAGTAAGGGGAACAACCGCATTTTACTGTTTTGAGGCGATCTCCTGGGCTCACACAGACAAACTAAGGTCTATGGAATGAAAGTGCAACCACCTAGAGTCATAGACATACTATCTGGGAAGGTAAAACCTTCAGGGCTTTGTGGGTCTAATTTTTTTTTTTGTACTGGGGTTTGAACTCGGGGCCTATTCCTTGAGACACTCCTCCAGCCCTTTTTTGTAATTTTTTTTTTTTTTTTAGATCAAGATAGGATCTCTTGAACTATTTGCCTGGGCTGGCTTTGAACCCTCGATCCTCCTGATCTCTGTCTCCTGAGAAGCTAGGATTATAGGTGTGAGCCACCCCCACCAAGCTTTTGTCCGTCCAATTGCAACTCTGTGCAGACACAGTGAAAGAAGCGGCTAACCAGTTTTTTTTTTTGCAGCTTAGACTCCCATACAGGGGTTCTCCAGACTGTGCTACCCACTATAATTATTTATAAATAAGAAAGGAAGCAGGTCTCCATGGGAATCTGTATCTGGTGCTTTCAGGGACTTTTCCACGTTTAAACGTCCTGTCCCCTCACCTCCACTCCAGATTGAGCTCACTCTCTGATCACATTCCCTCTAAGGAGTGGGAGGCGGGGAGTCCAGTTCTGGGAGAGGGAATCCAGAAGGGAAGTGAAAAAAGAGGTGCTTTGCCAGCCTGGGGTTCTCCTGTGGCTGTTTCCTCACACAGCAGGACGCTGGGAGACTATGTGACTAAAGAACGTTCTGTGCAAGAGGAGTGCGGTCAGGGCAAAGCCCCACATCCTGGGGTGGCTCTCAGAAGTGGGGGAAACGGAGCTTTGGGAATTCTCCATATCACAGTTTCACTTCTACCAACCTGATTCAGGTCCTTCCGCCTGGACACCCATGACACAACCCTATTTCCCATTCTCATTGCGTGTTAGGTTTAAGCCAATCAGCGTCGCCGCGGTTCCGGTGATGATGAACACTGCATGCACAGAATTCACATTATAGCCAGTCCCTCGGGGTCTGGATCATGGGACTTCGAACCCTGTTCCTGCTGCTTTCGGGTGCTCTGACTCTGACCAAGACCTGGGCGGGTGAGGCGGGGTCGGGAGGAAAAAGCCTCTGCGGAGGAGGAGAGAGGGGACTGCTTTGCCCAGGAGGGTGCAGGACCCGGGGAAGCCTTTTCCCCAACTTGGGACCTAAACTCACCGGTCTCGCCCTGTTCTGCCCCTTCCCTCGACCAAACTCTCACCTTTCCCCTGCTCCACTCGCCGCGGCCCTCCCTGTCCCGCCGCGCCTTTCCGGTGTCACGAGACCCCGGCCCCCTCGTCCCTTCCCGGTCCCATCAACCTGAGACCCGGGGTCCTGCCCCAGGAGGGGGATCGCATCGGGCTCCAGTCCCTTCCGTCCCCCAGGTTTCCACTCCCTGCGGTATTTCCACACCGCGGTGTCCCGGCCCGGCAGCAGGGAGGCTTTCTACACGTCGGTCGGCTACGTGGACGACACGCAGTTCGTGCGCTTCGACAGCGACGCCGCGAACCCGCGGGTGGAGCCGCGGGCGCCGTGGGCCGAGCAGGCGGGGCCGGAGTACTGGGAGCAGCAGACGCGGATCGCTGAGGCCCACGCGCAGAAACTGCGCTCCAACCTGCGCGCCACCCTCAGCTACTACAACCACAGTGAGGACGGTGAGTGAACCTGTTCTGGAGCCCGGGGTGACCCGAGTCTCCGGATCTAAGCTTCTCCCCCAGCTCCCACCACCCCCCACCTCTCCACTCTGTTAGAACCGGCGGATGTTAGCGCGGGTTTTGTTTTCAGTTTAGGCGGAAACGAACCCTGAGCTGCCACCGCCCGTCAATCTCGGGGGGGCGGGGCTAAGCGGGCGGATTCGGGCGCGGGGCGTGCTTAAGGGGCGTGTCTGATCGCGGGGGTGGGGCCAGACGCCCATTCCTTACAGTGGACCTCTGGCTGTGACCTTGGGCCTGATGGGCGCCTTCTCCGCGGGTACGAGCAGTTCGCCTACGACGGCGACGATCACATCTCGCTGAACGAGGACCTGCGCTCCTGGACCGCGATGAACACGGCCGCTCAGATGACGAGGCGCAAGTGGGAAGCGTCGGGAGATGCGGAGCACTACAGGGCCTACCTGGAGGAGGAGTGCTTGGAGTGGCTCCGCAGATACCTGGAGAAGGGGAGGGAGGCGCTGCTGCGCACAGGTAGGAGCCACGAAGATAATGGGATTGCCACCGGAACGTGTCGCTCCACGTTTCCTTACTTTGGGTCCTGAGGATGGAGAGTACCAGCTAAGGGCTCTCAGAACGATTAAGGGACCTAGCCTTTCTGGGAATGGAGAGGCAGAACTGAAATAACGCTTTAACAGATTGCACAGCAGCCGGCGTTGTTCTGAGCCCCGCACCTTTGGAGGTCTGACTCCTCCTTCACCCAGGTCAGAACCCAAAGTACCTCTCAGAGACCTGGAACCTTTTATCCTGGGCTGTTTCGACCTAATTCTAGAACTTTCCAAGGAATACGATGATCTCAGAAGCCTGAATCCAGATAGTTGGCTGGGTTTTGTGCTCCTTCCTCCACCTCAATTGTCTTGTTCATTCTCAGGTTGGTCACATGGGCGGTTTCTTCGGGAGCCCATGGCAGGTAATGCAAAATGTTTGAACTTCCCGATTCTCTCCCTCAGACCCTCCAAAGATGCACATAACCCACCATCCTATGTCTGACTATATGGTCACCCTGAGGTGCTGGGCCCTGGGTTTCTACCCTGCGGAGATCACCCTGACCTGGCAGCAGGATGGGGAGGACCAGACCCAGGACATGGAGCTTGTGGAGACCAGGCCTGCAGGGGATGGAACCTTCCAGAAGTGGGCAGCTGTGGTGGTGTCTTCTGGGCAGGAGCAGAGATACACGTGCCATGTGCAGCATGAAGGGCTGCCTGAGCCCCTCACCCTGAGATGGGGTAAGGAGGGGGACCTGGGCACAGAGCCTCTGTCAGGGAAAGCAGGAGCTGGTCTGGAACCCTCAGCAGGGTCAGGGCCCCTTACCTTTTCTTTCTTTCTCAGAGAGGTCTTCCCAGTTCTCCAGCACCATCATGGTAATTGTTGTTGGCCTACTTGTAGCTGTGGTCATTGGAACTGTCGTGATTTTTCAGAAGTGGAGAAAAAAGAGAACAGGTAGGGAAGAATCAGACTCTGAGTTTTCTTGTCCCACTTGTGGGTTTCAAGTTACAAGTAGTTTTCCTAATTCTAGCTGTTACTGTGAAGCACTGTTGTTACCTACTCACCCAGTCTGGGACCTTGTGCACTAACATCTACACTCTTGAAAATCATGTGTGAAAAAGAGGAAAGTGTTTACTCTGATGATTATAGTGGTGTTGACCTCGTTCCCAGCAACACACGTCAACAGTAGAAGGCCAGCCTCCAGGAAGGATCAATTCCTTGCACTGTACTTTTCTCATCCCTCTTTTTAAAAATTATTATTATTTTTTGATGGTACTGGGTTTTGAACCTGGAGCCTCACACTTGCTAAGCAGGTACTCCACCACTTGAACCACTGTGCCAGCCCTTTTGTGTGTTGGGTCTTTTCGGTATAGTGTCTCAGGAACTATTTGCCTAGTCTGGCTTTGAACCCTGATCCTCCTGATCTCTGCCTCCCAAGTAGCAAGGCTTATAGGCATGACCCACTGGCACCTGGCTTCTCATCCCTCTTGATTTTTTCCTGGGTCTACTGTCAGTTCCAGAAACTACCTTGGGGTCCAGGACTAGGGGGTTCCTCTAAGACCTCATGACCCTGCTTCCTCACTGGCTTCTCACAGGTCACTTTCTGCTCACTGTTGGAAAAGGAAGGAGCTATACTTAGGCTACAAACGAGTATGGGGTTAGGTGGACAGGAGCCCAGGGGAGAGCTCACCCACCCCATATTCCTCCTTTAGCCACAGGTTCTGTGGTGTCTGACTAGGTGTTTGTTTTTGTTCTGTCCAGGTGGGCACAATAAATATGACCAATATCACATGGCTTGTCGAGGTGAGACCCTGGGGGGCCTGAAGAGGGAGGGAATGGGCAGAAGGGACACAGCTGGGTCACCGGGACTGTCCCAGTCTTGGACCTTTGGAGCACACAGTGGGTGTTCAGGATATTGCCACTTCTAGTGACTGTCTTGAACTTGTTCTTGATTGTTTTCTTCTGTAGTGTGACGTGGCTGCCTTGTGAGTGACACCAGATTAGCTCTCACTCCAACTTTGTGACTTCAGAAGCCCTGTATTCTCTTTCTGCAAAGGTGTTTGCCAGTTGCTTGGCAAAATGTGAAGAGGTGGGAGACCAGCCCGCTGCTGCCCACCTGGACCCATGTCCCTCCCCACAGGACCTGTATTCCCTTCCCTGCCTGACTTTCCTGTTCCAGCAGAGAGGAAGCTGGGATGTCTCCATCCCTGTGCTAACTTCGTGTTGCACTGAGCTGCATCTTTTTACTCCCTACTGAAATAAGAATCTGGGTATGAACTTATTTTCCTCAAGTTCTTGCCATGTGTTGAGATTGATGAGTTGATTAAAGGATCTTAAGATTCCAAAACTTGAGATAAAATAGGTACAAGTACTGAGAACCTTCAAGAATCCATGTGTGTGTTGTGCCCAGGGTGTTGCAGATAGGGACAGGAGAAGGCTGAGGAGCTGGATGTGGATAAGGCTGTGGCCAGACAGTACTTAGTCCTGTGTGGCTTTGATGTGGTCACTCCTTATCTGCATAATCTTTGCTGATCTTGTTGGTAGAGCCTTATCTACCAGGGCCTGTGACCACAGGAACTCAGACATTGCCTGGGCTTGATCCTGTCTCCAGGGTTATGGGTTAGTTATGTGTGGCTGGATTAACCAGGTCTCAGCTCCCATCTTGTATGTCTCATTTTTGTTTCTTTGTTCTATAGAGAATTATGCCTGTTGTTCTTGTGAATAAGTTCTGGTCTTTTTTTCCTCTGAGTGTTCCTGTCTCTGACAGCAGCAGCTGTCTTCGGTGGCCCCTATACACTGGATACTCTGTGCTATCAAGAGACAAATTTTGAGATCGGGAGAATTGAGGTCTGAGGCAAGTTATGGCAAAAAGCATGAGACCCTATATGAAAAAATAACTAAAGGAAAAGGGAATGAGTGCATGGCTCAAATGGTAGGCATTTGCCCTAACAAGCACCAGGCCCTGAGTTCAAACCCCAGTACTGCCAAAAAAAAAAAAAAATTTCAAACCTGCCCAGTTCTTGCCTCTTCTAGGACTATTTCCTATTCTTTCCATTCCCTGCCCCCCACCATTTATTACTTTTTTGGGCAGTATAGTGTTTTGAACTCATTGTCTCATGCTGGGTAAGCAGTTACTCTACCACTTGAGGCACTCCATGAGCCCTTTTTTGTGTTGGGTATTTTTGAGTTAGGGTCTCACAAACTATTTGTCTGGGCCAGCCTCGACCTATGATCCTTCTGATCTCTGACTCCCAACTAGTTAGGATTATAGGCATGAGCCATAGGCACCCAGCTTCCCTCAACCTTTTTTTAATGAACTAGATTCTGAAATCAGCAAAGAGCAGGGGTCCTGTTGTTTCTCTCTTTAGATTGATGCTATTCTGTTTTCATTCTTTTCTCACCTACCTTCTTTTCCTGCTCTTAGCTCTAATAACCCTAGTGCTGGTTCTTGTCTAAACTCACAATTTGTAAAGAAGAGTCAATTTATATTCACACTTGGTAGGTAATAGGATCACCTACCTAGGATGTTTTTTTCCAAAAAAGGCCAATGAAAGTGTATGCTGTGGAGTACAAGAGGGCTGATGAGGGAGGGCAGCCATTGTGAGAAAAGTCCCGGTGGCCCTGACTGCAGTGTGAGAGGGAGGACCTTGTGCTGCAGCAGCCATAAAGCTGCCTTTGACCTGAAGCTCCATTAATAAAGACAGTGTCTGTAGAAGAGGGAGGGGTCTGCAGATATTTGTTGTGTGACAGATGTGTGACACTATTTCTGAACCTGGGAAACATAAGTGGAATAGAAATAGACAAAGCTGAGGAGCCTGTGGTCTAATGGGTGGAGCCAGAGGACATGTTCTAAGTACATTAGCAAGTGCTAATGTTAGGAGGAAGCAAGTGGCAAGTGCAAGTACTAGTGGGAGGGGGAGGGCAAATGAAAAGGGTAAAGGAAGGTGAATATGGTGATTTATTTTCTACACATGTGTGAACATGTATGAACACACTTATTCTCTACATATGTTGAAACCTGTCAAAGTCACTTTAAGAAGGGGCAGGAGGCTGGAGAAGTGGCTCAAGTGGTACAGCACCTGTCTAGCAAGCATGAAGTCCTGAGTTCAAACACCATTACTGCAAAAAAAAAAAAAAAATAGGGGGAGGAGAAAGAGAAGAATAATGAAGGGAGCATACTAAACTGGAGTACACTATATGCATATGTGGAAAGGTCACAATGAAACCCCCATACAACTATTATATACTAATAAAAACATTTAGAAAAAGCCAGAAGCCAAGACTAACCCAAATAAAAACAATGATATGAATAAATTATGGTATGTTCAAACAGTAGACTATCACACAGAAATAAAAAAGAATGAATCGGAGTTATACACAAGAACATGAATGACTCTCATAGATTTAAGTTCAACTGAAATAAGATAAACATGAAAGAGCATACATTTCTCAATTTAAATGAGGTTCCAAAACAGGCATGAGTGGTTTATGATAGATTTCAGAAAAAAAATATTAGCTTTGAGGAAAAGTATTGACTGAAGAGAGCTTTCTGGGATGCTTAAATGTGCTTTATGTTCTATGGGTGGTATTATACAAGTATATATGCAAAACTTTATTCAGATGACCTATACATATATGGTATGTATACTTATCTGTTGATTGTAAGTTATACCTCAATAAATATATAAAAAACTGAAAAAAGAAGGTAACAGGAGTGGAGTCAAGGATTCCCTTCTCTGTCTCTCCCTCATTTTTTTTTTTTTTGTTTCTTTGTTTGTTATTGTTGGAGATGGGGTTTCTTCTCAAACGAGATCCTCCTGATCTCAGCCTTTCCAAGAGTTTGGATTACAGGCATGAGCCACCAGCACCCTCCTAAGGGAGATCCCCTTCTCTTGTTGGGAATCCTTTTCATCCCGTACCCTTCCCTGGTGGAAGATACATGTATTAAATTTATTTCTTCTGTAATTTTTTTGGCTGAAGAAATCTTCCTTTAAATCATAATCATGAACATAATTTTCTACAGTTTTATAGATTGTAATAGATTTGTTTTGCACATATACCATGTATAGAAGATGTCCAAATAATTTTTTTTCCTTGGTGGAGAGCTTGTTACCAATTCACTCTTTACTGAAAACAGTCCTTTCTTACCTTTCCTAAAGCATTAACTGCATCAGCCAGCAAGTTCCACATCTATGTGGAGTTACTTCTGGCCTCCCTATGTTGTGTACTGGTCTCCTTTTTTCACCAGTTTGAGAACTTTGGTCTGATCCCCATAGGTTTGTAATATGTCTCTCTATTAGGTAAATAAGCCCAATAAACCGTATGTTTTGATTTCAAGAGTTTCTTTATGACATTGATGAGTTTTTAATTTGGAGACACATTTTTACAAGTTCCATAAAAATTTTATTTCTATGTCTAATAGAGATTATATTATTAAACAGGTTTGGAGTTAGAATTTATGGACATAGGATATTCCCCTTCTAAAAATCTACCAATAAAACATTGCTACTCAAACTTGTGTATCTTGTGGTGGCTTCATTACAGAAATCATGAACTATTACCCTACTGCTTATACTATCTCTTTCTTAGTTGCATTTTCTAAGTGTTAATTCTGATCTACATAAACACAAGTGATTTTTGTATACAGTTTATCTGTTTAAATAAATATTGTCCTTTCATGTAAATTAAAAAAAAAAAACCCACACAAATGAATGAAGACAATATTGGAGCCCTTCTGCGGAAGTCATGACCAGGGCTTACTTTCATGGACTGTCCTCACTAAAATATCAGTGTAAACCCTTTCCTCTGCTGCAAGGGAGGATCACTGCTCTTTCAGTGCTGTTGACTTACCTTTGACAAGGTGTATCTTCCCCATTAAATATCCTTCCCCAGGGCACTGACACTGACACTTTAAGCGATGGTGTTTGAAAATGAATTGCATCCTTTATCAATAAGTTTAAAGAAAATAATGAGTTTCCTGATAAACTATGCACACCACTTAGATATGAATGATTCATAAAGACATGCAATGCATGAGCACTGGTGAGGGACATTTTGCTGCATTGAACACTTGCCATTTTGAAGTAATTAAGTTTCTGCAGCTCCTTATTGAAATATAGAGTAAAATTGTGCTTCATGTATTGAAGATATGACTTCAGCTCAACAAACAAACCCAGGGCTATGGGGTGAAGATAATTTGAAAATACAATAAAACGAGTTACTGATATACTGTCTGGGACAGCAAAACTTGTGATTCTGATTGCAATGCTATTTATAAACACATCTGCAGGAAAGCATTAGAATCATTTGCACAGTTTAAATTCCGTATTATTTAGGGGTTACCAAGATTGTGTTACTTAATGTAGTTAATAGACAAAAAAGGAAACTGGTTTCTATGGGAATCACTATGTGGTCCTTTCAGGCACAATCTCTCCAGGCTTAAAGAGAAAATCTCTGTCCCCGCCCGCTCCATTCCATGCTCACTCTCTGGCATCACGTTTCACTCTGGCAAGTTGTCTTCTAAAGAGTCCAGCTGGAGAGGTAAGAGGTCAGGGAGCCCAGTTCTGTGAGTGGGAAACAGGACGAAGAGTGAAGCGCTCCACTTAGAGCAGCCAGAGAGGGGTCGGGACAAAGGTCCCTGGGCGTGGCTTTCATTCTGTTTCAAGAGCAGTGTCTAGGGTGTATAGAAGCCTGCCGGAGTTTCACTTTTTCCTCTCCCAACCTGTGTTAGGTCTTTATTCCTGGACACAACGTGGCCAGTTCTCACTCCCATTGCGTTTTCAGTTCTTAGAGAAGCTAATTAGCGTCACAGCCCAGACCACAGTGACCCCTTCTCTTCAAATCTGATTATGGTGCCCCGAGACCTCCTCCTGCTGCTCTCAGGGTTCTTGGCCCTGACCAAGACATGGGCAGGTGAGTGCGGGGTCCGAAGCGAAAAGGCCTCAGCGGGGAGAAGCGAGGGGACCATCAGATCAGGGAAGCAGCATCTCTGCCACTGCTGGCGCAGTCCCCCCCACCGTGGCCCCGCTTGCCTGACCCCTCTCCTCACCTGAGTCGGGCCTTTCGGCGTCTAGTCGCCCCTTTTCCGTCTCAGGAACCCCCGTGTCCCCTCCTCCCCTGTGGCCTCATCAATCTGGGACCCGGGGTGCCACTGAAGGAGGAGGGTCGTGGAGTCTCAGCCTATCCCCGCACCCAGGCTCCCATTCCATGAGATATTTCCACACTGCGGTGTCCCGGCCCGGCCGCGGGGAGCCCCGCTTCATCGCCGTGGGCTACGTGGACGACACGCAGTTCGTGCGCTTCGACAGCGACGCCGCGAGCCCGAGGATGGAGCCGCGGGCGCCGTGGATGGAGCAGGTGGGGCCGGAGTACTGGGAGCGGGAGACGCGGATAGCCAAGCACGCCATACAGATTTACCGAGTGGGCTTGAACAACCTGCGTGACTACTACAATCACAGTGAGACCGGTAGGTGACCCGAGATCCAAGTCGCAAGTTACAAGTCCTTATATAACCCACGTATAGCTGGGTCTGTGAGTCTCTGGGTTGGAACATTACCAGGACACTAACCTGGCCCCCAAGACCCGCGGATTTGCTGGGGTTTCATTTTCAGTTTAGGGGGAAAAGGGCTCTGACCAATCACCATAAGTCGACTTGGAGGGGCGGGGACCAAAGATGGGCGGAGCCTATCGGGCGGGGCTTACCGGGTGGGCGGGACTAGGTTCCCACACTCTGCAAAGAATGTTTGGCTGCGAAGTGGGGCCGGACCGGCGCTTCCTCCGTGGGTACTGGCAGCACGCCTACGATGGCCGTGATTACATCTCCCTGAACGAGGACCTGCGCTCCTGGACCGCGGCGGACACCGCGGCTCACATCACCAAGCGCAGGTGGGAAGCGGCAGGGGAAGCCCAGCAAGAGAGGGCCTATCTGGAGGGAACGTGCGTGGAATGGCTCCTCAGGCACCGGGAGAATGGGAAGGAGACATTGCAGCGCACAGGTACGAGGGCCAGGAGTGGAGACTCTCGGATCTCTCTGGATCTCCTCTGGGCTGGGGTTGTGCTCCCAGCTGGTGACCCACAAAGAGGAGTGAATAATAGTACCTGTGCCAGGATACTCCCCACCAGAGGGTAGGAGAGGGAGAAGTCCACCTGAGTTTTCAGATATGGAGCTCAGCCAAAAGAGAGTCACTTGTCCAGAGGGCTACTATTCTCTCAGGGACAAGATGGCTCCTGTCTGTCTGGGGAGAGAGGGGAAAACTATCCTCCACAGCAGTTCCCTTTGACTCTTGGCAGCAACTTTGATAACTGGGACCTTGCTTCTCATGCCTTGTTGTCAGCCTCACACCTAATGTGTTTGACTCTAACTTTTCTGAAAATTCTGGTCCCTGATCAGGACCAGAGTCCTGTTTCCTCTCAGAAGCCTGGAGCCTTCTACCTAGGGCTGTCTCACCTTCCTCCTACCCCAGTGTTCTGTCTGGTCTTAGGATGCGTCACTTGAATGCCTTGTCATTGGCTCATGGGAGGTAATGCAAAATGTCTGAATTTCCTGAATCTTCCCATCAGACCCACCGAAGACACATATCACCCACCACCCCATCTCTGACCAGAAGGTCACCCTGAGGTGCTGGACCCTGGGCTTCTACCCTGCGGAGATCATTCTGACTTGGCAGAGAGATGAAGAGGACATGGAGCTTGTGGAGACCAGGCCTGCAGGGGATGGAACCTTCCAGAAGTGGGCAGCTGTGGTGGTGCCTTCGGGGGAGGAGCAGAGATACACGTGCCACGTGCAGCATGAGGGGCTGCGTGAGCCCCTCACCCTGAGATGGGGTAAGGAGGGAACGTGGGCACAGAGCCTCTTGTCAGGGAAAATAGTAGCTGGTCTGGAACCCTGAGCAGGGGCAGGTTGAGAACTATAGGCCAATGTCACTCATTTTCCTTTACTTTCCTTCCCAGAATCATCTCCTCAGTCCACCATCCCCATCATGGGAATTATTGCTGGCTTGGTTCTCCTTGGAGCTGTGGTTGCTGGAGCTGTGGTGTCTGTGGTGATGTGGACAAATTGCTCAGGTAAGGAAGGGATTAGTCTGATTTTTCTTGTCAAATGGATAGGAGTTTGCAAATTTCCTGCTTGGTTGAGACATCATTTGTACACAGGTGTTTACCTAGCAGGGGCTGTGTACTGACACTCTATGCTTCATTGAGCTCTTCATAAGATAAAAGACAAGTTTATTACCTTGATAATTTTGATGCAAACTTGATTCCCAGCAGTGGCAGGTCAGAGGTGAAGGTCCCTGCTGAGGACAGACCTTCAGAAAGGCACTAGGCCATTTTCTTGCACATCTTTCTTCATACCTCTTGTTCCTTGCCCAGGACTGAAGTCAGGGAAACGCCCCTGGGGTCCAGGAATAGGGGATTCCTCTAGACCTTCATGGTCATGCTTCCTCTCTGGCTTCTCACAAGACATTTTCTTCCCACAGATAGAAAAATACGGAGCTACATGCCAGCTGCCAGTGAGTATTGGAGGCGGATCCCTGAGACCCTTGGGGTAGTGTAGATGAGAACTAATGGGGGAGTTCACCCACTCCACAATCCTTCCTTCATCCACATTTGCTATGATCTCTGACAGGCTCCTGTGTATTTGTACTCCAGCCAGGGATGGTGCCCAGAGCTCTGAGTTGTCTCTCCCAGCTTAAGAAGGTAAAGTCCGGGGCATCTGAAGTGTGTGTGTGTTGGGGGAACTGAGTCAGGTTATGGAGACTTTTTAATTTGGGGTATTTTGAGTGTGTGGTAGGTTGCTGAGAGTATCACAATTTAAAGTGACTAATGTGAATTTGTTCTTTGTTGTTTTCTTCTGTAGTGTGAGACAGCTGCCCTGTATGGAACTGAGTGATACAGGATTTGTGTATGTCCCCACTTTATAACTTCAAGAATCCCTGGACTCTTTTTATGCAAAGATCATCTTACAGGAATAATGCTATTAATAGCATGTGATAGTGCTGGGGAATTCTTTTTCTGCTCTGCTCACCTGCCTGTCTCCCTGCCAGTAGCTCTAGCAATCCTAGAGCTGGTTCCGTGTCAACCTAAGTATTTATGAGGCAGAGTCTAATTTGATTCGTATTTATTCAGAAAATAGGGTCCATAAGTCAAGGATTGTTGTTCTCTGGAGAGAGAAATTGACCATGTTCTGTGGGAAGGAGGGAGGGGGGCTGCACTTGGGAGAAAAGCCCAGGTGACCCTCACCTTAGAGTGAGAGGACCTTGTGCTGCAGCTGTCACATAGCAACCTTTGAGCCAAGGCTCCATTAATAAAGATAGTGTCTCCTGAAGGAGGAGTCTCTGCAATGATCACTCATTCAACCGACATTTGTTATATGCCAGATATGTGACATACTAATTTTAGAATCTGGGAAAGTGGTTGGGGAAGAAGGAAAAAACTGCCAACCTCTGGGGCCATGTGTTGCAGTGGAAAATGGCAGAGGGCATACACTTTAAGCAGAGTAAATAAGGACAGTATTCATGTTAGGAGATGGCAAGTGTTACAGGGAAGGTGGTCCAGAGTGTGGCTGTGTGGGGACAGGGACCATGGCTATTTTACTATGGTGCTCAGCATGGGCCTTGTTGAGATGGTGACTTTTGAGGAAAGATTTGATGAACATGAAGGATCATCTCTGACAGTGACAATGTTTGGACCTAGTTAGTTCTTTCCAGGCAGAAGATACTGCAGTGCAAATGCACTGGGATAGGAGCGGGTCCTGTGTTCAGGAAGACCAAGGAAGTAGTTACTGAGATGAGGACAAGAGTGCAGCCACACGGTGAGAGCTGGGGCATCCAAGGGTTGGACCTCTTCTGTGACTGTGACAGGAATTTAGAATACAGTTGAGCAGAAGAGGGCCACGGTACAACAGATCTGTAAAACAGATTGGGGTATTAGGATCTGTGTTGTAGAAGGAACTCTGGCTGCTATGCTGAGAAGAGAATCTCAAGATGAGGTGAGAGCCAGACAGTGGGAAACTGAGGAAACCAGTGCTCTGTTCCTGCTGGAGATGCTGGTGCCCTCATCTGGTTGTGAGCAGTGGAAATGGTGACAGTGACAAGTTCCTGGATCCACTCTGGAGATGACTTTACAGAACTTTCTAATGGACTAAATCTGGGATGTGAGAAAGAGGAGTCAAGTAATATAGCCAGGATTGCAGACTGCACAAGTGAAGGATGGAGGGGAGAGACCCTGGCAGGAGCACATGTGAGGAGGGCACATGGCAGCACTCAGGGTAGGAGATGTTGAGCTGAGCTGTCCACTAGAAATGCAGGTGAGGTGGCCAGGTGACAGTGGGAGTAGAGGAGCATGGAAATATTTAGGAGGAATGACTGGGCTGGAGAAATAGACTTGGGAGGTGACATAATTAGAATATTTACATCCTTGAGAAATGCTGAGGGCACTGAGGGAGTGGTGACTACAGAAGCACAGCTGAGCATGAACTGAGCCAGGAGCTCCAGTGTGAGTGATCTGATTAGACCACATGCCCAGTGCAGGTTAGATGGCGCTTAGACCAGGGAGTCCCAGACTTCCCCCTGGATGTCACCGTAACACACAGTCTGGAGTTGAGCATGAGAATCTATATTTATGACAAGGTGATGTTGGTCAGCCTCACCTTAAACTCTTGTTCAGTGAGACTCCTGATCTTGGGCCAGTGCTTTGAGATGGGCACACTGTGGAAAGACACTCACATTGTGTGCAGCCTACCAGCCATCCTCTGTTCAGCCAGACTGGGAACTACTGATGTCAGTAATCAGAGCCTTTCCAGACTTGGGATGTGTCTTAAACCCTCTCTCCTCCCGCTACTCCTCACATATTACATATTTTTGGTGGTACTGGGGTTTGAACTTGGCCTCATACTTGCTAGGCAGGTGCTCTACTACTTGAGACACAGCTCAGCCCTTAAAGCCATATTTAAAAGATGGTTTTCTTTAGAAAGAAAAGGCAGGACATGCACTGTCAATTTTGAGATGTGGACCATACAAATGGATGTGTCTGCTTCAGCAATAAGTTCATAGCCCGTTTTCCTCCTGATGTGCACATGGTTACCTGCAGTGTACAGCCGGCGCAGAGAATCTCCACTTCACGTTAAACGGAGAACTGAGGAGGCCCCTGGGGCCGCCAGTGGCCGGCGCCCACACGGCTTGGGAAGACGCGGACCAGGTAAGCTTCGCGGTACCGCGGTAGCCCCACAGACAAGCCTGGGCCAGAGCAGCATAGCCCCCTGGACAGACTGACCTCCACCCGGGAAAAAAAGAGAAACTGAGTACTAAGCAATAAGAACAGTTAAGACACGCTGGAAAGAGGGTGGGGCGCTCTGAGCGCTGAAGACTGGGGGAAGGGAATCCTTCCCGGGACTGTAAATAAACAAGCCGGGCGGGCCGGAGAGGCTCTGGCGGGAGCGGGGCGCGCCCAGCAACCAGGAGCGGGGATGCTTGTGAGAGGAGGGAAGACCCACTTCCCACGTGAACTGTAAATAAACACGCAGGCCTGACAACGCGGGGCAGTGTCACCTTTCCCAGTGCTTGGAAAGGGGAAAGGCTGTAGCAGAGGCCGCCGCACAGGAGACCTCTGAGCAAACAAAGCCTGTGGGACCAGGTGAGTGCTAAGTTCACCCCAGAGATCTGCATAAATAACGCCGCCAGCTACAGGCTGAGAGCAGCAGGCAGGCAAACCACAGTTGCAGATACCACTCTCAGAACTGTCTCCAGATGCTTTTTTTTCTTTTTCTCCCTACCTTTGATGAGAGAACAACCGAATTACACCTGCAAGCCGAAAAACTTACTGAAACTGTATTGCATTTGAACTGGGGACACTTGGTGGGGCTTTTTTTTTTTTTTTTCTTCTGTGTGTGTGTGAGTGTAGTTTTGTTCTATTTTATGCATCCCCTTTGATGAGACAACTACAGAACAACATCTGAGGCACCAACTCCAGGACTGGAGATTGAGACGGACATCCAAATTATTAAGACTGAAATTGCATTGCATATAAATTTGGAAGTTTTTTTGGTTTTTTTTTTTAATTTTCTATTTTCCATTTTATTTTAATTCATTTTTATAAATAGATATTACTTTCATATACTTATTTTTTATTTTTTTTATCTTTGATTTTCAATCCTCTCTCTGTCTCTCTATTGTCTGTTCAGCTTACTGTCGATTAGTACACTAACACTCCCTGTTTATACCTTTGAAACTCTCTTGTCTGATACCTTGTTCTGCTTTCTCCCTCTTGTCTGTATATTTGTTTTCCCCTTTTCTTTAACTTCTTGCTTTCCATCTCAGCTCACTCTTCCATTCTCAATATTACCATTGTTATTATTACAAGCTAGAAAATACTTAATTACACACAGTACAGGGACAGTAACAACACCAAGGACAATGACGGGAAGACAGAAAAAACAAGGAAACCAGTTTCCCCACAGCAAAAAATTAGTACAGGAACCAGAGGGGAATGAAGAGAACAGAAACTCAGAGCCAGACTCCAACAAAATGAAGATAAACTATGCCAAAGGACCCAATGAAGCCTACAAGAATAATTTAAAAGAAGACATACTACAAGTACTCAATGAGAATTTTATAGAGATGATACTGGATAGGGTCAACCAAAATGTACAGGAGACACTCAAGAAATTCCAAGACAATAAAAATAGAGAATCTGAAAAAGCAAAAGAAGAAATAAAGGAAACCATAGAAGCACTGTATAAACACCAAAGTGAAAGAGAGAACACAATGAATAAATGGATAAATGAACTCAGGACAAAAATAGACAACAATAAAGAAGAAAACAGCCAGGATATGGAAAACCTCAGAAAAAAGAACGAAACAGAACTGCAAAACAAAACGGAAGGCCAATCCAGCAGAATAGAACAAACAGAAGACAGAATCTCAGAACTTGAAGATGAAATGGTAATTAAAGGAAAAACCGAAGAACTATTAATTAAACAACTCAAGACCTGTGAAAAGAAAATGCAAGAACTCACCGACTCCATCAAAAGACCAAACTTGAGAATCATGGGCATCGAAGAAGGAGAAGAGGTGCAAGCGAAGGGAATGCGTAATATATTCAACAAAATAATAACGAAAAATTTCCCAAATCTAGAGAAAGATATTCCCATACAAATGCAAGAGGCCTCCAGGACACCAAACAGACCAGATCAAAATAGAACTACTCCACGACATATCATCATTAAAACAACAAGTTCAGAAACTAAGGAAAGAATATTGAAGGCTGCAAGAGAGAAAAAACAAGTAACATACAAAGGTAAACCCATCAAAATCACAGCAGACTTCTCAACAGAAACATTAAAAGCAAGAAGAGCGTGGGGTGAGATCTTCCGGGCACTGAATGAAAATAACTTCAACCCCAGGATACTCTACCCAGCAAAGCTATCATTCAAAATAGATGAAGCAATAAAAGTCTTCCATGATAAGCAGAAACTAAAACAATATGTGACCACAAAGCCACCATTACAAAAGATTCTGCAAGGGATCCTGCACACAGAAAGTGACACCCAACTTAACCATGAAAAGGCAGGCAGCACCAAACCACAGGATAAGAAAAAGCAAGACAGAAGAGAGTAACATCAAGTTAGATACACACAATCAAACCTTCAAACAACTAAGATAACTAAATGGCAGGAATCACCACATACCTATCAGTACTAACACTTAATGTTAATGGACTTAATTCACCCATCAAAAGACACCGTTTGACAAAATGGATTAAAAAAGAAGATCCAACAATTTGTTGCTTACAGGAGACTCATCTCACCGACAGAAATAAGCATATGCTTAGGATGAAAGGCTGGAAGAAGATTTACCAAGCCAATGGCCCCCGAAAACAAGCAGGAGTAGCAATACTTATCTCTGACAAAGTAGACTTCAAACCTACATTGATCAAACGAGATAAAGAAGGACATTCCATACTAATAAAAGGGGAAATAGACCAAAAGGAAATAATAATCATCAATCTGTATGCACCCAATGTCAACGCACCCAATTTCATCAAACATACCCTGAAAGACCTAAAAGCATATATAAACGCCAACACAGTGGTTGTGGGAGACTTTAACACTCCATTATCATCAATAGATAGGTCATCCAAACAAAAACTCAATAAAGAAATCCAAGATCTAAAATATGCAATAGATCAAGTGGACCTAGTAGATGTCTACAGAACATTTCATCCAACCTCTACACAATATACATTCTTCTCAGCAGCCCATGGAACCTTCTCCAAAATAGATCATATCCTAGGGCACAAAGCAAGCCTCAGCAAATATAAGAAAATAGAAATAATACCATGCATACTATCTGACCACAATGCAGTAAAAGTAGAACTCAACAACAAAAGTAAAGACAAAAAACATGCAAAGAGCTGGAAACTAAATAACTCATTACTTAATGAAGAATGGATCATCGATGCAATAAAAGAGGAAATTAAAAAGTTCCTAGAAGTCAATGAAAATGAAAACACAACCTACCGGAACCTATGGGACACAGCTAAGGCAGTCTTGAGAGGAAAGTTTATAGCCATGAGTGCATATATTAAAAAGACTGAAAGATCCCAAATCAATGACCTAATGATACATCTCAAACTCCTAGAAAAACAAGAACAAGCAAATCCCAAAACAAATAGAAGGAGAGAAATAATAAAAATAAGAGCTGAAATCAACGAAATAGAAACCAAAAAAACCATACAAAGAATTAATGAAACAAAAAGTTGGTTCTTTGAAAAAATAAACAAGATCGATAGACCCCTGGCAAACCTGACTAAAATGAGGAGAGAAAAAACCCAAATTAGTAGAATCAGGAATGCAAAAGGGGAGATAACAAACACCATGGAAGTCCAGGAAATCATCAGAGACTACTTTGAGAACCTATATTCAAATAAATTTGAAAATCTAAAAGAAATGGACAGATTTCTAGATACATATGATCATCCAAAACTGAACCAAGAGGAAATTAATCACCTGAATAGACCTATAACACAAAATGAAATTGAAGCAGCAATCAAGAGTCTCCCCAAAAAGAAAAGTCCAGGACCTGATGGATTCTCTGCTGAATTCTATCAGACCTTTAAAGAAGAACTGATACCAACCCGCCTTAAACTGTTCCATGAAATAGAAAGGGAAGGAAAACTGCCAAACACATTTTATGAAGCCAGTATTACACTTATCCCAAAACCAGGCAAAGACACCTCCAAAAAGGAGAACTATACGCCAATCTCCTTAATGAACATTGATGCAAAAATCCTCAACAAAATAATGGCAAATCGAATTCAGCAACACATCAAAAAGATTATCCACCACGACCAGGTAGGCTTCATCCCAGGGATGCAGGGGTGGTTCAACATACGAAAATCAATAAACGTAATAAACCACATTAACAGAAGCAAAGACAAAAACCACTTGATCATCTCAATAGATGCAGAAAAAGCCTTTGATAAGATCCAACATCATTTCATGATAAAAGCTCTAAGAAAACTAGGAATAGAAGGAAAGTTCCTCAACATTATAAAAGCTATATATGACAAACCTACAGCCAGCATTATACTTAATGGAGAAAAATTAAAACCATTCCCTCTAAAATCAGGAACCAGACAAGGATGCCCACTATCTCCACTCCTATTCAACATAGTACTGGAATTCCTAGCCAGAGCAATTAGGCAAGAAGAAGGAATAAAAGGAATACAAATAGGTAAAGAAACTGTCAAAATATCCCTATTTGCAGACGACATGATCCTATACCTTAAAGACCCAAAAAACTCTACTCAGAAGCTTCTAGACATCATCAATAGCTATAGCAAAGTAGCAGGATATAAAATCAACATAGAAAAATCATTAGCATTTCTATACACTAACAATGAGCAAACGGAAAAAGAATGTATGAAAACAATTCCATTTACAATAGCCTCAAACAAAATCAAATACCTAGGTGTAAACCTAACAAAAGATGTGAAAGACCTCTACAAGGAAAACTATACACTTCTGAAGAAAGAGATTGAGGAAGACTATGGAAAGTGGAGAGATCTCCCATGCTCATGGATTGGTAGAATCAACATAGTAAAAATGTCGATACTCCCCAAAGTAATCTACATGTTTAATGCAATTCCCATCAAAATTCCAATGACATTCATTAAAGAGATTGAAAAATCAACTGTGAAATTTATATGGAAACACAAGAGGCCACGAATAGCCAAGGCAATACTTAGTCAAAAGAACAATGCAGGAGGTATCACAATACCTGACTTCAAACTATATTACAAAGCAATAACAATAAAAACAGCATGGTACTGGCACAAAAACAGACATGAAGACCAGTGGAACAGAATAGAGGATCCAGATATGAAGCCACACAACTATGAGCAACTTATCTTTGACAAAGGAGCTAAAAATATACGATGGAGAAATAGCAGCCTCTTCAACAAAAACTGCTGGGAAAACTGGTTAGCAGTCTGCAAAAAACTGAAACTAGATCCATGTATATCACCCTATACCAAGATTAACTCAAAATGGATCAAGGATCTTAATATCAGACCCCAAACTCTTAAGTTGATACAAGAAAGAGTAGGAAATACTCTGGAGTTAGTAGGTATAGGTAAGAACTTTCTCAATGAAACCCCAGCAGCACAGCAACTAAGAGATAGCATAGATAAATGGGACCTCATAAAACTAAAAAGCTTCTGTTCATCAAAAGAAATGGTCTCTAAACTGAAGAGAACACCCACAGAGTGGGAGAAAATATTTGCCAATTATACATCAGACAAAGGACTGATAACCAGAATATACAGGGAACTTAAAAAACTAAATTCTCCCAAAACTAATGAACCAATAAAGAAATGGGCATGTGAACTAAACAGAACTTTCTCAAAAGAAGAAATTCAAATGGCCAGAAAACACATGAAAAAATGCTCACCATCTCTAGCAATAAAGGAAATGCAAATTAAAACCACACTAAGATTCCACCTCACCCCTGTTAGAATAGCCATCATCAGCAACACCACCAACAACAGGTGTTGGCAAGGATGCGGGGAAAAAGGAACCCTTTTACACTGTTGGTGGGAATGTAGACTAGTACAACCACTCTGGAAAAAAATTTGGAGGCTACTTAAAAAGCTGGACATCGATCTACCATTTGATCCAGCAATACCACTCTTGGGGATATACCCAAAAGACTGTTACTCCAGAGGCACCTGCACATCCATGTTTATTGCGGCACTATTCACAATAGCCAAGTTATGGAAACAGCCAAGATGTCCCAGCACTGACGAATGGATTAAGAAAATGTGGTATCTATACACAATGGAATTTTATGCAGCCATGAAGAAGAATGAAATGTTATCATTCGCTGGTAAATGGATGGAATTGGAGAACATCATTCTGAGTGAGGTTAGCCTGGCTCAAAAGACCAAAAATCGTATGTTCTCCCTCATATGTGGACATTAGATCAAGGGCAAACACAACAAGGGGATTGGACTATGAGCACATGATAAAAGCGAGAGCACACAAGGGAGGGGTGAGGATAGGGAAGACACCTAAAAAACTAGCTAGCATTTGTTGCCCTTAATGCAGAGAAACTAAAGCAGAAACCTTAAAGCAACTGAGGCCAATAGGAAAAGGGGACCAGGAACTAGAGAAAAGGTTAGATCAAAAAGAATTAACCTAGAAGGTAACACCCACGCACAGGAAATCAATGTGAGTCAATGCCCTGTATAGCTATCCTTATCTCAACCAGCAAAACCCCTTGTTTCTTCCTATTATTGCTTATACTCTCTCTACAACAAAATTAGAGATAAGGGAAAATAGTTTCTGCTGGGTATTGAGGGGGGGAGCAGGAGGGGGTGGAGTGGGTGGTAAGGGAGGGGATGGGGGCAGGGAGGAGAAATGAACCAAGCCTTGTATGCACATATGAATAATAAAAGAAAAATGAAAAAAAAAATTTTGAGATGTGATACTGGGAGACGGTGTTATTTTCTCCCCCACGGGTATAGCTGGTGGACGATGCAGGAAGTGGTTCACAGCTCAGCATGGAGAATGTCTCTGCACGCTGCTCTCTGAAACCTCACCCTAGACCCATTTCTCACTTCTCAGAGCAAACAATGTTCGTCACTTGCACCTAGAATACTATATATGATACTAGAGGGGAATAATTTTAGTTTGCTGGAGGCTAGAAACCCAAGGCTGAGGCTTCAAAGCCAGGAAGAGAAACCATAGTGCCACCCTTGGTTGGGTCTCACATAGGATCCACCATCCCTGCTGTGGGCACAGATGTCACTGCCTATACTACTAACGCCCTGATGCTGGACACTGGACCCTGTGGCTGGAACTGCTGACTGCTGTCACTGCTGCATCTGGAACAGAGCATAATGGCTGGTACTCATGCCACCACTTCAAATGCATGTGAACCACCCAGGCTCTCTGTGTCACCACTTCCTGGCAAGAGTCCAGCATGGAGCTATCTGACTGGTCGACCTATGTGTCATGTGGTGCCCACTTGAAGGATGTTTTGGAAAGGCAGTGTTGTCCCTTATGCAGAAGGTAAAATCCTCCAAGCAAGAGTGAAGTGGGGCCCTAACTTAAGAAGAGAGTCAGGGGTTGGGGCTGAGAGAAGGAAAAAAATGACACATTTCAATTACTGGAGAAATAATTGAGAATAGCTATTGGAGAATAGCTATTTTAGCCGGTACTTTGCAGGCACTTGGATTTTGCTGTTGAGTAAGTTACTAATACATGACATCTTTCCATTCATTCATTGCCTTGAGAGTGTGTTATGAGATCCAGCTTTTGTCTATACCAGTTTATTCTCCATATAATTGGAGGGACTTTGTGGGATTGTGGAATTGTTACTGTGTTTGTCTCCTTGCCTTTGTCTCACACTGGAGTTACAACATGCCACCACAAGACCATGGATTTTGAGAAATGGAGGTGGCTAAAGGGTCAGACCTGGGAAAGCAGAAAGCAGACCTAGTTTGCTTTGCTCCCAAAAGTGAAGAGAAGAGGCAGGGCACCTGTGTCCTGGACTCTCAGGGCCACTGGGGTCTGGTCCACCAGGCTCTCTGATGATCTGATGTCCTGGTGAAGGGTCCACCCTTAGCATCGAGGAGAGATGGAGGTTGCACACCCAGGTATTGGAAAACTGGGGAGGTGAGGAGCCATCCTTGATTAGAAGGGAGATATTGGACAGACACCTGGATTTGCACTTATCACATATCTTGTTGTAGGTCAGTATTGTCTTCAGCTCCTGCCAGGTCTACTCTGAAGTCTCCATGGCTGTCAGCAGTGAAACCAACTCCCAATCCAAGCCCCACGAGGTTGCAGCAGCTCCCTCTGACCTAAGATAGTCAGGTACCCAAGGCTTTGGTGCAAGCTTCCTCAGGCTGAGCTTGGAAAGGACCATGACCTTGTAGCACAATGAGTGGGACCCTGGGAACTCCAGAACCAAGGACCAGGGCTGGGCACTTCACCCTGGGGTGCAGGCCTCGCTCTCCCCTCCCCTCTTTGATTCTGCCTGCCACCTCAGCACTAGAGGCCCTGGCTCTGGAAGAGGGGATCCAATCAGTCATTTCCCCTCTCTCATCTGCTTCTTCCCATTTCTTCCATATGTGTGAATCACACTGTACCTGTGAGTACAGAAAACTGTCTAAAATGACTATAACCTCCTGCTGAATGACAGAGCTAGCACCTGTGTAATTACCACCCTGGTAAAACCAGAGACCTCTTTCAGCTGAAGGTCTCCTTCAGAGTCCTTCCCCACCTGGAAGTCCCTGAGCTCCTCCCCAAGCAGAACCGATCCCTCCCACACAGGTGTTCCCTATGCTGACCTGGCCATGTCCCTTTCCAGTCACACTCCTTTCCCTCCATTCCTATGATGTCCTGATTTTCTCCCTGTTTTCGCTTTATCAGGAGGCTCCTTATTTTCCTAAGTCTACACTCCAAGGGCTCTTCTCACATGTGCTCCATCCCAGGGTTGTAGAATCCAGGTTGATTCCTGGGATGGGGTTCTTGTACCTCTAGAGCAGCAGCAGGAACAGGTGTCAGGGACACTCTTGTCTAAGTTCCCATCCAGGTTCCCCAGCTTGTTAGTGGGTTCTTCCCGGGCCCTAAGACCAGCCCATATGGCCCCCTAGGCAGAAGAAAGTTATTTATCTTCTTTTAGGTAATAATAGGGAATATGGAACCTATGATAGGATGGGGGTTCCTGTTTTGTGCAGAATCCTGCACAGTTGCTGGGAGCCCAGGGAGACCCAGGGGCTGTCCCAGCTAAGGACAGGAAAAGGGAGCTCTGGTTTTCTGTATTCAGTGCTGTGGCCACACGGGAGCACCTGTGTGCTGCCCTCAGATCCTGACTGAACAGCTGTGCAGAGGATGGGGCTGTGGAATGAGTGGGGCAGGGATGACTGATCCAGAGAAAGTGCCTTACCTTGGGGATGAGAATGCTTTCTGAGCAGACGTGGACTACTATGCAGGAGTCAGAGGGGAGGGGAGAAGGGAAGAGGGGAGGAGGGAAGAGGGGAGGAGGGAAGAGGGGAGGAGGGAAGAGGGGAGGAGGGAAGAGGGGAGGAGGGAAGAGGGGAGGAGGGAAGAGGGGAGGAGGGAAGAGGGGAGGAGGGAAGAGGGGAGGAGGGAAGAGGGGAGGAGAAGAGAGCTCCTGGCAGGAGTCCTGCCTTTTCTCCAGCTCTTCTCCCTCCAACCTCTCTACTTTCTTGCTGACAATTTCCCAGTTCAATCAAAGAAGAGCAGGCATTTTTTTCTACAATAAACTACTCCTTTTCTGAGCATGATGCTTAAAAAGACTTTGTATTTTTAGGACACTCTTGGATTTACAGAAAGTAAAGGGAGTAGAGAGTTCCCAATTATGAGACACTCAGTCTTCCCTATAGATTCTTTCATTGCTTTTCTTCTTTCATTGCAATGATACTTTTGATATAGTTATGGAAGTAATACTGATACATTGCTACTCATCTCTGTATTTCACTTGGACTTCATTGGTTTTTGTTAATGCCACTTTTCTGTTCTAAGATGCCGTCATCTCTACTACACTAGCCCCCATTGTATCTCCTTAAGTCTTCTCTGCCTGTGACAATTTCTCTGGATTTCCTGGGTTTTGATTACCTTGACACTTTTGGAGGAGTACTGGTCAAACATATTGAATAATGTCCCTTGATGTGAGTTTGAGTTGGCTGGGACTATGGGGAAAGCCCACAGAGATGAAATGCTCCTCTCAACACTTGTCAAAGGTTTGGACTACACTTTCTTGAGGATGTTGACGTTCATCACCTGGTGTAAGTAGCACTTCCCATGGTTCTCCATGTGATTCTTACCCCTCCCCACCATTTAAAAAATTCCACTTCTCTGTTTCAGTCTTTGGAAGAAATTCAGTATGTGCAACTCACACTTAAGATGTGCTGAGCTGGGCTAGTGGAATGACTTAAGTTGTAGAGCACCTGCCTATCAGGCCCTGAGTTCAAATCTCAGTTCTGCCAAAAAAAATTGACAGGGCTTGTGGCTCATGCTTATAATCCTAGCTACTCAGGAGGTAGAGATCAGGAGGATCATGGTTCAAAGCCAACCATAGGAAAACAGTTAGTGAAACCCTATCTCAAAGAAACCCATCACAAAAAAGGCTGGCAGAGTGACCGAAGCAGTAAGAGCACCAGCCTAGCAAGTGTGAGGCCCTGTGTTCAAAACTTACTACTGCAAAAAAAAAAAAAAGACATGCTCTTCCATAAACATTTGCAAGTGTAATTTTTCAAGTCAATTGAGTTGAATATTTAGGAGTATGATCACTGGGTAATATAGAAAGTATGTTTGTTTCTAAAAGAAAATGTCAAATGTTTCCCAGAGTTCCTGTACCACTTCGCACTCCTGTCAACAGTGAATGAGGTTGTGTGGTCTGCATCTTTCTCAGCAACTTAACAACTGTGGTAAGGAAGCCAAGTCTTGGGGATCCTGCATCTCCCGAGTTTCACTTTTGCTTCTGCCAACCTGTGCCAGGTCCTTCTGCCTGGCACTCATGACATTCCCATTGCGCGTCGGGTTCCCAGGGAGCCAATCAGCGTTTGCCAGTTCGAGTTACAAAGTCCCCACCAGACCCTGAGGATGGGGTCATGGCACCCCGAACCCTCCTCCTGCTGCTTTTGGCTGCCCTGGCCCTGACCGACACCTGGGCGGGTGAGTGCGGGGTCGGGAGGGAAACGACCCCTGCCGAGGAGGAGCGAAGGGACCGCGGGCGGGAGCTCAGGACCCGTGGAGCCCCGTCTCTGTCATCGCGGCTCCGACCTCCCCGTTTCCCCGCCCCCCGCTACCCCCCCCACCCGGCGCTGCCGCTCCCACGACCGCCCCCTTCCCCCGATGTCCCTTTGGGGTCTCAGGAGCCCGTGTCCCCTCCTCCCCTCGCCCCATCATCCTGGGACCCGGGTTCCGCGGCAGGAGGGTTGCGGAGTCTCAGCCGCCCCGCGTCCCCAGGCTCGCACTCCCTGATGTATTTCTTCACCTCCGTGTCCCGGCCCGGCCGCGGGGAGCCCCGGCACATAGCTGTCGGCTACGTGGACGACACGCAGTTCGTGCGCTTCGACAGCGACGCCGCGGACCCGAGGATGGAGCCGCGGGCGCCGTGGATGGAGCGGGACGGGCGGGAGTACTGGGAGCGGGAGACGCGGATCGCCAAGGGCCACGCAAAGAATGACCGAGGGAACCTGCGGACCCTGCTCGGCTACTACATCCAGGGCGAGGACGGTGAGTGACCCCGCGCCGGGTCGGAGGTCACGACCCTCCACGTCCCCCAGACGGGCCCGAGGTGTCCCGGGGCCCCAGATCCGAGGGTCACCCGACATTTCGGGACCCGCAGTGACTTTCGATTCGGGAAGAGCGGCGGGGACTCGGACCGGTTTCTTTCTCAGTTTAGGTGGAAATCCCCGCGGGTCTGTGCGGGGGGGTGGGGGGGGCTGACGGCGGGCGCGGAGCCAGGTTCTCACACCATCCAGTGGATGTATGGTTGCAATGTGGGTTCCAATGGACGCCTCCTCCGCGGGTACGAGCACCACGCCTACGACGGCCGTGACTACATCTCCCTGAACGAGGACCCGCGCTCCTGGACCGCGGCGGACACGGCCGCTCGCAGCCGGCGCAAGTTGGAGGAGGCTCGTTATGCGGACCACCGCAGGGCCTACCTGCAGGACGCGTGCGTGCGGTGGCTCCGCAGACACCTGGGGAACGGGAAGGAGACGCTGCTGCGCACAGGTAGGAGCAGCCTCGGGACCCCTCCCGATCTCCTGCAGCTCTCCCCGCCCGCCTCCCACAAGGAGTGAAGGAAAATGGGACTCCCTCAGGACATTTAAGGCAAACAGTCTCTCTAGCCGTGGAGGGGAAGACAGTCCCTGAAATAACTGTCAGCAGGTCCCTTGGGCATCTCGGAAGACTCTCCCAGTCCTTGTTCTCTGCCCCAACCCAGGGTCTCTGGAAGTCTGACTCCAGGTTTTATGAGTCTCTCTTAACTCCACCCAGGTCAGAACTCAAAGTCCCTTTCAGAGACTCGCAGAGTTTGGCTCAAATCTCATTCTAGAACTTTCCAAGGATCAAGTGATTATCCCAGAAGCCTGAGTCCAGGCTGATGTCTGGGTTTTGCAACCCTTACCCAACCCCAATTGTCCTGTCCATTCTCAGGATGTTCGCAAGGGTGCAACTTCAGGGGTCCATGGAGGTAAAGCAAAACGTCTGGATCTCCTGACTCTTCCCCTCAGCCCCACCAAAGACACATGTCACCCTCCACCCATCTCTGACCAGAAGCTCATCCTGAGGTGATGGTGCAGGTTTCTATCCTGCGGAGATCACCGTGACCTGGCAGCGGGATGGGGAGGACCAGACCCAGCTTGTGGAGACCAGGCCTGCAGGGGATGGAACCTTCCAGAAGTGGGCAGCTGTGGTGGTGCCTTCGGGGGAGGAGCAGAGATACACGTGCCATGTGCAGCATGAGGGGCTGCGTGAGCCCCTCACCCTGAGATGGGGTAAGGAGGGGACGTGGGCACAGAGCCTCTGTCAGGGAAAGGAGGAGCCTTCTGGATACCCTCAGCAGGGTCAGGGCTGAAGAGCTGGAGGTCAGTGCTCTCACCTTCTCTTCCTTCCTTTCCCTTCCCAGAACCACTTCCTCAGCCCACCATCCCCATCATAGGACTTGTCACTCTCCTGGCTCTCCTTGGAGTTGTGGTCATTGCAGATGTGGTGACTGTTGTGATGATGAGGAGGAATAATGCAGGTAGGGAGGGGGCAAGGCCTGAGTTGTCCCACGGGGCTTCAAGCCCCAGGTAGAAGTGTCCTTGACTCCTTACTTCCCCAGCCTGGGGCCTTCTTTGTTGATACCTACTGTTTTGTAAATCACATTGAAAATGAAGGACAAATTTATCACTCTTTTGATGGTGGTGATGGGAACTTGATTCCAGTAGTCAGAGGTTAGAGGGGAAGGTCCCTCTGAGGACAGGCCTCCAGGAGGGCAGTTTCTCCTCTAACTGTCACAGTCTGGAAACTTCCCTAGGATCCAAGACTAGCGGTTCCTCTAGGACCTCATGGCCCTACCTTCTCCCTGGCCTCTCACAGGTTGTTTTCTTCCCACAGGTGGGAAAAGAGGCAACTATGTTCAGACTGCAAGTAAGTATTGTGTGTGTGTATGAATTCACTGAGACCCTGTGGTACTGTAGACAGAAACCGATGGGTTTGCTCACCCACCCCATATTTCCTCCTTTAGCCACATCTCCACATGTCCTGTGGGTTTTCACCAATGTTTTATTCTTTCCCAGCAGAGCACAGTGCTCAGGGCTCTGATGCTTCTCTCACAGCTTAAAAAGGTGACACAATGAAGGCTTGAGTTCGACTGGGAGTGGGGCAGAGGGCAGACTCCTGCGTTATGGGGACATTTTGAGTGTGTTTTTGGCTGTTCAGAGTGTCACCACTTATAGTGCTTGTCTGAATTTGTCATGATCATTTTTTCCTACAGTGTGAGGCAGCTGTCTTGTGAAGACTGAACCACACAGGATCTGCGCAGGTCACTCCCCCTCCTTCCTATGACTTCAAAAGCTCCTGACTTCTTTGATTGCAACTGTCCTCTGACTGTATTTGTCAGCTCCTGTCAGCATAATGTGAGGAAATGAGGAGGCCAGCCCTGAGCACCTCTCCCCACACTGATCTGGATCCTCTTTCTTGATCCACCTGCTCATTCCAGCAGAGGCAGGGTTGGGACAGCTCCATCTCTGCATTAATGTTAGGTTATCCTGAGCTGCAATTCTCACTGCCCTGTTGACAATAGAATGTGGATGGGAGTTTGTTGTTCAGATTCTTGCCCTGAGATGAAGTTGATGAGTTAATTAAATCAAAAGAAGATTAATAAACTTGAGAGAGAATATATAACTTGAAAGGTTTCCAGAGTCTTAGTGTTTGTGGTGTGAGTCTGTTGCACATGGGAACAGGGGAAGGCTGAGTGAGGCCAGGAGTAGACAGAGCTATGTACAGTTGGTGCTCATTCCATCCTGGGTTTTGATGTGGCCACTCCTTTCCCCAACTGTGTCATCTTCCTTGCTCCTTAGTCCCTGTCTCTTCAGTAAAGTCTTGTCCCAGCAAACCTGTGATCACAGGGACTCAGATATTGGAGGACTTTGTCCTGGGTCCAGGACCATGGGCAGCCACAGGCACATGTGGCAGCTCAGCCTAGACTCAGGCCTGCATCCAATATTCAGCCCCCATCATTTTTTTGTTTCATGTTTTCATAGAGAATTTGCTTGTTCTTGTTATTGTGTATGAGTTCTGGTGTCACTGTCCTCTGGGAGTGTCCCCATCTGACAGCATCAAGAGACGATTTTCCTGTCATTTTCCCACAAGAACATGGGAACCCTGCACACTGGATTCTCTGTGGTATCAGGAAATGACTTTTCAGACCCGTCTAGCTGTTGCCCTCCTTCTAGCACTGTTCCTTGGATTGTGGCCTTTATCTTTTTTTTTTTTCCAAGGAAACAGAGTATGGGGGTAGCAGAGAGAAGGATCACATGGTTTCTTATCTTAGGGAAATTCTTGTCAGGTTTCCACCTTCGCTACTCATCCAGGGCTCTCCTTGCCTTAGCTCTAATAATCCCAGCCTGGCTCCAATCCAAATGCATGACTGTATTTACTATTATTGTTGTTATTATTATCATTATTTTGGTTTTCTTTGACACTGTGTCTCTACGTTAACTGGCCTTACTCTTGTGATCCTCTTGTCTTAGTTTCCCAAGTGGTGGCACTTCAGGCATGCAACATCTTGTTGGATTTCCAAGTTGTGGATTTAAATGCTGTCTAATGTAGAGTTTTACTTGATTGGATATATGATCCCCAAATTAAGGATCAACTTTTCCAAAGAAAAAAATGTAAGGTTGCCGTGGAGTGCAGGAAGGCTGGTGTGGGAGGGAAGGTGGGAGGGCTGCCATTGTGAGAAAAGCCCAGGCATCTCTGACCTCAGTGTGAGGACTTTGTGCTGCAGCTGCCACAGAACAGCACTTAGTCTGAGGTTCAGTTAATCAAGATAGTGTCTTCAAGGGGGAGGGGTGGGGAAGAGGCCTGCAGTGATCATCCATTCACCTGTCATTGGTTGAGTACTATCTACACAGCACACAATTTTTGGATCAAGGATCCATCAGGGAACTAAAAATCGGCAAATCAGCTAGCCCTGTGGAGCAGGAGTTGGAGGGAGAGGAGGCACATGATGCACTTATGCAGAATGAATAAGGAGAGTGTTCATGGAGGATGAGGTCAGTGCTATGAGATAGGTGATCCAGAGTGTGGGTGAGGGGATAGGAAGAAATTTTCTAGAATTTTCACTGTAGACCTCATTTGAAAGATGACCTTTCAAGAAGGATTTGTAGCACATGAAGGAATTTGTCATGAGGTTGTCTGGTGGAGATTTTTTTAAGCAGAAATTCTTAGGTGCAAATATCCTGGGACAGAATCCTGGCTGTGTTCTGGGGAGAGTGAAGAATCCAGGATGTGCTACTCAGAGTTATCTCGAAGTATGGCCAGGTTCTGTAGGTGTTGAGGACTCTGGAAGGATTCTTATTTTGAGTGAAGAATTTTTGAGCAAAGATACACAGGGTACAACTTCTCTTTTCAAAGGATTGCTCTGGCTGCTGAGCTTAGAACAGTATGGAGAGGACAGAGACAGGCGAGGCAGTTGGTAAAGTGTGGGGAACTAGTCAGTGCTCTAGGCTGGAGCTGTCTTGTACTTAAACTTGGAGGTGAGCTGTGGAAGCAGTGATTGGATTCTATGCATACTTGGAAGATGGGCTTTATAGCATTTATCAGTACACTGACTCTAGGGTATGACAGAAGAAGAATTAAGGAGGATACCAAACATTGGGGACAGTGTAATAGAACCATGAAGTTGCATCCACAGAAGGGAAGACTCTGACATGGGCATTTGTGAGGAGGGGACATGGCAGGCACTCTTTGTAGGAATGTGGAGCTGAGACATCCAC
The DNA here is from genome assembly GCF_047511655.1 of Castor canadensis. Classification (NCBI taxonomy): domain Eukaryota; kingdom Metazoa; phylum Chordata; class Mammalia; order Rodentia; family Castoridae; genus Castor; species Castor canadensis. Next base: position 24,713,338 of record NC_133393.1, read on the forward strand.
TAGAAATGCAGGTAAGGAACTGGGCATGATGGCACTCTGGAGGCTGAGGCAGGAGGATCACTTGAGCTCAGGAGTTCAAAATCAGCCTGGCAATATAGCAAGACCCTGTATCAAGGAAAGAATAAAGAAAGAAATGCAGTTGAGTTGTTTGGACTGAGAGTGGGCAGACCCTTCTGGAGACATTTAGGAGAAATCTATATGCTGGATGAATAGGTTTGGGAGGTGAAATCATACAAATGTTAGTTGAGAACTGGCAAGGGTACAAGCATGATCACTGTAGAGGAGAAAGGGAGCAAGGGTGGAGCCCTGGAGCTGCAGTATGGCCTATCTGATCACATTGGAGCCAACAGCACAGTTCTAGAGCTATGTCTACAGCATACGCAAACCAGGACTTCCCACAGCTTCCCATATAATGCCTGGACATTACCTTGACACACAGATGGGCTGGGATTGACCATAAGATCATCCACTTAAACCAGGCTGGGTGTTAATGCTGATGTCACCGCTGTTTCTGAAAACTGGGTGGGTGTCACTATTGCCATTCATGTTATTTTTGCCAAATGTGGCTGGACAGTCCTAGCCTCTGTGTGTCACCATGCCCTGGTCAGAGGCCGTTTGATCCTCTGATTTGTGGAGCCCATGCCTCATGCGGTGTCCAACTGCAGCACCGTGGAGAAAGTTAAGTTTCCTCTTTTATGAAAGGAAGGCGTCTCTGCCTCCTGCCCAGGCTCTTTAGGTTGGAATCTAACCTAGAAGAGAGTACAGGTGCTGGAGGTGGAGGGATGAGGGAGAGAAAATGAAAGACAGTTCAATTCCTGGAACAAGGGTGTGAGGCTCCATATTGTGGGCTTCTGAATGTGGTTGACAGATAGACCAATCCTCCAAATCCTGGCTGTAGTAACTCTTTCTTAAAGCAAGCTGCCATTTAGCTGTTCTATGTGAGGAACAAGAAGAAAACAAACCATCCTCCCCACAGTGGGGTAGTATTTGCAGAGAGAAATGAAATCCCTGTATTATGGAAAAGGGTCAAGCACACATAAGCAATACTTCCCAGTCTGTTTTAAATTGTGATTACTCTTGTCTTAACACTAGGTGGCAGTCAAAGACCAGGTTTCTGCAATAGACTTACAGCCATATAAAATAAATTTGGTAGGCAGAGGGGCTGAGGACTAAAAAATATTTTTTTCACGTACTCAGTGAACAGATATAAACATCCAACTTTTTCCAGGTTCAGTGGCCTATATCTCTAATCCTAGCTACCAGACAGGTGTAGATCTGGAAGATAGCCATTTGAGGCCAACCAGGGCAAAAATGTTAGCAAGCCACCGCCCCCCCCACCCCAGTATCTCATCAACAAGCTGCCACTGTATGTGGGCACCTGTAATACAAGCTACACTAGTAGGTATACCTAGAAGGATGGTGGGCTGAGGCCTCTCAGGGCAAAAGCACAAGACCCTATGAGAAAAATAAGTATGGCAAATTGGGATGGGTACTTGGCTCTGGGGGTAGATCACCTGTCTAGGGAGCATGAGGCCCTAAGTTCAAACTGCAGTTCAACAAACAAAAAAAATTAACTTTTGCTTGATTCATGCCACTCTGGGATGAGGTGAAGTTTACTTGCTTGCTCTCATTTTCCCTCTGCACATTTTACTGTGGGCTGTCACATGTGATCCACAGATCAGCACAGGCCACAGAGTACACGTTGAGTGACACTGGAAGAGAGACTTATATTGCAGCCTCACTCTGGTGTCAGATTATCAGCAGGAATTAATCAGTAGTTCATGGAGATTCCACTTTCAATATTGTGTCAGATGAGGTCTTAAGGCTGTCTCTTTCACTAAGAACAACTAAAAAGAACAGATGAAATTGAAGGAAAATTCAAAATTACAGAAGTATAAGCCAGATATTAATCCTTTAGGCAAAAATATAACCGTGGGTGGGAATTCCAAGAGAAATGATGCTCTTATCTTGAGAACATTTGGCAAATGTGAAAAAACCTAAGCCTTGATTTTCCCAGGTTCACAAAGTTAGCTACTGTCACCATAACCACACACTTGAAATAATTAATAGAGGACAGAAGGTTTATCTTGGCTCAGGGTTTTGGTGGATGCAGGCCATGAGTAACTGGTCCTGATGCTTTCCACCTAAGGGGAGGCAGCACATTGTAGCAGGAGCACTTTGTAGAGCAAAACCACTGGCCCCACTGGCCAGGAAGCAAAAGAGAGCAAGGAGGGGGGTCAGAGTCCCACATCCTCCTTCAAAGGCCACCCCTATGTCCTAAGGACTGTTTCCTACCTTCTAAAATTTCAGTCATCTCCTGGGCACCACCCTGGGGACCAAGTCTTTAACACTTGGGCCTTTGAGGAACACTTTACATCCAAACAACAGCAAGCACCTGAGAGATGATCCTGAGAGACAGTGTGAGTGGAGAGAATGACAAGAGACACCATAAACCTAGGAAACAAAGGATTTATGTCATCAGAGTGAGAAATGCACATCTGCTCCAACCTCCCACACAGAGTGAGGAAATTTTTTTTAATCCAGCAACAAATGGAACAGACAACTGGTCTTAACAATCTGTAACCACTAGCCAGCATCCTGCCAATTTGTTGTCCAAACTGGTTTCACAAGTTTAGGGCAAATAGTTTGTTTAAAAAAATTTCCTGGATTGATGTTCACTAAAAATTTGAAGGAAGAAATAAAATCTCTGAAGGAATCCATATTTAACTCATGTGTCAAAGAATTTGCACAATTCATTAAAAAAGAAAAAAATTTCTGCTCAGAACAAGATATGTAGCAGTTCAAGTGGAAAAATAGGAACAGGACTGAGATTCTGTAGAAAGAGAAGAGTAAAAAGAGGCTCTCAACTTCCATGTTTGAACTAAGAAACAGAACATAACATACCATTATATATTATGTATAAAGCAGTATATGTACACTACTATATACTATAAAGTAGTATGTAGGACAGACTGCAGGAGGTCTCAAAAGATGATAAGTGGTCAAGGAGACACCTCTCCTTCCCAGGAAACTTTTGTCTGCACCTGAGAGATATCTCTGCCCCCGGGCAATACAAAAAAGGCTATAAAAACCCAATCCCCAACCTGACCCATGGGACCTCAGGTTTCCGGGTCCCCCTGCATACCCCTTCATGCAGCTTTTCTCCTCTCTTCTCTACAAATAAAATCTTTCTGACCTCTGCTGCTGGAGTCCACCTGTGCTTTCATTCTCAGAGCGGGCTCAAGAACCCTAAGCACCTGAAATTCCTGCACGTGTCATCTGTGCATCATATTTGGTGACCACAGAGGGACCACTTTTCACCTGAGGTCGGTATAGGTTGTGCCAAACTGGAAAAGGCTGCCTAGGAACGTGACTGTGGCTGTCCAGCACTCTGATGGAGTCTATTTTCCAGGAGAGACCCCCTACCACAACTTAGCTAGGGTGGATCTCTCAGACTGACCTTTCTCTCTCTCTTGTCAAGAAGGGTTTCTCCCTTGGGAACCTGAAGAAAAGCTCCGAGCCCATTCCAGCAGTAAGGCAGGCAACCTGAGAACTTGGGTCTGGCCAGGGGCTTATACTGGACTGCCAATGCTACATGGGTGGAGCCAAACTTCAGTGCACTGAGGCTTTTTTTCCTCTCAACTCTCGGCTCCCTCCCTCCTTAAACTGTCTCCCTTTCAAGATCTGATTCGCTTAGGAGGAGGTCCGAAAACAGCCAGTGGAAGGGAAAGTTTCTCTTCAAGCTATAAGGGCACTCCTCGTTGTCACCTGAAGGCTGGAGATGGAACTTCCTGACCTGCCCTGAGGCCCCAAAGGCGGCTAAGTCTCAGAGCCCTCCAGCCATGTCCAGGGCAAACAGACTTCCTTCACAGTTCCTGTCATCCCTCACTTCCAGCGCTCCAATACTGCCCTTGGGCAGGATAGACCTGGGCAGCAGTGGCGACCAATAATCCCTCATGCGTTGAGCCTGTAAGCTTTCTTTTCCCCCAATCCTCAGCCTCTCCTTCCCCTTTCCCAAGGAGTTCAGGATGAGTGTCCTCCTCCACGCTTTGCTCTAAATAGCAGTGGGCTTCCTTCTTCAGTGTGTTTGGGAAAAATCCCTGCAGGCACCAGGAAGTGCTGGTCTCTAAGTTGGGCTTACCTGCCTTTGTCAAGGGCATTAACTGGCTAAACTAATTAAGCAGGTTCCACAGTCTGCCCTCAGGGAACAGGAAAAAAAAACAGTTAAAGAGATAGAGACCTCACAGTGTCTTTACCATAGCAAAAGCCTTCAGAAGCTCCCTCTCTTTTCATAGAAAATATATGCCTCACAGGGTAAATGGGGGACAGAAGTCTACCTCATCTGGAGTCCCTGTCCATGCCTCTGCAGGGGTCCTCCCTCTGGCCATGTAAACCCTCTTGGTTACTTTGATAGAGTTATTTTTAAATTACAAGGCTTCAGCTGGTAGAGAACCAGGTACCTGGGTCGCAGGACAAATAGGCAAGGCAAAATAAATAAGAAATTGGTCAGGGTTATTGGGGGGGGGGGATGGTGGTCACTGAAACCAGAAAACCTAAATGTCTTCCGTGACTTTAGCCACAGATAGCAGCAGCAGGACAGCAAGGGAGAGAAGGACGCCCTCCCCATGTAGAGTTTCTCCTCATCTGCGGATGCCTAGGTAAAAGGAGAAACCTCTATTAAGGTGATCACTTTTCACTTTTTATTTATTTACTTATTTTTTTGGTGGTACTGTTGGGTCTAGAGACCTAAGGCAGATGAGTGAGTACCCCATCCTCCATGGAGAGCAATATCATTTCTACGTCCTGAGGAGATGGAGGCCTGCATTCCTGCATCCTAAAGGAGAGGGCAGATGGGCAAAATGCTCTCAAGATTGTTCCCTTCCCCCAAGAAAGGTGTAAACCAAACCAGTTCACCTGAGAAAGCCCGCGAATCCATGGCCAATGAGAAAAACCCACCTAACCCAGAGTTAAAACGTCCATAAAAACCCCAGCCTTCACCTGAGCAGCCAGCCACCAGTTTCTGGCTCCGCTGCAGTACCTTAGCTGTGGCCTTTCCTTTTTCTCTAATAAATCCTACTTTATACACCGGCTTTGACTCATCAGTCAGCTGCCTCACAAGCCAGTTCTCTGGCCTGTGCAGGCAAGGACCCTCGACACTCATTGGCATGTAACAGTACTGGGGTTTGAACTCAGGGCCTTATGCTTGCTAGGCAGACACGCTACCAGTTGAGCCATTCTGCCAGCCCAATTTTCCCTTTTAGATGGGAAATCAAGCCTCAAGGATCCTGGAAGCATCTCTCTTGCCTGCTTACTAAAATATTAATTTTAACAAAAGCAACTCAAGTTTTACTGTACCCAGGCCTGGTCACTTTATCCTCTGGGAGAGGAGGAAAGATGGCCAGAAGGAGAATGCATTAATTATAATACTATTCTTCAATTAGACAGGTTCTGTAAAAAAGAGGGAAAGTGGACTGAAGTCCCATATATATTCAACTTTTCTTTTTCTGAAGAGACCACCCCGAGTGGCTGAGCAAATGCAGGCTAGATACCCAGACCATGGTGACCCTTTGCAAAAATCTCCCAAACTCCCTTGATGAACCAGAACCAAAAACAAAACAAAACAAAACAAAACCATCTGATGCTCCATCAGCTCCCCTTCTCCCCACTTACCCAGCTACCTCACCCATCCAACATCATCCCACAGGACTCTACTCCCTCCAGTTAATCC